>NC_134461.1:118206855-119454411 GCF_047948215.1 Lycorma delicatula | reverse complement strand
CTTTTTATCCTTGATCCTTCTTTTTTGAAAACACGCTGGCTTTAGTTAATCTTGCAGTATCCTTTTTAATTTTTTCTAGCCTTATCAATAACATAAGTAACTGTCCTTTAGTCATTATGTATAAATTTGTTAAAAACATTTTTTATCTATTATCATTTTCTGATAATGACAGAATATATTGTAAAATATTACTACAAAAATCCTTTCCATTGGTTTCATGATATTCAAGATGAAAAATATGTAAAAATCAGTAAGAATTTGGTAAAAATGCTATCAGTTTAAAAAAACTGCTATTTTGTTTGTGAAAACAAACTGCTGTGCAAAGAAAAGAGTGCTTTTTAAAGTTATCAGCAACAGAAATAATCATCACAAATACTCTTCAGAAAATCAGACAGTCAATACATATTACTATCTAGCACTTGTCCATCATCTTCACAATACAGTTCACCTGTAGAAGCCAGGCCTATGTAAATAATGCAACCAGAAACTCAATCAGGGTATTACTACCTTTTTTATAGGTAGATTAGCTCTTTTCAATTAGACGTGCGACTATCCAGGTTTTCCTTGTATTTTAATAACTGTGTATTCTCCCAATAATGTCTGGTTATTATTTAAACTGAAAAACTGCTGTTTAAACGGTAGCATTTAAATTGTTAAAAAAAGTGTTTTAATAGCTGGGAGAACAATAAAAAGAATATGAAATTACAGCATGGTAGGTGCGCCTATTTCCTGTATAAATGGAGTTAAACACCGACACCCCTTTGTGAGTGTGGTGAAAATCAAACTATCAGACACATTACAGAAGTTTGCCCTAGGATTGCTTATGAAGGGAATCCTGAAGATTTCCTGATGGCGACTCCAGAATCGATAGCATATAAATCTTTGTTTATAATTTTGACTGTAATTAGTGTTATGTTTTAGTGCCATACGCTAAACAAATAAATACAGCTGAAAGCCATTCAAAACAAGACTATCAAAAATGTTTTGGGACAACAAAAAAAGCACTGAACTAAGTTAAAATATTAATCACAATGATCATACTTAAAGGAAATAAAAGCTCTAAGGTTTGATTTTTTTTTACACAGAAATGATATTGTTTTATTTTAAACATATTTTATGTACTGCAAAATTATTCATGGTATTGTATATATTATTCATTAAGTAACATTAATAAAAACACATTCATAAAGTTTATTTATGGTTCAGTAATTTTCTACCTGCCCCCCAAAATGCTTTTCAATATTATTTTAATTTTATTAATTTGAATTTTTTTAAGATGTTATAGACTCAATTATTTTTATTTTTAGTTACTAGATGATGAAATACGAATAATGGTACGAGAGAAGGATAAAACTATAATAGATGATTGTATTAAAACAGCAGAAGATGCTTACAAAGAAGTAACAAAAAAAAAAGTTAAATCAACTGTTGAGTCAACATATTTACCTCCAGATTGCTTCGGTGGAGTTGTGCTTTCTTCAAGAAAAGGAACCGTATCGGTGGACAATACTCTTGAATATAGATTACAAATTATAGCTGATTCACCACACAGTCCTTTATTACCCGTGTATAGATTAATGTTATTTGGAATAAATCCTTCAAGAAAACACTTTGACTGACATAAATGCTAATTGATAAACTTTATAATATTAATATATTAAAAATAATAATTATAAACTAATTATGTTTTATAAATATGTTTTAACACAATTCATATATTTATTTTATCTTTTTTATTTTTGAAAAGGAACAAAAACAATTAAACTATGTACATTAGTCATCATTTATATAAAGGTATAATTTATTTATATTAAGGAAAAAACTTTTTGTCAATTTTTTCTTTTATACCATATACGATTAAAAAAAGAAATATAATTAATATAAAATTTTGACTATATTAAAAAAAACTTCCAGCAAATGTAAAACTAGTGCTGAAATTTGAAATTAATTTACCAAACAATTATATGTACCTAAAGGGAGATTCTTTTAAATAACAATTAATTTAATATACATAAGCAATCTATAGTTTTATTTCTTGACTTTATCTTTAATTAAAAATTTATGTATTTGTGCATAATGATGAAGCAGAGACCTCTGAGAAAGGAGAGAAAAATATTATGTGAGTGAGACTTTATTTATATAAATAAATAAATATTTTAATTTAGTCAACCTAAGTGCAGAATTAATAAATAAAATAAAATAGGATGACACCTACCTTAGTCCATAATTCATGCAAGTTACTTACATCATCAGTTGCATCAAATTACATATTAAAATTGCAATTAAAAATCATTTTATACTATGCTTCAAATTAAAATCAAAACAGAAATAAAACTAAAATTTTTTTAGTAAAAAAAATTTTTGAATTAAAAATTTTTAGTTTTATCTCTATTTTGATTTTAATTTGGAAAAGGATCTTTTAACTATTTGAAATTTGAAATCTTAAACATAGTATAAAATTATTTTTAATTTCAATTTTAATATATAATTTGACACAACTGATGATGTGAGTAACTTGGATTAGCACTCTTGCATGAATTATGATATAAGGTAGGTGTCATCCTATTTTATTTTATTTATTAATTCTGTACTTACATTGGTCAGATTAATATAATTTGTATAGTGCAGAAGAATATGATTCTTAAAAGGATCGACTTTACAAAAATAAATAAATATATATATACACTTTTCAAGTAAAAGCAAAACCTCTTGTAGGTTGACCAGTATGTTGTAAACTTTTAACACTTAAAACTTTTAAATAAAATAACCTGTAAAAATTATCATTTGTTAATAAAGCTATAATGGAAAACTACATTCCAACAACTGATGTTTCTGCAATATCTTGGAAAGCAATATCTTCAGCATCTTTCAACAGATGGATGTGGAATTGCAAGTGATGGAAGCCACATTTAATAAACTGGTCTGTAGATCATCAAAGAGTCAAACAATACCAGATTCTTTGTTTCTTTGCATACTGTTAATAGTTATTAAGAGGTTAATGACATTAGTAGTCGAGGCCACTTGTTTATAGAAATAATGTTTATAGAAAAAATAAAAATATTTCTATTTAAATATAATCTTTATTATTGTCTATAAACACTCTATTTACAATTTCATTAATACTAAAAATATATATGTTTGATTTTTACCATTAAAAATAATAATGATGAGTTAAGCTAAGATTTACATTGTAAATTTTTTTTAATACCAAACCCTGTACATATTTGTTTTTTGTTTTTAATTATATATTGTTTGTAAATAATTAAATAACTGCAATTATGACAATTTTCTAATAATTAGTATGTATATTATTAGTCTTAAGTGCACTTATGATCAATTAACTGACTGGTTTTTGATCAAGATCTCTAACAAGTGCTTAACATAATATTACTATCACATAAATACCGCCAGCCTCTGCAACAAAATAAACAAATTGTTTTAATTCAATAATATGTGTAAAGTACTAAATTTAAAATTACTTTTTTAAGTTAAGTGTAGTCTCCAGATGAAAATCATAAACAAATTACACCTATAAAACAATACAGTTACTTCAATTTATAGGAAAAATTGGCTGATAATATACCAAATATTCAAAGTTCAATTCCTGGCTTGGGCTTGACATTTTTCATCATTACTTCAGGAAAAGCAAGCTGCTTATGTAGTAATCAGAGAAATTTAATTATATATTGACTCTTACGAATGTTTTTGTCCTTTTTTACCATCATAATAATAATAATTTAAAGCTTCACTTAAATAATATTTTTACTTTTTATCTCTTAAACTTGAGAATGATACATTCTCCTTTATCTCAGTGATAATAATTTGATGATTTTTATTGATTTGATATTCTACCTTCTTAAAGAAATGACCAATCATCTTGAATAGTTAAATCCATAGTGAAACAACTATCACCTTTTTTGTTTATATAACACCCATAATAGGTTAATGCTTGGAAGTATTTTTTTTTTCTCTAAAAACTTTGCAAATCATTTCCATACTGCAATATAATTTACATTACTGTCTAATAGAATAAATAAAATCTTTAATTTAATCACGACATCACACATTTTTATAAATTCTACGATATTAATTGATATTTTGATTTAGTTTTATCTCAAAGTATTCTTGAAAACTTGTCTATTAGATGCCACAATAAAACATTATTGGTAATTATGACATGAAGAAAAGTAATTACCAAAAATTGTAGTGTTTACGCCAGAAAGAAAACTAGTAAATAAGTAGTAAGTAAGTCAGGCTTATTAGAGAAATTGAGAAGTAAAACGGTTTCCCTTTGCTTATCATTGAACCCCACCGGCTTGGTCTAGTGGTGAACGTGTCTTCCCAAATCAGCTGATTTGGAAGTCGAGAGTTCCAGCATTCAAGTGCTAGTAAAATCAGTTATTTTTACATGGATTTGAATATTAGATCATGGATACCGTTGTTCTTTGGTGGTTGGGTTTCAATTAACCACACATCTCAAGAATGGTCGAACTGAGACTGTAAAAGACTACACTTATACATATTTACACTCATAGATATCCTCATTCATCCTCTGAAGTATTATCTGACAGGTAATAACTGGAGGCTAAACAGGAAAAAAAAAGCTTATCATTGAGCTATTAGAGTATTCCATAAAGAAATATACATAATTTTACAAATTCATTTTATTGATCAAAATAAAGAAAAGTTCACATAAATATTGGTCCAAAAACATTTTATTTTATAGTTATGGCAAGCAAAAGATTTTCTCCAAATTTTGACTGTAGTTGTAAATTAATACAAGCTGCATTTCTATGGATTTCTAAGGCAAATTTTCTTATTTTAAGTTAAAGTGACTTCAAAAACTTAAAAATTTTGGTCCTAAAGCTACTTTCCATTAACATTTGTGATTTTTTTGTTTAAAGAGTTACATACACAAGCTCAAAAAATACTTTTTATGTTTGGAGCAAATAAAATTTGTTATATTACCAAAAAATTACAAAAAAAAAACATTTAAAAAATCAATTTGATCAGCAAAAATCTGAAATGCCAACCCAGACAGCAGATAGAACATTTTAAACAAGATCTATGATGCAAGTTGTGTGGTTGACACATTGGTATATCTAAAGGCTACATTCAGTATGATTCCATTGTAACAATAATTTTAAGTTTAGACTTGTTTTAAAATGTGGCATCTAGGCAAAATGTGTAACATATTGGTAAACTACAAATCACTTCATTGGATAATCTTACAAACTAAACAATTCAGAATATTCTAACCTGATGATGATGATGTTAGATCAAATTTAATGATGATGTTAGCAATTAGTATAAATTTGTCATTTTAATTTTTTCAGGTTTTCTTATTTCATACATTATCAAAACTTATATAGTTAATTTGAATCATTTTTGCATTCTTATTTTTAAGGGAATGTAAGTATTTATTTATTTAATACTATAAATTATGATTAAACTCTTCTTCACTAAAGTCCTTTAAAATTATAACGTAAAACAAAAAATTTCTGTCTTAATGAGATAGTTAATTTTTGTAAAAAAATTACTGAACTTGATTTGAGTGCCATTTTCTGCCCTTCCTGGCACTGTCATTCTTAACACATTTTGGAGTACCTCCATTCTCAAAACATTTTTTAGCACATTTAGAGTGCTAAAAGTAAAATATGTCGACTATGAATGTTACAGTGACAATGCTAGGAGGGGTAAAAAGTAACAACCAAATCAATTCTATTAATACTAGTGGAATTAGAATATATTGTGTAAATTTTTATTATTAAACTTATAATAATAGATATTTAATAATATTGCTGAACAGTTGCTTTACATGTTTGAATAAACTATAAGTATTTTTAAATGTAGGCTATAAGAAAAAAGCTACAGAGCAAGAAATAACAATTACCTAAATAATATTAAGTTTTATTATAAAAAAAAACCCCTACGAAAGTAATTTATAGGTTAAAAAACCTGGGAAGCTTTTTCCTATATAGGAAATACAGACCTGACGGTGGTGGGGCTCTGTTGATTCTGTTTGGATTTCTGCTGAAAGTAGCTTAGCTTGGTAAGCTAAACAGATCAAAGGGTGTCTCTTCACTATACTAGCAGCTTCAGGGCAGAATCTATAATCTAAGGTAAGAGTGGTATGTCAGAGGTATCTGATCTATAGACAGAAAGCAACAAAGCACTACTCACAATGTCAAGTTTTAGTTTCTACAAATGTTTGCATCACATCTCAGTGTTCTGTGGTTAAATGTTCTGAACAAAACCACTTGGATCTCCAGGGGAAGCAATATGAGAAGTTGTGGCAATCTACTGCTACAAAGACATCAGAAAGAAGTTCACAAAAGGTAACAATATATCTTCCGCATATGGATGTAAGGGTATTTCTGGAAGTAACTACTTTAGGAAATTTTGAAGTAGAAATGAAAATAAACTGAATAGATGTAACAAAATTAAGTAAAGTGAGATTTAAAGAAAAAAGAAGCTGATAATATTATAATTTACTGTTTAGGTAATAGAAAAGGAAGAAATAGCATAAGTTATTCTAAAAAAAAAAAAAAACAAAAAAAAACGCAAACTGGGTATAAATGATGATTTTTTACTAATTATAAGATAATTGCTACCAAGTTAATAGTGAACTCAACAAATTTGCTTCTAATACAAGTATGCATACGATTTAATAAATAAGAAATAATAAAACCAGTAAAGTATGAACAGATAGAGAAAGATTATACAAAGGAAAAAAAAACTTGTTGTTGAATGGAGGATTGCTGTGGTAGAGAAGGGACAGGAACATTAAACACTAGGTGAGTATGGATTGGATACACAGAATGAAAGGGAAGAAAGGGTTATTGAGTTTTAGGAGAACCAGCATAAAAATGAATGTTAAGAAAATAAGAGAAGTAGAGGAGGCAATAAACCAGTTAATGTCTACTTAAGAGGAGAAAGAATTGAAAGAGTAAAACAATATAAATTGGTACCCCATGATATTAAGAGACTGAAAATGTGAAAATGAGATTTAAAAAAAATTTATAACAACTAAAGAAACACTTAACAGAAACATTATTATGTTGTAAGATACAGTTAAAATTGGAAGAAGCATCTCGTGAAATACATTGGGAATATGGTTCTGCATGGATTGGACACTAAGAAGAACAGAAAAAGAAAGGTTGGAGGTTTTTGAAATATGTACTGGAGAAGATTAAATGGGCCAAGAGAATGAAAAATTAATAAATAATAAGGAAAGAAAACAAGAATAGAAGCTTAATCATAATAATTCAGAAGTGGAAACTAATGGCTGGACTTATCACAGAAGGAGAAAGGTTGATTAAAACAATGTAATATATCAGCAGAAGGTGCAAAAAAAGAGTGACCAGAAAAAATAAAAAATATTGGCTGATGTAAAAGAATATGGGAAGAGGATACACCAGAAACTGATGGACAGTTTAATAAGATAACTAACTAGTTTCCTTACATTTAAGATTCCTATTATTGCATTCATACATTTTTTTTTAAGTTACAAGTTTGGTGTTATTTTTTTGTTTTAAATTAAATAAAAATGATGAAAGACTTGTAAAGAGCTATTTTGTATTCATTTCCTTTTAATTTCTGCAAAGGAAAATAAATTTTCATGTCTTCATAATTACAGAATAGTAGATTTTGTTCTCTGTGGTAGTCAAAGGTTAAACATGATAATCTTTTATTATGAGAAGCAAAAATTGAATTTTAAATGGATTGAGTATTTTTATATTCACATCATGTTTTCAGCTTAGCATAGCTTTGATTTCACATATATTTTTGATTTATATTTTTTTTTAACCAAGTAGACATGAATTTAAAATATGATTAAAAAGGTACCACTTGAAGTGTTTTACATTATGATCTGATTTTATGTTCTATTATTTAAAACTTGTTTCATTTTTCTTAAAAAAAATTAAAAAACTAATAATTTACTATTATATGATTATCTTGCTATAATTAATACTAAATATTTTTGTGGTCTCAAGAACAGGTTTTTAACTTTACTATCATTTTACTTTTAAATACCACTAACTCATTTTATAATTAATTCTAAATATCTAACTTGCAATATTTAAAAAAAATAATAATAATAATAATTACTTTAATAAAGTTTGATGAATAATTTGATTTAAGTGGTCGCAAGAAATAAATGTATTAAATATACAGTGTATTATCAGCACAACTATTAAGGCACTGGTTGATATGAACCCTGCCATTGATGTCATAACCACCATTAGAATATTGAGATTTAGCAACAGTTGTAAAATGTTTCCATGGCTCCTCTCCTCTCCAACCATGTACAGCAGGATCGTAAGGCTCCAGTGTATTAATGTAATCTTGCAATGTCAGAGGACCCATTTCAATACCTTCAGATTCATCTGAAAAAAGATAATATAATTTCTTTAGTTAAAGTAAACTGGCAGTGAGTTTTATTTGCTACATATTTTGAAATATTTAATCATCCCTCGTAGTTCAGGCAGATAAAGTAAAGGTTGACAATTCAATGCTACACCATACTAATTATATTGTTGACAGGACCTTTATAATCACATAAATGGAAAATGAAGAAATGAACATGAGATTATGAACAATTATAATAAATATTTAGTAGGGACATATGGATGTAAATCATACAGTCATATGATTTTGCAACCGTTTGTCTGGTTATGCCCAGCTTTATAAACAAACTTCATTTTAAACTAAAACTGTATGACAATCCTTCTTTTTATTTGATGAATATTAGATAGATAGTACGAGGTCTGTTCAAAAAGTAAAAAGAATTTTGAAATTTCGCAGGTTGTGTTAGTAATGTCCAATTCTCAGTATTTTTTTGTTGTTATATTGATAAACATGTCTGAAAAGTATCTATACATTTAGCCATATTGGTTGTTTAGTCTGTTGTCAGCTGTCAAAAGGATAACACGTGTTTTGGTACGATCGGCGATTTTTTATTTGTATAAAATAATGGATCAGAGAATCTGTATTAAATTTTACTATAAGAATGGAATGGTAAAGTGTAGCAGTGTTTTAAAAATGTTAAATATTCCTTTGGGTGAGTGTGCTATCAGTAAACAGGGGTTTATCAGTGGTATGAGCATTTACAAGAAGGATGTGACGTTGAAGATGACGAGCGCCCCGGACGCCCCAGCACATCAATAACTGATGAAAACGTGGAAAAAGTGAAAGAAATGATTATGAATGATCGCCAAATCAGAATCAGATAAGTCGCTGATGATGTTGGGATATCAACTGGCTCATGCCATGAAATCTTTTTGGATGTTTTGGGTATGAAACATATGACAACAAAATTTGTTCCAAAATTGTTGAATTTCAAACAAAAACTGCGGCAAATGGACATTGTCAGGAGTCGCTAAATGAAATCAACATGGTGATGAAGTTAACAGGTGATGAAACATGGGTTTACGGATCGCTTCTCGGCCTCTGGCCCCGTGCTGTAAAACTTGTGTTTACTGTTACCGGTACCGATAATTTGCTTTCTACAAGTACAACGTGCCTACGTTCACGTCGCCGAGGCTGACAACGATCAGTGGCTGTCAGTCAACTTGCGCTGCTGTGGAGTTTGGGCTACACAGCCGCGTAGTGTGTTGCAGTAGTGCCACTGTCGGCTAAGTAAAGATGTTTCCTTTGTTAAATCGTGTCCCCATTTCATAGGTTCGTGAAGCCAAATATTTTTCTAGATCCTCTGGCAGGTTCGGGAAGCGATTCGCTCCGACCTCGCCGGTGGTCTGACTTAGGAGCTTTTAGCTTTTGACTTCTCGAGCGAGTTGTATGAGAACGGACGGCCTTGCTCGGGGAAGATATTGTGAACGCTCATCAGCTCTTAAGATAGGTGATAGTTTCATTCAGGCTGAAAGCGTAGTGCCTGGCGTTTCAATCGGTGCTATTTCATTTAAAGCTGCTATGGAACAATCCGAAGGAGGTTGCTGGGACAACTTGGTCGGTTTGGCCAAGGACTTGGTAGCTGGTGACCCCTTCCAGCCGAGAAGGTCAATCGGCAGGTCTCCGCCGAGACCCCGGTCCTCTGCAAAGGAGGTCCCGGCTCCACGAGGGTAGTGGAGCGTCCTTGTGCACCGGTGGATTGCACTAAAAATCCTGCCGAAATCTCTGCGTCGAGCTGTGCGGGGAAAAGGTAGTTGGAACCGTGCAGGGAGAGCGAGGCTGGAGGGCGAAACCGGTCCGAAGAGCGCCTCTTCACGAAGTCGAAGGTGGTGAAGGACAGTGATGTGGTGATCGGCCCTAAGCCGGATGACTCGGGGGTGGAGCCTTATATTGGAAGGTCTGGCTCTAGGACTGATGGTTTGGGGAGGATCGAAAAGATGCGGTCCGCATGGACTAAATTCTCCTCAAGGAGGAGTCTCGGATTTCGGTGGAAGCTCGACAGTTAGTCGACTCTTACCCGTCCGAGTGTAATTTGATGGTTGCTGAGCTGGCTTTAAAATGTGAAAACCTCCAGGGCGCCAAGCGGGGTACAAGGGCGTAACAGGCCCTTGATACAGTTATGTCAAGGCTCTCGGGCAAGGTTGACCAGGTGGTGGAGGAAGTCAGGGGTTTCAAGCCGGTGACGGGTGAAGCTATTTGCGAACTTCACAAAACTATTAAACGGGTGGGGGAGAAAGTTAAGAAGCCTATCTCCTTTGCCGCGGTAACTGCCGCCCCTGGGTCTAAGCGGCTTAGTCTAACGCTGCCAGTCCAGGCTCCGGCTGCAAAAATTAAGAGGATCACTGTCAAGGTGGTTCCGATCACACATGGTTCGTGGGCTTCATCAGCAATGACGGAGCTAGCCCTAAAAAAGGTACTAGACCTGAGGAAAGAAAAGTTCCAAATATCCCGGGTCATGAAAACAAGGGACAATGGTGTTGTGCTGGAGGTTGTAAATAAGCAGCAGGCGAAGCGGCTGCTGGAGGCTGACGTTCTTAAGAAGAACCGGCTGAAGGCTCAGTTGTTGGCCGAGCGGAGGCCGCAAATATTGGTCTACGATTTGCCGAGAGCAACAAGAGTAGAGAAGCCTGAAATCCTCAGGGACATACACAGCCAAAATCCTGTGTAGAATATGGTTGTCGAGGACTTTCTCAAGGGGATCAGGGTGATCCGGCAGTTGGGGCGGAAAGAGGCCCCAAAGAGCCACTGGATAATTGAGACCTTGCGAAAGATCCGGCAGATCTTGGTGGCAGGTGGTTGGCTGTTCCTTGGGTGGACCTCTTGCAGGGTTGTCGACCATATAGAAGTACCCCGGTGCTTCAAATGTCAGGGCTTTGGTCACACCTCTCTCCGCTGCAGAGCACAGTCGGAGATGTGTGGTCATTGGGCCCTTGCTGGGCACACGGCAGCTAACTGCCCTAATAAGACCGCGCCTGCGAAGAGCGCTCCCTGTGCCTTGGTGAAAGGCTTTGATGCCAGACACCGGGTCGGGAGCAAGCAATTCAGGTCGCACGAAATAGCCCGGGCGAAGATCGTGAATGATACGGCGTATGGCAATGCCTGAATTGGGGGAAGCTTTCGAGGACGGTCGTCACCATATCGAACCCTTGCGCCTGGGGCAGTTAAACTTACATAATTTCCGGGTGGCCACCAATGAAGCCATGAGGATCCTTGAGGAGTAAAACCTCGAGGTCCTCTTGGTCCAGGAGCCGTACACAGTTGGGAATAGGGCGGCTTCCACAGATTTGATGTCATTCACTCTTGTGTGGGACGGCCGCTCTCTGCGATCGTGGTCGGTTCGGTCTCGTTGGGTGTCTTCTGGATGCCCCAGTTTTCTGATGAGCAATTCACCGTCGTGCGAGTCACGAGGGGTACGATCGATGTACTAGTGTCGGGAAACTTCCAACTTGGATAGATTATCGATGACTTGCAAGCGAAGTTGGGACGGATCCTGGACGGTCTCCCGGACATCAGAGTGCTGGTTGCTCTAGATACTAACGCCAAGCCTTCCGCCTGAGGTTCACCACTCACTGACCCCAGAGGCGTTGGTCTCGCACAGTTCGTAGAAGCCTCCGGCTTCTAAGTAGAGGTTCCTCTCTACTTGCTTAACGAGGCAAAACTACTGCCGACTTTCTCTTGCGAACTGGTGGAAAGTTATATCGACGTCAGCTTGGTGACGGGCGATCTACTTAGGAGTGCAAGTAGTTGGACTGTTTGGCCCGAGGCCAGAGTTGATCATATGCTTATAACCTATGAGATCGCTTACGGAGGCGGTCCAGATTCAGGTCGCTATAACCTAAGGGGCCTGAATAAAAACAGGCTGCGGCGCGAGTGTGCGGCTGCCTTACAGGGGTTGGAATGGCGCATGGAGCACAAAGAGGAGGTGGAATTGATGGCTGAACAACTCGTTCGGGTCATCAAGACTGGCGGCGATAGGGTCCTACGGCGACCTAGGTCAATGAACAGACCCTTGGGTAGTAGCCAGTCCGCTGATCTGCGAGTGGTGATTTGGTGGTGAAAGTTTCGGCGGCCATGTGGAAATTAAGAAGAGCTAGGGAGGCCGAGGTATTTGGGATGTGGTTTCGAGCCGGGCTTGTACCGGAGCGGAACGGTGATCTCAATGCACCGGTTCTAAATTTCGAACAGTTGCTCATCTCCCGCCTGCGGAGGAGGCTTTACAGCCTAGCGATGGAAGCATGGTATCAAGAATGACACGCCACAATTAAGGGTACGTCCTTGTATAGATTTATCCAGGACTTGGGTGGATGGTAGGCCCCTGGTTCGTTTTTAAGGATAACGAGAGCCCAAGTGCTCTCCAACTCGCGAATTTGAACCAATATTTGTTTCGGTTCCACCTGGCAGCTGATGAGCTGTGCGTCTGCGAGGAGGTCCAGCCGAACGAACACATGATGTTTGACTGCCCAGTTCTTGGGGGGGCCAGAACTCAGGCCACCCTCGAACTTAGAGGTCAAGGGGAAATTAGCCACTCATAAGCGGCGAGTTAATGTGGCGTGAGCCGCATTGTCGGATCGTGTGGGAGTTCCTTGATGCCGTTGCTTTGTTCAACCGGCATCAGAAGTTTAAGAGATAAAAGACTCCTACCGCTGGCTGTAGGAAGCTACCCTTGAGAAATGGCTGGGCATCGGTGAAATATAGCTCCAAGCGCTATAATATGGTGAAGAGGTACTTGCTGGCATTCAGCGATCTAGGCGTGGCAAATTGCTGTTCTTGACGGAATAAATTTTAATTTATTGGCAAGTTATATATTTTAGTATGTAGACTGGGTGCGCCTACTCATTTTAGTAAGAGCACCACTCTTATTCCGCTCACGTGGAATAAGCTCACGCGTTAGGTAAGTTCTAGGAGCTAATTAGAATATTGGTTGCTAAACCGTTTTGAGTAACAGTAGCTGTTTGTGGTACAGTCATTCGGTCTTATGCTTTAGATCGACCGATGGAGTGGTGGTGTGAGAAATTCCAGACAAACCAATGGGTTCACGGATATGATGTTGAAACTAAGGCAATCGTCCCAATGGAGGCATTCTATATCACAAAGACCGAAAAAAGCTTGACAAGTACGGTCGAATGTGAAGGTTATGCTCACCATGTTCTTCGATTTTAAGGCATAGTGTATCATGAGTTCTTGCCACAAGTTCAAATGATCAATAAGGAGTATTACCTACAAGTTCAACGCTGTTTGCTTGAAGCAATCCGTAAAGAACGACCGGATTTGCAGCGAAACAATTCATGGCTTTTGCACCACGATAATGCGTCTGCTTATACTTTATTGCTTATTCGTCAATTTTTAGCGATAAACAACACTGCAATGATACCCCAGTCACCATATTCACAGACATGGCTCCTAATGACTTTTTTTGTATTCCCAAAAATAAAGAGAACTTTAGAGCTGTCGATTTACAAGCATAGATGGGATTAAAAGTGAATAGCTAAAAGAGCTAAATACTATTCCAAAGATCGAGTTCCAAAAATGTTTCGGGGATTGGAAAAAGATTTGGCATAAGTGTATAATATCTATTATGGGGACTACTTTGAAGTGGATAACATCAATGTAGACGAGTAAATAAAATTCTTTCCAAAAAACAAAAATTCTCGTTACTTTTTGAACACACTTCGTATGATGAATCTATCTGTATAAAAATAAATTATTTATGCTCTTTTTCTTTACTTTTTAATAAAATATTAGCATAATGGCTACTAAAACAATCAGAGGTATACTTTCTCTAACCAGATTACTTTCACTGTATTTGGAAACTCATGTAACAGCAACACAACTTTCAGCCAAGGATACAACTTACTCTCAAAATGCGACTCTTCCAGTGAGCTACTCACAATGCAGTGTACTTACAACTACCACAGACAGATATTGCAATGTAATAATATCTGTAACCAACTGAGAAACATATTACAAAAAAATCAATTGTGTCCAAGTGTGATTCACTTGATAACAACATGTTATACTCAACTAATTTATGGTATACTGGTATATAGTATTTATGGTATAATCAAAATTAGAAAATTTTAAACCTTCAATCTAAAGTTAAAGTCTATTTTTAAATTATATTATTGATTCCAAAATCTTGAATTGCAGGAAATGAGATAAAAGAGGTTCAATAAAATCATCTGAATGCTATTGTATTTTAATATGGGTGAAAGCTAGATATCTATCTATTTATTTATTTTACATTAAGTTGAAGTTTTAAAAGTATTTAATTACTACATTGATTTAATGTTAACTAAAAATCTCAAAAATTTCAAACATAGTTTGCATTTATAGATTATTATTGTTCAGAATGTAAATATTAATTAATAATTTTGAAAGAAAAAAATTAAAAAAGCATTTTGATGTAGCAGTCTGTATAATATAAAATCAATTATATAATTCTACTAACCCACTTGATTACATAACTTTTATTGGTATTTCCACTCGTTAATTATTTCCTGTTACTATAGTAACTAGTACACTATAACATATAAGAGATAATATATCAAAGGCAGTCACATATATCAAGATTTATAATATATATTAAAAAAACCTTTTTTAAAATAACAGAAATAAAGATTTAAATATATTTCATAAAATCTAAAAGTATCTATAAGAAAATAACATCTTATCTAAGATGGCATATCAAAAATTACCTACACTTTTGCCATGAAACAACTTCAAGGTTGCCATACTGCCTTCTGCACATGTGTGCTTAAAGTCGGTATGACTGCCATCACGTGTGCAAAATTTGATCCCGATCACATCATTTGGCTGCTGCAGTGTAAACATGTTTGTTCCACTGGCAGTTTGGACCAAGCAGTAACACTGAGTAATGATTTCTCTGGTTGGAGGTTGTGAAAGAGGCTGAAATTCATTATAGACTCACAATATGGGGACAATGCTTTATCACATAAAAGTGTTTTTTTAATAGATCAAGAAGTTTAAAAGATACCAGACGAGTGATGAAGCATGAAAAGGGAACAAGACCCCTGTTAACACCTGCCATGGAGGAAAAGATTCAGCAAGCTCGAGAAATGATTCTGGCAAATAGGTGAGTTACCATCAATAAGGAAGCATCTTCTTTGAACATCAGTCAGTTCTTCTCATCAAATCATCCACGATGAGCTCGGCGTCTGTAAAGACTATTGTCAAAAAAAGTGTTGTTGCATGACAACTCCCGTCTGTACATGGCTCGCCACACTATTCAAACCATCAACAAGTTGAATTTTGAGGAACTGAAACACCCTACTACCTACAGCCCAGATCTTGCTCCATCTAACTTTCATCTGTTTGGGCCTCTCAAGGATGCTTTGGGAGGTCGTCGATTTTCCACAGACTTAGATGTGCAGAAAACGATGCCAAAGTGGCTTTGCAACCAACTGAAAACCTTCTTCTTGGAAGGAATACACAAACTTGTGGACCACTGGTCCAAGTGTATTGATGAACGAGGTGACTATGTAAAAAAATTTTGTAGTTGTTGTTGAACCCGTATCTTTGCGTAACTAAACTGTAGAATGAAAAGTGAGATAGTTTACCCTGTGCAAAGAAGATAAACATAATACTTAACCAAAAATTATGTTCTAATCTAAAAAAAACAACCTTTGTGGCTCCTATATAGTGTCACTGCATAGTGAAAAAGGGAACATAGAATGTTGGTGACCTTAAAAATAATAATTTAGCAAGTTGGCTGTCAGGATCATTGTGGTTGAGGCAGGCGACAGGATTTAGCCAACTGTGAGAGTGTTGAATATTTTCATACCATTAGATGTGATCTCTTACACCATTGAATGTGGTATTGGTGTTTGGATTAGGTTTTGGAGGATCTTTTATTAGTAATTTAAAGCAAATACTAGCTAAGACTCAAAGTTTTTATAACTTTTATCTTAAATTAAAGTGTTCTGTATTAGTTTTAAAACCATGATTTTCCAATAAATCTGAGCTATTTCTTAGCAAAGTTGAAATTCTTTTAACCTTTCAAAAATTATCATCAGGCAAATAAAAAGAAAAACAATAATGACTTGCAGAAATGAACAAATTCTTAAAAAAAGGATACAATTTGCACAGCAACTATTATCAAATGTGTTGAAGGAGTTAATTATAAAGACAGTATTATTACATGTATGGATGATTGACAGAACAGGTTTGTTGCTTTGAAAAATAAACATGCAATCAAATGCCCAGTATCCTTTCTTTTGGATGATTAATTCATCATATGAGCTTGAAAATTGTGCATGGGAATATGAAATGGAAATTTTGTAGTGTATTAAAAATGTCATATCTGACCGGAATTCAAACCCAGGACCTCCAGATGAAAGAACATTACCACTCTTCATATCATTCTGCCATGAGACGGCAGAATGGTAGTGTGGTATCTTGAAATTAAATATAAAGACACAATTTATTTCTTATGATTACAGAAATTGGCAGAGTGATAGTATCATGTCTTGAATTTATTTTATGTTTATTTTATTATTTTTAAAAACTCAGCTTTGTTATGTAATACTTTAGATGAATTCTAGTGTCAAACATATAAAATCAACATTTAAAATTGCACTTATATTTAATATAACACAACTATATTAAATATAAATAACTACAGTACACGCAAAAAGTGCTTGAGTGCAATTATAATTATTTTTAATTTATTTTAGTACATTTATTTTAACAAAGAAGATGGAATGTATTAGATAAATGAAAAAATGAAAAAGTATCAGTAATTAATTCAAGACTAGCTTATCTAACACCAAATGGCTATCCAAAAATAATAGATAAACTTTAAAGAGGAAAATATGCAGTCAAAATCTGTAAATTGTAATATGGTAATATTTAATTTTCTGTATGATTTGAATAAAATTTTATTTACATTCTTGAAAATAGTCCAGTCAAATAAATAAATAAATAATGAACAACCTGCATGGAGGTTGACACATTCAATTTTTAAAACATTCTTAGGTATTTCATTTTATAAAAAAGTTTTAATTTTTTAAATACTCTGTTGTATAATCATTTATTTATTTTAGTTATTTGTTTAATTTTTATACGATATGAAAATGTAATAGTATTAATTTACTGGATTAAAGTATTCAATTTTATTTCAATATTTTATTGCCTGAATACAACATTTTCTCTTATAATTATTATAATGATTGCAAAAGGAAAGGATTTCTATGGCTTCTGTTACAATGAGGAGTGTTAAATAATCCATTGGTTCATAGTTCAGGACTAATTTTAACTGTAGGTTAAATAAAGGGTGAATAGTTTACAGATACCTTGCTAACATTATCCCTCTAGCTTACCTATGCACACATATTTAAGAGGATTCTTAATTTGGGATGTAAACTGATGTTAAATTAATGTTTAAATTAAAATGGATATAGACTAAAGAGTACATGAACAAAGGTTTAATTATATTTTATTGCAGAAGTGGTTTTGGTATACATACAGTTGATCTGTCACCATAATTCATTACCTTCAGCACCATATGGTCCTGAATATACATATATGGTATACATATATACCGTATATGGAATATACATAAACGGTATATGTATAAATTAAAATTAAAATTTTTACACTATTATAGAAAAGTCATTGTGACATGATTTTTTTTCAATGAAGAAGACAAGATACAAAAAAAAAATAAGTTTATTATTAAAAAAAAAGGTTTAATATAATCCTGTTGAAAAAAGTTAGAAAGGAACATATGAAACTAAAACTACAACTGAGAGCACTAATGAATTAATAAAACAAACTTGTTCATACATTTAATAAAATTTTGCTTTTCTTTCTACATTCAAAAATGAAAAAAATAATCTTTTATGTCCATTATTTTCCTTTGCACTAAAGAGTTCTTTTAAATTTCTATAGCAAACTGGAAATTTTTGATAATACTACTATTAATTTCATCAGTTTACTTTCTTGCCTCTCTCATACCATCTCATGATGGATTTTGTGACCATTTCATTTAATTCTTATACAATCCCTATTCATTATTCCTTATATATTATACCATTTCTTAAGTAAACCTCATACTACTCGCCCTTTAGTTACTTCAAACAATGTGTTTACATAAAACAATGATTTCTTTTTAACTTCTTTTGTTCATTCTCTTATGTCTTCTTCTGATATGTTTTTAGTCCTAGTCGTAATCTTGTATAACTCTTAATTCATTTTAAACTTTCAATAACAATTTATTTCCACTGGCTGAATCAAAGAAAACAACTGTGATTAAAAAAGAAAAAATATACTTATATTTTGATGGTTGATGATTTATGGGAGGTGAAAAATTGGAGAGGTTTTATTGCATTTATAAATGTAATTACAAAACAGTGAATGAATTTTGTTTTGTTACATTAATATGCAGTATATAAATATACTGCATATAAGTATACCAAATTTATTTCAGAAATGGCCATATGAGCTTGATGAATACTATAATTTTGCAGTTAAAATTAATTGCTTTTTTAAAAAAATACATGATTTACAAATTTAAAAACTTTCTTTAAAGAATGTCCAGTGATTCAAATTAACATATCTTAAAACAACTATTCTATTTAATTATCCCATCGCTGTATTGATTATTAAGTGATTATGACATTTATTACAATTTAATTTTTTTAACTTAATAAAAATAATTTCTAACTTAACGTAATAATTTTACATTTTTAATTTAACTATTTTCTTATATACTGCATTCCTAGATTTTGATTATACTTTTCGTATAGCATAACAGCTTAAAAATTTATTACCCTCTTATTCACTTTCTTGTATTGAAATTTTCCCTCACTTTAAAGAATTCTACTGTGTTAAAAATAACACATTATCTTCTCTATTTCATATTACATTAAGAGTTTTCTACGTTTTAGTTTAATCACCTCTTTTGAACATTTTTTATACTGTCAATAGGTCTATTATAGAAAGATACTTATAATTACATACAATGATGACACAGCCAATTCTTACAGATCCAGATTTCCTGTTAATGTCACAATAAATCTTTAGTATTATTTAAATAAACCTTTAAAATTAACCTCTTTAAAGGTTAATCCAACAGATCATAGGCAGAGATTACAAAATTAATCTTAGAAAAATGAAGTATTTAGATTAACCTATACTTAAAGAAGACTATATGAATAATAAAAATATATGTGAAGATATATATATTTTAAATAAATAAAATTAGTACAAAATAAAATAGCAGTTTTTTAGGGTTAATCAATATTATTTGAGTACATACTATTTGTACGCATTCAATTGTGACACAATAAATTCACATAAAAATTTAAAAATTCATCAGCAAAGTAAGTTGATTTAGTAATAGAATATTTTTTTATTTAAATTTAAGAAAATTGATAAGAAGATAGTTCAAATAGGTTGATAATTTATAAATAATTTAAGCATAATAGGTCCTTTACATAGGCCAAAGTATTGCACTATGTTATTCAAAAATAGTTCTGTGCTTAGTTTGAGGTGGATAATGTCAATTAAAGAAAAATAATTTATTGCAATTAATTTTAACAAAGATATCATAATTTGTAGCAATTGATAAGTGTAAGATAGCAACTGTATCATCTGGGAAGAGGGTAAAAATACAGAGATTATGATAAGCATCAATAACAATTAATGGAAAGGACAAAGGACCTTTTTCTTAACACTTCTGTGGTGTAAGAAATAAAAAAGGTTTTTTTTTTTATTTTGTATTGTATTTTTAAATATTTTCTAAAACCTGAGAAATAACTGTCTCAACAATAGACAAAGTTTTCCCTTAAATTAAGCTTAAAATTTTCAATCAAAAAATCATTTATAAAGAGAGAATCAGTCATAAAGAGTCTATTCACAAAGAACAATCATTAGAGGTGAATTACTTAGAAATAGAATTAAGAAATTAATTGAATCAAGTTTTACATAAATAAAATTAAAGATAAATTTGTTTAATAACAATTAGAAAATGAAATTGAATGCAAGGGTTCAGAAATAAAATACCCTTTAATCTTGCTGCATTACAGCCTTTCTTTTAGCTAGATTTTTCTGTTAAATTGCTTTTTATATGTTCATAAAGGGATCACAGGTAGCTCTATAATATTAATGGATTGGATGGAGAATTGCATTCAAATTCTTTCAGATCGGAGATCTTTTTATTTTAAGTTAGCACCACATCCACGTACATCTAGTAGGAAAAATTGCTTAGAAGTGTTGTTCCTTTTGATACAACCATTTTCTCAAAATTCCAACGAAGCTAGAACCTTTTTTTTTTTTTAGCCAAAATCACACTCCAAGGTTCTATCTCTTTTGACATATATATATATATATATATGACTTTTTTTTCTTAAATATTACCTTTATTAATCTCTTAGGTTAACCAAAAAACCAGGAAATAGCAATCAGGTTATATAAACAGATAATTATCTAAAGATAAGATGAGTCAGGTATGAGTAGGGAGATCTATTACAACAAGGGTGGGAATAAAATAATGTTATCTAGGATGGGTAGACCAGTTCATTTTTTAGTATGTAAGAGAATTTTGTATGATGTGTGTATGAATGTGTATTGTTACCTGAGGAAGCTTAGAGAATTCTAAGTGAAACGTAGTGCATTTAATTTATAAGTTTGTATAGTTGTTTGGTTAACCCAAGAGATTAATAAAGGTATTATTTTTAAGTAAACTATGTCTTGTTATTATATTAATTATATCCAGTCAAGAGGAAAATAAACTTAAATAAATTACATTTAAGTTAATATTCATATATATATAGAACTTATACAAAAAAATGAGTTTTTTATTGAGTAATTCTGAGATTTTATTTTTTATTTTATTGAGTTCTATCAACTCTTATGTTAATAAATTGTGGAGTGAATCACAAATGAATCATATTTTTGTATTTAGAAAAATGAAAAGGAAAAATTAAAATGACAAAACATTAATAAATATAGAATACTATATATATATATATATATATATATATATATATATATATATATATAGAGTTCTATACATATATATATATATATATATTCAACATAGTATTGTTTGTAATCTAACTGGCACTAACCTAGTTATTTAATCTCCTTTAATAAAGAACAACAGCTAACAAAAGGAAAAAAATTAATTAAATTTATGAAAAACCTCATCTTAGAACGTATAAATTTTAGATTTAACAATAATCCAACATAAGTCAAAATTATTTAATGCTGTAAAATTAAATAAAAATTAAGATGTATTACTTTTTAAATAATTTCTTTATATATATATATATTTTTTTTTATTAATCTTATGGGTTTTTGCCGCCAAGTTGGCAGCAATAATTTTCTTCCCCCCATAACCAGCAAGTCTTGCACGACATCCCTTCATGTGACATGCAATATCATTAACGATTGTGTCTGTGGGAACTCAAATGCCCTCTACACGAGTTTATATAAACTACGATGTAGTGTTTCTTTTGAATTAAATTTCAGATAGATAAAAACAATGACGATAATATTGTAGTGCTTTAAAAAGTTTTAGCTAATTTTGTATCGAATACTTCAAATAAAGAAAACAAACTTATTTAATTTTCTATAAAGAAAATTGTCTTAAATAATTAATTAAATTGTAATTGTAATTAAATAGTTTTAATAATCAAATTTCATTAAGAACTTCTTGTAACATTCAGTCTACACCAAGTCTATAATTTTACAAAAAGAATAAAATATGATGAATATGTCTGCAATTTTTTAATCCTAGACTAATAATTGCCAAGTTATGAAATACACAAGGGTTATAAAAGGTTATAGATTACTAAGGTCACAAGTTCAAATTTTTGCTAAATAGGTATTATTATCGCGTGATTTAATAATAGTGAAATATACTTGGAAATTATATGGATATTTTACTTCGTTTGAACTCATTAAGGGCAGTACTACAAAAAAAATCTTTTTTTAGCCGTTAAATCCTAGTTCTGCAATGAAACCGTTAACTAATTAATAATTTATCGTATTATTTTCACTAGAAATGTTATTTCCGTTGATATAAATAAATCTCAAACAAAAAAATTAGAAATTGGCATAAATAAATAAATAATCAATGTATAAAAGACATTACACTCTCATTACACGTACGTCTGGATTCAAGTCATAATATCGGGGAAAGTTTTTGTAATATTATTATCAATCATAATTCAAATAGACGCAGTATAAAATGCACCATACGGGCAAGAATCATCGACCAAAACCGGTATAAATTTTATCTAGTACAAACATAAAAATATTGGTAAATACTAAATGTAGATGAAAATAAGCAAGAATTACAATACAATAAATAAAATTACTGAATTTACATAATAGACTGATTCAGTTATAACTGATAAAAACAATAATTACAGAAAAATGTTACTGATAATATTTATAATTTATTAAAATCATTTATATTCTATTTTTTCTTACTTCTAAAGTCATGTAAACTAACTAAACCCGTCGAGATATAGCTGTCATATTGAAAACGACTCATTCCTACTAAGAGTAATGACGTAGACAGCTGTTTGACGAAAGCGTTTATCGAGTCGTACTTCAGTAGAAGTGATACATTTATAGTTATCGAATTAAAATACCAGAAATGAAAGATGTGTTGAAGTTCGAGGAAAACAATAAGTAATAAAGATTAAAAAAATATATGTTATATTTTGGAATAGATCTAACTGATTTTTAAAGATATCGCTTTAAAAATCAGTCTAATTGATACATAAAGGAAGAAGAAATGTATGATAAAGAAATATTTAGAAACAGAACACAAAATCAAGTGAGTCCAGGAAAACCAAGAGAAAAAAATAGCAAACCTAGAACAGAACAAAAACGAACTGCAAAGAAAAATATTGAAAAAGCATCAAAGCTAAAAAAGAAAATTCGAAGTGAAGCTGTTTTAACAGCTTCAATTTTAATTCAATAAAAGATGCAAATGCAAATAATATATATATATAAAATAAAGACATAAACCTAAATAATAAAAACAACCAAAAACCGCTATGTTTAGGACAAACCCACAATACTACCACGAATCGCTTGAAGCGCTGGAAACTCGCTCGGGCAGTGATCTTCATCCATCGAGTCGATTAAAAAACCGCAGACGGTCCTCACCGTCGTATGAGTGAGTCTTTGTGAACGCGTCAACCGTTACGTTGTACTGCATAATAGCTGAATAATGTATAAATTCTATAAACGTTTCTGTCAAACCAGCTATGTGTGTCATTACATACAACAGGCGCTATACGCATGTTGTTTATACAATGAGTTTTGACGGACGAACTCTATTCCCGGAACGTAGCGCATGCTCTTACTAATTCGTTAATGTTTGACAAGCCATTTAGAAAACGTTTCATAACCGTCATTCTGTTTAAATCAGAATAAATAACGTTTAATATTAAATAAATATTACGATACAAAATATTTTATATCGATATTTTTATCGAAGAAAGAGTGAAACCGACTAAATTTTCCAGGAAACCGATATGGAAAATAAACAATTTAATTATTAGATAAAATTACGTTTAAAACCATCAGAACGTTTTATTTTTCGGTAAAGAACTTTTTGGAAAGTTTAATACTTGATATAAACTCAGAACATTACGGATGATGACCATTACTTCCCATAATAACAAGAAATGGTCTTACAACAACGAGTTTTGAATGAAATTACTATAGCGATTTTGTCGATTTGGTCAAATCGCTCAAAATTACAGTAGAGATTATATGGGATTCCCGGTTGCGATCATTACTAATTGCCAATTACAAGTTATCCGACGTTTTTTCAATATGAAATTTATTCAAACGTGCCAGAAGTAAGTCTTTCGAAAATAAGGAGTATAGTTTTTATACGACGTAGCTGTGTTTGAACTGAATGATTCGAATCAATCAAATGAATAAAATTACAATTAAATTTACGTTAAATAAAATAAAATAATATTAAATAAATTTTAAAAAAATCTGTTTAATAATAATGGGCTTCCCGTGGGGACTGTGTGTGAGATTAGTGGTGAAGTGATCCGTACACCTCATACGAGGCTAGACCAATCATCACCATCAACTGGTAAAAAACGGGTTGTTCTTGGAGCGCTGTTTTGGGAGATGCAATGGGGTGCTCTCATAATATTTCTGCAAACAATGATCCGATTTTCAAAATTCAAACGGGGTATTTGTTAGTAGGTTGAAGGCACACTTTTACACGCATAAAAAACACTCTCGATCTAACAGATCAAGGTTATTCGGAAATGTTGTTATATCTTTGCAACTAATCTTCCAATTTTCAAACTTCAAACGAGGTTTTTGGAAATCAGAACAAAAATCAACTGATATACTCAGAAAAATCGAGTGGCCTGCGCTACGTCGGAATCAGCTTGAGCTCGGCGAGCTCCCACAAGCTGTCTTTATAGAGTTTGATGGTAGTACGATTAAAGGTAATGCTGTCGTATCGGATGGAATATCGAGCGCACTATTGTCGAATTTGATGCTTTACGGGGACAGGGCGTATGCTGCCACTAATATCGTGGTGGGCTGTGACGGTCCTTAAATTACAAGAGACTACCCTAGATAGAGCTGTCGCAGATCTAAGCACTCGCATATTTACCAAGTGCCAGGCCTACGTAGCACTGAGTGCGTAAGACAATTGGAGAATTTGGCCATTAGTTGTTTGGATCTCAGAAAATTGCTGTATGATCCACACGATAAACAGTCTCGAGGAATTCTTTTTTTAATATAAAATATTAAATATAGGCCGTTTAATATAGAATAATTACTATTCCGAGCCCCCCAACTGCATTTAAATATTTTCATTCAAAACAAAATTTTCTTATCGATGTAAGACCTGATGAGAACTTATTAGACAACGTTAAATGCCTGCTATTTCTACAACATGGAAAATATATTTAAATGAACTAAAACTGTCTGAAAGTTGATTGGTCACCCATTATTTTATTTAATTAAATACCGCATAAGATGTTTAGTCCTTTATTTCCATAACTTGTTTTATTTTTTAGTTCGATTTATTGTCGATTTTTTTAGTTCTATTTTTTTTAAATTTCTTTTGGCAGTCGTGTTTTTTTTAATTTTTATTGTTATCAAGTCATCCTCTACCGACCAACCTAGATTAATCCTTTAACCGAAATTCGGTTCAATCAAAAACCATTTCCATTTTCTTTAACTGTCTTTTAAACTTTAATATATTCACTTCAGGCCATACTCGGTAGATCTTGCCATGAAACTGTTTTTTTTTTTTTCTGTTTTTTGGTAATTTTACTCTATAAATGTCCACTGAATACAGATAATTCGTTAAGGCAAAAATTTGGTTCCAATATACTTTGAGATTATAATATTAAAATAATAAAAGGGCGTAAATAACCTCAGAATAAATATAAATTTTATAACTTGAGGCATATAAAATCCGATAGTAAAAAAAAAACACATTGATAAAGCTCTGTTGTTATGGTAATTTTTTATTCTTTATTTAGGAGCAATAAAATATGATAAATTAATAGATTTAGAGGTAAAAAACGGAAAATTTATTTTTCAAATAAACAAATAAATCGCCAATATGTATCACTAATATTCATAATTTTTGTATAAAATTACTTATATAGCGCATATTATTTATTATACTGAAATAACAAGAAAAAAAAATTTCTTATCAAATAACAATACTCGTCTCTTTCTACTATCTATAATATCCTTGTTTATTCGACCTTTTGACTGACATGATCTAGCAAGCTGTGGTGATTACTTTTCCACCCCGTTTGATATCGATCCTATACAATTATTGATGTGCATCATTTGTTCCGTTAAAAACAAAACAAATTAAAGTCTTGCCAGCGAAAACTATAAAAGTCTGTACTAACAATTTCTATTAACACCGCTTTATTTTTAATCAGTGAATACGACTACCAGTGTATATTTTATTTACTAAAACTGTTTTACATCGAATTTATATAGTATTCTTTCTAAAACTGTATTAAATTAAATAATTTATTGCAAAATAATAAAATTATTTTACATCCACATTCCTAATTAAATTTAAGTAGCTTTATTGATAGTAAAATCATGTTCATTATCGATAATCAGTAAATTATAAATTATATTTACTTACCTCAACATCTGTGGATGTGGTTGTGTCACAGAAATTGACGTATCAATTTCTGAGATATCTTTTAAACAGGCCAGTACTTAATGGTATAATTAGTAGAAAAAATAGCAAAATAGTATAATTCTTTTTTTTTATAATCTCCATGAGATATAATTTTGTTTAAATTTGGTGTAACATTTTTTATATTTTTTCCTTTTTTGCTTCGTTACAGAGAAAAGATTAATTTTGAAAGGCAAGCTGAAGATAGACAAGAATATTAAATATAATGGTTTAACAGTTATATTATGATATATAGAGTGGAATATGGTTAAAATTTTAAGAAAAATAAACTAAAACAATAACCCACTGAGAGCGGTATAACAGTCTAGTGTCTAGAGACAAAAAAAGAAGATATTAAGGTTCATTGATGGATTTTTTACATCGATTGAAACATCGTTGCCGAGGGAGAAATTAAATCTAAGAGTAAAATAGAATAAAGCAAATGTAATGAGAGACGGTACAAAAAATAAGATAATTATGCAGGAGATGTTAAATATTTTAATAAAAGAACACGATATACTAGAAGTACCAGTTTTTATTATCTACGTAATAAAATTAAAAAGAAAAAGGTAGCAAATATGATGTCGAATCAAAATAGCCAGGAAGGGATTTATTAAAAAAAAAAGTTTAGTGGTGTCATAGTTACTGTTATTCTTAAAAATACTTATATGTAGTGAGGAATTTAAAATAAAAAAAAAAAACATAAACAAAAGGAAAGCCTCAAAAAAGGAATATAAATATTTAAAATATTTGTTGAAAGAAAATGGATGAACTTATAAAATACAAAATAAAGAATTTTATGGAAATTTTTTTTGGAAAAGAGAAAGATTTGTGGCAGAATCTTGGGAAAAAACAATAGGAGAAAGTGGGTAGATCATATTTTGAAGAACCTAGATTTAAGTAATTTAATTTTTTGACGGTATATAAAAAAACTTTTGAATATAGGAATAGACAGAGGATATAACATTTACAAAACATTTTAAGCAGAAACATTTAATCGCCAGAGTATAGAAAGAAATGAAGAAATATATCAACTAGACCATTGGCAAATGGCATCAAAAAAAAATTATTATTCTCCCGACTGTAACAGATCGGTTGCAATTAACAAAGAGAATTAATATACTTAAGACTTTTAAATATTTTTTTGTTAAAATAGTGATTCAGGAAATATTTTTTTAAATACTTTTATTCATAGTCGTATCAACAATTAAAGTCATTAGCGACTTATCAGTGTGATGTAACTGTACCGGTAAATTTGTAGTCTTGAACAAACTGAGGCCGACCATTCCTAAGATATGTGGTTAATTGAAACACAACCACCAAACAACACCGGAATCCACAATCTGGTATTCAAATCCGAATAAAAGTTTATTAAGATTTGAACCTGAGAACTTCGACTTTGAAATCAGCTGATTTACGACGAGTTTACCATTAGACCAACCCGGTGGGTGAAGAAATTTTAATTACAATAATAATCTTAGAAATGATTACTACTTTAACTAATTCATTTCCTCGAAGAGTGTAAATGAAAAATATAATGAATAGCTGTTTTAACTATTAAATAAACAGGAGAAAAGATATTGTCAAAAAAATAAATAAAATCAGATGAGGTGATTTCGAGCTCCCTCACACGCGCGCGCGTGGAGCTTTGTTTTCCTAAAATAATATTAGGCCTACATAATGCTAAATAGTTTATAACATTAACTTCGTAAAGTTTCATTCGACACTTTAATAATTATTTTCAGACAAATACTGAAACACTTAAACCCGGTAAAATAATATTTCATTGATGATTTAATCAATAAATTTTCGTTTTCTTAAGCGTGTCGTTATTGCTTTCTTCCAATAAAAAAAAAAATATCATGAATGTGTATGCATCCAATATAAAATATAATACATGCGATACTAAATATTCCTGAACTTATAAAATGTTTTTTTTTTTTTTACTTACATTCTGAATAAAAAGAAAAGTAAATTAACAACCAATAACTGCTTTACTCACGTGTTGCATTCAACTCACACGAATTCATATCGTTGTATTTAAATTAAGCTAATGGTTTTTATTGTTATTTTTTCTTTATAAAAATAAAAAACCTTTTTTAAATTTAATTAGATACTAACTGAAGTTTTAAAAGATTGGATCTACTGTAACAGAAAATAAAACTAGAAATAAATTTCTTTCAGCTTCGGTCATTAATCTACTTTACAGAAACATGCCATTTAAGCAAATACAGATGACTAATAGTAGAGATATTTATTCGAATTAATCACTACACAAATATTTTTAACGTTACACGAATCGAATTCTGACGCGTCCTTCATGGCTTTATCTTTCCTATTGGTTTGAAAACCTACAATAACAAAGCGCAGTTTATCTATTTGTTTCTTTTTTGCTAAATACTGGTTTATTTTTTCATGACCGTGTGGAAGTGTATCTATATTATTTTCCAGTACAAATCGTTTATGGTCATATGGTTATAGTGCCTTTTTACATTGATCAATCGAGTATATTTTATGGTCAAAACTACGTAATGATTTCGAAGTGGAATATGAAATGTTTCTATTGAACATACAATCTGTATACATTTCATGGTCTAAAGAAGTCAGATTATTATCTTTATCGAATATGCGAGAACCCTTTTTAAATCCCTAAGCTTTCTTTTTTTGACTGAAACCATAAGACTGATGATTCTTCCAAAGTAAAGAATACATTTTAGCTCTTAACCCGACAAATTCGTAGATTGGTTCTCCTTTCATTTCATCCTTTAAACAACCTATGTCGTATTTACTCGATGCGTAAACGTTATAATCTTGTTCATTCAATCATTTATTATCATCATCACCAAAAGAATGATCAAAATGTTCCTCTTTTGTTGGTATAATAGAATATAATAACGAATCTGTATGTCATTAGCAGTTTTATGTTTTCATGTCCGTATCTAGGTAAGAAATGATTGTAATGATAATCATACTTGAATAATTTTGCTAAATCCGTTACTGTCAAACCTACATGTATGGGTTTGTTTAAGTATATATTTTTCTTCAACATTGATATTCCAACCACATTGTTTCCGTAAATATAATAATGTTTAACTCTTGGACTGGTGTTTAATTTTTTAAATTTTGATTCGTCATTGATCAATCGCATATCGATTCGTTTTCTTACGTTTTACCGTATACACTGTTGATCAGAAGTTTATACACTTTTTTTTCAATTTCATCTTTTGTTTCACACCATGTATTGAAGTTTTTCTCAACATAATCTTTCATCCACGGAGATTACTTGAAGCGAACAGCTCCATGTATTTTCATCAACACCATACCCTGTTGAAGATACAATTTTAACGTTCTGTAATGGAAAACGAATTTGTGTTTATCTTCCAAAGTATACAATAATTTCTCACACGCTACTCGTTTTTCGTCAGAGAGAAACAGAGAAATCATACTATTGGGAATTGATTTTTTCTCTGGTGCGAGTGGATAATCTCTGTGCGTTTCATGTAAGTGTTTGGGATATGCTAAGTCGACTTCTAAAATATACCCCGTTTCAGCATCATCTTTCACATCGTCTAGATGTGATTTGATTTCCAAGTATTCGATTTCCTTTTTGTTACACCATCTGAACTTGTTAACGGGCAACGGTTCCATCATACAGTGCCCGTAAAGAGATCGGACATCGTAATATTTGATGAATTTTATCGGTTTATTTTCATCATAATAATCCTCTGCATTCGGATCGTTTGCTATAGCATAACGGTTGGGAATCATCGACACACCACCGCTGATATACGAGATGGTAACGTAATCGTGTATTCTCCATAGACGCCTCTCTACTAATTATTAGTTAAATAATCATTAATAACGCCAGTAAGAGTGTGAAATATGTAAATTTTGCAGTATATATGTAACTTTTTTCTCTAAAATAGAATATGCACGGCTTAAGTTAAGAGTGGGAAATATGTGAATTTTGCCTGTAAAAGGCAGCATATATGTAACTGTTTCTCTAAAATAGAGTGTGCACGGCTTAAGTCACGTGATCAGAGTGCTGCTCTCTGATTGGCTGCTGCGCTAGAACAAACAAACTATATCTACTAGTAGTATTTATAAAATTACAAGTGGAACGAGGTGGGAAATTTGTAATAATATTAACGAAAAGATTATACATTTTAAAAAAATACCTGGATATAATTTTTAAAACTATATAACATATGTAATAAAAATTAATGGATAAAACTCCAGCACCTACAAAAAAAATTAATATAAATAAAATAAATAACGACATTTTACAACTGTATGTCGCGAAGGAAGAAGAATTTTTATTAGAAATGGGGTAACATATAACATATTAACGAAATTAGGAGACTGAAAAACCGCTGAAATATCAAACAATGGGAAGAAAATAAATTGTATACGATTTAAAATTAAGATAATTATTATTATTATCATCTTTTCTGCTAAGATCATTATAGTTTCCATGTTTAGTACTGCTTACCTTTCTTAGCTTCATTCTTTTACCATTTGTTGATGCGTTTTGGAACTACTACATTGTCAAAATTTATCGTACTAATACTTTTAAATTTCTGTTAAACTTTATATAGAGTTTAGTCAACGCCCCTCCCTATATTTGACATCATGCCTTAACTGGTCTTCTTCTTGTTTATTTGTTACTAGCGGTTATACTTATCTTTTATTCTCATTTATCTGTTTCCTTTTTTCAATAAATTGAGGTTATTGAAAAGGAGATCCTGTTGATTGTTGATTTGTTCATTTATGATCGTTTTATTGCTACTTTTAATTTAAAGATTTTCTAAATGTTCATTCTTCTTCCTTTAACACATTTGTGAATTAATTTCATTTATTCTTCCATTTTCATCGAGGTATGTTCTTTTATTAAATGCGTTGAATAATTAGAATCATGTTTTTTTTATTTTTAAAATATCTCATGTGTTCGTAATATCGTTTTTAATTTTCTTTCCGCTTGTCCAATATATATTGCATTGCATTTACATTTTATTTTGTATATACCATTACTGTTGTATATATCTTTTTCTTCTATGTTAATATTAAAAATATTTGTTTAGTATTATTTGCATTGATAGCTATTTTTATATTACATTTATTAAATAATTGTTTAATCGGGTAAATTTCTTTCCCAGTAAATGTTAATTTACTCATTTAAAGGTTACTTTATCGTTTATTTTAATTTCATTTAATTTATTTAAATGGTTTCTTTTTCTTGTATTTTAATCTCCGGGACCACAGTTAAAGGTATCCCTCAGAGGATTTTAATTGTAATTTATGTAGTCTATCTATCATGTATCTAAAATCCGCTAATTTATGCTACCAATTAAGTAAACCAGCACACAATAAATATTTTCTACTACTTTTCAAATAGTAGAAAATAACGGGTACAAAAAAGAAATGATCAGAAAAATGAATAAAAATAGGAGTAAATTAAATGAAATTAAAAGGAAGAGGGTGAGAGATAAAAAAAATGCCTGTCTAAATTGATAGCTTACTCCATCGCCCACCTACTAGATCTAAATCTCAAAATGCGAATGAAAAACGTTTAACGAATTCAGCTACAATTATTATTCCAATCGGTGTTATAAATACAATTTAGAAAATCAGCATTTATTAGAAATGAAACCCAGTAATCCTTATTTTAATAGTTTTATTCATTATGAAAGTGATTTTCAATTTTTCTTGTTTCATTTTACATTATATTCCCTAATGCACTACAGTCGTATAGTTTAATAAATAATTGTTAATCTTCTTCAAAGTCAATCAGGTTACACGAATAATCTAACTAGAAATGTTAATAAGTAATAGATGCGATTAAAGTCGTTCGTAATTAATGGATTTATAGTTTTGATTTTGTCTCAAAATTTAAAATTAGAAATCCATTGGATTCAGTCCTGTTCTTCCTTCCTTTTTTTCTTTTTCTCTTCAGCCTCCGGAACCACCGTAAGGTAATACTTCAGAGAATGAACGAGAGTGATATGTATGAATGAAAATGAAGTGTATTCTTGCACAGTCACAGGTCGACTATTCCTGAAATGTGTGGTTATTTAACCACCAAAAAAACACCGGTATCCACGATCTGGTATTCAAATCCGTTTAGCAGTAACTGCCTTTACTAGGATTTGAACCGTAGAACTCTCGACTTCGAAATCAGCTGATTTGCGATGACGAGTTCACCACTAGACCAGCCCGGTGGGTAATCCTGTTCTTCCTGCTTACGGCAATAAATTTCTATTCTAATTTATGTACAGTTACAGACCGAAAGATCCTATAATAATCTTCCTCGTGAGCGACCGTGTAGTGAACGTTTCCCCCATCAAAATTATAGACAGATAAACTGACACCATTTTCTTTTTTTACGTAGAAACGAAATAGTGACTTTCCAAAGCCAATGATTTTTGCATTCCTTGTTTTATTATTTTATACAAAGTCGTAGTAAATTATTTTATATAAAGTCATACATTTCTTTTTTTTACGTTTTTAAGAACTTTTTTCAAATGGGCGGTGCTTTTTATTGTTCAACCTATATGATGTTATATACAATTAACAAATAAATTTATTATAAAACTAAATGGCCGTCTCGGTCTTTCACCCGAAGGTCCCAGGTTCGAATTCCGGTCAAGCATGGCATTTTTCATACGCCACAAAATTCCATTTCCACATCCCACATACAAGCTTCAAGTTTATGTGGTGATATCATGAAGGAAACGAAAATCCTTTTAATTCCACTAAGATAACTTTTCAGGAAAATATTTAAAGGTGCTAAATCAACTAGGCGAAATAACTCTCAATGCGTAATGCAATTACTTTTTCCAACATTTAGGTAGATTTCATAAGGAAACTACCTATTGTAATAGGTACCATGATTCGACTTCCGGAAAATTTCGACATATCTTGGCGTTTCACATCCCCCAGATCCCAGAACCACCGTCAGTTCAAAAATCTATTTATACATATATATTTCACTTTCTTGTGGACACGATAACTGCCGTAATTTTGCGCCAATCCCTTTCAAATTGATACATAAAATATAACGATCCAAAATATCGGTCGAGTTCGTCAATGGGCAAAATTGGATCATGGGGATGGAAATGGGGAGCTTTTTCGAAAAAACAAAAAAACCCTATAACTTTCTTATTGAGCAAAATTTCGAATTCTTTTAAAGTTCCTACTATTCTTTGGATAAGGGCCTAAAACTTATCTAAGTAAAGTTTTTGATATCACCAACCATTGGCCCACGGGGCGGAAAAAATGGGATTTCGAAGACAAAAAAAAATCATACTTCCCTTAATAGGCACAGTATTAAATCAGTTTAAAGTAGTCGTCGTTAGTCCTCTAAACATTACCTAAAACCTTTGTCTGAAACAATTTTTGATATGACCAACCCTTACGGCAAGGGATGACCAAAATGTTGCTGGAATTGTAACAATCTTGTCGTATGCTGAACATGTGAAACTTTTTTCACACGCAACCATTGTCGTATTGAGTAAATTTGAAGTTTTTCTTAACTTTATGGTGGAAATCTTTTTTATCCCCCTACTTAGCACTGGTGAAATCTACCTTCATCTTCCAGCGTGCCAAAAGGGATTTTTTTTCATTTACTAGATGAATAAGACTCCCTCAAAAACAATGTACTTTTTATCACATTTTTCTATTGAAATTTGGCCAAAGTTTAAAATAATCTCATTCTAAAATGAGATTGGAATCAGATGTATACATATCATGAACACGAAGAAGAATGTAAAGCAGACTGATGTTAGTTAATTGAACAGAATAAAAAAAGAACTGAGTGGATTTAATCATTTCAGACTCAATATATAAAATATTAGACAAGATTTTTTTATCTATAAAATAATTTTCAAGTATTAAAATTTGAAGTATTTAAATTTTACTAATTGCAAAAAAATAAACATGGTAAACCCTTTCACTCCCTTAATGTTAAAAAAAAGTAAGCAAATTCCTCTGATGTAAGCAAAATAATAAATTTGTCAACAAAAGAAATAATAATTTTTCCAATAAAACTTGTTAAAATATGTGTACGTAAATGTTTAATACATTTAATTAATACTGAATAAATTATAATTATAATTACAAATATATACATATATGTATATGTTTTTTTTTTGTCTTCAGTCATTTGACTGGTTTGATGCAGCTCTCCAAGATTCCCTATCTACTGCTAGTCGTTTCATTTCAGTATACCCTCTACATCCTACATCCCTAATAATTTGTTTTACATATTCCAAACGTGGCCTGCCTACACAATTTTTTCCTTCTACCTGTCCTTCCAATATCAGAGCGACTATTCCAGGATGTCTTAGTATGTGGCCTATAAGTCTGTCTCTTCTTTTAACTATATTTTTCCAAATGCTTCTTTCTTCATCTATTTGCCGCAATACCTCTTCATTTGTCACTTTATCCACCCTTCTGATTTTTTACATTCTCCTATAGCACAACATTTCAAAAGCTTCTAATCTTTTCTTCTCAGATACTCCGATTGTCCAAGTTTCACTTCCATATAAAGCGACACTCCAAAAATACACTTTCAAAAATCTTTTCCTGACATTTAAATTAATTTTTGATGTAAACAAATTATATTTCTTACTGAAGGCTCTTTTAGCTTGTACTATTTGGCATTTTATATCGCTCCTGCTTCGTCCATCTTTAGTAATTCTACTTCCCAAGTAACAAAATTCTTCTACCTCCATAATCTTTTCTCCTCTTATTTTCACATTCAGTGGTCCATCTTTGTTATTTCTACTACATTTCATTACTTTTGTTTTGTTCTTGTTTATTTTCATGCGATAGTTCTTGCGTAGGACTTCATCTATGCCGTTCATTGTTTCTTCTAAATCCTTTTTACTCTCGGCTAGAATTATTATATCATCAGCAAATCGTAGCATCTTTATCTTTTCACCTTGTACTGTTACTCCGAATCTAAATTGTTCTTTAACATCATTAACTGCTAGTTCCATGTAAAGATTAAAAAGTAACGGAGATAGGGAACATCCTTGTCTGACTCCCTTTCTTATTACGGCTTCTTTCTTATGTTCTTCAATTGTTACTGTTGCTGTTTGGTTCCTGTACATGTTAGCAATTGTTCTTCTATCTCTGTATTTGACCCTAATTTTTTTTAAATGCTGAACATTTTATTCCAGTCTACGTAATCGAATACCTTTTCTAGGTCTATAAACGCCAAGTATGTTGGTTTGTTTTTCTTTAATCTTCCTTCTACTATTAATCTGAGGCCTAAAATTGCTTCCCTTGTCCCTGTACTTTTCCTGAAACCAAATTGGTCTTCTCCTAACACTTCTTCCACTCTCCTCTCAATTATTCTGTATAGAATTCTAGTTAAGATTTTTGATGCATGACTAGTTAAACTAATTGTTCTGTATTCTTCATATTTATCTGCCCCTGCTTTCTTTGTTATCATGACTATAACACTTTTTTTGAAGTCTGACGGAAATTCCCCTTTTTCATAAATATTATACACCAATTTGTATAATCTATCAATCGCTTCCTCACCTGCACTGCGCAGTAATTCTACAGGTATTCCAGGAGCCTTTCTGCCATTTAAATCTTTTAATGCTCACTTAAATTCAGATCTCAGTATTGTTTCTCCCATTTCATCCTCCTCAACTTCCTCTTCTTCCTCTATAACACCATTTTCTAATTCATTTCCTCCGTATAACTCTTCAATATATTCCACCCATCTATCGACTTTACCTTTCGTATTATATATTGGTGTACCATCTTTGTTTAACACATTATTAGATTTTAATTTATGTACCCCAAAATTTTCCTTAACTTTCCTGTATGCTCCATCTATTTTACCAATGTTCATTTCTCTTTCCACTTCTGAACACTTTTCTTTAATCCACTCTTCTTTCGCCAGTTTGCACTTCCTGTTTATAGCATTTCTTAATTGCCGATAGTTCCTTTTACTTTCTTCATCACTAGCATTCTTAAATTTTCTACGTTCATCCATCAGCTGCAATATATCGTCTGAACCCAAGGTTTTCTACCAGTTCTCTTCATTCCGCCTAAGTTTGCTTCTGCTGATTTAAGAATTTCCTTTCTAACATTCTCCCATTCTTCTTCTACATTTTCTATACGTATATGTTTTATTAATATTAATTTAAAATTAACATTTTAACTGAAAAAAATAGAAAGAAAGATCAAAAACTCATTAATATTATAAAAAGGTATACCTTTAAGATAAAGCCTAAGTTCCTAAGGAATTGAAGTAATCATTACATTAAAATATATTATTTTTTTAATTTAGAATATATTTTATTAAAACAAATTTTTGTATCTTTTAATTACATCATAGAAATGTACGACAGGAAATTTATGTTTATTAGTGTTACAATAATAAATCAATAAATTGACCTTATAATTAAATATCACTTGTGTATTTTAATAAATAATTTTTTTTTAAAAAGTAGACTTTTCTACGTATTGAATTTTCTTTATGAAACAGATATCAGTTGTAATTTAAGGTAATAATATTATTAAGTGTTGATAAGTTATCAATATTGTTCAAATAAAGTACTTATAAAATCATTGACGTTTAATACACTAATACTTAGTTCTTAGAACAGATAGCTTACCCTAACAAAATACCAATACCTTTTTCTAATAAAAATAATAACATAATAATAGTAATAATAAGATTATCTATATGTTAAAAGTAATCCATCATTTCATATTGACTACCAATAAAAGTTTTTTCAGTTTTTTAAACAAAAAATTATCATCTATAATTTAATACATCTCAGTATTTCCTCTGGGGTTTTTATGATACATTTTACCTTTTTTAGCAATGGATTTTAATTAATCTAAAATCTAGTTTACTATAATAGTGAAAATATAATTTTGGCGTATATATTTTACTACTTTTTGACAAATAATAAAAATATTTTTAGCTACTGTATACTTTTCTTTTTCTAATGCAAAATACTAAAACAAATTACTAAATTAAAAATTTAAATACAATTTTTTTACATTGGACATTAAATAAAAAATTATAGAATTGAGTTAAAAATACAATTAGACCTTTATATTTCATGAAAAACTATCTAATTAAATTCTTGCAACTTTTACTTCTCTTACAAACTATTTTAAGAGCTCTTATTTCTTACTCTATTACTTCTTACAAGCTATTATGATTTGAAAATTCTACAAATAAAATAGATAAAAAATATTGTACTTAATTATATCTGCTTAAAAAAAAAATTATTCATCGATTCTAATAATTACTGGGATGGGAGAAAGTTTGTCGTATTCTAGATTTTTTTTAACTTTTACTTTAAATACCTAAAAAAGAAAAACGAGGTTGAAATAACAATTTAAAATTCTACGTTAATAAAATCCTTTATGGCCAAGGAAAATTTAAACTGGACTGAGGAATTTTTCTATTTCTTAATGCATTTTATATAAAATTAGCTGTAGGGCGTTCTGCAGCTAGGCCCTCCGGGCGGGTGGCATCTCGAAATGGATTATTAGGTGTCCAAAACTGATTACCTCTTGTGTAAAATTTTTTTTTTGAATGATGAAAATTGATATAATGAAAATTAAATTAGAAATTTAACTCTAGAAACTGATACTAATGAATCGGGATTTTCTGCTAGTGATCGATCTATTCCGGTGCTAAGCTAATGGGGGACGCACACAGACACTCATACAAATGCCGTTTAGTAAGATAGGATGTCATGTGGATGGTTAAAACCATCTTCTCTACCAAGTAATGAAAGCACTATACTGCCTGTCACAGTGGTGTTAACAAGAATTGGGCTGGTATTTCTCCACAATATAAGACTTGAAACGCTTATTCTGTAGTCTTGGTGAACTGATGAAATAGGCTAAATCCAGTCTACTGGAATCTCCAGGTTGGAGGTTGAGTGCTAGGCTAACAACCTGGCTAAGAGTAAAGAGCTTGTTACAGAATGCCAATGAACAGCCTCAGATACTGGACAGGAGAAACAGAACAATAATTGAAAATATCCACAAAAAAAGCAAGAGATTTGGCAGGTAGAACACATGTACATTAACAATATCAGAAAATTGTGAAATTTTACCAGAAAAATTAAACGGATATGGACACCGTGGCTCTCCAGGAGGCAAGGTGGCCATACTGTGGGAAAATTAATAACAATCGACTGTAGTAGAAACAAGTCTGGTGGGTATAACAAGGGAAGAGAGTCTGTAGCGAAGAGACTTCTGGAATTTATAATAGGTTTTGAGGCTGTGAACGAACACGTGTACAATATTAGGGTGAAAGGAAGAGTCAAGTACATATCAATAATGTGCTTTTATGCACCAACAGAGGATAGAAATAAGGAGGGGAAAGATAAGTTTTATGAAGCGATTGAGAATGTTCTAATTAAATTACCAAAGTACGACACCAAAATAGAAATGGGTGATGCAAATGCGAAAATAGGGAAGGCAGAAAGATGGAAGAAACCTTGGTGGTGAAAGTTTACAATATAGAACTAGCGAAAATAGGTTTAGACTTCTGAGTTTAGCAAGTGCGTGTAATTTAAAAAAATAATGAGCACTGCGTTCCCTGGGAAGAATATACATAAGGTAACTTGCATCTATCCTGGTGGATCTGTGAATAATGAGATAGATCATATTTTGATTGATCAGAGATATGCAGACTCAGTAATGAATGTTAGAAATATCAGGGAGACAGAGTTTGGGTCAGATCATTAGGTGGCATTAGTCAAAATCAAGCAAAGAATCAGCATGGAAAAGAAGATGACAGATAAAGCAGAGGGAATAGATACTGGTAAACTAAGAGAATCAGTACTAGCAGAAGAGTTTAAGTTAAACTCAGAACGGTTTCAAGGCACTAACAGACAAATGAGGACAACGCAATGGAAGAGGTTGAGAGAAAGTGAAAATTTATAAAAGTATCCTTAGAAATAGCAAGGGAGATAAGCAGGAAAAGAGAGTGAGGAGCCAGGAACTCATGGTTTTACAACAACTGCCACAGTGTGGTGACTGAAAGGAAAAAGCTAAAGTAAAGAATACTACAGATTAAAAGGGAAGTTGGTATACAAAGTTGTATACAATAAAACAAACTGTGATAAAAGGAAATTACTGGGGAAAAGCAAAAGAGAATATATTGAAAACACACTGAGGAAGGCAGAACAAGGTAGAACAATGAATAATGTTTGCTATTTATTTAGAACTATAAGATTTTTTCAGAAAAGGTTTTCAAGCTCGTACAGCAGATGCAAAGACCACAGAAAGAAAAGTAGTAACAGACAAACAGGAGGTTTTAAATGTGTAGAAGGAGTATTTTGAGAAGCTGTTGAAATGTGAATGACAGAGATGCTGGAAGGCAAGTGCGGTAATTACAGTGTACAGCCATTGTTAGTTCCACCAACGCTCTCTGAAGTGAAGGATGCTATTAAAAACATGAAGGATGGTAAAGCACTGGAAGGTGATGAAATAACTATAAACTACATCAAATAAATCAAAGAAAACAAATCCATGAGTTAATATGCGTGAAATGGGAAAGTGAAAATCTATTAAATGAATGGTCAGAAACAATATTATTACCTAATTACAAAAAAAGGTTTAAGATGGATTGCTCCAACTATAGAGGAATCTCCCTACTTAACACCATGTGCAAAATATTATCAAAGGTGCTACAAGGTCATATTGAGCCATATCTAGAATCCATAATAGGTGGTCACCAAGTAGGATTTATGAAAGGAAGGTCAACAGTGGAACAAATATTTCTAATAAAAGAAGCTTAGAATATAACAAGGGTTCTATGCCATTTTTATTGACTTCCAAAAAACCTGTAATAGTGTAGATAGAAAGTAGCAGGGCAGATGAAATTTGGACTAGTATAAAAATAGTGAACATGCTAATGACAACCATTGAAAGCTCAAAAAGCTAGGTCAGAGTGGAAGGAGATTGTTCGAGCACTTTCCATATCAATACTTGAGGCGGGCAAGGAGATGGCCTGTCACCTATATTATTCAACATAGCAATGGAGGAAACCCTTTGGAAGGCTAAAAAGTCAGACAAGGGAATAAGAGTTGAAATCCAAGTTAATATCCTAGCTTTTGCAGATAACTTAGTATAGTGACTGAGAGCTTAGAAGAGCTAGAAGAAGTAGTTGCATGCTTCACCAATGAAGCAGCCAAAATGGGATTAGTAGTAAATGAGAGCAAGATAAATAAACACAATTCTCACTGGAAAAAGAGAAGTGATACAAAAGCCGCACACCAAATTAGGGATTACAATTTAGGAATGATAGATGATTTTAAATTACCTCGGTGCCATTGTGAGTAACAGGAATGATGAAGATAGAGAAATCCAGAGTAGATTGATAAATGTAAATAAATGTTTACATGCTTGCAACGACCTAATGTCTTCCAGAATGCTATTCTCTCACATAAAAATGCACATATACAGGACCGTTATACAGCCATGCTTGTTATATGTTGCTGAAACATGGGTTCTATCCAAGAAGAATGAAGCACATTTGATAACATTTGAGAACAAAATCTTAAGAAAGATATTCAGATAGGTGAAAGATGTAAGTAGGTGGAGAAGAAGAAAGAACAGGTAAACCTGGGATTGTACCGTGATCCAGTTGTAACTGCAATAATAAATAGTCAAAGATTGAGGTGGGTGGGGATGTCATTCTCAGAAATGAGGGTGAAAGAACTGTGGAAGTTTAGAGAAGAAACCACAGGATAAAAGACTACTACAACTCTAAGACTGTAACGATTGACTGGATACCAATAAAGATCTGGCAAGAGACATGAGGGACGTGGAGTAGGCTGGTTGACAAAGCCAAAGACCAACTTTGGTTTGTATGGCCGCAGCAGTAAATAAGTTTATATAATACACCACATTTTTGCTTGAAATAATACTTCAAGAAATAGTTATATTATTAAAAATCTTTCAGATATTTGATCTTTAACAGCATAAATTTGATATGACATTGAAAAATGAAATATCCTGTTTATTATTTATAATGCATTATTTAAATTTTATTTTAATAGCTTTAGATATCCAGGGAATTCAATCTTGTAAGAAGCAGTCTCATGTATCAAGGTAAGAATCTCTCATATCTTGAGATATGAGATTCCTAGCATGTTAATCTTTAAGCAGTTAGTTATGAAAATTTCAAATTTATATGTTATAGTTTTATATGATTAGTTAAAGAAATTTTGAATGAAAAAATAAAATTTATTATATATTTTGAAAAAGTATCATTGTTTTATTTTACGGAAATTTATTACTACACCATGAATTTAAACAAGCTCTGCCTTCACCATTAATTTGTAACAACTGTAACCCATTCAACATCTTTACATAGAGCACAACTCATTCACTGATATTTATATTTTGTACATCCACATAAAATGATTTTTATTTTCAATTAAATGAAACCAGTTAATCACAGAAAACAAATAACATAGCAGTCTTCAATCTACAGTTTGATAAAACAATCTTCTCAAAGGGGATATCATACCATGAATATGAAATTATTTTAGTTTAGTAAATAAGATAATTATAGTTTTCATTATGCATACTTTAACATACTTTTGCTTTATAGATTAAATATTTTTTAGTTAATTGTTGACAAACACTTTCCAATTAAGAGCTTTCACGAGTAGATTACACTACATTACACATCAATGTGTTAATTTATTAATAATTTTAAGTAAATTAACTGATTTATTTTTTATTAAACAATTGACACCATGACTATTAGCTACTTCAGCTGATTGAAAACAGGTTTACCGAATGAATTACCATAATAAAAAATCTGATTTGAACACCACATGACTTTCTTGTAAGCCTATTAAATTGAATGTACACAATTTTTGCTGCACTTCATTTAAACTTATTTCATTTGAAAGTGAGATACGATCCTCCAATTCTTTAATAATGTGGACAGTTCAACAATTGCTGAAATATTACTTTTTATTAACATTAAATATTAATACAATTATTAATTCAACAATCTTACATGAAATATTAAGAGAGTAAAAGTCCCTTTATTACTTGTATTACTAGATCAGTATTATTCGTATCTTTGTGAGTTGCTGATTAACAAAAGTTTCAGATTTCTGTTGTCATATAAATAAAAGTTAATAATAATAAAACTATTCCATTTAGTGAACTCCTGTATACTGGTTACAAATGTTAGTTTCAACCTTACGGTGTAAATTATTCAGTTTTTACTATTGAATTATTTGGTGAATAATCAAAAATGAAAAAGAAACAATCACAAGAGAAAGAAAAAATGAAGAAATATATCACAAAAAAATGACAAGAAAATGTTAAGAACAAGGGAAGAATAAAAAATATTAAGAGAAGATGATAAATATAAAGAGGAAGAAAATGTTGCAAACAAAGAAAGAATAAAAACATTAAGAGAAGATGATAAATATAAACAGGAAAAAAGTGTTAAAATCTAAGAAAGAATAAAAAGATTAAGAGAAGATGATAGATATAAAGAGGAAGAAAATGTTAAGACCAAGGAAAGAATAAAAATATTAAGAGAGGATGATGAATATAAACAGAGAGAAAATTTGAAAACTAGAGAACATGTACACAAATTAAGATCAAAAGAGTTTTATTAAATGATTGGCAACAAAAAATAAATAAACAAAATAATGATCGACTTCAACTTATCTCAGGGAGAATATTGTCCGATAATGTCAGATGAGTAATGAACTAAAAGATAAGAATTTTTTACAATTTATTAAAGATCGGACATGTATGCTTCAGTGTATATAATGTTCTTGTGAAGAGCTATTTTTCAGTCACTCTGTATTTAATTATAATGTAAATAAAATTAAACAGAATAATTAAATAAAATTAAACTAGAAAATCCAAAAATAATTCAATTCTAAATTATAATTTACAATTAATATTAAATAGTCAGATGTCTCATGAAATTTATTACCTATGCACATTGTAATAATGTCCATTAAATTACATATATACACATTTCTAAAAGTACATTAAATTTTTTTTCACTAATAACTTCAGATCTTATTTCATTTTTTTTATTATTATTTTATTTGAATTATTTATTGTAAATTTTTTTTACAATCTTGGGTTAATAATTATTAATAAATCAATATATTTAAATTTAAAAAAAGTTAGAAAAAAAAAGTTCAAAAAAAAGGAAATTAAGTCTGATTCGAATCGATGTACCTTCCCCTAATAAGATCCAAATATTCCATTAATTAAAATTTCATTTGGCTATAATTCTGGAACCAGTGAAAATAAGTACCACTTATGAAAAATTGCCTGCAAACTAAAATTTGATGGCCTCATCGATCTGTATTCTTCAAAATTTTTAATATTTAGTATGTATAATTTAAAATTCCCAAAGTTTAAACTTTAGGTTTAGTTAATCTTTGCTTCCTCCTCTATGAATCATGAGACCTTGCAGTTGGTGAGGGGGCTTGAGTGCTCAGGGATACAGAGTAGCTGGACCGAAGGTGCAACCATATCGGAGAGGTATCTGTTGAGAGCCAGACTAAGGAATGATTCCTGAAAGAGGGCAGCAGCTCTTTCAGTAGTTGTTAGGGGCGTGAGTCACAATGACTTAAACGGCCGTATCAACATCACTCAGTCCTCTGAGTACTGCGCAGCTGAAAGCAATGGAAAACTACAGCTGCTTTTTTTCCAAGAAAATGTGGCTCTCTGCATTTTCACATAGAAATAATGCAGGTGCCTTCCTTGGTAAAATATTCCGGAGGTAAAATAGTCCCCCGTTCGGATCTCCGAGTGGGGACTACTAAGGAAGGGGTCACCAGAAAATTAAAAAATAACATTCTACGAGTCGGAGCGTGGAATGTTAGAAGCTTAAAAAAGGTTGGTAGGCTAGAAAATTTAAAAAGGGAAATGGATAGGGTGAATGTGGATATAGTAGGAATTAGTGAGGTTCGGTGGGAAGAGGAAGGCGACTTTTGGTCAGGTGATTTTAGAGTAATTAACTCAGCGTCAAATAATGGGCAGGCAGGAGTAGGTTTCGTGATGAACAAGAAGATAGGGAGGAGAGTGGAGTATTTCAAAACGCATAGCGATAGAATCATTGTAATAAGGATAAAATCAAAACCTAAACCGACAACGATTGTTAACGTTTATATGCCTACAAGCGCCCATGATGATGATGAGGTAGAGTGTGTATACGAAGAGATTGATGAAGCAATTAAACACGTAAAAGGAGATGAAAATTTAATAATAGTTGGAGATTGGAATGCAAGCATTGGAAAAGGCAAGGAAGGAAATATAGTGGGTGAATACGGGCTGGGCAAAAGGAATGAAAGAGGGGACCGACTTATAGAGTTTTGCACGAAGTATAATTTAGTAATTGCCAACACCCAATTTAAAAATCATAATAGAAGAATATACACTTGGAAAAAGCCAGGCGATACTGCAAGGTATCAGATAGATTATATCATGGTAAAGCAAAGATTTAGAAATCAACTCGTTGACTGCAAAACTTACCCTGGAGCAGACATTAATAGCGACCATAATTTGGTGATAATGAAATGTAGATTGGGGTTTAAAAACCTGAAGAAAAGTTGTCAGATAAATCGGTGGAATTTAGAGAAGCTTGAGGAAGAGGAGGTAAAGAAGATTTTCGAGGAGGACATCGCAAGAGGTCTGAGTAAAAAAGATAAGGTAGAAAATGTAGAAGAAGAATGGGAGAATGTTAAAAAGGAAATTCTTAAATCAGCAGAAGCAAACTTAGGCGGAATAAAGAGAACTGGTAGAAAACCTTGGGTTTCAGACGATATATTGCAGCTGATGGATGAACGTAGAAAATATAAGAATGCTAATGATGAAGAAAGTAAAAGGAACTATCGGCAATTAAGAAATGCTATAAATAGGAAGTGCAAACTGGCGAAAGAAGAGTGGATTAAAGAAAAGTGTTCAGAAGTGGAAAGAGAAATGAACATTGGTAAAATAGACGGAGCATACAGGAAAGTTAAGGAAAATTTTGGGGTACATAAATTAAAATCTAATAATGTGTTAAACAAAGATGGTACACCAATATATAATACGAAAGGTAAAGTTGATAGATGGGTGGAATATATTGAAGAGTTATACGGAGGAAATGAATTAGAAAATGGTGTTATAGAGGAAGAAGAGGAAGTTTAGGAGGATGAAATGGGAGAAACAATACTGAGATCTGAATTTAAGAGAGCATTAAAAGATTTAAATGGCAGAAAGGCTCCTGGAACAGAAGAAAGCAGGGGCAGATAAATATGAAGAATACAGAACAATTAGTTTAACTAGTCATGCATCAAAAATCTTAACTAGAATTCTATACAGAATAATTGAGAGGAGAGTGGAAGAAGTGTTAGGAGAAGACCAATTTGGTTTCAGGAAAAGTACAGGGACAAGGGAAGCAATTTTAGGCCTCAGATTAATAGTAGAAGGAAGATTAAAGAAAAACAAACCAACATACTTGGCGTTTATAGACCTAGAAAAGGTATTCGATTACGTAGACTGGAATAAAATGTTCAGCATTTAAAAAAAATTAGGGTCAAATACAGAGATAGAAGAACAATTGCTAACATGTACAGGAACCAAACAGCAACAATAACAATTGAAGAACATAAGAAAGAAGCCGTAATAAGAAAGGGAGTCCGACAAGGATGTTCCCTATCTCCGTTACTTTTTAATCTTTACATGGAACTAGCAGTTAATGATGTTAAAGAACAATTTAGATTCGGAGTAACAGTACAAGGTGAAAAGATAAAGATGCTACGATTTGCTGATGATATAGTAATTCTAGCCGAGAGTAAAAAGGAATTAGAAGAAACAATGAACGGCATAGATGAAGTCCTACGCAAGAACTATCGCATGAAAATAAACAAGAACAAAACAAAAGTAATGAAATGTAGTAGAAATAACAAAGATGGACCACTGAATGTGAAAATAGGAGGAGAAAAGATTATGGAGGTAGAAGAATTTTGTTATTTGGGAACTAAAATTACTAAAGATGGACGAAGCAGGAGCGATATAAAATGCCGAATAGCACAAGCTAAACGAGCCTTCAGTAAGAAATATAATTTGTTTACATCAAAAATTAATTTAAATCTCAGGAAAAGATTTTTGAAAGTGTATGTTTGGAGTGTCGCTTTATATGGAAGTGAAACTTGGACAATCGGAGTATCTGAGAAGAAAAGATTAGAAGCTTTTGAAATGTGGTGCTATAGGAGAATGTTAAAAATCAGATGGGTGGATAAAGTGACAAATGAAGAGGTATTGCGGCAAATAGATGAAGAAAGAAGCATTTGGAAAAATATAGTTAAAAGAAGAGACAGACTTATAGGCCACATACTACGGCATCCTGGAATAATCGCTTTAATATTGGAAGGACAGGTAGAAGGGAAAAATTGTGTAGGCAGGCCACGTTTGGAGTATGTAAAACAAATTGTTGGGGATGTAGGATGTAGAGGGTATACTGAAATGAAACGGCTAGCACTAGATAGGGAATCTTGGAGAGCTGCATCAAAGTACATAAATAAATCTTCATTCGCTTGCTCTAGTATATTGCATCTTAACTAAGATATTGAGACGCAAGATGTAATTAGCATAACAAGAATGTATTGCATATTGCATACATTTCCCTCTACAGGCTTTTCCTTTTAGTATTTTCTTGTAAGAATAAAATATTTTTAATATTTGCTAAGTTTTTATTTTCTAAACTTAGTTCAAAATGCACGATTTTTCAAGCCTTCCAGTAAGAAAGGTCAGTGTAAGACGAGTGGGAGGAGAATTATTTGTGATAAAGTTTCCAAAAAAAAACAATAAAACTTGCACTTAGCTAAAATTTATAATTGAACACTAATCCTCCTCCTATAACTGGAGAAATGAGCGCTGTTCACGATTTTTGTCCGGTGATGGTTTAAAATGGTTACACTGACTTGATGTTTATAAATTATCTTTTTACTTTAATTTATAAGTTTTACATAAATTTAAATTTATAAACTTAAAATGAATAATGAAATAAATACAACATTGTTTTATCAGAACAAATTACAAATATTATGTCAGTCATAACAATTTTTTTGATATAAAAAAACAATTTTAATCTACACAATATTTGTAATGTAACACGATGAATATTATTTAGTTCATTTCTATTTTGATTTTTTTTTCCTTTTAAACATGAAAAGTTGACTTAAACGAAACATGTCAACATCTATATTACAGTTTTTACACGCATTCATGTTTATACGTAATACCAGTATTATGCACTGGTACCTGCAATACACGTGCTGTTTTTATTAGTTTGTCCGTGAAGTAAGAATGAATTATTTAAAGTAACCTTTCCTAACCATCTTATTACAAGCTGCACTCTAGTACCACACGTGCACTCTCTATGTTTTTAATGTATAATCTGCTACGATTATTTTTCCATTAGATAAGATATAATGAGGTAAGGGATTAGTCTTTACTGCACAGATAAATTGTTTATTCTTGAAATGAAGAAATCATTAGATCCACTGATGTAGCTTCACGTACTTAATGACAAAGCCAAGCAGCAAATCGGCAGTTTAGTGAACAAAACTTGTTTATATTATTTGGAAAGTACTAGTATAGCACAATGTCTTCTCATGATAAACAAACTGATTTTAAACATTTTTGTAATACGATTCAACATTATCGATAAATTCGAATAATTTCAAATAAAGTTCGATTAATTCGAAATCTAATTTAATTATACTTATTACAACATTTAACATAATTTTTAGAAACATTACGAATTAATTGTATTACATAAAATTTGATTCATTATTATTTTTTTTTAATCTTAACTGTTTATGTATTGTTATAAAAACATTCTAATTTATATAAAGTTTGGTGTTAATATCTTGAAATAATAGTAGTAAAAGTTTGTTAATCATCGGTTCAGCTAAATAAAAAATAATATCATTATAGCATATAAATCAGTGTAACAGAAAAACTTTGTTTATTGCAATAGTTATTGTTGTTTGTGGCGTATAATAACTGTTAAGATATAACCAATCGTACTCATATAATAAAAGATACCGTACCTTTCTTAATAAGTTTATCTTTCTCTAGCAAAACTGTTTACTATCGCAGGGACTTTATGTGGATAAATATTCCTTGTCGCGGTATAATTCAGCATTTACAGGAGAGAGTAACTTCTCTATAACTTTATAAATAGCGACTTAAACCAGATAAATTGTGATATTTAATGAAGAATAATACTCCTCGTATTCTCACTGTTGAAAATCAATTCAATTTATTATTATTTTTTATTTTTATTATCGTCTTTTAACCTAAATGTCTTGCTTTTGGAACTGTAATTAGTGAACTGTAAAAAAAATCATTAGAATGTTTAAGTGTTAGATTAACGTAATATTCTAGACTAGATTTTTAATTTTACAATCAACTTTTAGAAGGATAAAAAGATAAATTGTCTGTTAGGACTGTATCGGGAATTCTTGTTACTTTCACTCTCCTATTAAAACTAAGCAAGGCAACTAATACCGGCACAAACAGTTATATTTATCTACATAAGGTCCCTGCGATAGTTAACAGTTTTGCCAGAAAGAAAATCTTGTAAAGAGAGGTACAGTCTCTTTTATTATACGACTACGATTAGATTATATCTTAATTGTTATTATACACCACAAACGACTGAAACTATTGCAATACATAAGGCGACCTTTTAATTTAATGTGAGTAATAAAATATAATTAAAATCGAGAGAGATTAGTAAATAAAACCAGTACTGTATTTATACCATCGTAACATGAAAAGTAAATAAATAACTACGAAATATGTTTACAACAACAGTTTACTTTTACTTATATTAAAAACTAAAAACTTCTCTGGAGAAATAATTTCCCATTATATTTACGCAATTACAGCAATAACATTTCTAGTGTGGTAATAAGGAAAATGTGTATAAAGCATTAATAAAATAATCGTATACGATACAAAGAACATCTAATGTGATGAGAGACCCTTTTATCTCGTATTTTAAAAATAAACGCAAATTATATACACTCATTAATGCATGTAAAAATGTAATCACAAGAAAACTATTTTGTACTTACAACAATAATTTAATGTAGGCTCAAGAGAATTGCGTGTAAACACAAACACACACACATTTATATATAGTCCAATGTCAAATAAAATTAATTATTACTTATTTTTAGCGCATAATTATATTTAAATAACGTTTATTAAATACATTAAAATGATTAGATGAATTTCTATTATGATAATATAAAAAAACATCGGGAGTGTTACGACTAAATATTAGGATTAGATAACCGATTCTGTTATCCATGAAGAGACAGCGTAGATTTTGACACACCATAGACTTTTAAAGCCAAGATTATTAATTAGAAACCATCAGCAAATGACGGCAAGGAGGTACAACCGAGGAATTGATAAAACTATAAAAATTGTGATAGTACAGGTTGATTTCGATATGTAGAGATTGAAATCACAAGTAAAAAATGAGCCCTCACCTTTTTCCACGTGAAAATAATTAAAAAGATTCTAACAGTTCTACTTGGCACGCCTGAAATCAATCCTAAAGTATAAATAATTACTTAAACTGGAAATTAATATACAATTTATTTTTTTTTATAAACATTGGATTTTGTATGAAAATCATTTAGAAATTTATAATTTCCTTTTATTGAATTAAATAATTTATAAATTATAATTTAAAAATTTAAAGACTCTTTTTGTATTTTTTTAAATATCCTTATCATCGATGTTTATTTATATCTAATGCTTACATAATATTATCTGAGATTGAATCTTTTCGATTAAGGCAGAATTTTAAATTTATTCTCCGTATTATGAGGTGAAACAATAAATCCATTAATTCTTTCGAAAGACAGATTAACATAATTGGATAACCAAGACGATTCTATAAACGTTTACGACTTCAAATTGCTATTGTTTAATTTACTCTTCTGTTAATAGGATGCCACGATTATAAGAAAAACTTCCTTTTAATAATTAGGAATCAAATTTTTAATTACGAGGCTCGGCTGATAAATTTTGCACATATATGCATATCATTGGAAATGAAAAGAGATATTGGAATGAAATAAAAAATGAATAAAAGTACAATACCTTAGCTACAAAATGCAGTATTTATTTTTCAATATAATCCCTGTTTACACTGATATACTTTTCCCCACATGTGACAAGTTTTTGCATTCCGTCACTGAAAAATTCTGGCGGTCTTTTTCGGATCCAAGTGGTCACAGCTTCCTTCACCTCATCGTCGGTTATGTAATGATTACATTTGATATCCCTCTTGAGATGAGGGAAAAAGTGAAAAGTCGCGGAAAAGGCTCAAACTTCAGCTTGCAGAGAGCCATCAGACAGTTTGCGCGGTAACCATCGTGCACAAATTTTACGGTAACCCAGTTGCTCGACAATATGGCCTACTGGTTCTTTAGATATGCCTAACTGAGTAGCGATCATTGCTGGATGATTCGTCGGTCACTTTGAAGCAAATCGTTCACCTCCTTTCGATGTTCCTCGTCAGTTACAGAAACTAGTCGTCCGCTGCGAGGTGCGTTCTCAATTGTCGCTTTACCAGCTTCACAGTTGCGAAATTTCAACGCCCACCCATTCACAGTACTCTTGTCAACAGTTTCACTAACGTAAACCGCTTTTAAACAATGAAAAATATTCGTAAAATTCACATTTTGCGCGCTGTTTTAACCGTGTTGACATATTGGCCGTACTCGACTCTATTTTACCTGTTACTGAAAACAAACCGGTAAACTGATTTCAACGCATTATCGCAGGTTTGTAGAGGGGGATTTTAGCTATCATGTGCTGCCACGCCCAACTCGATAGTACCTTTTGTCTCCGTGTAGCACGCTAGTGTGTAAAATTTATCAGTCGAGTCTCGTACGTTAAGAATCGGTTCTAGTTTAGTTTTGCTCCCAGATTTTATGCTCCAACATTTCATTTTCTTATTTTTTTATTTTTATACTTATCTAATGAACTCCGGCATCCAATTAAAATTTTTACAACTTTATTCTAACTAACTTTCAAAGTTTACATAGAACGATTCACGAAGAACGTAACAAACTTTCAGAACATATTCTACTTGTGAAAATAAAGAAGTTCAATAAACATAGGTTCGGAAACACTTCGTAAGCGAATATCGGCTGGCGTAATATTTTGTCCTGATTTCTTTTTTTACTTCCTTGTACTAACTAAAGGAAGTATTGTGATCGCGAAAAACTTCGGTTTTCAGATTTCAACGGAAATATCAATTTGATTAGTTTCGGCGTGACATCTGTACTTACGTATATATCTCGCATAACTCAAAAACGATTAGCCATGTTGAAATTTTAGATTTAGTATTGCTGTAATATCTAGTTGAGTACCTTCCCTTTTGATTTTAATCGACTGGATTGTCCAAAAAGCCCAAAATCCAAAAAAAATTAGATTTTGGACTTCTTAACTGCAGTAATAAGCCCTCAATGAGACCTTTTCAACGATATATCATAAGTGGTATTTATTTTCATTGGTTCCAAGTTATAGCCATATAAATAATTAATGAAATATTTGGATCTTACAAGGAGAAGGCACATCGGTTGGAATCCGACTTCATCTCCTTTTTTTTTTAATTTAAATATATTGATTTATTAATAATTATTAACCTCTGATTGTAAAAACATCTTTATAATAAATAATAATTCAATAACAACAAAAAAAGAAAGTATGAAAAAATATCAGAAGTTATTAATGAAATAAAATTTTATGTACTTTTCATTTTAAAAACATATGTATATGTAATTTAATAGGCGTACAAGGAAGTCATATGGTATCCACATCAGATTTTCTTTTTCTGGACGGAAAACGCTAAATTTGTTGAGATAAAAAAAAAGGTGAAAACATGACAATTAAAAATGAAAATCTAGCAACGTAAAAATATCTTTTAAAATGGATAAGCCTGTAACGTACGAAAAGCGAAATAACAACACAAATAAAAACCACAATGGATAGAGCATTTAAAAAAAAAAGACTTAAAAGAAAAAAATTACCATCCGGCATACATCAAACGGTATATGAAGTCGACAAGGACCGTATAAATAATTAAATTCTTGAAGATGCACGGCCTTTATAAATCGCAAGACAGTTGATAACAACATTGCATTGTTCCCCACTCAATTTCACATGTCAGCCCCTAGTTTAATGTTGCGACGCAATGCCGTATAACAGATACAATCTACAAGGATGTGGTACACTGTTAGCTGGCAGTCGCAGCGAGCACAAAGGGGTGCATTTGTTTGCGTCGTCAGATATTCATGAGGGAGCCTCGTGTGCCCTATTCGTAAACGGCAAATAACCTTCTCTCGACGGTTATTTCTACATGAGGAGTTGTACGGTGACGCAGTTTTCTTGATTGGATGAAGTGTATTGTTAATAGTAGTATCCCATTATCTTTGCCACTCATCATGAACTACCCTCTTCAGGAAATAGACAAGATCGTTAGAAGCAACGCAATTGGTAAAAGTAGGCTGAAAACAAACTGTTTTGCCGTATTATCTGCGCGCTCATTGCCAGAAATATTTAAAAAGTAGGTCCCAGAACTGTATTTTTTTAAGAACTGTAGTTTATTAAGAATAAGAAGTCTGTGGCAAAAGACAAAAGATTGGGATCGAAGAACTCAGTACATTATGCTTGACGAAAAATAACTTTGTTGAGGGAGCTATAAACACATGAAATTTTTGAACAAACCTTTACAGAATTTCACTCTTGAGTAAAATAGTAAAGTAAAGTCCATAAAAACTAAATACCGACGTAAGAATTTCGTTGTTTATTAAAAACAAAACACGTCAAAATGTAACAGATTTTAACTTCGTTTTAACGAAATAAAATTGTCTAGTATATTACAAAAGAATTAAATATTTCAAAAAAATAAACAATCGAAATTAAAAAAAATAAAAAACAGACCAATGAAACAATTTATTAGACATCTTTGAAGCTAATTAAAAAATTACTTTTTTCTAAATTTGTTTGAAATAATTTCTTTTACAAGTCGGCAATACTAACAGCTGACTTCAACAATTACGTTTATCGTATTGCATTTGAACAGCAATAAACATGTAAACAAGAGAATGGAATAGTGCGTTTATGGCATTACCTGACAATGCCTTATAAATTTTCCAACGAAGAATACGCAAACATAATTTTTGTTTATGAGTTGTGCGATGCAATCGCACGAGTTGCACAGCGAAATTATCATTAAATATTTTTGAATAGAATGATTTCAGGCTATAGAATCTTTGCTTCGGTATTTTTGAGCTGTATTATTATTGCTTTTATTATTATTATTATTATTATTATTATTATTATTATTATTGTTGCTGTATTATTGCACTTTATTATTGCCGTCTTCATATATTGCTGAAGGACAAGAATAACATCCTGAAGTGGAAGAAGAAAACGTAATTCAGCATATTGAATGTATCCCGGGCATCAATACCAGATGGATTTCTTACCGCTCTGATTTAACGCAAAATAAGGTATGATGAGTACTTGGAAAACGTAAACTCTATCCTTTTTATTTAAAAAAAGGTACAAAATTTACTTCCTAGAGATCTTTCTATAAATTTAATTTTTTTTCACTGGATTCTGAACTATGTTAATAACGTACATTCTATTTTTTACAAAATGCAGTTAAACATTTAAACGCTACTTTTTTTAAATAAATGGATTGGACTGGCGGACCAATAAACTGGTCCCCAAAGCCGCCTGATTTACCACTTCTGGACTACTTCCTGTGGGGTCACTTGAAATCATTAGTATATTAACAAAAGTGTAATACAAGAGAAGAGTTAGTTATTAGAATTCTCAATGCGGTACAACTAATACAAAACAACTTGTTAAAATACGGAAAGCAACCAAAAACTTTGTTCATCGGGTTGGGTGCTGTGTCTACTGTGGCGGAGGACTTTTTTAGCAGTTCATTTAATTGTTTGTAAATTGGATTTAATGTTTCTTAAAATATTAATTCTTTTGTTCTGTAATATTGAAAATTTTGTTTCGTTTAATAGCCAGTTAAAATCTGCTACATTTTGATATGTTTTGTTTTTAATAAACTTCAAAATTCTTGCGTTTACATATAGATTCCGTGGATTTTACTAATTCCGTTTTATTCAGAATCAGATTCTCTATAAGTTTTATTTAAAACTTTTATGTGTTTATTAACCGTTTAACAAAATTATTTTACGCTAAACATAAAATATAGTGTGTTTTAGATTCCAATTATTCGTCTTTTACCCCAGATTTCTTTATGAACCATTAAAAATACATTTCTGGAATCTACGTTTTTCATTTCTTCAGGTCTGATTTCATACAAGAACAATTTTACCGAAGGCGCAAAAATCAGGGCGAAATCTTTTGCCAGCCGGCACTCGCTTACGAAGGGTTTCCGAATGTATGTTTATATGAACTAATCTTCTTTATTTTCACCAGTAGAACATGTCCTGAAAAGTTTATTTTATTGTTCGTGAATCATTCTGTATATGTGGAATTTATAATACAGTATTGTTTTATCTAAATGATTAAATTCTCTGTATTTTTTGTTGAAATTTACTCGTTAATTTCAACAATTTTTTTAACTTAAAAGAAGAAAATTTTAATTTCTTACTTTAAAAACAAGTTTTATTATATTGTACCAAATTAAATGGGCTTAGTCCTGTTTTACCGCATGAAAAGTAATAAAGTAAACCAAAGTACGCAATTCTACACAAAGATTGTAATCAGAATGTCTAAACCACAATTTAAATTCAAAATGCCATTGACCATAACTGTGTTTTAAATAAGCTTGTATAAAATCCTTTCAAACAACAAACCGTTTTTCGTTTAAAATAGAGGTGTTACTTATTATTTAATAGTTGTATCTTACACTTTTCCGAAACAGTTTTAAATTAAAAGTTGGAATGTATATTACAATTAATGATACATACTACTGAATTTTTCATTCTCATTTTTACTTTCCCGTATAGCGCTATAACAGAACTATAGCTGTAGAAGGTAAAGTAAATCTGTCCAATTTGGGCATATGCGGTTTTCATCGGATCTTGACGTTTTGACACCTAAGGAACCCAAAAAACCAGATGGAAATTTTCCGGATGTTAATGTTCGTATGTGTGTGAGTTCGTAGACGTCCTCTAAATCACCTTATATCTCCAGAACTACAGGACCGATTTTGACCAAACTTGGTTAGATTACTTCTATATATGGGACATTAATGCTATTAAATTTTCAACTTAAAAAGGGGGTGAGAGTCAAGGGGGTGTCTGTACCCCCTTAAAAGGTCAAGGGGGTGAGACTGTAAACCAAGGATTGAAATCTCAGTATCTCGAGATTTCGCCTAATTAAGATTATTTTTCCTTAGGCACCTTTGTTAGCAATTAAAAAATAACAATATTTACAGAAAATATTTTTTTGAAAAATTGCACCTCCACTCAAAAAAATGCTACATACTAGTGGCTAAGTGAGCATACCGCGTCAATAGTGCCCCTTGTCACCACAAGGAGCGCTAGTGTAGCACGACGAAAGGTATGCCCGTGCGCTTTAATTAGAATCATTGAATTTTTTTTGTCATTGAAATCATTGAAAAAAATATTTATATAAAATTTAAATCAAATTGTGTGTGTGTGTGTGTGTAAGCCGTACCTCTGAAACAACCCACAGTTGCTCGACTTTTCCCGGAAAGCGGCTATAGCCGCGTGACAGGAAAGTCTACAATTGTGTTGCAACTTTTTTTTTTATTCATATAATCGCATGAATAAATCAAGCCCTAATATTTTACCACCCGATATTTGTCTACCATCATTTCATTCGTCGTACGATTTTAAAATTAAACTGTTTCTCACTAAGTTACTACAGCTTAAATTACCAAAACAAATATAAATTAAAAAATGTATTCAATTAAAATGAAATAAAACGAATTAAAGGCTATTTAAATTCAGAATGACGTTAAAATAAAGATATAAATAACTCTGAGAATATTAGTAATTATTATAGTTGACAGTGATTCGTCTTTAAATAGATACCGTTGAGAACATTTTAAATAGATGTTGTTTTAATAAAACAAATAATAATAAAATAAAAACCTTGCGACATAACAGGAAATAATAATGAATAATAAAATAGCTGCAATTATCGATTTGTTGTGGTTATAACATCGGCTACAACGATTATATTGCAATTGATCGAGATTAGATAAACGCGTTAATAAAAACGTAACCGTACTTCAGTGATTGGTGCAATTATAAAATGAAACACCGGTTCTGAATGCGTGACTATTCATCCGATTGCAAGACATTACCAGAACGCAGAATGCTTCACAAATAACGCGAATTCGTGCCTGAAGAAGTACTTGTAATTTGAAAAATTACTTCTTCAATAGCACTCTTTAAGTCCTCGTTAGTATCTGTAATATCTTCAAAATACCTTCAAAATTAATTCTACAAAAATATTCACTAACTGTCAGATTTGGTCATTTTTTTAGCTAGTCCAATAAATCGATAGCCTGGTCCATTAAAACGAACAGGTAGTTCATTATCTAATCACAATTCTTCAGTCGCATAAAGGACTGAAGCTTTCATCTTATTAAAAAATAAAATACAGTTCCGTCCTTGGAACAAACAGTAAGATCGATAATATAACGAGATGATTTAATATAACGGATAAGCCAAGAGAATGGATGATTTTAAAAATACAATAATTTTTTCCTACATATACATTAAAATAGAATCTTTACAACAAATTGACAATTTATTTAAAATTATTTTACTGTATCTTACACATTTAAGGTTTTCCGTACTACAACCTGAAGGTGGGCGCTATTTCGATTCACTCATTCTTCCAGTAAATTTTTATATTTTCATCTCAAGAATTGCGGTATATTCATCGTTAATAATTCCTTTAAATTCTTCAAAGTTTATTGTAGGTGGATTACCAAATACCTTTATTTTCAAACAGCCCTACAAGAAATTGTTAATGCTGTGACATCTAGCTATCTCGCCGGTCAAATACTATCGCCGTGTCTAGAACGATAACTTGGGTTGAAACAATCGTTTTACTAATCGCCTAGCTGTATGACCAGACGATCCTTTCTGTTTATACAGCGTGACCGATCTTTGTGGAGATAAAAATTCTTCAGTCATTCAGACTGATCGATGTGACGTGGTAGTTATGGCGTTATAATCACTGACCTCATAGATATATTATTTTAGAGCGGTATATACACGTCAAAATGTGAAGTGATTCTTGACCGATTTAATTTTGGTATTTCGTTGGTCGATACCGGAAGCTTTGTTTATTCACATATCCGTATAAGAGGAAGCGTGGCCCATTATTCATTAGCATATAGTGAATGAGTCTTCGTTAACGTTTACAAGATTAAAAATTTCCCGCAAAAGTGATACGATTAATTGGATCGGCGTCACTGAATGGCTGCATTTGTAAACCCTTATAAAGTCATCGGATATAGCGGATATAAAACGAAAGTTGTTCAGTAAGCCGAGCCAAACTGAAAAACGATGGGTAGTTTGGAGCCTTTTCTTACATCTCTTACGGCGACCATGTTTTCAAGTGTACAAACATTTCTTTGTTTACCTGAGGCTTCTGGTAGATGCTATACCAGTTTCTTTAAAATTCAGCATCAAGACTTAAATGGCGTGGGCTGATAGCACCCAACATTATTGCAATGGATTTTGAAGAGGCGTCGAAACCATTGTGTAGCCGTCAAATTATATCCATATTTGTAAAACGCTATAATCGAAAACTCGCGCTGTTCACGCCGTGCAATGTGTCATAACAACTAAATACTAAAGTAAAAAATCCTTTCGGCACGCCGGAAGCCGGAGGTAGAGTTCACCAGTGCTAAGTAGAGTATAAAAAAGATTTCCACCTTAAAGTTAAAAAAACTTCCAATTTACTCAATACGGCAATGGTTGGTTGCATGTAAAAAAAAGTTTCACATGTTTAGCGTACGACAAACCCCATCTTCTTACAATTCCAGCATTTTGGTCATTATGGCAATTTGGTCATATCAAAACTTGTTTCAGACAAAAGTTTTAAGTAATATTTAGAGGACTAACGACCACTTTACACCGATTCGATACTGTGCCTATTAAGGGAGATTTTTTTGATTTTTTTGTCTTCAAAACCCCATTTTTCCATCCCCTGGGCAAATGGTTGGTGATATCAAAAAACTTTACTAAGGGAATAGTAGGAACTTTAAACGAATTCGGTATTTTATTTAATAAGAAAGTTATAGCGATATTTTGTTTTTTCGAAATAGCCAACCCATTTCCACCCTTATGGTGGTTCGACTCTGCCCATTAACGAACTCAACCGAGATTTTGGGTCGAGTTATTTTTAGGGAACAATTTTAAAGTGATTGGCGCAAAATTACGGCAGTTATCGTGTCCACAAGAAAGTGAAATATAAATATATATATATATATATATATATATAAACGTTTGAGCTGACGATGGTTTTGGGATCTGGTTGATGTGAAACGCGAAGATATGTATATTTTCCGGAAGTCGAATCATGGTACCAATTACAATACATAGGTTTCTTATGAAATCTACCTCATAAAAATCTATTTTTACTAAATTTTAAGGAACAAACCCTAATGTTACCTTAACATTAGGAGAAAAATTCATGTTTATAATAGCCTGTTTCGATGATTCATACATTGTTTAAATTTAATTTAGCCGTTATGGTTGTCGGATCACACGGATGGCATCATAATAAAAACAAAATTAAGCTATTAGAATTTAAGTATTTGAAAACTGGAGTATTATTTTGAAAAGTAGTAATATTTTGTACGCTACAAAAAAAAAGTCTGATCGTCCATGGTTCACATTTGAGACTTCTTTTGATGTTCTTATAAAATTTCGGTCAAATCGGTTAGTAAATAAAATAGTCAAACCCAATCAAAGACGAAAACCTCTTATTTGGAACATATTAAACAAAAAAATTACTTATATTTGTAAATTATTACGCGTATCTTTACTTTATATTTTTGAGATATTGATTTAAAAAACCAAATAGAACGGATCATTTAATTAATTTTCTTTACGTAAACGATCAAAATTAACGTCAATAATCGACAAAAAATATATATATATAAATACAAATTCTTACATTAAGGAAATGAAAAAAATTGTAAAAATTATGTACAAGTAAATATATTATTACAGTTTTATAGCTTTTAAATGCATCGCATTTTATACCATTATACTATTAAAGAAAGTGTAATGGATATTATTCCTACATAATTTAAGTAAAACGATACGTTGAGTAATAATTTTACTAAACAGAGATGAAAATAAAATTAAATATTAATGTCACTGACCATTTTAAAAATTAGGTCAAAGTTATACTCTGCTAACTCCATAACATTGAACTCGTAACATTAACATGGTTTTCTTTTATTTTAACTACAGTTTTTGTATTATGTAGAGCAATCGTAAAATCAAACATTTTAATACAATTCATTCTTCTTATTTAACACTCTTATTTACTGGGTATACTGAGGTATCTGAAGACAATAAAAAAATCCCTCAAATTTATCTTAAAATAAAAATTGAACCTGTTAAAACCAATAAAAAAAAAAAACTCCACGCAGCAGACGATCATTAATAAATTACTAACTGAACTATCAGTTCTTATGACCAAATTAGAAATTTTAGCTCGGTCTTTTTTATGTCACTTTTCAATCTCAAGAGAATTTTTTATACGTTAAACCGATATGCAATTTTTATAGTAAATTAAATTTAAAATTCGGTCTGAAAATAGAATGTACGAATATTTGTCCGATCAAAAAAAAATTCTTTCCTTAAATATTTCTAGCATTTTCTGAATATAAATTAGAAATAAAAACCCATTTATTCGATTTATCCCGCCTAAGAATAGTTTAAAAGGAATTTCCAAAATTTTTTCATTAGAATTTTAAGAATTTTTTTCAATTTTAAGAAACATTTCTTAATATTAAATGGATATTAATTTGAGTTTTGTTGGAGTAAATATTTGTGATAAATTTCATCTTCGAACGAGGTACACGATTTTTCAAAATCAGTTTGCACCTCTTTTCACTCAAAGATGTGTGTGAAAAATTCCTTCTTAGCAGCAGGTTCAAGTTTAACAGTCGTAATTTCCAGCTCTTTCATTTATAATATCCCTTTTCAACCTTTCTTTATTTAACCCCTCAGAAATTGTTATTCAACATAATTTTGCTTACTTCCCTTAAATATTCCTATGAGAGAATAAATATTTCCTTTTAAACCCTTTTTTCAAACGCATTCGTTTGACATTTAACCAACAGTTCTGAACAATTTTGTTTATCTAATTTGGAAAATAGTGTTTATCATCACCATTTATTTTATCTTTAGCTTGTATACAAATTTGAAAAAAGGTCTTCTTTGGTAGTTTTTAATCATTCAACTACGTACATAATTCCTTATCCACCTTTTCAGAGTAAAACAAGGGCAGTACATTTTTACAGAAGAATCAATATTTCAAAATCTGTCTCAAAACCGAAATTTTACTGGCAATTATACTGTCATACATGCATAATACATTCGTTCATTCGTGTGTGTGTGTGTGTGTGTGTGTTTTGTACAAACCAATAAAAAATAACGGATATTTTTTTGTAATTATTATTACTTTAATTTTTTATTATTATTAAGGCATAAACTTTTTTTAGATTCAAAAAATATCGATAATACCGACAAAAGTCAAATGTCAGAAATAATTTTGCAGTTAATAGACAGATTTTTAAAATGAATAAGACATTAAAGGAAGTTTCAGACCGAATCTTTTAAAATGTACAACACACACACACACACACACACATTTACTCGATAAGTTCAAGGATTACAAATATCAATAAAGTAAACATCTTTTTTTTAAAGAATTCACATCAACAAATAGAATAGTAAATCGTATTTTAAGCTTTTATAAAAGAGCTCCACCCTAAGGTAAACTTAAATTAAATCTGTAAACCTTACAGGTTATTTCTATACAAAACATTGTACTACTAATTTAAATATTGATAATTTTAAAATAATAAATAACTTACAATACGCTCATAAACCATTTCCATTAAAAAAACTAAATAAATAACAAAACGTGCCTAAATAATCAGCGGTAGTTATAATGGAATTAGTAAAATTATTTCATAATAAAATACACAAAAAATTTGCGTAAGTTCTGCCATATAAAATGTGTATTATATTTTTTTATTTTTTATTTATTTACTTTAGGTAAACCTAAGTGTTAGTTACTTTATTACAATAACTGTTAGAATAGGTCATACAGGATATACATGTATGTATGTATGTACGTATATTCAAACGGTATATTTAACCAAATGCACCGATTTCAATTATTATTTTACTTTTGTAGAGCATATTCCTCTGATGACCTTAGTATAATTCTTCAAAATAATTGGCGTGAAAATTACTTAGTCATGTAGATGATTTTAAAAATCTTGTTACTTTCCCGTCTACATAGCGCTATAGCAGAGCTATTGCTCTAGAAGGGAAAGTATTGCAATCGGTCCAAATTGGGCATTGCGGTTTTCACCGGATCTTCAAGTCTTGACACCTAAGAAACTCAAAAAACCGCATGGAAATTTCCCGGATGTTAATGTTCGAATGTACGTATGTGTTGGGTGTTGGCTTCTAAATCACCTAATATATCCAGAACTACTGGACCAACTTTGACAAAACGCGGTCAGATTACTTCTATATATATGGGGTATTGATGCCATTAAATTTTCAAATTAAAAGGTCAAGGGGGAGGCTGTAGAGCAAGGTCACTCTCAATATCTCGAGATTTCGCTTAATTAAGGTCATTTTTTCTTAGGCGCATTTGTTAACAATTAAAAATAACAATATTTGCAAAAGAAATATTTTTGCAAAACTGCATCCCCACCTCAAAAAAATGCTGTTGTAGTCATCTGAATCTGGTGGCCAACGAAAATAATTTTTACAGTTTAAATATTAATTATTTATTTTATTTAATTTAGTTAACATTTCAAAGGTTGATACCACTGACGTACAGCTGTTGTAGTCATCTGCTATGTTGTGATGTTGCAGGTAAGCGGTGTTATTCAATAAATGAATAATATTTAAAGTGTAAAAAACTAACTGTCTGGCTGGACCTCGAACTGGATCGCCCGGTTAACTCGGGATCTGGTGCGTTAAGCCCCGCGGTTGCATTATTCTGCCGACCGTATAAGCGAAATTTGTTCTATGTAAGTTGTGAAATTACATTAGTTTTCTTAGTGTCGACCGTCGCCGCTAGTACCGCCACACCCGGGCGAATTAAATACAGTATGCACACGCGAATTAGTTAGAATCATTGAATTAAACAAATGAAAAAATATTATATTTAAATAAAATGATAAATATTTAAAGTTAAGTTATTTGTGTATGGGTGTGTAAACCGTGCATCAGAAACAACCCACAATTGTAAGACTGAAAAGAAAAGTCCTACAACTGTTTATCAGTTTTTTTTGTTTTTTTTTGTTTATCATCATTTTTGTATAAAATTCGGTTACTTTTTCGTAATTTATTTTTAGCCGGATATCTTTCTGTTAACTAAATTGATACCTGAAACTTTAAGAAAACTGATAAGAAAAGTGGAGAAAAGTTAAAATATATTATAGTTCATGCTATAATAGTAGATTAGTAGTTCATGCTCGGTGTAGATCTCTTTGCGTCTTTTCTATGCACTCAAATTCTTATTTTATCAAGCTACGTTAAAATGAGTGACGTTATTTATGAGCCTAAAAAAATAAGTTTTTGTGCACTTAAAAAAAGAAACTAAAAACAAAATTTACTTGACCTCCAAAAATTAAAATAAAGATTTCAAAAACGTTCAAAATAATAAAAAAAAACAAACCAGACTAAAAAATTCACTAAAAGTAAAAGATTACACTTTTGTAATTCTTTAAATTTCAACTTTATGAAACCAGTGGCAAATTTAAAAAACTTTTGCGCTGATGCAAGAAAGCCGACTTTTCGTTTCCGATGTCTTCACTATTTCGCAGTCAGAAACGCACTACTTACGTTCGATCAACGAGAAGACCGTCAGAAGCATCAAGTTTCATTTGCTCACCACTGTGACAAACTGCATAAGAGCTACGAAAAATACATAATTACACAGTCAACATAATCTCAAATTGAGGTCTGTTGTCGACCTTAAATTGAGCGTAACACAAGAACGACTCAACCAATCTTCTCATGAGCAACTTCAGATAAACTGGTACTGCATACCTAAATTTCAGTGGAACTTATCTAGTAGTTTTGGAAATTTCCAAGCCACAAGATTTTATATATAGGCCTCTATATATAAATATAAAGAGATTAAATTTTAAGTGAGTGGTAGTTTCCTGTTTCTCATACCTCAAAACGTAAAAAAGATTCATTTTCATCCCCCTTGTTTCCATCGTGCGACCGAAAGAAATACGGTACTTTTCTTTGAAAAGTTGGTAAAAAAGCCATTTCAATTAACAAGCACTTAATTCGGCCCTATCCTCAAAAAATGGAAATTTAAAGAATTGAGTATTTAACTCTTTAATCCTTTTTGTTAATCGGTTTTATTAATAATTTTTTCATAATAGTTTTAATAATAAAAAGATTTAAATTATTAAATTTATTACTCATTTTGTACATAAAATAAAAAATAATTTGTTATTCAATATTTTCATAAAACCCTTATTATATTAACCCTTATTTTTCAACGAGTCTAAATATTATTCTTTAAAAAAGCACCCACGTTTATCAAAATTATCTTACATTAGATAAACAACCAACAAATCATTTTAAGAGAGAACTTGGTAAAGTATCTAAGTTCCAGTAATCAACGTTTCAGATACGTAAAATTGTAAATTTTATTAATTTTCTCATAAACTCAGTTTGATGGCATTCTCTAAAAATTATTAGAAAGTTATTCTTTGAAACTCAGTCAAACCTATTTTTCACTCAAGAATGGTTTTTTTTTTTATAAAAGACTAACACTGTCATAAATTGAGTATCCAGCAATGCACTAAGCACCATATAATTTAGTTTCAACTGAACATATATCCTGCTGCTAGTAGAAAAGTATGAATTAACTAAATACAAGTAACAACAACAAATTGGAGCTGCATAATATATTGCAACCAGACTAAATAACTGTTGTTTCACACGAGCCTTTTTTTAATTTAGAATACAGTTTCAAATCTACGTGCATTACGATTTTCCATCACTTTAATTTGATTTCAAATTATTATATTCGTATTGCACTGACGATTCCAACGACACCAAATGTACCGTAAAAAAATTCGTCAGATCCTGAAATGAGCTTCTTTTGCAAAATATCATTGCGAGCGTTTTAAATATCGTTTAAGTTTCATGCTTAGCAGAGTTATAAATAAAGATTAGTCAAAACATTTTAAAATATAAATTTTTATTGCCGTGGTTTTTTTTTAGCTATCCGATTTTATTTATCCAAAAATCTTCTATAAAAACTTATTTTTATTTTTTATTTTCACGCAAAACAAAAACGAAAAATAACTTGGAATTGTTATAATTTATATTTTACGTAGATTGGAATGATTATGCTAATGCTGTAATTAAATGTTTTCTGTGATTTTTTTTACTATAAAGAAACACGGCAAATTCACCCGTAAAGTTATGTGGTAGCGTCTCGGCCTTTCACCCAGAGGTCCCGGGTTCGAATCCCGGTCAGGCATGGCATTTTCATACACGCTACAAATCATTCATTTCATCCTCTAAAAAAAAAAAAAAAAAAAAAAAAAAAAAAACTTTAACTTAAGTAACAGAATAAAAGAAAGATTCTGTCCGAAATATTTCGATTTTTGTCGCGCTGTTACTGTACCAACTTTAATGTTCAAACACTTTAAAGGCGATGACTGACTGCTTCAGAAAAGGTATTTTTATGCAACTTCAATAAATTTTTTATATTAATTAGTATGTTAAAAAATTTTTTTACGTATTTTCAAGCCTCACTCTTCATTAATTGATTTATTACGATGATTATTTTTTATTTTGTAGAGGAAGTTCCTCTGTTCGTGCCATTTTATTAAGTTTAACTTTCGCACATTTTTTTTTAACGAAAAGGAACACTGTTTATATGAAAATATTTCTCATATTTTCCCTCTTCATCGCTTAGTATTGGATTATTTATTTATTAATTTATTTAATCATTATTACAGACTGATGTAAACTGATTTTCAAAGCACTTTCACTGGAAAATTATAAAGAATTCATTTGAAAACTTACGGTAAAACAAATTTTTGCATTCCAAAGAAGCTTAGCTCACTCTTGGAATATTATTTTTACGTAGTTTCTATGTATTTCTTTTCTATTTTTATAAAGACGCAGATTTTTCAGTTTTGAGAATTATTTACCGCAAGCGATGTTTTTATAGGCGAATTCGACTTAGATTTTAAATAATAATTGTAAAAAATACATCGTTACAAAAAACGAACCAAAAACCATACGATAGAAAGTTTTTAGTTGATTTTAATTTCCACAGACTTCTAAACATAGCCTACCGGGCTGGTATAGTGGTTAACTTGTCATCGCAAATCAGTTGATTTCGAATCCAAGAGTTCTAAGATTCAAATCCCAGTAAAGGAAGTTACTTTTATACGGATTTGAATACTAGATCGTGGATACCTGTGTTCTTTGGTAATTGGATTTCAATTAACCACACATCTCAAAAATGGTCGACCCGAGATTGTACAAGACTATACTTCATTTACATTCATACCTATTATCCTCAATCATCCTCTGAAGTAAAATACCTTCCGGTGGTTTCGGAGGCTAAACAGAAAAAGAAAGAAGAAAAATACTTCTAAAAATAAGAATTTAAAGAAAATTAAAAAAGTATCATTTTTACATTCTTAGCGTGTTTTTTTTTTTAGTGAGTTTTATTGTTTGCTTTTTAAAGTCTTTTTTTTTGTATTTATACGCTTTCTTGCCAAAAACATAGATATTTTATATAAATCGTTAGTAAAAATATTGCAAAGTTTTTAAATTTGATAAGTTTTCTAGTAGTTGTTTTAGAGGACTCCTATTTTATTAATAACATAGAACAGTTCCCCAAATAGTTCATTTTTACTGTTGAACTTTAAAATGTTTACCAACCGCACAAGAAAGCAAATTCTAATATCGTGGGTCATTCTGACAGTAAACAGATCACTTTAGTTGTTTGAAGAATACATATTTCCGGGACTATTTATATTCGTAGCCTAGAGATAAATTTTCGGACTTTTTTAACTGTATTTTTATAATTATAAATTTATTTTTATTGTTTGACCAAATATGTACAACATAAGCGTAAATTTAAAAGTAAAAACCATTTGTTTATTTACTGTAAATTAAAGTTTAAAATATTAATAAGCCAAAATTCAAAGAAAAGTAATAATAAATGTTCTTTGCTTGGAAGATCCATCACAGATAACTTATATCAAAAATAAAACTTGTTATAACAAGAAATGCTGTTTACTCATCAACTCAATGGAATTTGATGACTTTTCAGTAGTACTCTTGCTGATATTAGCATTAATTTTCTAGAATAAAGCTAAGGGATCGCTTTCAAAACATTCAATATTTAAAGGATTATGAAAGTTACAAATTGCAAACACATTCTTCAAAAAAAAATTGAAATAATTTATACTTCTATAATCACCATTATCAGGCGTACTGCAATGTACGATGAGTGAAGTGGTTTTCCCACTTTCCCTCGCTCTGCCTTCTTTATTGACCCAATATAATATTGAAAACCAGTATTTTTAACTGAGCTACGTAAAACATTAGTTATAAAATGAAGCCATTTTTTTTAATTTTGTTCAACAACAGGAATGTAGATCAACAAATAAATGTAACTGTTTTCTGTTGCGGAAAACATTACACTCGTAATATAGAATTAGACGTTTCTTACAACAGCCTTTTTCATGAAAACTTTTCTTTTCATATACGCCTAGTAATAAAACAACAAATAATAGATTCTATTTGTTTCAGATCTTATGTATTTTTGCTTTCCAGTCGGTTCGTTCATATTCCAAGAATAACCGAACGATCTTTTAAGAAACTTGCTTGATATTTTTATTCATAATTAGAATGTAGCACACGCTGTACATCATTTAAAATACAGAGTGTCGCATATAAAACGCAACCCATCAATCACTCATCCATGAATTTTCAAAACTCAAGCTTATTCCCCTACTCGTTACTGAAATGGACTCGTCCAACATCTGAACATCGCGGCGACGCAGTAGAACACTACCGATAGTAACAAAAATTCAATCATAACGTTCAGTGTATTGCTAGAGACAAGATGGTGTTTTCGCTAGATGAACGTGTTTTCATTGTCGAGTCGTACTTCAGTACGAAATCAGTGGTTGCAGTGCAAGATTTGTTTCGCCATAAGTACCCAGATAAGCCAGCTTCTAACAAAACATCAGTATTAAGGTTAGTTGCAAAATTTAAAGAGACCGGTTCTTTTAATAAGAAGGAACACAAAAGATCTGCGTCAGTGTTGAATACAGATACAGTGACTGAAATCAAAGACCGATTACTCGCCTCGCCAAACAAATCGATCAGACGTTTGTCTGCTGAAATTAATTTGTCTAAATCAACTGTTCACCAAACAATTACAATTACGACCTTATCGCATTCAAACGGTTCATCAGCTTCTTGAGCCCGACAAAGAAAAACGGCTACAATATTTTCAATGGTTCCGTCGATTTCTGCGTGAGGGAATTAATGTTATGGTTTCGTTATTTTTCACAGATGAAGCATGGTGTCATTCGGATGGCTACGTAAACAGCCAAAACAGTAGAATTTGGAGTGCTGAAAATCCCCACGTTTATCACGAAAAACAATTACACCCTCAGAAGTTGGCTGCCCCAGATTTGACTGCGGCGGATTTTTTTCTATGGAGTTACCTCAAATAAAAAGCCTACAGCAACAAACCACGAACACTTGAACAATTGAAAGTCAATATTGAACAAGCTGTATTAAATATCCAGCCACAAACTTTGAAAAAAGTTGCAAGAAACGCTGTAAAAAGAATTGAAGCTTGTATTCAAGAAGATGGCGGCCACTTCCAACATTTACTCTAAATGTAAGGTAATGGATGGTAATAATAAAAATTACATTTACATTTACACATGCCTTTTTATTATTTCAATACCTACCAATATATGGTTGGGTTGCGTTTTATATGGGACACCCTGTATTTATGTCGAGCTTCGCGGTCATCACGAAAAATATTTTCTAGTATTACAACATAATCTTCCAGGACACATATATATAAAAAATACTGGGAAAAAGTTTATAAAATCACATTTCTTTAAGAAATAGTTTTTGGAATTTCAAACCTTTTCAATTATTATCAAGTTTTTGCATTTTTCTTTTTCTATAAATTGCAAAACATTTAATGTAACCACTGATCTTTAAACAGCTTTAGCGTAGCTTTTATAAATTGTTTCCTTAAAATTTCCATTTTTAATTAATTTAAAATCTTACACAAGAATGCTTTTTATACTACTTTTTAAAGCACTATATATATATATATAGTCTAAATATATATATATATATATTTAGAGGTGTGTATGTGTATTCTCTTATATGTCCATCAAAAGAAAAACTAAGTAATTTTTTTTTTTAATTTAAAAAATACACAAGCTAGGACCTTGTATTTTTCGGAAACACATATTGACGTACTCATTTAACATCGTGATAGGGGCTCCACCCATAAATCGATTCATTCCGTGACCCTCAATCCAACACTCAAAAACACTAGATTTAATATTTTTATATTTAAAAATAATTTTTTTTAATTACAAAAAATTAAATCCTTTTCGTTTAAATCTGTATTTATTGGAAAACAAGTTATTGAAAATCTTATCTTAAATGGTTCAGATCTAAATTTTATACATTGTAAGTTTGTGTTAATATTTGTTACAATTTATGTTAATATCAACAAAGAGTTTATTTTTGTACGTAAAGTAGTTTAAATATAAACAAACGACAAGATTTTTTGGGAATTTTACTACGTAACAAATTCAACACTGTATTATTTATACTGAAGAATTACCTTTTTTTTTATTACAAAACTAAACATGGCCACTTAAAGAATGAGCACATTAAATATTAATAAAATTACCGTGCGTATCCACTGACCTATCAAACTCGCAAAATTTTAAAATAACTGTATTAAAAAATACATCGGTTCGAATCAGTCTTCATCTCCCTTTTTTACCTTTTTTTTATAATTTAAATATATTGAGTTATTAATAATTATTAACCTCTGATTGTAAAAAAAGTTTTACAATAAATAATAATTCAATAACAATAAAAAAAAAATAGCAGAAGTTATTAATGAAATAATATTAAATGTACTCTTCTCATTTAAAAACAAAAATGTATATATGTAATTTAATAGGGTACAAGTAAGTCAGTACATCTGATTATTTGTATTTGTTTTCATTTTGTCGATGGTTACATCATAATAATTTTTTTAAAAAAACATAATATTAGACAGATATAAGACTTACATTTATTTAACGAGTAATAAAGGGACTTTTACTCTATCCTAATATTTCAGGTAAGAGTGTTGAATTAATAATTGTATAAATATTTGATGTTGATAAAAACTAGTATTTTAGCAATCGTGTAACTGTCAACTTTATTAGAATTGGAGGATCGTATCTCACTTCCAAATGAAATAAGTTTAAATGAATTTAAACACACATTTTTTCAGCGAAAAATGTGTATATGTAATTTAATAGGCGTACAAGGAAGTCATGTGGTGTCCATATCAGACCTGTAATTGTTAAATAATGTACCTAAGAAAAATATGACCTTAATTAGGCAAAATCTCGAGATACTGAGGGTGACCTTGCTTTACAGCCTCACCCCCTTGACTTTTTAAGTTAAAAATTTAATGGCATCAATGCCCCATATATAGAAGTAATCTGAGCAAGTTTCAAAATCGGTCCAGTAGTTCTGAAGATATAAGGTAATTTAGAGGCAACACCGAATACACACACGTACATACGAACGTCCGGAAAATTTCTATCCGTTTTTTTGAGTTTATTAGGTGTCAAAACGTCAAGATCCGGTGAAAACCGCATATGCTCAAATTGGACCGATTACAATACTCCCCTTCTCTAGAGCTATAGCGCTATCTAGAGAGGAAAGTAAAAATTATGTTATTTAATAATCTAAATGCGCATTTAGTTCTTTAATTTAACTTTAAGTGGTTCTTTTATAAAGTGGATTGAAAATTTGTCATTATTTTTTTTTTTTATTTCAATTTTTAAGATGTAGTAACTGTGAAAAGAAATCAGTTAAAAATACATTTTTATATAAAATTAAAACGCATCTTTTCTATATTATTTTATTATGAAAAATGTTATTTGTATATTTTATAACGCCGAAAGGAAAATTTAAAAATTTTTTCTTGTAAGCAATTTTCAAGAACCGTAACTTCGATAAAACAATATAAAAAACACGGTTAATACGCGTTGAAGAAAATAGATATTTTTTTCATAAAAACATAATTTTTCTTAAAGTTCTAAAATTCTGGTTAAAATTTATATATTTTTCCTACGCTCTATTCCTGTTGAACATATAACACGGTATTTTGATATTGCGTGGGATATCTTCATATCATGTTGCGTTTGCTCTGAATTAGATGTTTTATAACAATAATAAAATTTTATTTTTATTCGGGCGGCAACCTTTACGCCCCCGCAACTCTCTGACTTTTACCCCCATCTATGATTGATCCAAGATGGTATGTAATAGATGTTTTTAAAACACTATCGTTACGGGATTTTCTCTGTGAATAATGTAATTTTAAATAAAAACCTTGTTTAAAAATCGTTAGATTAATTGTATAGTTCATATGAGCAAAAACAAATTCAGAATTATCATTTAAAGGCGTTTGATTTTCTCTCTTTAAATTAATCGTTTAAATTAAATATAATTTTACAATTAAAATAGTAACAGAGAATACTTACAAATTGAAATTGATGTAGGATCACATCAACTGTACGAGAAGTTTAATAATAAATAAATGAATATGTCTGAGTTTGAAATGTCGTAACTTTGTGAAACGAAATCAGTTAGGTTTTCATATAAAATTAAAGCGCATTCTTTTCTTTATTATGAAAAATGTTATTTATATATTTTATAAATGCGCAGAAAGGTACAATTTTCAAGAGCAGTAACTTCGATAAACAATAAAAAAATAGACGGTTCATACGCATTGAAAAAAACAGATATTTCCCTTCGGAAGTTTAACTCCTTTCGCCTATTATTCCAATTAAAGAAGGCCTTTAAAAATACTTTTTCCTCGTTCCCTGTATTACTATTGAGATAATTTCGGTAAATAATATATATTAACTAATTTTTATATCTTAACAGTAATTAAAATTGTACTAATTTATTTATAAGTGACATTAAATATTTAAAATAAGTGGGAAACTTATTTTAAACAACTATTAAAAATGATTTATTTAAAATAATTTATAGGAGTACACGTTTTGATCTGGATTATATATGTATATATGTAATCTAGATATATATTAATATATAGATTAATATTTTAATATGTTAGTTATAAAGTTCAACTAATGAACTTTTCCTTTACTTTTTAAAAAAATGCGTTTTTAGGTAGATTTCATAAGAAAGCTACCTATTATAATGAGTACCATGATTCGACTTCCGGAAAATTTCGACATTTCTTCGTGTTTCACACTCCCCAGACCCCAAAACCACCGTCAGCTCAAACGTTTATATATATATATATATATATTTTTTTTTTTTTTTTTTTTCATCACTTTCTTGTGGACACGACACAACTGCCGTAATTTTGCGCCTGATACATGCAAATTGATACATAAAAATAACTCGACACAAAATTTCGGTCAAGTTCGTTAATGGACAGAATCGGACCATAAGGGTGGAAATGGGGTGGCTTTTTCGAAAAAACAAAATATTGCTATAACTTTCTTATTAAGTAAAATATCAAATTCATTAAAGTTCCTACTATTCTTTGGACAAGGCCCTAAAATTTATCTATAAAGTTTTTTGATATCACCAACCATTAGCTCAGAGGGTGGAAAAGACGGGATTTCGAAGAAAAAATCATACCTCCCTTAATAGGCACAGTATCGAATCGGTTTAAAGTGGTCCTTAGTCGTCTAAATACCTAAAACTTTCGTCTGAAATAATTTTTGATGTGACCAACCTTTACGTCAAGAGATAACCAAAAGCAAAAAAAAAAGAAAAAACAGAAAAAACAAAATATTGCTATAACTTTCTTATTAAGTAAAATATCGAATTCATTAACGTTCCTACTATTCTTTGGATAAGGGCCTAAAATTTATTTATAAAGTTTTTTGATATACCCAACCACTGGCCCAAGGGGTGGAAAAAATGGGGTTTCGAAGAAAAAAAACCATACCTACCTTAATAGGCACAGTATCCAATCGGTTTAAGGTGGTCATCAGTCTTCTAAACATTACCTAAAACTTTTGTCTGAAACAATTCTTGATATGACCAACTCTTACGGCAAGGTATAACCAAAATGTTGCTGAAATTGTAAGATGGGCCTTGTCGTATGCTAAACATGTGAAACGTTTTTCACATGCAACATTTGTCGTATTGAGTAAATTTGAAGTTTTTCTTAACTTTAAGGTGGAAAATTTTTATCTCCTATTTAGCATCGGTGAAATCTATCTCCGCCTTCCGGCGTGCCGAAAGGGATTTTTTTATAATATAGAATAATTCCAAGTGGCACGGCAATCTCTCAGGAGATGATTCTGTAGCCAAAAATAATAATGTTGTAAGTAAATAATAATGTTTATGTAAACATAGATCAGAAAACGGCTCGTTAGCGAGTTTCGGCTCGAGAAACATTTAGGTCTGCTTTTTGCTCCCTCTGCGAAATTAAACTTGGGGTATAAATCGAGAGGTAAATTTAGTGTTTTTTTATGGTTTTTGATCTAAGAAATTCAATAAAAGTGGTCCCAGATGTTTAACTCACTTAGGTTTTAAGAAAAACGAGATAAAACACGAAAAAGTTTTTTTTCGGAAAGTACACATTAATAGGTTTAGAATAAAAAACCTTTGTTAATTTACCAGTAAACAAATAAAAAATCCTAGTTAACTTTGTAGAAAATTTAATTTCGAGAAACTTGATGCAAATAAAGTTTATTAAAATTAATCAAAAATTTGAAAAGTTCCATCTTTAACTAGATACATGCACAAACTGTATCGGAAAAGTGATTCAATTTTAAACAGAACAATTTCCCAAATACTAAAAATTATAAAAATAAATTTGAAAGACATCTTTCTAAAACATTAAAAATTGTATTTTTTTCATAGGTTGAAATGAAAGCTGGTTAACAATATATTGTTAATTTACGGTAAAGTAAATAAAACTAGATTGGCTGCTCTCGTGAGCACCGGAAAAATTATCCAGATCGAAGAGTACCGGATCGTAAAGCATTTGAGGCTTTGGAGAGGCAAGTTCGAGAAACAGGTATACTTAAACCGCAACGATTCGATGCTGATCGTGAACGTTTTTTGGGGAAAAATGAACGATGAAGAAGTATACTGAATCCGATACAATTATCTCCCACCTCAAGCACAAGAATTTTGTCACATCGCATTCATGTTTCGCAATCAAGTGTGTGGGGAAAGTAACGGGAGCAACAATTATACTCGTTCCGTACAACACGTGTACAAGAGTAATTACCACCTGATTTTGATAAACGGATGAAATTCTGTCGATGGTTAATTAGAAAATGTGAATATCATCCCGATTTCCTAAGTAATATTCTAATTACCTATGAATTCTATTTTACAAAAAATGGCATTGTAAATTATCGAAACACTCACACTTTGGCAAAAGAAAATCTCCAAAAGACTTTAATGATGCATAGGGGTTCCGTATTAACTACATAAGAATTGAGACGTCGTATAATAGATGCTGGAGCTACTATTAGGAATAATAATGATGCTATTAGATGTGCCTGGCTAGTATGAATTCACCGAGCTGACCTATGCATTGAACAGAATGGTGGCCACACTGAGTAACTGCTTTGAAAAAATGTTTGCAGCTTTATCAAAAAACCATTTAGATATTCAATAATATTATAAAAAAAATCAAAAAGTACGTGATTTTAATTTTTTTAAATCTTTGGTAATTTGGTAACTTTCTATTTCTTTTCATTTACATTAAGTTGTTCAAATATTGATTAAAATTGTTCAGTTTAAAATCGTATCACTTTTCCGATACAGTTTGTGTGTTTGTTTTTAATTAAAATTGAACTACTCAGATTTATGTTTAATTTTAATAGACGTTTATTTATATCTCATTTTCTCAGACTTAAATTTTCTACAAAGTTAACTAGAAACTTTGATTTGTTTATTGGTAAATTAACAAGTATTTTATTCCAAACCTAAAAAAAAGTGTATTTTCCGAAAAAACTTCTTCGTGTTTTACCCCTTGTTATAAACCTAAGTGAGACAGAGATCTGGGACCAATTTTATTGAATTTCTTAGATCAAAAGCCATACGTTTTAATTTCACAGAGGGAGCAGAAGCAGGGCTAAATGGTTCACGAACTAAAACTCGCTAACGAGCCGTTTTCTGACCTATGTTTATACGAATATTTTTTTCTTATTTTTTGCTATAGAATCTTCCGAGAGGTTTCCGTGCAATTTGGAATCACTCTATTTTTAAAATGGAGTGGAATCACTCAATTTGTTTTATTTGGAATCACTATTTTTTAACCTTTAACAAGTCAGAAATAAGTAATACTTTTATTCTCATTTAAATTTAAAATCTTATTTTATGGCCTTTTTAAATTTATTTCGTATAAACGAAGTTTACGGTATAAATTCAACTATCAGCGAATAAATATAGAGAAAAGTTTTTCTCTTCCCATCGAAACTTCGGTAAAATAAAACCGTATCACATGGCGCGATCATCATCTGGCCTTGAATTATTATATTATCAGATAGTAATCGATATAGTATTATCATATAGAAATTATTTGATGATAGTAATCATAAACCTGATAAATAATTCGCCTGTTAAAAATATTTAATGAAAAAACTTATTAAACCCGTTGTAATTTCAACATGAATCGTTTAATGTTCACTTACCTGTTGCATTTTCATCTTGTGTTGAATCTGATGAATCGATGCAGCAGAAAAATGTAGATAATAAATGTTTTAATGGAGCCTGACGTGGTCTTGGCGGAGCTTGGTGTGCCTGAGGTGCTGTGCCTTTTAAACAAGGGGGCCACCTGGCCCTAGGCATCACACTATGTTCATATTGCACATACTACAATCACTTTTACTATGTTATCACCATTAATCGGTTATCGAATTATATTATTACGTAAATATCTCAATTTTGGTAACATTATCCCTACAGCTTAGTTTAATTATTTAACATAATTACTTAGGAATAGATAAAAAAAAAATAACAAAACAACACTACTAACTGTTCTGTTTCACTTTCATATATGAACACACATTTCACGTAAGTATTGTATTTCAACACTATTTTTATTTTAATTAATGCAATTCTAATATCTCTATTTTATAGTTATTTTACACTAAACACATCAAAAAAGTAATAAATATAATTTCATAAACAAATAGCATCACATATAAAAAAACAGTTTTTTAGTTTAATTAAGATGTTAACTATTTGTTTCATTGTTAACAGTAATTTTAAAAAGTCAATTCAGTTAATTTCCTTTAATATTAATAAATTCAATTCTTCCGCAAAGGAATAGATATTTTGAAAAAGAAGAAATTTCCTAATTCTCTTTATATATCCTTTTCTATAGTTTTATTCACTCCACGATGATATTATTTTAAAATACACAAACATAGACATACGCGTCCCAAAGTACAGCAATTCAAAGTAACTCCTGAAAAAAAAAACGTAAAATTAAATTTTAGCAACAATTTTAAATGTATAATTAAATCATTTTAAAATAAATTTTAATTAGTTATAAAATATCTCTTAATTTTTCTATTTTTATACGCTTATTAACACATAATGCCTACCATTCTACTTTAATAGATAGCGTTTAAATTTTAATTAAATTTATCTTAATTAATACAATAAAATCAATAATTATATGTTATGCAACAACACCGGTTCCAAACTATTTTTGTAAATTTACTCCTACAATATTCAAGAATATTTTAATTAATCGAACTACACAAAAGTTGGTTAAACTCTAAATTACATAATTTTTATAAGCCGATGATTATTTTAATACTTTTAAATTATACTTTTTTATTGAATTTTAAACACTTTTTTTAACAATAACATTAAATAATCATTAGATTTTAGTGATGAAATGAAATATGTATGAACAAAACAATATGATGTAATATTGCGTGGAAAATTTTTGCACTTGACGTACAAAAAATAGCGGCAATTTTAAACATCCATTACGTGATAATAAATTCAATATGATTACATAAGAATAAAAACTTATGCTGTAGTTAATTGTTAAAAAAATCGGTTTAATTTTAGTTGGGTTTTTCAAACTAATTTTTTTAGATTAAGTTCACTTCGTGATTTGCGTAAAAACCATTCTCAAATTAAAAAAAAAAATTCTAAACAATTATTCAGGAAGCCCGCAATACTTCAGTTTTTAAGTAAACATTGATACAAACAAAAACACGCAATTATTGTAAGCAAAATTTCAATCGGTGGTATCCCTAGTGATCTTATTTGTTATTCTGAAGGGAAGCTTCAGTCAAAATTATAAAAAAAATATATATTTCCTAATAAATTGTTTCAAATGATATTCGCTTTAATTTATTAATTACTAGCTGACCCGGCAATGCTTCGCCATTGCTAGATTTGAGTATATATATAGATTAAATGAACACAAATGAAAGTTTGATAAAACATTAAAAAACTGAACATTACAGAACTTCACAAAATTTAATCTTTTCCTTTGCCTTTCTTCCCATCCTCCTTTTTTCGCATCTTCCTTTTTTCCCTTCTTCTCTTCTCTTCTTCTTCGCTTTTCCCCTTTTTCCATTTTTCCCAAAAATACTTATTTTCATGTAATTAATATATATTCTGAAATAAGTCAAATCGGACCATAACTGGTCCGATTTCCAAATATGGTCATTTTTCCAAATATCTCCACCTCAGCGCATCTAACAGATCCAATTTTTGCAGAGGTATTTCTTTCCGTGTAAGTAATACATATTCTCAATCTGAGCCCTTTATTTTTTTTCCTGTTTAGCCTCCGGTAATTACCATTTAGATAATACTTTAGAGGATGAATGAGGATGATATGTATGAGTGTAAATGAAATGTAGTTCTTGTACAGTCTCAGTTCGACCATTCCTGAGATGTGTGATTAATTGAAACCCAACCGCCAAAGAACACCTATATCCACGATCTAGTATATCAGTGTGGCCCAATCGGACCATAAACAAAATTTTTCGAAATATCTCGAACTTAGCGCCATCTAGCGGATCAAAATAAATTCAGAAACCTGCGCAGGGGTGCGCACAATAACTCACCAAAGTTTCATCGCAATCGGAAGAATGGTACAGGAACGCATACGGGACAAACAAACAAAATTAATTTATATTATACATTATATATTATATATATATAAGATTAATCATCTCCAAAACTCCTTTACTACAATCATTATATTGAAATCAAAAAAAATTTATGTGGACACCACATGACTTCCTTGTACGCCTATTAAATTGCATATACACATTTTTACTGCATATTCATTTTTTTTGTAATGAACAGTTACACAATTGCATTGTGGTGGACACCACGTTGCATTACATTTTTTTTATGGTGTCCGTATCAACATTTTATATTAGTTTAAATATTAATTTTGTTTCACGTCGTTAACTAGTTATGTGGTGTGAGAACGTGTCAGATACGTAACCATGGACACATCGGTTTGAATCCGACTTCATGTACTAATTTTTTTTTTTTAATTTAAATATATTGATTTATTAATAGTTATTAACCTCTGTAAAAATATTTGAATTAAAATGAAAAGTACATAAAATTTTATTTCACCAATAACGTTTGTTTTGTTTTTCATATTTTTTTTTTTTTTATTGTTATTATTGAATTCTTTTTTATTGTAAATTTATTTTACAATCAAAGGTTAATAGTTTAATAATAAATCAATACATTTAAATTTAAAAAAAGTTTTAAAAAAATATTTGTATATGAAGTCGGATTCGAACCGATGTGTCTTCTCTTTGTAAGATCCAAATATTTCATTAATTAAAATTTAATTTGGCTATAACTGTGGAACCAATGAAAATAAGTACCACATGATACATCGTTGAAAAGCTCTAAATGAAGGCTGATTACTGCAGTTAAGAAAGTCCAAAATCCAATTTTTTTTTTATTTTGGACTTTTTGGGCACTTTTGTGGTCCAGACGATTGCAATCAAAAGGGGATGTGCACAACTAGATGTTACAACAGTCCTAAATACAAAATTTCAACATTATATGGCTAATCGTTTGAGTTATGCGAGATACATACGTACAGACGTCACGCCGATGATAGTCAAGATGGATTCAGGGATAGCCAGAATGAGTATTTTCATTGAAATATGAAAACCTAAATTTTTCACGATCAAATACGTTCTTTACTTCATATAAGGAAGCAAAAATTGTCCCCAGCAAGGTGGTGTAAGGAACCCCTGTTAAAAATTTCAAAAAATTCTCTGCAAAGACATACACGATTCTGTTTTCTTTAATTTACTTTTATAACTTGAACGTTTTTGGTGAAGTGCATCTATCTTGAACGAGTAAATCCAGTAAAAATAAATATTTTGACAATAGGAAAATTCAATTTAATCTTGTGTCAATTACTTTATATTTTTAAGTAAATCTTCAGAAAGATCATCTCTAAAAACCGTTTTTCTTCAATGAGGCTTAATTATTTCAATATAAGAAATAGTAAGCTGAGATTTCAATTGTATATATTGCTAACTAGTTTAAATAAGTTGCATTATTCTAATTTGGTTAAAGCAAATTATATCGCTTTTTTGTATTACTCGTTAAAGTTTAAAGCGTAAACTCAAAGATGCACAGTAGTTTTACCCGAAATACCTGAAATATAGAGTTAGTATTGCGAAAAACAAAGTGAGGGGTATAGTGTATCGTAGAAGACAAGACGTCTAATATCAAGAAGGAAGTCTCCGATCTAACAATTCAACATAACCTGGGGTCAGCTAAGCTTTCTAAACTATGACGAGTAACAATACCGTACAAACAGTAGAGGATAGACTCAAATCGAAAAATTAAAATATATACAAAAAAAACCACTGAAACAAAAACAGTTTTGCTTTAATTTTCCTTTCTCTTAAAAAGCATGGTGCGCTGGTGTGTTTGCTGTATGTGCTCACAATTTTTATTTTCAATGAAACGCTACCATCTAACGGAAAAAATGAACTACAAACTGTATAATAAATTGTATGTGTACTATACACAGTACGTTGTTTACATTAGCATTTATTATACTTATTACGTTTTTACATTTCGTTAAAAAACTATTGTAGACATAAGTTTTTTAAATCTTACAAAAATAAATACATAAATAGCCATCATGCTTCTTGATACGAACGATCTATATGTATAATATATAAATGAATTAATCATTTTACTTCATTCATCACGGCAACAGATGAATGAAACAAATGAATATAATTAAGTAAAATTACTTCTTTTTTTTTCTTTAATGAATATCTGCAAAATACTTAATATTCTCACAAACAAACGCGTTGAGAGTTCAGAGGGTGGAACCCAGGGATATATTATATCTTTGCACATCTAAAAACATTTTTAATGAAACAAACAATTATTTACAAATAGATTTAATTACACAGACAGCACTTTTTACCAAAAATTACGTTAATCACCTACCTATAAAAATCGTCGAACAATAAAATTGTCAATTAAATTTTTGTTCATTCGAAAATAGTTTACCAGATTTTGAGAAATGAAATATTTAGATAAAATCCAGTTTTTTCTAAATTTCATTCTCAGGAACCAGGTAGTTATTTCTAACAGAATAATTCAAAAATTACTACGAAAAACTACGCTGAAAAATGTTATACGTTGTTTACAATTCGTTTAATAGCTTTACAATTTATTCAATAATTAAGTTATCTGGGGATATATTTGTACATTAAACCGTTCTCAAATTTCAATAAAAATATTAATAAAATAATCAATCAGATTGACCCAACAATTCTTCGAGTTTTTAAACCAACATCGATGCATACAAACATTCTGATTTATATAACATGAAGGTAATGTGTCGGAATGGCGCAGATAATTCGCGCTACTTTTCCCGAGAGGGAAGTAAATAATTCAAGGCCCGGCCGGACCAGTTATATTTTAACATTAAAAAATCCCCGGAAATTATTTTATGATTGGATTCTAATTAACAACAATTTTGGTTAGGCGATCCGTGAATGTAGCAAGTTACAATAGAAATGTTCATTAGAGAAACAAGGAATTCATTTGCCTGTAGACTCCGAATCAAGAAAACTCCTACTAACGGTCTAAAGACGTCCAAAATATGCAAAATCGATCAATTTTCAAATGAAAATACCTTAAATCGAATTTTTATTTATAACGACCAAAGCGGTCGTCTAGTCGATTAACAATAATAGTGGAACAAAAATCAGCCTTGTTTTTTAAACAAAATATAACTGTCGTGATACATATTGCAACTCGCGACCAAGTAATCTTTTACCACTGCACATTAACGACTTCATGAGTTTGGATATTAAAAACACACTCAACATAGTAATACATTTTAAGTACACTCTACATACGAATAATATTATGATACCAATAAATATTATATTCAATAAATATAATGAATATTTACAATATTTATTATATATAAATATATAATAAATAATATATTTAGAAATAAATACAAATACATCCAAGAAATTAATCTATATTTAGCAATCGACCATCTCATAAGTCAGGAGACTAAAAATCTACCTTCTCATCTCCAGTACAGAGAGAAAATTAACAAGTAATTTTTGTAAAATATTTTTTAAAAATATCTTCGGGATTATATTTTCATAGTTTAAAGTAATTAGTTAAATAAAAACTAGTTAAATTATCAAAATTATTCTTGCTTTTTTGAAAGTACAATTATAACAAGGCGATCTCCTTTGAATTACTCGTTTTCTAACTATTTAGAAATCTAACCAACCCGTAATTTCAAATAAATTTCTAATAGAATAAAAAATTATGTTGACTGAATAAAAATTTATAAATTTTAATATATTTAGTTTCTTAAAAAGAGGTTTGCATTGCTCCGACTAGAAGCGTCAAAGATAACATGAGAAAACCTGTCTTGAAAGAATTTTTCATTTCGATTTCAAATACATTTATAGATTCAACCCTAATTTATCTTTCCAGTCGAAAGCAAATTCATTCTATCCAATAAATAAAATACTATTTTTAATTATAGTGAACACATTTATTTTGTTTAACATGAACTGTAGCACGAACAGTAGAAGATCCATGTATTATAATAGGGCGATAATACATTAAAAATATAAACACTTTTGATTTTTAAAATTCAATATCGTCTAATATCAAAACATGCCAATTTATACAGAACATTACCGGTCAGATCTCTTGCGAAATAAATTAAGTAAGAGGTTTTAGTAGCAGCTACAAATCATAATTCGAAAAATAATATTTATGAGAGCAAAAAAATTAAAACCGTAATATATTAGAATTTTATTCGTTGATACAATTCAAGTAAAACAGTATTGTGAACTATGTGTACAAATTTATACTGTGCGTTAAATAAACAGCGGTGTTGTTTAAATTAAAATATCTGATAAAAGAAGATAATAAAACAAAGGAAAGGTTAGAACAACCCGTCCATTTCTACCGAACAGCAAGATTGTATTAACCTTGTAACACGAAAGGGGAGTACCACGTAACGTAATATATGTTATTGAAAATTACATAAAAGAATACGTAATCAACAACATTGTTTTGTTTTGTTTTACCAAATATAAAACAAAACACTCTTCTTAAAAATCGTACATACATACGAACAGTTTAGGGTATACTAAAACTAAACGGATGATTAAAGTACGTAAAAATACTTTGTATCTCTTTATCGATGTAAATGAATTTAACCCGAAGCAATAGAAACGAATATACGTAAATTTGTCCTGATTACTTTTGATTACTTTTTTTGAGAACGTATCGATTGATTGCGAAGCAAAAGAAATAATTTATACGACAATAAATCACTTCGAGTTAGTTTTTTTTTAGGTTGCGAATAATAAGTATATTACGTCATTGTAAAGAAGGAAATCCATACCCCTCTCTACAAACAGTTAACTATGTCCGTCACGGTTGACAGTCACAGGAGAAAAATCTACAATGATTGCCGACGTTTAACGACGTATCTCATAACGATTACACCGCAATCAGTGATGAATATATTTCCCCTTCTATAACATACAAACAAGTAGGATCCCTCGCCAGTCTCAACTTAAATGTCTTTATATAAGACGATCCTAGCTCTAGCTATGTATTACTATAGTGGTACGTCAGCGGGCTGAGCAGAAAAGGATTAAACTAGATTTCTACTCAAGAAATTACTGATAAAATCCAGTATATTTCCCGACTAAAATTCTAAAAAAAAAAAACAATTTTTATTTAATTTGTAACAAATAAATGCCTTAACTTTGGTTTAAAAACAACTTAAGAAACTTTTTTAAGAATTTATACATTAGACAATCTAAGTATCCAAACCAATATATCTTTAAAATTCTGCGCCATTTAAAAATGTAATCTAATCATATTTTATTACAGATACACGATTCCATACAATTTCAGCGTTAACAAAACAGAGTATCAAATCTTATACTAAAGTTAGAGCTGTACATAAAATCTTTCTCATAAATTTATATGCTTCTAGCTATCAGTATCCTCTTAGTATATTGCATCTTTTTACTCGTCATCGTTTCCAGCTAACTGTATCTATCACATTCACTTTTCTTTTTACTTGCTCACCTTCTACGTAAATTATTTCGTTCAGAAAACTTCTTAACGTAACAACTACAACTCAGTATTAAAGAAAAAAAAACCCAATGAAATGATTACTGAAGTGTTCAGAAATTAATTAGCTCATTATAATGATAATTCTTTATTAAGGATTTATCTTTGTACTGGTTAGAAATTATCTTGCTTTTGGTATGTAAAAAAAATTATTTTTTTCTTAAAATTAATTAATATGTAATATTTTAATGAATATTTTCTTTATTAGGAATAGAATGGTAAATATTTTGGTGATGAAACTACTCTCTCTCTCTCTCTCTCTCTCTCTCTCTCTCTTTTTCCTGTTTAGCCTCCGGTAACTACCGTTCAGGTAATACTTCAGAGGATGATATGTATGAGTGTAAATGAAGTGTAGTCTTGTACATTCTCAGTTCGACCATTCCTGAGATGTGTGGTTAATTGAAATCCAACCACCAAAGAACACCGGTATCCTCGATCTAGTATTCAAATCCGTGTAAAAATAACTGGCTTTATTATGACTTGAACGCTGGAACTCTCGACTTCCACATCAGCTGATTTGGGAAGACGCGTTCACCACTAGACCAACCCGGTGGGTTGGTGATGAAACTACTGATGGTGACCAAACACACTAAGTCTGAAGCTACTTTTAAATATATATATATATATATATATATATAATATATTTATATATTAGTATGTGGATACATTTTTTTCGGGGATACGTTTACATAGTTAAAGTAATTAGTTAAATAAAAACTAAAATATATCAAAATTATTCTTGCTTTTTGAAAGTACGATTGTAACACGTTGATCTCCTTTGAATTACTCGCGTTAGAAAAAGTGAGTAGTTTTGTCAGAGACGATATCTGGCAAATGTCGATATTCTCCGGTGAATTTATACATATACCAAATACGTCGGTGAAAAATCGAAATATTTGCTTATTCGAACTTTCGCCGGTATATGTCGACAAACACAGATAAGCTCTGGTGGAAATCGAAAAAAATAACTGGAAATTAAAAAAAAAAATCATACGATACCAATCTGTAAGGTAAATAGATTACGAGAAACCCTCGTAAAAAAAAGTTTAAATTTAATTTAAGCCAAACAACCTACGCTGGCTGAAAGTTGAATAAAAATATTTTTATTTGTATTAGTCACACCAAAACTAGTCAAAATAGATTCAGGGATGGTGAAAATGGATATTTCCGTTGAATTCTAAAAACCGACATTTTTCGCAATCATAATACTTCCTTTACATCGTACAAGGAAATAAAAAAATTGAACAAAGGGTAAACCATCTGACCACATTACTTCCTTGTACGAAATAAAGGAAGTATTGTGATAGCGAAATTTTCAATTTTCATATTTCAATGAAAATATCCATTTTGACTAATTTCCGCGTGACGTCTGTACGTATATATGTATCTCGCATAACTCAAAAACAATTAGCCGTAGGATGTTAAAATTTTGTATTTAGGACTGTTGTAACATCTAGTTGTGCACCTCCCCCTTTTTATTGGTCGACTTAACCAAAAGTGTCCAAAAAAGCCCAAAATCCAAAAAAAATTTGGATTTTGAACTTTTTTTTAACTGCAGTAATAATCCCTCATTGAGAGTTTTTCAACGATATAAGTAGTACTTATTTTCATTGGTTCCAGAGTTACAGCGAAATAAAATTTTAATTAATGAAATATCTTACGAGAAGACACATCGGTTCGAATCAGACTTCCTTTTTTTTAATTTAAATATATTGATTTATTAATAATTATTAACCTCTCACTGTAAAAAAAATGTACGATGAATAATAATTCAGTAATAACAAAAAAAAAAATTGAAAAATATCAGAAATTTTAAATGAAATAAAATTTTATGTACTTTTCATTTTAAAAAAAAAAATGTGTAAATGTAAATTAATAGACCTACAAGGAAATCATGTGTTGTCCACATCAGATTTTTTGTATCGTTATCATTCATCCACGCAGTTAAAATATTTTATATTCCTGATTGGCCCTTTCAATTTATAAAATGCTGAAAATTTGATTAAATTTTTTTTATAAATGCGGTGAATTTTATTAATCGCCTCCGATTTTGGAAAATAACAAATAATTTGTATATTTAACGTTAATTAGATGAGAATGAGAGCGAAGCAACGTGGATTATGTTTGGCTTAAATTTAAACTTCTTTTTTTACGAGGGTTTCTCGTTATCTATTTACCATACAAATTGGTACTGGGTCGACATATACCGGCGAAGGTCCGAATGTATAATAATATAAGCAAATATTTCGGTCTTTCACCGACGTATTTGGTATGTGTCGACATTCACCGGGGAATATTGACATTCTCTAATTTCGGTTTTTCACAGTAACATATATATATATATACATCAAATATGAATTTCAATTAAGTAAAGCAAAAACTAAAATTGCATGCAACCGAAAAGCTTTCCGTGGTATAAACAAAGTATAAATGTAGTGACTTTGTTCGGTGTCATGAAAAACCCCATAGGTTGAAGAGTCGATTATTTGACCTGGTTTTTTTATTATAAATTAAATCCTTGTTACTCCACTGACCTCAATTTGATTTTTTTTAAAACTATACTCGTAGTTCATAAACGGATTATCCTACACTATTCACTAATTCTATATTATTAAAACTAATTGTTACACCGAAGCACAAGACTACATTCTAGCATTTCCATATATTCTGCTTTGTTTATTCGTCGCTTATTTCATCAGCAAATGGCCTTATATTGTAAATTATTAAATTCTATAAAAGAGGTAATTTTATGGGACCATTCTGGACATTTATTCATCTTTTAATAGAGACCGAGGAATAAAAACTTTTCAAATCTACACTATTATAAGAAAATATGTAAAAAAACAGTCCCATGTTATAAAAAAATTTATTTTATCCTTGTCACTTAGATAATTATAATATACACCACTTTGGATAACCCAATTTTACTACGCACAAAAAAGAAGTGAATTAAAAACTGTTTGTATTATAATAAAACGTAAATGTAACGTGCACATTTTCCAGAACATTGAATAAAAATAATTTTTTGAAGTGAATTTAAGACGTAAAAAAGTTTCCTCCCATATTGTTACAAACTTAAATTGGTTATAGCCAATATTAAAGATCAAAGAATAAAAAGAAATAAATTGATATGAATTATGTAGAAATTATTTCAAGGTTTCTTTAGCCTTAACGTAAAGAAATTTGATATATTTTTTTTGACTGATATGCTTCAAATGAATACTATGTGATATAACACAAATATATTACAAAAAAATACTGATAGATGAAAGAATTCCTATTAAACTGATAGACATTGATATTCCTTAAAAGATGTTTTAATAAAACAAAGAAATACAGATTAGAAAATAAATCTATTCTGAAATAACTCAAAGATATCTGAGACGTTATTTAAATATTAAACAATATATTAGTACAACATATGATAAGTCAAGAACGAGAATATATAAGGAACTTATTCTTGTTTTCTTTACAATTCATAGAAGAATGACAAATGATAAAATGAGGTTGACTAAGACAAGGTGAGGTCAGGGTTATAAGAAACCACCCTTTTCCAAGGTTATTTACACGAATAATAAAATAATCTCGCTTTAATTACTGAAATATAAATTTAAATAAACGAGAAAATAAAGGAAAAAAGTTGGAGAATAGATAATAAAAACGAAAGGAATCTCGTGTATTTATTCCTATATAAATTATCCAAATGAAAAAAGCCGATAAATAATTAATTATAAGCCTAATTTTTACTTAGATTTATAGTTATAACTACTATCTTAAACAGAGATATTACCGATAAAGAAAGAAAAAACATGAAAAATCTATTTTTGTAAAAAATGACAATTTTACAATATATCGTAATAATTCCGGGTCAAGAATAAAAATAATCGTATTCTATAAAAAAAGTCACCATAGTCGAGGTATATTAAAATTTTATCAATCGTTACTTATTAATCTATTTTTATTGATTACTCTAAATTTAACCTTTCTTAAAAAAAAATCCAAAACTTAATTTAAAAGAAGCAACAGCTATTATTAACCACACACCCATATACTTAGGCTTATAATAATATACAATAAACAAATATAAAAAGTTAAACAGAATAATTTTTTTTATATATGGTTGCATCAACAAAAGTCATTAGCGATTTATCATTGTAATGTAATTGTACCGGTAAACGTGTACTCTTGAAAAAATAAAGATATCTGGTTAATTGAAACCCAACTACCAAAGAACACCGATATCAAATCCGAATGAAAGCAATTATATTTATTACGATTTGAACCTGAGAAACTCTCGACTTTGAAATCAGCTGATTTACGACGACCAGTTTACCACTAGACCGAATTAAAAATAATTTTAATTCGCAGCACCTTTTTTTTTTTTTTTTGTCTTCAGTCATTTGACTGGTTTGATGCAGCTCTCCAAGATTCCCTATCTAGTGCTAGTCGTTTCATTTCAGTATACCCTCTACATCCTACATCCCTAACAATTTGTTTTACATATTCCAAACGTGGCCTGCCTACACAATTTTTCCCTTCTACCTGTCCTTCCAAAATTAAAGCGACTATTCCAGGATGCCTTAGTATGTGGCCTATAAGTCTGTCTCTTCTTTTAACTATATTTTTCCAAATGCTTCTTTCTTCATCTATTTGCCGCAATACCTCCTCATTTGTCACTTTATCCACCCATCTGATTTTTAACATTCTCCTATAGCACCACATTTCAAAAGCTTCTAATCTTTTCTTCTCAGATACTCCGATTGTCCAAGTTTCACTTCCATATAAAGCGACACTCCAAACATACACTTTCAAAAATCTTTTCCTGACATTTAAATTAATTTTTGATGTAAACTACTTATATTTCTTACTGAAGGCTCGTTTAGCTTGTGCTATTCGGCATTTTATATCGCTCCTGCTTCGTCCATCTTTAGTAATTCTACTTCCCAAATAACAAAATTCTTCTACCGCCATAATCTTTTCTCCTCCTATTTTCACATTCAGTGGTCCATCTTTGTTATTTCTACTACATTTCATTACTTTTGTTTTGTTCTTGTTTATTTTCATGCGATAGTTCTTGCGTAGGACTTCATCTATGCCGTTCATTGTTTCTTCTAAATCCTTTTTATTCTCGGCTAGAATTACTATATCATCAGCAAATCGTAGCATCTTTATCTTTTCACCTTGTACTGTTACTCCGAATCTAAATTGTTCTTTAACATCATTAACTGCTAGTTCCATGTAAAGATTAAAAAGTAACGGAGATAGAGAACATCCTTGTCGGACTCCCTTTCTTATTATGGCTTCTTTCTTATGTTCTTCAATTGCTACTGTTGCTTTTTGGTTCCTGTACATGTTAGCAATTGTTCTTCTATCTCTGTATTTGAACCCTAATTTTTTTAAAATGCTGAACATTTTATTCCAGTCTACGTTATCGAATGCCTTTTCTAGGTCTATAAACGCCACGTATGTTGGTTTGTTTTTCTTTAATCTTCCTTCTACTATTAATCTGAGGCCTAAAATTGCTTCCCTTGTCCCTATACTTTTCCTGAAACCAAATTGGTCTTCTCCTAACACTTCCTCCACTCTCCTCTCAATTCTTCTGTATAGAATTCTAGTTAAGATTTTTGATGCATGACTAGTTAAACTAATTGTTCTGTATTCTTCACATTTATCTGCCCCTGATTTCTTTGGTATCATTACTATAACACTTTTTTTGAAGTCTGACGGAAATTCCCCTTTTTCATAAATATTACACACCAGTTTGTATAATCTATCAATCGCCTCCTCCCCTGCACTGCGCAGTAATTCTACAGGTATTCCGTCTATTCCAGGAGCCTGCAGCACCTAAGCATAATATTATTTTACATATCAGTCTATAACAGGGGTTTTCAAGGTTTGTGGCACGTAGTCATTTGAAATTGCAAAAAACAGTGGCGGGTGCAATCGGATTAAATAAGAAAAAAAAGTATTAGTTCTTTAATATAACATACATTTTGTAACATACGCGTATATTTACTTAACAATCGAATTAGTGCGATCTTTGACACTGCATTTCATTTGCTAACTTCGCATAGTTGGGAGTGTAAAATGGTAATCCTAATTGTAGGTAGTCATTAGTAAGCTGAGATAATATTCATGGTGAAAAATAAAGATTCGCACAAAAATGCGCAAACAAAACAGCATTTGATTTTGTAGGCTCCTTTTTTTCAAAAGATTATACTTTTTATGGTCAATTAAATTCCAAAAATTTTTATCCGTATCGTGAGATTTTATATTATGTATCATGTTTTATATTATATATTATATTTTGTATTATGTCATTTTGAAAATCTAAAATCTCTTCTTCAATTTTCTATGTTTCTTCTTGAAGAAACATCGAAAATTAAGTTTTTTAATTTCTGCTGTAGATTTAGCAGTTTCAGTAATGTCTACTTGTGCAGTAAAACGATTTACAAAAAATAAAGCCACGGATTTGATAATATTAAATTGCTGAAATATACTTTCAAACTGTTCTAAAAGTGTTTTAAAATGAGTGATAAATAATTTTAGATCAAAATTATTTTCACCGACCATTTTGTCATCCTTGGAAAGTGTACAAGAGAATTTTTCGACAAATTATTTATCAAAAAACTGTATTTTGGCTTTGAATGCTTTTATAGAGCTAATCGTTTCAGCTAAATGTTAATTTTTTTTCCTAGAGATCCATGTTTAAACTGTTCAATTTTTCACATATTTCGGTTAAAAAAACCAAGTCCATCAACCGTTTTAGGTTATCGAATTGTGGAAACGTTTGATTTTTTTTTTTAAATAGGGAATTTCTTTTAAAGATCAAAAATGTTAAATTTTGCTTCTTGACGTATTCTCATGTGCCGAAGATAATAAAATATTAATTTATTTATATTACCTTTTTTTACTAGTAATATGTACAAAAGAGAAAACTTTTCAAAAAACCACCGCTTCCCTCAAATATATAAATACGAATTTGAATCAATTCAGATTTTTATTAATTCTGTTGTGAATTAATAATTAATTCATCTGTTTATAATATGCTTTAGGGATGATCAAGTATAATTTTGACGTATTATTCAAAAAGAGTGGGTAGAGTAACGAAATCAAATTACATTTCATATCTCCGAACTGTATAAACGTAAACACCTAAAATTTGGAGAATGGCTTTTTGAATGGCTTTTACAGGATTTTGATAATATTAAACTGTTTAAAATTAAGACAAAGTAGTATATCTTAACAAGTAAATTGCCTCTTATTATTTCCAGGAGTGAAATTATTAATTTATATGACATCATACAACCTAATGGCCCTTGAATTACCTTAAAAGAGGTGTTGATAAATGGTCTACTGTTAATCTGTATACTTCCATATGTCACACAACTCCGGGAGGAGCAGAATAGTTCCCAGTTCTTGTTCTCAGGACTATAATTTCAGGAGAAAAACAAATTTTGTTACAGAATAAGTTTGTTGATCAGTAACGTGCAGCAACCCTCAACGATAAAAATTCCCTGATTTCCCAGAGGGAATGCATGGCTGGATGCCCTTTTACCCAGAAGGAAATTCGATCCTCTTAAGGTTACAAAAGTAAAGATTACACATTTGTTGCTACACTCGTTACCATCTCGCGGTTATTTTTCTTTCCTTTTTTTACAAAAGTTTTTAGATTCTGTGTATTGTAGATTAAGTTTTGAAAAATTCAAGAATTTTTCCATCATGTTAGGGCTTCAAGTGCTGTAAGACATTCTGATAAAGGCTGGACAATTTGGACTCTCGAGTCCAGGAATAAAAACAAAAATAGGTTCAAAATCAAAAATAACCCAACAGGTTCAAGTTATTTGGAATTTAGTACGTACTTAATTTAAGACAAATCAGTTCGCCCAATTGCAAAGTAATTTCTTTATTTTCTTTGAGAATGTTTCGTTGCATGAATACAAAATCCATCGGACCAATCTTTAAAAAACATCGCATAATAATATAAAAGAAATTTAAAATCGAAAAAAGGTTATTATCTACACCATTTTTGCGAAATCATTCAGAAGCTGCAATAAATATGTAAAGTAATTTAGTAATATGCAAAAAAAAATATATATTAAAATTTTATCAAATTTATACCAACAATTTTTTTAAGAAGTCCGGTTTTGAAATTTAATACAAATAACAAATAAAATATACTATTTTTTTAATAGAACCAACTTAAAAAAATTGAACTAAATCTAAAAGAAAAAACTTTTTTAAATTCTTTTTTGAACAACGATGTCAAATTAAAATATATGTGATGAAAAATATATGACACGAACCAATTAAAACCAGGAATTTCTAGCACTATTTCTTATCTTCTGGAGAAGTGTTTTGATCAGTTTTAAGAAGTATATTTTTTGCGCTTTAAATTTGTATAGGCCTACCGATATGGAAATAAAGGTACAAGCAGTAATTGAAAAGTCAGGAAACCTGCATCTAGAGAAAAGATAAAAAAGGGATGTAAAAAAACAATATAGAGACTGAAACCGGTTGTGAACTAATATTATGCATTTTTTAAATTTCCTTCTAATTGTCATGAATATTCAAGCGAACATACTTTAAATATCAAAATGACGTAGAAATTTAACATTGTGCAATAATAAATCAATATTAAACAACTACGATGAAAAATAGCTTCAAACCTTCTATGTAGGTAATGTAATTTTTAATTTAAAAACTTTCCACTTAAGATACCTATAAAACTTATAACGGTACCACTAGAGAAATTTCCTATAAAAAATTGTACAAATAATTGTATAAAAAATTTTCCTGTACAATTTTACAGGAAAATTCGCTGCATATATATTTTTAATTTAAATATAAAATAAAAAAATATCTGAACTTTAAAATTTTTCAAGAACTAATCCCTGATCTGATTACCTATCTTGGTAAAACAGTAGTATTTGAGTTTAGCTTAACATGGATTTATTCGATTTCCGGAGTTCTAAACCGATTTAAAAAAAAAAGATTTTTTAATTTTTAAAATGTTTTCTTTCAGTCGATACCTTAAACCAATTACAAACATATTTAAACAAATTTAACAAATGATTTCAAATTAATATTCTGATTAAATTAATGTTTATTCTGATTTCTAATTAATATTTAATAAGGGAAAAATATATTTTACTTACCTATTTAGTAATCGTAATGTATTTATAAAATCATGGATAGATATTTTGTTAACCGCTCATTAAGCGGTTTACTTATAAAATATATACTATTTATACGAGATCTGTAAATAAAATAATGAGACTGGTTCAGAAAAACATTTTATTTACAAATTGTACACGGACTCTATCACATTCAAAATACTCGTAGTTCCCTTGGGAAGCCACGCAACGCTTCAAACGGTTTTCCCACTCTTCATAGAAGCGTTGGAACTCAGAAACCGTAATATCCTTCAGATGGTCGGTTACATTTTTTAAAATCTTTTCTACTGTACAAAATGGTGTCCTTTGAGGTGTTTCGGAGTCCGGAACAGGAAAAAGTCGCAGGGACTCAAATCAGGTGAATAAGGTGGTTGAGGAACTATAGGAATGTTTTTCTTTGCCGAAAACTCATCGAGTCAGTGGATCCAGCATCCAGTTGTTTTTGATGGCTGGTCTCACGCGGGCAGCTCTTTTCCGCAGTCTTACAAGAATTTCTCTGTAAACATATTGATTTACAGTCTATCCTGTAGGCAAAAACTCCTTTTGGACAATGCCATTATTATCGAAGAAACAAATTAGCTTGGTTTTGATTTTTTATTTGCTCATTTTTGCTTTATTTGAGGACGTGGTGAGTTTGAAATGTAATATTCCTTGCTCTGGCGTTTTGTTACTGGGTCGTACTCAAATATCCAAGATTCATCACCAGTAATAACATTTTTTTATAAAATCAGGATCAGTTTCAATTCATCCTAGAAGATCGTGTCACACTTCCATCCGTTGTTTTTCTGTTCAACAGTGAGATATTTTGGGACCAATTTTAAACAAATTTTTTCATGTCCAATTCGTTTGTCAAAATTTGATGGATTGTGGTACGGGTCAAATTAAATTGTTCTGCAATCATTTTGACAATTAATCGCCGGTCGTACCGTATCAAGTCTCTGATTCGCTCAATATTGTCGTCACTTTTTGACGTTAACGGTCTTCCAGAGCGTGGATCGTCCACAACTGATTCCCGGCCATCTGAAAATGTTTTAAACCACCTAAAAACTTGGGCTCGTGACAGAGTGTCATCTCCACACACCCTTTTCAATTTTGAAAACGTTTCAGTGGCATTCTCACCGAATTTAACACAAAACTTAATTGCACAACGTTGCACATAATTAGTATCACTCATTTTTGTAATGCACAACAAAACCTCCAAAAACTCGCTTCACGAAAAGTTTGTTTACGTCTCACGTGGCAACAATAGACTAAAAATATTAGTACCTAATATAAATCAGCTATTCTCATATGTTTACTAGTAACTTTACACTGTTCCACTTTGGCTGCTAAAAAAAACTAGTCTCATTACTTTATTTACAGACGTCGTATACAATATAAACATTTATATTTGCTTGTAGTACTCGTATAATCGTATTTCACATCCTAGAAACCCAATTAGAGTCGTACGAATGGAAAATAAAATGTTAATTAATAATGAACATCACAACTGTTCTTACAAAAAATTGCATTACATTAAAACATTTTCATAATATATTAAAGTTCATTAATTAATAGATAAACAAAAATTAACCACATCCTTGAGCAACTAAAACTTGCACATACGTAATCAGTAGCTTAATCACGGGAAATTATCGTGTTACATTTAAACCAATATCCTTGTAATTTCATATTATATTTCATGTTATTAATTACAATTTATTCAGAACAAAATCGCTACTTTCTACAATAAGACTACAAGTAGCACGTAATATAAGTTCATTTTTTTTACTTTATACTTGCTTTTCCAGGGTTTTTTTTGTGGGGGGACTAAGATGAAAAGGTATTTTTAATGTTATATCCCTTCTTATGTACGATTTACAGTTCTAAACGTGGATAACCCTTACCTGTTCAAAAAAACCGAAATTTTTTAAACCCTTATGTTATTATGATTATCTTTTCTGACCGCATAGAAACTCTTCAGTCAGTCCATTATCAAAGTCTCTTCGATGGGACTGATCGGGCCTTGCAGACCGCAAGGCCCGATCTGGGCCGCAAGGCAAAGTACTGGGAAGACCTCCCAGTACTTTTTCATACGTTCCGATCTTTGTGCCCTTTCTAGTGTTGAAAATTTTCGTGTTGAAAATTTTAGTTTTTTCTTGCGAGTGTTAAGCGAGCGTTTTTGTTTTTGATTTTCTTGTTTAATTTTATCTTATCTGTAGTGTCATCTTACCCTTATTTTATTACAGTAATATAAAAATATACAGATTTACCGAATTTCTTCTTTTGCTGTCAACTCTAGGATTAGTTTGCTCCATACGTTATAATTATCCACAAATCCCTTCAATTCCGTGTATGGTCCACAATCCATATCACTTATAATCTGACACATATACTTCACTCTTGGTCTACCTATAATATTGTTTTAATTAACCCATCATGCCTTAACAAATGGCCGACCCATATGTCTCCTGTTTGCTTTAAAATATTTAAGAGACAAGACTTCGCCAGATCGATCCTCCTTAACACCTCCTCACTGGAATACTCTACCCACCCTTCGGATTTTCATCAATCTGCGGTAGCACCACATTTTAAAAGCTTCGGTCCTCCTTTCCTCTTCAACCCCCATTTGTCCACGTCTCACTACCATACAAAAACACACTCCACATAAAGGTCTTTAAGCAATCTTTACCCAACTATGGAAACGAAATTCATATACAAACAGTTTTTTTTTACAATTCGTAACAAAGAAAAACTAAAAAACCAGATATGTATTTTTATATTCCTTCGCAAAAACTTTATTTAAAAAAAAAACAGAACCCTTAAAACTACTTTTTTAACAGAATTATGAATAAAAATTTTATTAAAATGTTAAATATTAAATAATAATAAATAATAATAATAATAATAATAAATAAATAATATTAAATATTTTATTAAAATATATATATATATATATATATATATATATATATATAGATATATATATATATATATATATATATATATATATATATATATTTATTAATATTAAATCTTTCTAAGCAACGGCGAAATGTTTAATTCTTGTTATTGTTGCCGTAAACTTATTGGTTTCTCTGGAGAATAATTTTTGAAAAATAGTAACAGAATCAAAATTTTCATCAGATACGCTATAAAAATGTTGGGCACTAATGAACACAAATACATTAAAAGGTTTTGTTTACACTAACTAACAAAACAGATAAGAAAATTAAAAATGTATATTCAAATAAAATTTGTTTTTTTTTTATAGTTTTCATTTTATTTTATTTTTATAACCTGGGGAGTCCCTTTATAATCTTCTTACTGCTGTTTTCCACGCCATTAAAAAAATCTTTTAAAAACGTAATCAAATTTGAAAAACGAATTAAAATTTTCAAATCACAAAAAGTCGTAATATGATAATTGAAATAATATTAACTTTAAAATAATAAAATTAATGGAAAACATCTGTTTTTTTATTTTATTATTTTCATTTTTTTAAGGGTGATAAAAATCAGATAACCGAAAGGAATACCAGATATGAGTTGTACCAAAAATTGTACAGTTGAGAGATTTTTTTTTTGTAAAAAATAATTTCAATAGAAAAAAATGCAACAAAATAAAATTAAAGGTAATACGCTTTCCTGAATAATGAATTAATTTTTAAATGATACGTATTGTATTGTATATAACCAAATGTTAAACATACGTGATGTAATCTAGTAGTAAATTAATAATATTAATCCACCGGGTTGGTCTAGTGATGAACGCGTCTTCCCAAATCAGCTAATTTGGAAGTCGACAATTCCACCGTTCAAGTCATAGTAAAGGCAGTTACTTTTAATCAGGGTTTGAATCCTATATCGTGGATACCGGTGTTCTTTGGTGGTTGGGTTTCAATTAACCAGACATCTCAGGAATGGTCGAACTGAGACTGTACAAGACTACACTTCATTTACAGTCATACATATCATCCTCTGAAGTAATACCTCAACGGCAATTTCCGGAGGTTAAACAAGAGAAAGAAAAAATTAATAATATTGTAATTCAAAATGTTATTTTCACATTCTGAACTTGAGACAGCCAAGTTCTTATTTCCTCTAAGCTAATAAGTTTTTACGTAAGTATAATTGAAAGTTATTTTCCTAAACGCTTATACTAATAAAAGACTAGTATCCTAAAAATCATAAACTAACCGATCAATATCATCCTAAAAATCATCTTTTGTAACTGAAGTATAGCAGAATTTTTTTTTAACTGCTAACCTCTTAAAATGAATAAAATATACGAAAATGAAAAAAATGACATAACGAGATTAATTTATTTACAATTTTATAAAGAAAAATTCGTATAACCGTAATTCAAACAATATTAAAAAATAAATAAAAACCTGTACGACATTGAAAAATAAATTAGTATTATTCACAATAAGAATAAATTTTAACTGACACATGAATAGAACTGACGCTTTTGAAAGAACCCATATCGCGTCGTAAATACCAATGAGTCAACAAAATATTTTCTGAATTCATTTACTAATACAGTATTATAGCATCGTATATAAATATATTGCATCGTTCTACAATCGATAATATACCAACTGTTGGTAAATAATGTAAAATAAAGGGTGTACATTATAAGAATTCCTTACATTTAACCAAATATGAAGCGCCCGCGCGCGTGTGTATATGTGTGTGTAATTTTTTTTTAATATAAAAGTTTTCACTTTCATTATTTAAGCTTATATAATATTAAAATTAAATTACAAAATCTTGTGCTTGCCGAGGACTGTACAATACTTTTCTACCAGCCTAGTACAATATTCTTTCTTAAATTCAAAAAATTTCTAGCGATGTATCTATTTTTTGTGAGAATATTTTTATCTTTATGTATGTCTTAAATTGAATTGTTTATCTTACAAAATTTATTTATTTTTAAAGCAGATGTTATTTTCTTTTCAATCAGGATTGGATTACACAATTTCCTGCTAACCAACATAGAGTCGTTGACTTTTGATACGGCGGATCACAAGTATAATTTTTTATGTAATTATAATTTATATATTCTTTGTAGCTTATAAATAAATTGTTTCCAAAAAAACTTTTTTTCCTCGTTAGTTATAAATTGTTAATTTAAATATCTGATCGTTTTAAAATTGCAAAAGTTTAAACGATATGAAAACAAGAATAGTAATGTCTAAGGAAAGATTATAGGAAATATTACGAATAAGGAGTTTGGTTTAAGAAAGCATCTTGTAAAATGTAACACTCGGAGTACAATTCCGATCGGATGTGCAACATGGACACTAAGAAAAAGGGAAAAGGAAAGGCTAGTATGTGAAGTGCGGGTACGAAGGAATTTGGAGAAGATTTAATGAACACAATAAAAATCAAGAAATAATGAGGGAACAGGACGAGAATAGAAGTTTAATCAGAGCAATTTAGAACAGGAAAGCTAACTAACCGGCTGAAATATCACGAGAAAAACTGGGAAAAAGAGAGGGGAAAGTATAAAAATGATAGACGATCTAAATATGCAGTTGGGAACAATGGAGATAGGAGACAGGATATAGTGCGATGAACCTGCCTAAGGGCTCTAACCGTATGACGACCAGATTTTATATAGTTTTCAGAGAAGCAATCCAGTTGTAGGATCGTTGTCTTATACGGTACCCGTAACTCAAATTGAAAAATTGGAACGATAATGTTTGGAGTATACAATTTATGAATCTAGTATCTTAATCTGTAGAAAAGACTTTTAAAATAAGATAAAATACACCGTACGCACTCATATAGATGTTAACTAAAGTGCTACCTACGTACAAGTGAAGTACTTTCATTACGGACATTTATTCGTTATTATTATTATAATTTCACAACAGTTTTCCAAATGTTTTCCATTAAGCTTTGAATCGCTTGGAATAGTACAATAAAAAAATCATTACTAGTTATCACCTAAATTTACCATAAAACCTGCAATAAGAGATAAGTAAAATTATCGAATATTAAATAACAGGTTCAATGTCACTGGGTGTGTCTCTCACCTCTTATAAGAGTACACTTCTGTAGTGAAGAAAATAGTAGTTCTATTATTATTACTACTATTTCTAGCACTACTACTACTACTACTACTACTACTACCACTACTACTATTATTTTATTATTATTATTCAATTTTTAATAATCGTACTCATCAAATAAATTAAACTAAATTGTAAATTATATTTAAATTATACTAATAAATTCATACTGACGTCATTTTTAAAACAAGAAGATACGAAAAAAAAAAATTTTTTTATCTGACAGGAATTTAAATTTACCAAGATTTATAAACTAAATCTTGGTAAAGTATTCAAATTTTTTCAGCTAAAAATTTTTTGTAAGATATTTCCTCTCTTAAACTGTAATTTAGCCGATTTACAAAAAGAAAAAAAAGGAAATGATGTTTCCTCTAGTAAATCAGCCTTAAAAGTCCTGCCAACTCCTAGCAAAAAAAGGTAATAAATTGAACGTAAAAAGACAACAAAAAAAATGAATCTATAAAAAACACGTAATTATAACAGAACAGGGTTAGCTGAAAGATCGGACAAGACAGGAAGAAAAATTGCTAGAAAGATACATGGCTCAAAACTAAATGAAAAATTTGAAGCAAGAAATAAATCAAACGAAGAAATACATTCTAGAACAGAAAGAATTTAAAACATAATTAGGAAACGACGCTTACGATTTTATGAACACATTTTCAGAACGGGCAATGAAATTTTTGATAAAAAGAATAAACTAAAAAACAGTTCTGTATGAGAAGAAGTTAAAAAAGAAATTTCAGAATTAAACATTTCATACGAAATGCTTAATGATAGAGATTCCTTTCGTAAACATATTCAGAATTATAAAGGTTTACCAGGAAAAACACCAGAAGATTTAGCAGAAAGTGGTTTGAATAACGTAAACAATTTAGTCACAGAAAATTGGACAAATCTAAAAATTAAACATACAAAAAGAAGAAACAAAAAAATAATCTCCATTCTATGATGATTAACGTAACCTCTTAGGCGCTTATTAAAAAAACTCAACAATTTCGGAAAAGAAAAACTGAATTTTTACATTTTTAATTTTAAATCCGTGGATTAAAATTTAATTAAAAATAAATAATTAATTATCATTTAAAAATGATTTTATTTAATTAATAATTTTACCTGTGGAAAAGTAATAATATTTTAACGTAAAGAAAAATGAGACATGTGTAGTGGTTTTACATACTGCGACCGGCAGTATCATGTTTAAGCACGCAGCCACTCAGGCACCGAGGATTAGATGAAGGAGTGGTTAAGTAGTTCTACACTATCCGCGCTAAGTGAAATAAATATAAAACGTATAATTTTTATTAGGCGATTAATTTTGATGAAAGTTTATCTCCTCTTCGAATTTTAGCGAAATATATATATATATATATGAGATAACGGTGTGCAGAAACTATTATGACAGTCGGAGAGCCCTTTACCTTTAGAGGTGTTAAAACGGTAATACAAATGGATAAAAATACAGATTTTACAACGTAGTAAAAAAATGGGGGGAAAAAAAAAATATATATATATATATATATTATATTTTGGTAAATCCGTTTTTATATTTTATAACAAACAGCCTCATTATTATAATTGTAATGTCAATAAAGTAATATTATTTTTATAAGAAAAACTAACGTAAAGTACTCCTTTTTTGCATTGTGAAAAGCGCAAAGATTATCTAAAAACATCCGCCATTAATTGCCAAACAAGCAAACTTTTCTCATTCTCCTCGCCCAGTTTGAGCATTTTTTTGATTGATTTTTTCCCGTTACCACCACTTTCAAAATAACTTTAAAAAATTTTTACTTTTAAAAGTGCATGTTCATATTGATGAACTGAGAAGGAAAATATATTTTACTGTGATAATGAAAGATAACTGTTTTACGTTCCGAAAAAATCTGATGTGGACACCACATGACTTCCTTGTACGCCTATTAAATTACTTTTTTTTTTTAATGAAAAGTACATAAAATTTTATTTCACTAAAAACATCTGATAGTTTTAATTTTTTATTTTTTGTTATTGAATTTCATCGTAATTTTTTTTACAATGAGAAGTTTAAATTAAAATATATTTATATATATATATATATATATATATATATATATATGAAGTCGGATTCGAACCGATTTCCCTTCCCCTTGTAAGATCCAAATACTTCATTAATTAAAATGTTATTTGACTATAACTCAGGAACCATTGAAAATAAGTACCACTTATGATATATCATTAAAAAGCTCTCAATGAGGGCTTATGACTGCAGTTAAGAAAAATCCCAAAATCCAGATTTTTTTGGATTTTGGGCTTTTTTGAACACTTTTGGTTCAGACGATTGCAATAACAAGGGGGGTGCACAACTAGATGTTACAACAGTCCTAAATCCACAATTTCAACATCCTACGGCTAATCGTTTTTGAGAGATACATACTTACGTACAGACGTCACACCGAAACTAGTCAAAATGGATTCAGGGATGGTGAAAATGGATATTACCGTTGAAATGTGAAAACCGAAATTTTTCGCGATCGTAATACTTTCTTTACTTCGTACAAGGAAGTAAAAATCACATTTATAAATAAAAAACGCGATAAACATTCTATTTCGGTAAGAATGGTGGCAGATTCAGAAAACGAATATAATATTTATTATTAAAAATTCACGAGATTCATTTATTTTACCAAAATATTTTATAATAATATAAGTAAAAATAAATTAAGACTAAATTCTCAGAATAACCTTCCACATTAGAATCAGACATCAGGTTTCACTAAGAACATCATCTCGCAACATAATCTGATTAATTTTAGGCACGATCATTATATATAGGTAAGAATCTGTTTATAATCTTAACATTGAAACTGTAACCGTTTGAAAATAGTTCTGATTAAAAAAAAAATACCAAATAGTTCTGTGATACAGAACTATTTGCTATTATTGCCAGGATAAGTTACTCTACTTCATAGAGTAACTTATCCTGGTTACTCTATGAAGTATGTTCGTATGTGAATCGGATGTTTGAAATTGTATATTCCCTTGTGTAGCGATTCTTCAATAGCCGATACTGCATCAATATAAATGTCTTATATGTACGACCGATATTTCTGTATATAAAAAAAAATTTAACAGGGGAAGATTAACGTTTTTCAATAATATCTTATAAATTTCCTGAGGATCCAAAAAGAATATCGACACACAAACTAATAAACTTATTATTAAAAGTTATGACTGCTGTTTTCGTAACCCAGCACATTTCAACTCTAGAAATAACTATTTCTTAATCATAATACTTATAAAAAGACTCTTACTCTTATTTTTAAAAGTGAAAAGACTCCTACCGCGCTGCTGTAGAAAGCTAACTGAGAGATATGGCTGACTACCGCCAGATTAAGACTCCAAGCGCTTTAATGGTGAACAGGTACTTGCTGGCATTCAGCGGCCTAGGTGTGAGAGCGAATTGCTGTCTTGACGAGATAAATAAATTATTGATTGTCATATATGTTTTAGTAGTTGACGGGGTGCGCCTACCCATTTTAGTGATATATGAAAAGTGAGGGGTGGGACAAGCAAGCTAGTGATGTATGGTACCACCCTTACTCCGCTCACGCTTTTAGGTTAGTTCTAGGAGCTAGTTAGGACAGTGGTCGCTAAACTGTTTCCTGGCTCAGTAGCTGTTTGTGGCACAGACATTCGGTCTTATGCTTTAGAACGACTGAATGGGGTGGTGGCGGGAAAAATGCTAAGCAAACCAAACCATTCTTAAACGTAATAAGCAACCAATACCAGGAGTACTTATGAACTGTTTTTCTATTAATTTTTCACAGACTTGAATACAGTTTTCGGGGTTTCGGGAGTTTTCATCCTGAGCTCACCAAATTTACGTGATATTCAACCCTTTAAATAATACCTTCACGCATTCCACTGAGCTATATAATAGTCATCGTTATTCTCAAAGAAAGTAACTATTAACTGTCCGGCAAAATCCCAAAAGTTTGCCCCCATAGATCGATTACATATCTCTTCTGTACCTGAGATAATGTTTCGTTTATAAAAAAAATTCCCTATTTGTCTCCTGATTAAATCTAGTCCCATTAAGCTAATAAACAATTTAATGGCTGCTTCATGTAGGCGTTACGTTCTATTAATATTTTCTACCTTGTGGCTTAGCACAACGTCCCTGACATTCACGCATATGACTATTCAAATCCCACTCAGAATGAGTAATAAGTTGTAATCGGGTGTAAACCTGTAATTACTGTAAAAAGAATAAATTAATAATAATAATAGTAATAGCGAATAGAATGTTTGCAAATTCATACAAAATTTTAATTAATGAAACAGAGTTTCTGAATGTTAATTTTATAACGAAAATAAAAAATATCACAGTAAAGAAATAAATATGTTTTTTTTTTTTTGTGATGTAGGTGAAGAAAATCTTGGGAGGGAGCATAACAGAAATATAACGCTTGAATCGGCGAGCTCAGATGTTCATAAATATTAATTTTCATTTATATACGCTGTAAAAATGATGATGTAGAGGTAAATTTTAAAACACTTACTAAGAAGAAAATGAGTCATCTGAGATTCACTTAGATCAAATGAAATCAAGATAACAACAAAAAGCTCGCTCTCAGCCGATTCTCGCAGAGTTTCCAGTTACAATTTTATTGCTGTTATTTTTTACGTTGAAAAATATAATTTTATTCTTATATATGCTTACGTCACGGCTCAAATTATTATTTTTAACTTTTTTTAATCCACATCTACTTGCTTTAATTAGTCATTAACAAATACACTATTTATTTCAATTGAAACATAAGTTCCGTTCCGTATATCTTGCATATAAAACCATTAATTAGTTACTTTATAATAAAAATACATCAGAAGAGGCACCGTTAGGAGCTGTTATTAAAATTGTCACATGTCAGCAGTTGTTACCCGCTTGTTACTTATTTAAAACAATATTAGTTAAGAAGAAGATCAATCTATTCAGAGAAACAGCAATGCTAAACGTTTATTGAAATTAATTGGAAATAAAATTAAACAAGAAGCCTTCAAAGACTATTTACAAAAAATTTTTAAATTATTTAAATCTAAAGCTGTTTAAATCTATAAGGCTATTTCAAACTGTTAAACAGCCATCAATTCCTGATGAAAAAATTGTATACAGAAAATAATAATAAATAAATTAAAAAATGATAATGAAAATAATAATAACCAGGTACCTTACACTATTTCTGTTTCCAATTTCCTATATTCCCAGCTAAAATTTTACGTTCCTCTCTTTCTTTTTAGATGGTTATAATTTTTACAGTTTTCCCGATTTGTTTTTCACACTTATGTAGTGAACCTTCTAGCCTATTTTAATCAGTTCTTCTCCTCTCACGTGATGCCTTTACTAGTTACGCTTACTCTTTTTGTACCCTTTTTCTGTTTAGCCTACGGAGCCACCGTAAGGTATACTTCAAAGGATGATATATATGAATGTAAATGAAGTGTAGTCTTGTACAGTCTCAAGTCGATCTTTTCTGAGATGTGTGGTTAATAAACCCAACCACCAAAGAACACCGGTATCCACGATACAGGATTCAAGAGTGCATTTACTCTCACCTACCCTTCTTATTATTTCTTCATTTTTCCCTTTATATATTTTTTAATCCCTTCTATTCTCACCCTTTCATTTTCCATTTTCCTTTGCCTGTGTTAAACATCCTTTTAGAATTACATTCTTCATAAGGTGTTTCTCCGTAATACATAATAACTGTTCTTTCTGTTGAATGCTTCTTTAAACGGTGTTATTCTTTGTATTAGTTCGTTCTCAATTTTTCGTTCTTCTGTTAACCACGAGTTACCTGTTTTATTTACTCTCTTGCTTGTTCAATTCTTCCTTTTTTGCAGACATTTGTCGGCTTATTGCAGCCTATTCTCATTTCTTTGTTTTTCTATTATTCATTTTCATACCGTATTTGGGTCTTCCCAGAATACGATATAAAAGAATTTTCTACTTTTTGGTCTTGCATAAAATCATTCACGAACATGACCTGAATTTTTTAATAGGTGCTATCATTTTATTTTCAAATCTTTTTTTTTTTTTGTTTTATTAAGATAGAGACGATTTTAAAGCTAATTTTATATTTTCCATTGTGACTGCCTAAAACGGTACAATTTACTTTCTAGCCACTCTAACTTTAATACAGTGGTAAAAATATTTGACAAAAGTATTCGTTTTGTAGTTATTTTCTTAAGTAATGTATATTTCTTATGTAATTATTATTGTTAACAATGTTTTTCACTATCTACCGACATAACTGTTTAAAAGTCCAATAGTCATCTCATTTTATACATTTTTTTAAATTTTCTGAGCTCTTATTTTTTCCAATTTAAGTAAACTTTAATCTTATTTTTAAAAACCCAATTACATTATATACATTTTAACATTGTATGATTATTTACAAACGGTTCACTATAATGTTAAAACATAGAACGTGATGATTTCATCATTGCTGATTACTATCTGGCGGTCTAGGTAACAATTCTCATAGTTAATAGAGATTAAAAAAATATTTTTATAGTCGTAACCTATAAATGGTGGTAATATTTCCGGCCTTACAAACGTTTTTTATTTAAAAAAAAAAACAAGATTTATTTTTTATACAACTTCGGATAAAATTTCAGGTAGTTCCGAAAGTATTTTTACTTCAAATGAAAAAAAGCTTTTCTTATGTATAATAATTCAGTTCATTATTTACCTTAAACTCCACTTTACCCTATTAATCTAAATTTTCACCTCTTGATAAGCACAGCTTATCCAGAATTTGTTGTTTTTTTTTACTTTTCTGATCGTTTACCAAAAAATAAACAAATAAATATTTTATTAGACCGTATATATATATATATAAACCGGGTTGCTGAAAAATAATTTACACCACCTCTATAACTTTTTTATAATAGAGAAAACTGGATACAGTTTGCAGCACTCTTACTTGTACTGAGTGGCTACTTCAATAAACGTATATTTCACTCTTTTTGAATTTTGGGCGGCGAGGGACGAGGAGCAATTGAAACATTTTAAATAGAGAACCAATAGTAATTTGATATATAATTTTAAAGAGTTCGATTAAACTAGAAAAATGATAAAATTAAAACTAAATTCTGATCACACAATCCAAAATGGTGGTCAACAATGTGTTTATTTCAGATAGCTAAAACTACGGTTCTGTGCTCCCCTTTAATTTTTTTCTTATTTGAGGTAACTCCCTTCTCTCTTTGGAAATCTCCGATAAGAGAGGGTAACTCAATAAGCCCCAATTTAGAGTATTCAGCCTTCAATCGTCATTTTGGTTTAAATAGTAAGAATTTAATCTTTTATACCGTTTTGATTGTCTCGCAAAAACCTTTAAAACAAGATATCACATGATTATATGTCTCATTTAAACTTTTTGAGCTATCCCTGTCCCACCGCCACCCTGAAGGCCGAATACTCTTAAATTGGGTATTACTGATTTAGCCTCTCTTATCAGAGAATATTTCCATAGAGAGAATCCGGTTACTTAAACAACAACAAAATTAAGGTGAACGAGTACATAACCATAGTTCTATCTGAAAGAAATAGATTGTTAGCCACCATTTTGGATTGGGCGATGAGAATTTAGTTTTAAATTTATCATTTATCTCGTCTCATCGACCTGTTTAAAATGATATATCAAATTATCATTGGTCCATTTGAAATTTTTGGGTTGCCCCGAACCCCCATTACTCAAAAATCAAAGCGTGAAATATACATTCATTGAAGTAACCCCTCAGTACAAGAAAGAATTCTGCGAACAACCGCATTCAGTTTTCTCAATAATAAAAAGTTAGAGAGGGGGTGTAGTGTAAGTTACTTTTCAGCCACTCGGTATATACCGTGTGTCCCACGAAGAGGTATACGCTTTTGATTTAGTATCACTCGCCCATTCCGCCATCGATTCTATCGAAACTTTACAGACCTTTTAACGAACGTTTTAAAAATCTTCTGTGAAGAATTCAACTTTCTAGGATTCATAGGAACAAAATGGCAGCTTTCAAATAAAAACATAAATTTCAGATAAGCCACATTTTTTATTCGTTCCAAAATAACTGGTAGAAATGAAAAAAAAAAAACAAATGATAATTAAAATTAGAATAATTAAAAGCAGATAACACTGGGTAACAAAAAATATTTTTTTTGTCTCAGGTAGAAAAATACGTGATTCTGATAATATTTTTTCTCCTGAATTCAAATATGATAACGTTTTTCCCATCACGCAAGGTTTCCAAGAGATAGGCATTTATAATTTCAAACATTTTAATACTTTCTGCATTCTTAACTACACAATATTTAACCCACCTAGTGATTTTCTGAATATTTCGCCTGTGGAGCATCCCTCTTGATGGTCCAACAATAATCGGCCAGCATATTAGGACACCATTTGCCTTGATATCTCTTTTTCACAGCTGAAATCTCCTGATGAGTGTTCCCCGTACGTCGCTCACTACGTCAAAATTTTCCTGGAAGAAATATAGGTGTGATTGCAAGAAGTGTACTTTTAAGGACATATTACAGCCAAAATTTTTATGTTATAAGATTGTTGACAATAACACGAAAATTTTCCGCCTCTCGATTTCCCAAAAACTCTGAGTAACTTTTTTTTAATGATTGTCAAGCTGCTTTCTCCAGTGGATTCAATAGTTCCTCAAACTTTTCATCATGCATTAGTGATCGTATTTGTGGACCCATAAATATTGCTTCTTTAATTTTTGCATCACTAATTTTAGGAAACTTTTGTAGTATTGTCGATGACCTTGACGAATTTCTTCATTGTTTGATACTTAACGAAATTCATGTTTGATATGTTTGTTCTTCTAGTTTGATAAGTAACGGAGGTAGATACACATTTTTAGGATTACACAATGGGTCATGTTTCACATTTTTCTGTTCAGGAATGTGTGATTCGTGTTTAGGCCATTCTTTTCTAATTAAACTGTTTTTTCTGTCTCTACTATCCCATTCACACAAAAAAACAATAGTACTTTGTGTAACCAAGCTGCAGACCAAGAATAAATGCAATTACCTTCAAATCACTATAAATATTCCATTCATATACTGCATATTGAAGCTTTTCCAATATAAATTTAGTTTTCATATGTTTCTTTCATACTAGCAGAGTGAGCCACAGGTACTGATGGGATTTTTATTGCCATTGTGCAGAAGCACAGCTTTTAAATTAACTTTATTGGCATCAATGAACAAGCACCACTTAGTTGGGTTATATTCATTACAAAGTGTTTCCATAAGAGAAGAAATGTCATTACAAAATACTAAGCCAGTTTCTTCAGAAAAATAGTCTTTAAATTCAGAATGACGATTACGATAAGTACATATCTTTGTATTCTTTTGAAAAAGATCCCATCCTTTTAGCCAAGAAGCAAGCATTTCAGACTGTTTTGGTTAGCTTTAAATCTCGTATGAGATCGTTAAAAGTTTCTTGAATCAGTAAATGACGGTCAGATGAACTGCTTTATTCAAAAGTTGTATTACCAGAATCTGTTTCTTTTTCTTCGTTACTTCCATCAGACTCTGAGCTCTTTTCAACTAATGTCACATGTTCTGGAAGCTTTGGTATGAGCAACTCTTCGCAGTGTGGTCTCATTGGAGATTGCAAGTTACACCACTGTATGTTTTGATGTTTGTTAAGCAGAAATAACAGTCAGAAGAGTGATCTCTAGGTTCCCTCCAAATAATAGGGATAGCAAATGGCATGTGCCATTTTTCCATGTAGTGAGAATGCAAGTTACACCACTGTATGTTTTGATTTTGATGTAATCCCTTTAATGTTTGTTAAGCAGAAATAACAGTCAGAAGAGTGATCTCTAGGTTCCCTCCAAATAATAGGGATAACAAATGGCATGTGGCGTGTGCCATTTTTTCATGTAGTGAGAAGCCAAGAACGCGATAAACAACAGATATGTGGGGCCCAGGCCCTTGTTTGGTCCCCAAATTTACACCCAAAATAAAGTTCATAACACTTTTTTACTAATGGAGTAAGGTTTCGCCTTTGAGACTTGAGCGTCACTTCACCACATACATAACAAGAATCGTTAGGAAGATCTAAGAAGAACAAACTCTACGCATTTTGTAACTAACGACTAATTAAAAGAAATAAAGTTGTAAATATGTAATACACAATAATTCACACACACAAAGCATTCACAATGTGACTGAGTGAACCAGTAAACACGTGAGTGTTTACTTGTTCACTCTATCTGGCATCGTTCTGATGAATGTGTGCTACACTAGATCACGTTTGTACATGTCTATATACGTCTGAACCTGCACAATAGTAGCAATGCTACCCTTTGAGTTAGCTCATTTGGTTCCATCATATTTACAATGCTCTAGGAGCTTTTACTTGACAATGAACAAATGAACGAAAAAACGTTTTAACGAGAAATCCGGAATACATATCTGAAAACAGGACAAAAACTGCATTAAGTACACCTATTGGTACTTGTGAGACTGTAATTAGTCATGGTTATGACTAATATTAACTTTTTTTATTCAATTTGAACAGCTGTTTACCTATACATCATCTGTTTTTAATCATTTTTACCAGCTATTTTGTAATGAATAAAAAATGTGGTTTAGCTAAAAGTGATATTTTTATTTGAAAGCAGCCATTTTGTTTCTATAAATCCTAGAAGGTTGAAATTTTCACAGAACATTTTTGAAGCCTTCATTAAAAGGTCTGTAAAGTTTCAATAGAATCGGTGGTGGAATGGGTGAATGATACTAAATCAAAAGCGTACACCTCTTCATGGGACATACTGTATATCACGACAGGAATGGGTAGTTTTGATACTCAACGGATAAAAAAAGGAACTTTCCTAGGACTTATCTGGAAAATCCAAGGAAAACCGTGCAAAAAATATAATCAGGCCATAATCCGGGTTCGAATCCCGGTCACACATGGCATTTTCACAAGTTACAAAAGATTGTCGTCATTCATCTCATCCTCTGAAGCAATACCTAACGGTGGTTCCAGAACTTAAAAAAAAACCAGTAAATCAAAATTCAAAATTAATTATAAAAAGAAGAGGTGATTAAAATCTACAGTAATAAGTAAAAATAATAATCCTGCCATAAATAGGGGAAAATAAATACGATATCCGCGGAATAAATTAAAAGATCATTTAATTTCAAATAAATTGGTCGGTATAATTTTAGTAGGTTAGGGTTTTTATTAAAAATATCAGCGGAAACTTAAAAAAAGCCTTTCTAATATACCGACGTATTGCGTTGTGTTACGAGATAATAGTTCTGTGATCTCATTTAATGAGTAGATGTTTTCCTAAATTATTTATAAAAAAATTACATACTTTTTTTTAAATAGTACATTTTGAAATAATAATGCACGGCAAGCTATAAATTCAAAACCCGTGGTGATATTTTGACGGAGCCCAAGATGTATCACATTTCATACGGCACTATATGCAGCTGTAATAAATATTTAAAATAATGAAAAAGTCAGTGGTTTATTAAGACGCTTCAAATAAACAATATGTTTTGATTTTGTTGCAAACTACATCGATTTGATTTCACATTAAACGAAAATTTATCATTTAACAAAATATGCAAAGATTTTAAAATTATGAACAATTTTAATATTACCTTACTCTATAATTATCATCAATGGAGGAATTATTAAAAGAATATTATGCAGGTATTGTTACAATTATTTATAGTACCTGGGAAACACATTGCAACGGTTTTTTTTACACATTTAAAGTTAGACAGTTACTAATCATTCGATGAATGACTTTTAACAGTTAAGATAAAAGTATTCGTATAACACCAAAATAATCAATTTGTTAATGAAAAAGGCCACTGATCATTAGTATAACTGAAAATAATGATCAAACTGGCCTGGATAATTATTACTAAAATATTTTTGGATTGTAGATCGTAAACTAAAAGAAGAAAAATAACTACATAGTTAAGCAGTTATCAAGATAAAAGCAATTTTCATTTTATCACTATGAAAGGGTTTCTAGAAATACTGGAAATTTCACAGACACTTTTCCAGAATGTTTTCCATAAGACCGAACAAGTATGTAGACTAATGAAAAAATTTAATTTTTCCACGGAACAAACGGGTAATAGATTACATTTAAATTTTTTATAAGTAAAAGGTTTATTTTACAAAGATCAAACATACAATTAAAAAATAATATTATTTACAAAAAATCTATTTTCAGAATTAATGAAAATTAATTATTTGGATAATTAGTTCTGCGTAATAGAGTTTCAAAATATACAGTTATTTTACCTGTAAAAAAATTTTCCATATTTCTACAACAATTTTCTAGTAAAAATGCATTCATTCACTTATTAGACTATTTGAATTACAACGAATTTGGCGGGAATTTGAATTCATTTCTCGGGTACCTAGAATGCCCTCAGAAATAGGAAAATTATTTGTTAATTGTTTTCATTAATTTATCCTTTTAGTGATTACAAGTTTACGCCTAACCACAACAAAGTATTTTTTTTTTTTTTTTTATTATGAAGATGACTTGAACTGGAATTCATAACTTTCAATTCTATAATTCTGCAAGACTAACAAAAATTGTAGTGACATTCAGGCAGAGCCACATCGAATACAGCAATAAATTATACGTATACATAATCAAAATTATAATAATAGATATTCGTAACAAATCTGTTCGGTAGTGCGTTTTATTTTTATAACTTTACAACAAAAAAATAATAATAAATACGCTTTAGCTTCGTTATTAGGTTTTTTAACGTTCTGAACTTGAATTCAAGGCATAAAACTCCCGCATTTTTTTTTTTTTTTTAGATTACTTTCAAACAGTTTTTGTGATCTTCACCTAAAACCCTACTTTTCAGTCATTTTAAAACTACTTATTGTTGTTTACAATTGGAAAAAAAAATTAATTTTTCAACGTAAATTAGGGTATAATATTTCAACTCTGGGAAATCAGTATTCAACGGTCAGTATTTAACGGTCCGTTAAATACCAAATTAGAATTTCATTCGACTTTGTTGAGATTCGATTCCCACCAAAATTTCAGAACTTTCATTATATCATTTTACAAAATTCATGAAAATATATTACAATTTTTTTTAAAAAAAAGGGGATAAAAAATAAAATAATAAGTTAAAAATTATGAAAGGCATAATAGAAGGAAAAAACTTAAAACAAAGAAACAAAAACACAGTAAAAACCTACTCCGTTTGTAAGGGCGGTAGAAGCCATAATATAAATTTAACTGTTCGTACTTTAGTAGAAATTTAATTTCTTGATTAAAACGTGAAGATAATAATGAATAACAATTGATTAAAATTTCAGCCGCATAACAGTTCGTATAATAATAAAATCGCGCGTAAATTTGTTATAGTGTAGATTTTAAGTTAAATAAATATAAATTATATTAACAAACGTTTTATATATAAATTATATATATTAATGCAACAAATAATAAATAATTAAACAAAATAATACAAATATTTTTATACCATACGGATTTGAAGTTAAAATGATGTAACCGAAGTTGTAAACAATGTTTTTAGTAAGCTGGTTGACTGTTACTGAATGATTGTCGAGTACAGTGTGTGTAGTATACAAACCGCCACAATACCTCTCAACGGACTAAACTAACGGCAGCACAAACGTAGATCTATCGATTGCTAAAAGGTACTAAGCCGCGCCTACTGCGTCTAGAACAGAAACATTCACTGGACTTTAGAACCGACCGACAAGGATTGATCAATTAGACTAACGCACCCGCAAACACGCACACGTAGCGTGGTCATGGCTCTTTTTCCTGCCATTACCTTCCCCACCCTTTTATACATATTGATATTGCTAGACTATTTTTCCTACGATAATTAGTAAATCTTATTAGTTCTTTTATTAAAAAATCATTACTTTGGTTCGAATGGTGGTCAAAATAGCTCAATGAATATGTAATCTGAAAGTAGTCGGTTCGAACACCGGCTAAAACTAGATAATTACTAGTTTTACTGTTTTTCAATGTGGAAACTAAAAAGGAGTTTGGTATGGTATTGCAAATAAAAACCTTTTTTTACAAACAGGGTAGTTACTTACCCTTTGTTCTGAAAATAATACAAATAGATCTGGATAGAAAGACTTATAAAGCAGTAAGGAAAGTAGTGCCCATCCATCCATATATATATATATCATCCATTAAAACTGTTTTCATTTTTTAACACCTTCCTCGCAAATCTCCACACGTTTTATCAGTCATAATCAATGCCCATGTAACAAACCATATGCAAGGCTATTTTTTTAATGATCTATGATATTTTCAATCTATAAATCACATAATCTATAAATAAAGCATATAATCTATAAATCTATAATCATTACTATTTCATTTTAATTATGTTGCTGTTAATAAACTCGATTGACACAAAACTCACCATTAGTTCTATTTTGGATAGTTTGTTTTAGTTGTATTACATGATTATGTGTATCTTATTTTTTCTAATGTTCATGTTGACTGTTTTCAATCATATCTTCCATGTAAGCCCACAACAAAGCATCTCGAACTGTCTAAATTTTCTTTACCGGTCAATAGTTCTGGTAATTCATAAGTTAAGAATTAATTTATAATCTATTAATTCTATATTCACATTAAGAAATTTTGTACGTGGAAGTACAACGATATGGCCCAAAAAATATTAGTTTTAATTTAAACTTTATTTTTTAGTTCTCCAAACTATTTGAAAAGTTTATTCAATTTATAGTCACGTCAAAAATTAAAGTCATTAGCGACTGGAGTATAACTATAAATGTACTGATAAACATTTAATCTTGAATAGATGAGTGGTCAACCACTCATGAGACATGTGGTAAACTGAACCCCAACCACCAAAAAACACCAGTATCCATGATCTAGTATTCAAATCCAAATAAAAGCAACTACCTCTACTAGGATTTGAACCTAAGAACTGACTTCAAAATCGGCTACTTACAATGACGAATTTTACCACTGGATCAATCTGATGGATTGAGGTTTTAAAGAACCTAGTTTTTTAAACATTCTCAGTAATGGCCAGCCTGAGTCTATACAAGATTACTCCTCAATTATCTGTCATACATATCACCTTCAATCCCACTGGGCTATGGGGAGATGGCTTCTTGTTCATTAGTTCAACAGATTGCAACATACACATTAGGAAAAAATACTTTGTACTTTGTAGATTCAGTACTCAAGTACTTTTAAAATTAGGAAACCTGCTAATTCAAAGAAATATTTTAAGCTTTTATTTAAATTATTGGCATACAGTATGGTACTGTTGCATTTTAAAACATGTTAACAAGTTTATTATTATATATATATCATAAAAATTGTTCTTGTTATTAAGATAATTACTATTATCTTTTCTGCTAAGATCACTATAGTTTCTATGTTTAGTACTGCCTATCTTTCTTAGCTTTACTTTACTTATTGACATGTTTTGGAACCACTCCATTGTCAAAGCTTATTATACTGGATAATTTATTGTACTAGAGTACAATGTTTTGACAATATTGTGGTTCCAAAATGCATCAACAAGTGATAAAAAATAAACCTAAGAAAGATAGGCAGTACTAAATATAGAATATATATCATAGTTCACACCTAATAGATGTGAATATCTGGACTATATCTGCTTGGGCTCCTTCATAAAGTAAGAGTGAGTTTTCTGTAAAAAAGTACATAAACTTTTCATTATATTAAAAATATTTAGCCACATAATTTCAATGTACATAGGTAGTAGTGTCGCCAGCCTCCGTGGCATGAGTGGTAGCGTCTCAGTCTTTCATCCAGAGGTCCCGGGTTGGAATCCTAGTCAGGCATGGCATTTTCACACACGCTACAACTCATTCAACTCATCCTCTGAAGCAATATCTAACGGTGGTCCCAGAACTTAAACAAAAAAAAAAGTAAAAAGTTAGTAGTACATTGTTGAATGTTCATGATTCAAAAAGGATATTGAGAGACAAACAAACATAAAACCTACTTACAAATGCAATTTATTACTCTAAAACCATATTAAATAAATAATAACAAAATATATGTATATATAACACACAAAATAGCAATTCAAATAAAAAGACAATATTATTTTATTTAATGACAGTTAAATTATGAATACCAGAATACAGACCAATTTACTAAAAACTTTAAAATGACTGATACAAATTATCATTCCATTAACAACAAGTGAACAATAGAAAAGTCTAAAGTTCATACAATTCACTTTCTGCAAATATTATTAATTTTAGTGTTTACAATAGAACTACCCTACACATTATGAATGAATAGAAGATTGTCACTATCACTACTGTTTACCGATAATGTATCACCAAACAACTTCTTGTACTCAACCACTGTCCACACTGGAATAATTGTGAAGTGCTCCTCACTTGTTGCTACCACACGCTTACTGATATCGCTGTTATCACAAATGCACTAAACACGGCCTTGCAGAACTGCTGTCTCCCTGGCAGTATTTATATCCCCTAGCCTGCAGAACCAGAACCCAACTTGCCCCTTTAATTGTTGAAGTGTAATAATGTTCATTATCTGCACCCTTACATTTTTCTACAATTCTTATTCCAATCCGGCAATCCTTCTGGTTGATCAGGAGCTTTTGGAGGTGTCATGGTCTGTATTACAAAGAACAAATTGTTAAATGGACCTATTACTCTAAGAAAAGAATCCTTTTTAGTTACTTCCAAATTCTTCTTTTTATTATTATTTTCTCCTCTTTTTTCTTAACTGGAAGAAATCCATTACCCTAGTCTGTTATACTGGTCCTGTTATAATACTTTTAGTGACTTTTTTCTTTACCTTTTCCCCAAATGTTTTTCAGGGAGCAAAAAAAAAGTTAAACATTATTCTGATAAATTTTGGCAGAAAAAATCCTTTACATTAATATGAAATTTGATCTTGTAAAGAGTGTTTTTGAATCTTTTTTAATACAATCAAATATGAATAAATCTGAAAACAAAATACCATTGTGCCTCTCCATTTATGAATTTAATTTTATATAGATCTACATGGTTGTAAATTTTTTATTTTATGTAGCTTTTTAAACAACTTCAAACAAGGAGGAGGTTCTCAATTCAACCCGTTATGTTTTTTCTTTCTTTTTTTCTTATATTTAAGCTTTTTTTTTTATCACATGGACCTATTAACCCATTTCTTCCCAATGTTGCATAAACGCAACAGTACGAAATTATATCATTTTTTTCTGTAATATGTCACTTTTATTTTGATTTGTGTTATTAATTCTAAAGTATATGGAGATTTTATTGATGTGTTTTTTTAAATATTTTTATACATATTTCCTTTCTTATGTGAACTTGAATAATGATAAAACCAATGCATTCAGAATCTGCTCAAGAAAACAGTGATGATAACCAAATTGTTATCAACGATGGGGGTGATTATCAATCCTTCAGATATCACTAGTTCTTTTGGAGTCTATAGTTCTGTTATTATTGAACCAACTAAACGTAAAATGGAAAACAAAGTCAAGGAACCTAAACCTTGTCTATATTCGAGAAATTCTTTACCAACTACATCCAAAATTCCAGATGATAGTGAAATAATGAAACTTTTGGAAGAAATAAAAAACCAATACGGTGGTCTAACTGTTCTTGAAACATTCAGTTTAATTTTTGATCATATGTTCCTGGACAAGATTATTGAGTTTTCTATCTCAAGGAAAAAATTTTTTTAAATAATTTTTTTTCATTCGTCCAGACTTGGAAAAAAACATTTTGGAATTCTTTTTCTGACGGGCTTTCACTCACTTCCCCAATGTAAGATGTACTGGAGTAGCGCTCCCAAAAAAGGTATACCTCTTGTATGAGAGACAATGCTATGAAATAAATTTTATGAAATTAGAAAGTACATTCATTTATTCAGACAACACAAAACTAGATAAATCAGGTAAATTTTCAAAACTCCACCCACATTACATATAATGAATTGAATGTCAAATTCAGCCAGTTTGAGGTGTTTTCTCATAAAACTTCAATTGACGAGCAAATGGTCTCTTATTTTGGACGACATTCTGCGTAAAAGGAAAACTGGTGAAATTTTATATTTCATCAACAGGAAATAAAATTAGCCAAATAGAATTTAAATCGCAGTTAGTTTTGTCGTTACTTCGATCAGCGAAAATTGAAGAACCTGACATAAGTAACAGAAATTTACTGTTAGGACACTGCAGTAAAACAAGTTAACAGACATAGTACGAAAATACAAAATTGACCATATTATAGACAGAAATGAAACTGATGCAAGACAAAGCTGTAAAAGCTATGTGTCATAGTCAAACTGTTTATATTTGTAAGAAATGCCAAGTGTTTTTAAACGTGGACCGTTTTGAAAAATTTCACAAGGCAACTGAAAAGTAAAATGTAAAATTATAAATACTACAGAAAATAGTGTGAACTGAAATTATTAATATTCTTATTAATTATAATTATCAGTCGTATGTTAACTATTTACATCATTTCCCAACGTCGCGTTAACCAAACACCGCAACTCGCAGGAACTCACAACATTGCGTGAACGCAACAGGTCATAACAAAAAAAAACCTATAAATACGAGTTTCCCTTCATGTTTTACTTTTTAAACTGATACTAAAGATCTAGATAAAAAGGAAAAATCACGAAAAATTTATAAATTACTATTTTGACAAGAAAAGAACAATTCTTTGTTATTTTGAAAAATAATTTCCTCTAATGGTTTCAATGTTAAGTTTTCCTAAATGATTTATGTGGAACAATTATAAACAAAAAGGGACATTGCATTTCTAAATGATTTACAGATATTTTTTTAAGTTTTTTTACGTCAACAATGCTTACTAATATATTATTATGCATATATATTGTATATATACACGTGGGCCGCCTTTAATGTTTTTACAAAAACAATTAGAAAAAGCATTTTTGGCACAAATCGTTTTATTGTTTCTCAAAATATTCACCTTTAAGATTTATACACTTTTGCATGCATTTGAACCAATTTTGGAAACATTTTTTCCACTGAAGTTGGTACTTCAAAAACATGGTTTTGGAAAAATTCAACAGCTTCTTGAGGTGATGAAAAACCTGTCCACATAGTTTAATTCCTTGTATGAAGTAAAGGAAGTATTGTAATCGCGAAAAATTTCGATTTTCAGATTTCAACGGAAATATCCATTTTGATCATCCGTGAATCCATTTTGACTAGTTTCGGCGTGACGTCTGTACGTATGTATGTACCTCGCATTACTCAAAAACGATTGGCTGTAGAATGTTGAAATTTTGTATTTAGAACTGTTGTAACATCTAGTCGTACACCTCCCCTTTTGATTGCAATCAACTGGACCGAAAGTGATCAAAAAACCCCAAAATCCACAAAACTCTGAATTTTGGACTTTTTCTTAACTGCAGTAATAAGCTTCCTGAAAGCTGGTGGATATCATAGGTGGTATTTATTTCCATTGGTTCCAGAGTTATAGCCAAATAAAATTTTATTAATGAAATATTTGTATTATACAGGCGGACGGCACATCCTTCGAATCAGATTTCATATATATTTTTTTTAACCTTTCTTCTATAATTTAAATATATTGATTTATTAATAATTATTAACCTCTTGATTGTAAAAAAATTTTAACAGTAAATAATAATATAACAAAAAATATATATATATGAAAAAAAATTCAGAAGTTATTAGTGAAAGATAAAATTTTATGTACTTTTCAATTTAATTCAAAATTTTTTACAATCAACGTTAATAATTATTAATAAATCAATACATTCAAAATTTATAAAAAAAGTTTTAAAATATATAAGTTTATGAAGTCGAATTCGAACCGATGTGTGTGTATGGTTACGGATCCAACATGTTCTCACCTATATATCTAATTGATCGACGTAAAACTAAATTAATATAAAATGCTAAGGAAATTTTTAGGGCCATTTTTCTTGAGTATAATTAAATATTGCGTTAGTGTTTTGCGATAGACACGAAAACAGTGTACTATTCACACGCAACATGGTTCAAATCGGCGTCCCGAAGCCCGTGCCTTCCCCATGTTAGCTACAGTAATATGGATCTTAGGTGCCTTATACTGATTTAACTTTTTATAAAAAAGAAAGGTCATTATAGTTATTTTATTTCAGAATTAGAAATAATTTGCTTACGAAAAACATTTTTTTTTAAGCATTAAGCATGATCTTAGTATATTACAATAATTTTATTTCCAAAGCATATCTTAGTATACTTTTTACACATTCTCAAAAACGATTAGTCGTAGAATACTGTAATCTTAATAAAAACAGAGTATTAGATAGATATAAGACTTACATTTATTATAAGACTAATAAAGGGACTTTTACTCTATCCTAATATTTCAGGTAAGATTGTTGAATTAATAATTGTATAAATATTTGATATCAATAAAAACTACTATTTTAGCAATTGTGTTTCTCCACTTTATCAAAGAATTGAAGGATCGTATCTCACTTTCAAATGAAATAAGTTTAAATAAAGTGCAGTAAAGCATGTGTAGATAAAACTTAACAGGCGTACAAGGAAGTCAAGTTGTGTCCACATCAGTTTTTTGTTTGACGTTCGGTTACCAAAAGAAGTCGTTAGGCGATAGATCAGGTGAATACGGGCAATGAAACTTTAATTCATTGTTTTTCTCCGTCAAATAATCAATTATTTCATGTGCTTTGTGAGAGATGACATGTTATGATTGAGAATGATGAGACATTTTCGGTTGTTTTTCCTGGGTTCATTGATGACTTCTGGCAAACAAATTGTTGTATACCATTTTTCGATCATCTAAAGCAATGGTTGTTACATGTCTAATATAACCGAGGAAACAAGCGATCATTTTCTTGGAAGTTAGTACAGGCAATTTGTCATCAAAATAGGCTGTTTTTGAAAATCCTTACCTACCGATTGATCTTTTGTCCATGCGTTAGGGGTGATGATGGAAGCTTAACTCCAGATTTTAACATCCCCCTCCCGTAGATTTTTGAAAAACTCAAAAACTTTTTAAATGCGTTTTTCTCTAAATCTACGCATTTAAGAGAAATGTTTTTCAAACAAAAAATGTGTTTGAAGCTATGCCGTATAATTTGAAATTGAAATACTAGGTGGCGTTGAAGTTGAAGTTGATTCAGAGAAAAACCCATTTCAAAAACTTTTTGAGTTTTTCAAAAATCTATAGGAGGGGGATGTTAAAAATCTGGAGTTAAGCTTCCCTCATCACCCCTAACATATGGAAAAACATCAATCGGTAGGTAAGGATTTTCAAATAAAAATATAAATTGACTGTACTTTTTTTAAATGCTTCGCGAACGAACCACTTTTGTTCCTATTTGTTTCACCTTGGAATACCGTTGCTTAGTTCCGGCTCGTACGATTATATCCAATTTTCGTCTCATGTTACTATGTTGTATACGAATTTTGCGCTTCCTCGGTCGAATTTTTTGAGCATTTCCTTATACTGATTGACACGAAACGGTTTTTGAGCTTCGGTCAAATTATGCGAAATCCATCTGGAACAGATCTTTTTCTCAACTAAATGTTCATGCAAAATCTAATATATTGTAATCTTAATATTCCTAAGGATGCCTCTATCTCACGGTAAGTCACATACCGAGCCTTTTCAATCATGTTGCGCACAGCATCGATGTTTTTTGAAACAATAATCGATTTTGGTCGACCTTCACCAAATTCACCGCTGACGAAAGCACGACCACGACGAATTCTACAAACCAATTGTAAACAGACCTTTCTGATGGTGATTCATTACCAAAAGTTGAACGAAGCGATTCGATGCATGGTTTTTGAGTTAGGACATTTCTAAAATCGTAATAAATCATCCAACGAAAACCTTCACGTGAAATTTCAATTATTAACAAAACTTTTTTTTAACGCTCACTGTAAACAAATACTCGGCCGATTTCTAAGCTGCCACTGTTGTAACAATAAAAAAATCAGATCTTACTACAATAGTAATATCACTAGCGCCACCAAGTGTTCGTTTGTAAAAACTTAAAAGGCGTTATACCTCAAGTATAATGACACCTGCTATGCTGTCATTTTTTTTTTAATTGCATTTTCTTATTTTTATCAATACTCAGGTCTTGGCTTTAGTGTTTTTTAAAAATTATTTTTTTATGCAACCAGTATTTTTCTAGTCCGATCCATGTTTTAAATAACAACAAAAACTATAAGTGTAAATAATAAAACAGACTTCAGACGAAAAATAGAATAAATAAAGTAAAATTGGAATTCTCCCACCAAAAATTGTGTGATAAAATTTCAACAAAATATGTGCAGGATTAAGATGCTATGTGAAAAAACCAGTTTAGAAACAATATCCTTTTTTTTTATTTTGTGCTCATTAACAATAAATTCTCATTTTTTTCTAAAGGTACCAGAAAAATAGTTTTTATTAAAAGTTCTTGTACACTTATTAACTGTTACTAACAATCAAGAAAGTCTTCATAAAGGACCCAGGACCTTTATAAAGATAAAAACACACTGGACCTGGGTGATTGGTACGGTACCACTTCATATGAAATTTATAAACAGTTCTAGCAATGAGATATAACATCAGAAGAGGCAAGGTTCACAAGATATTGATATCCTGACTCCATATGGAAAGACACCCTCCATGTGACAGTTTCAGTTGCCACGCCACCTCCTTTGTACTTAGCCCTTATGGGCTTTACCAGAGGTCATCTTCAATACCTCGGCATTGACATCTTTTAATCTAGCCACAGCCAGGATGCCACTGATGCGAATGCCACAGGTCACATTCTGATCGGTATACTACTATCATGAACTCATAAACAAAACACATCTTGACAAGTCATAAATAAGACTGAGTGGACTAGACAGTAATGAAGGAACTGAACTACCTATTTGACACAGCCAAAAGTGGGTTCAACACACAACATAAAACATGAAACAAGAATACTAAAACACAATAGAAGTAACAATAACAGAAAAAATAAATAATAGCAGAACCCTAAGCCCCCTCAGTAATCCTTTCCTTTGCAAGATATTGACATCCTGACCCTGTAGGGGAAGACACCCTCCACCGCCCCCTCCATTCTGAGCTTTACCAGAGGTCATCTTCGAAACCTCAACCAGGATGCCACGAGTGACACTCCCATCAGTGTACTACTATTTAGTGAACTCAAAACAAAACACATCTCACAGAGTCTTAAGCAAGACTGAAAATACCTAACTAAACAAAGAAATTGAACAATATAAAATCCAAAAGAAGGTAAAAGTAAGTTCAACACGCAACATGAAACATAAAAATATTACACGGAACAATAACACAGTAGCATTGAAACAAAATAAAACAAAGAACAACAAAAACATAATTTATAAAACATAAGTAAAATAAGAATAAAAGAGTAATCCAAGAAGCACTCTAGATCCCCTCAGCAACCCTTTCCTTTGCTAAGTAAACTATAAAACGCTCCCCTATTGCCCATTCGATATTGCTCCTATTTCAGATATTGCTCCTCCAGTTTACATGGAGATCAAACACCGACCTGATAAGATCAAGCCGATAGATATTCTGTACGCATTAACTCATACTTCAAGCACTTATAAAGAACATGGTAGGTGTCGTTTGTTCAATTGTCCACACTAAAGACACATCCCAGAATCTACCATGCTGAATTTCTGCAGTCTATCCCTAAAAGAACCATGGCCGGAAAGAAATTGCATCACATATTTATTAGGGTGCACCCAAGAGGCATCTCGCAAACCAATATTTGGAGAGAGATCATGTATATAATGCCCACCATCTGCCTCATCCCATCTGGTCAGCCACAAGGCATTGCCATGATGCTTAATTTCTCAAACTTTATCCGAAGTCAACACACCAGACTTCTTAGCAACATACCATTGCTGCTTCTCAGACGCAATCAAGTCTATCGGTTTCATGCCACGGGAGCCACAAGACTGCCTCCCGTCACAAATAGTATGTAAGATATTGGTATCCTATGATGCACCATTGGATACATGAACCAGACAATGGGAACTTCTAACAAACAAAACTATTATCCATTAAAAAAAATACTCCTGCCAATGTGTTAAGCTAAACAGTTATTAAAAACACCTCTTTTTATAGTACAATTTTTTACACATTACTCGAGGAATAGAATTAATTTAAAGAAAAGAAACACACACACCTTACATTCAGTCATGAAAACTGCAAAATATTATAACTCTCAAAATTACGTAGTCTTAAATGACTAACTTTCCAGTTACTGAAACTTTTTCTTCTAAAGATATTAGAGTTAATTATTAACTCCTTCCTCACTGCAGTATCCAGTAACAAACTGATCACAACATTTGTCTTTCAACAGTTATAAAACCTTATAAATGTAATTGAGTAATATATTTTGTTTTTGTCAACTTTAATATATTTCTAAATTTAATATTGTTCAAAAGAGACAATAACTTATTTTTTTACAAACCATGGTTAACATTCAAATGTGATTTAATATCTTAGTCTATTGGTTTAATGAGGTATAAAATTTAATTTTGTTGTGTGTTATGCCTGTATGTGTTCCATGAATCTATGGGTAAATGTGCGTGCGTATAGTCTGTCTTATTATTAAGTAACTTATTATTTAGTGCCATCACTAACAGTTAATTTATATTCATCTGGGCTGATGAGTTTGGATGGAATTTCAGTGGCATTTATGTGTACTTTAAGTTTTAAGTGCAAGTTTTTTTCAGACAATCACCAGAGAGAGTGATAACTGATTAATAAAAATTGAGCTCTTTTTTTAATCTTTATTAAAACTATGCTATACTATTTATTAATTTAATTTGTAACATATTATCTCAACTACTATAATTGCTTAAAGTAAATGTAAACCTTACCAATATAAGCAAATAGTTGAAATTTCATCTTTTGATAAGAACACAGATGTACGTTTAGGTCCTCATTTCAAGGATGTAGAACACACAGTGTCTCAGGGAAGTATTTTCAATCCCTTGCTCTTTTTATTGTTTATTAATAATCTACCTCAAAATTTTCATCCACTCATTGTAAACTTTTTTTGCATGTGATACAACTGTACCTACATCTGAAGGTAATTATTTAAAAGAAATTGAAACCCTTTTTGTAAAAAACAACATTTTTCATTGATGACAACTTTTTTGATAATAAAAAATTGACAATTTTCACAAATACAACTTTTCACACTATAGCCCTTTTCACAGACGACACAACTGCATCTATATCTGGAGAAAATTATTTAAAAGGAATTGAAATTTATACGATAGCAGCTCAAAAAATTATTTACTTGACAGATTGTAACCATCGTAACACTTCTCACTTTAAACATGGATAAAACCATTACATTGTGCTTCTCTGGCAGACATAACAGTATAGATAACATGCCTAGAATTCCCAATAATGATATTAATAGTGTTTCTGTTGCCCACAATGTGAAATTTTGGGGGATTTTATTGGAAAACAAGTTCTTGTGATCAAATTGAATTCATCATGATCATATTGATTTTGTTCGTAAAAAATGTACTGTTGTCCTTTGAAGCACCTTAATAAAGCACTATGGTTGTAATCATGGTTTAATGTTTATTATACCTTATACCATATATCCTTATATAAAGTACAATGTCATCTCTTGGGGCTCTATCATAACGATATAAAAATGGGCTGTCAGATCACCTGGGATCCTAAGTATCAATAATGTGAACCTGTATTTAGAAAATTAAAGTTAATTTATCTTTGTGTTTATATTTATGAATATGTTATCTTTTGCTAAAAAGAATTGTCACTTGTTCTTAATAAAACAACAATATCCGCACTTACCAAAATATTTTTCAACAGTGGATTCTGAATTATGAATTATTTTATAGTAACTTATTTAATGCATTTACCTTAACATTACTTTATTTGTTTGTATTTAAATAATTAATATGGACTTTAAATACATCCATTTTTTTATCCTACAATTTGTTTTTAAATTTATAATTTATCTTATATTGACATATTCTGTATAATATTTTTATGTTCCAATCAAAGTATTATAATATATTTTCATGTAAATTTTATTTTATAAAGTTGGAAAGATATGTCTACTACCCAACGTTTGTTTTTCTTCAAAATAACTTACTTCCTATGTCACTCATGTGACTAACATGAATAATTTGATAATGACTGTAAAAGTAGGTGTAGTCATTATAGGGTTATAATGCATAAGTACTTGTAGTAAATACATATATATATATAGTTCCATACACGCTATGCGGAACAGGTGAACATGTATTCATGTAGTTTTTTGTAGTGACAAGTACAAGGGGCAATGATGACATTCAATCTTTATGAAATTTTTGAACAAGAATGTGAGACAGTCCTTTTATCCTTGTTCCCTTCCCCACATAAGGAAAATATTTGTTCTAAGAGTACAAAAAGCATAATGTAGAAATGCATTTTACAGAAAGCTTGTCTTAATGTATCTTAACCCTTTAACATGTTAGTTATGCAGGTATCTTGACCCCCTATCAGGGTGGGTTTTTTAAAATAAAAGTACAGAAATGAGCATGTAAGTTGACTTTACTTTTCTTTTTCTTAAGATATGTATATAATATTTAAAACTTAAATATTAAAAACTTTATAATATTGATTAATAAATGCTTTAGCATGAAAAAGAAGGTATACAGTTAGGTTAAAGGGTTTTGTTGGTATGATAGATCTCAAAACATGGATCTATGCACAAACAAACTTCACAGTTGTAAAAGTCATCAAACTTAAACCCAAAGTTATTACTATTAGTACTTTTAATGCATCCCCAGAAAATAAATCAGTCATTCTATTAAAAATGTTATCCTAAGTCTACTGCATCACTAGAACCATTACTTATTACCAAACTTAGAACGTATGCATTATACTACCAAATTCATCCTCATCATCAGTCTTGTAACAATATCGAAATGTTGAGGATCGGATAAATCAGTCTGATGCTAAATCATCTAATAACCTTACTACTTCATAATCACATAAGCACTATTTTCTGCCATGTTTGAACTGTTTACTTTCTACAAAATATATCCCTAAAACAAGGACTGACAACAAAAAATCAAGTGCATACAAATTCAAAAAAAAATACGGTAAAGAAAGGAACTAGTAGTATAAACACAATGTTTTTATAACCACAATTGGAAAAAGAAAACTTTACAAGCACAACGTTACTAAAAAAAAAATAAATTACATAATGGAAAGAAAACATACAAAATACGATGTTTTTATAACAAGAATTGCGAAAATGTAAGTGTAAATTACATAACATCATTGAACAACGCGGCGGAAATCGGAATGACGACAGCGTGGTGGAAGGAACAGACTACAATAAAGGAATGTTCAAAACAGCTGTTAATCTTGGCAATTGTTACAGAAATTAGGCCTATGAGTAACATTTTATAGCATAATGATGCTATTCCCTTATATTTCTAAATAAATTGAGTCTTAAGTAATTTTACACAGCAGCGGCTGATAGCACAATACACGAAGCGTACTATTACGGCAAAACGCCGTGGGACTGAATTTTCACTGCCGTAATAGTACGGCAAAACGCGTCTAAAGGTTAATTATTCAGACTAAACAATTTTCAGAAATATTACTATTTTGGGAAAATATATAAAAACAGCCTGACTTATCTAGTGTTCCTTTGGATACCAGATCTTATTTATTACTATGCGAGGAACCTATTTTCAGTACTTTTTCTTAAAATGACAGCCTCTTTTTTCAGTTTTTCCTCCAAAAAAGTGGATATTCGCAGAGAAGTTATAAATACAATCTTAACCAAACTCTCTAACCTTGATTAGTGAATGTAGGTTAAGTTAGGTTAGATTAAATTTATAATTTCTCTGCCAATACCTCTGATTTGGAAGGAAAATTTGAATAAAGTAGCTGTCTGATTCCGAAAAGGAACCCAATTCTCAATGAAAATTACCATAATTATTTCCTGTAACTGAAACAGTTTGTTGTCATACTTTCTTCTATTCTTCTCATAAAATCGTTTAATAAAATACATACGTTTAAATCGCAAAACACTTCACGCAACTGTTTATAATTTTTAATGTTTCGTTTTATTACCTTCTGTGTAAATTGAGCAAATAATAAAAATGCATTTGTTCAATACGGAGCAGCTCTGTAAATATTTCAAGTGAAAAATAACCAAGAGTGAAATGATTTCAATTAACAGTTTTATGTGCCGTTCATGAAATATCCCGTACTATCAGGAAAATAGTACAAATAAAGATAATGAGCACAATTTGAAATAAACGAAGACAAAAAAGCAAAAGGAGCTCTTGTATTTCTATAATATTATAACGGTTTTATGAGAAACCAAAACAACATAAAAAAAATAATAATCTTATGTGGGCATCACATGACTTCTCTGTACGGCTATTAAATTACATAAACACATTTTTTTTAAATGAAAGTACATAAATCTGTATTTCATTAATAAATAACTTATGATATTTTTTCATACTTTTTTTTATTGTTATTGAATATTATTATTTATTGAAATTTTTTTTTACAATCGGAGGTTATTAATTATTAATAAATCAATATATTTAAATTAAAAAAAAGGAAATGAAGTCTGATTCGAACCGATGTGCCTTCCATTGTAAGAAACAAATATTTTATTAATTAAAATTTCATTTGGCTATAATTCTGAAACCAATGAAAATAAGTACCATTTATGATATAAAATTAAAAATCTGCCAATGAGGGTCTATTACTGCAGTAAAGAAAAAGTCAAAAATTCAAATTTTTTTGGATTTTGGGTTTTTTTGGACACTTTCGGTCCAGTCGATTGTAATCAAAAGGGGAGGTGCCCGACTAGATGTTACACCAGTCCTAAATACAAAATGTCAACATTCTACGGCTAATTGTTTTTGAGTTATGCGAGATAAATACGTATGTACAGACGTCATGCTGAAACTAGTCAAAATAAATTTAGGGATGGTCAAAATGGATATTTCCATTGAAATCTGAAAACCATAATTTTTCACGATTGTAATACTTCCTTGTACGAGTACAAGGAAATAATAATGTGCATCGTAAAACAGTGCAGATGTAACTTTAATTATACACACAAAACATAGGTAGCACTCGCTGAGAGTAATATGACAATCATTCACTTCAAAAATATAGTACAATAACATATTCTATTGAACGCCTCAGGAACACAGTTTTTAATAATTAACACAGGTTTAAATAAATGTATTACCAGATTTTTCCAAAATATCTCTTACAGAACATGATTCTGTCAAATACTGTTACACAAAAAATGACATAAAATACAATTCGCTTTCTGTTTAAGCTTTGTAGGGTCATCAAATGATAGAGTTGTTTGAATAATAACATACGGTTAAAAGAAATACTCAGCCTAACAGTTCTTGACTTTTAAGTAAACATTGGTACATTCATAATTAAAGAAGTAAATTTTGATTTACTTATATAAATAGCAATATACTTATATAAATAGAACGGCATAGATGAAGTCCTACGCAAGAACTATCGCATGAAAATAAACAAGAACAAAACAAAAGTAATGAAATGTAGTAGAAATAACAAAGATGGACCACTGAATGTGAAAATAGGAGGAGAAAAGATTATGGAGGTAGAAGAATTTTGTTATTTGGGAAGTAGAATTACTAAAGATGGACGAAGCAGGAGCGATATAAAATGCCGAATAGCACAAGCTAAACGAGCCTTCAGTAAGAAATATAAGTTGTTTACATCAAAAATTAATTTAAATATCAGGAAAAGATTTTTGAAAGTGTATGTTTGGAGCGTCGCTTTATATGGAAGTGAAACTTGGACAATCTGAGTATCTGAGAAGAAAAGGTTAGAAGCTTTTGAAATGTGGTGCTATAGGAGAATGTTAAAAATCAGATGGGTGGATAAAGTGACAAATGAAGAGGTATTGCGGCAAATAGATGAAGAAAGAAGCATTTGGAAAAATATAGTTAAAAGAAGAGACAGACTTATAGGCCACATACTAAGGCATCCTGGAATAGTCGCTTTAATTTTGGAAGGACAGGTAGAAGGGAAAAATTGTGTAGGCAGGCCACGTTTGGAATATGTAAAACAAATTGTTAGGGATGTAGGATGTAGAGGGTATACTGAAATGAAACGACTAGCACTAGATAGGGAATCTTGGAGAGCTGCATCAAACCAGTCAAATGACTGAAGACAAAAAAAAAATATAAATAGCATATATTGCTACTTAAATTTGTCAAAGATAAAAAGAATCATAACCAAACTAGAGCTTCGTCTGCCAATAAAAAAATGACCACCAACAGAATTATTAATTTTTTTCCTAAAAAAAAAAAACAGTGAAACTTACAGAAATACAGTTCATTCAAGAAAAGAACTAGTTTTCTACTACATAAGGATAAAGGTAATAAACAATTTTATCTATAAGGCAGCTAGTACATGTATCTAACAAATTTCAAAACATTAACTCTTCACTTTGTATAAATTTATTCCTAAGCTACATTAATTACTAGTCTTATTTTATTATTTCACTAGAAAAATTCTGCAACTACATCTTAAAAAAATTGTTACAAATACTTACTAATAAACGTATTCCCTCTATTTGCCAATTCCCTTATTTCTTACTCTTAAATTGCAGAAAAATGACATTTATGATATCAGTGACAATGCTAACATTTATATTCTCTACACCATAATGAAAAAAAATTTACAAATTTTGAACTGTTTCAAGATCTATTCTAAGAATAGACTTTTAATTCATGATAATAACATCAACTTTATATTCATTTATCACTTCGATGGATAGAAGAAACAGAAAAAAGCATCACTTATGTAATTGATGTATAACATATAATTAGGAACATGTTTGTTGTAAAATATATCTGTAACGGTAATATCTAAAAATTATGCATTAGAAAGAGCTCAGCTACATTATTTAATTCACCTGAAAAGCAGGCGCCAAATTTACCCAGTAATGTAAAGAATCTCTTATAATAAAATTTGGATGGATGCCAACCAATCAGAAGTAAAAAGTATAATTAAAAAAACACTAGATAAAATTCTGCAACTATATCTTGAAAGATTTGGTACAAATATATAAAATGAATGAACCTAATACTGTACTTCATACATTAAAAAATGTAAAACTGTTTTTTTAATCGTGGTATAATCTGCAGATGTCTTTTTTATGTTCAACTTATGTATATTATTGTGTTAATCATTATATAAAACAGTTGAATTATTATTATCATTAATTAAAATATGTAAGAAAAATATGTTTTACACACAGATTATAAAAAATTAATTTCAAGATGCATTGAAGAAGCTGGGCAGCAAAAGAGAAGAAAAACACTGTACAGTTTACAATATAAGCAAAATATTTGTAAATTTATTCAAATGAAAATTAATAAATCTTAGCATAATAAAAATATTATTATATAACTTCCATTTTTTGAGCTCCTTAAAAAATGAATTAAAATAAATTGTTTGCAGTAGCTTAATGACTGTGGTGTGCAAAATATTTGTTGAGATGTATAAAAGTATAATTTACAGTAACAGAACTGTGCACAGAAATGAAGACAGCAGCCTAACTACAATAAATAATTTTTACTGTTTAATTAATTCAGTTTAATAACCTTCAGTAATTCACAAACAACTTTTGGCAGATAACGTTTTTTAGGACCACCTACAAAACAGATATTTCACTGAATAAAATACTTGTGACCAGATAAGGTTTACACTTTTATATAATAATAAAGTAGAGGATTACATTAAAGCTTCTATCAAAGAGTTTGTTAAGAAATATTTTTAAATTTTGGTTTGAATAATCTTACAGTACCTATTACAATTTTTGATTAAAGATTTACTGCAGTGTAATAAATACCTTAAATGTAAAACGAGGTTTGACAAACATTAAGGATAAATTTAGATAAATCGATTAACACAAATCACAAATACACATTAAAAATCGATAATAATTGAATATATAGAACCTTCACGGACAGATATAATATGTAATCTAACCTGAAAACTTGCTTACAAAATAAACTAAACAAATAACGTCCAAATAAATTTGAAATTCTGACTGTAAGATGATGGCGCAGTTGATATCAATATGGCACAAAGAGATCGAAGCAATATAATTACCACAAATAAGTAAGCAAAAACCACACATTAATAATGTGTATTACTTAGATGAAAAATGTTAATAAATCGTATTAAATATTTTCAAAACCGTAATATACCAAGCTACAGCCGCTGATACATGTGTTGTTTAAATCGGTGTGTTTAGTCTCAGTAAAGACACCGAAGGAGAAATAGAAGAAGCACTGAAACATTGACAGAAGAGTACAGTCTACATATCGGCAAAATGGCGCTGAAAGCACTGGTTGGACAAAGTAAGTAAAAATCATATTATTTTTAATAACTGAAGTAACATTTTAATTTTTCACCACCTAGAGGATTTAAGAGCCTTTCACATATATTTTTTTTAATAATTTAAACGTCTGGGAAGATTTTCTGGTTTTAATCCAGATGTGTAATGACCGTTCTGCACATTAAATCATTAATTTAAATAGATGTATTAGTCATTGTGTAATCCGACGGCTTACTATTACAGTATTTATGAATAACATAACCTCGTACTTTGATCATTTCCAATCGATACAAAAATACTTTTCCCATAAATAGTTTTGATAAGATATCACTGCGATGTAGATTTGAAATGAATGATATAGTTGCCAAATGAGTTAGTTGACAGATATTATTTCAGTCTAAAGAAACATAATTCATGTTACCAATTTTTTTAAACAGACTTTCTTATGATCTTCCACAAAGAAAGTTTCTTTTTTTGTTAATGAACAAATTCGTTGTTAAATAATTCGTTTGTATAAAAGTGTAATAACCCCCCTTTTCTTGGTTTGCTTTATTTATAATTGTAATGAAATTTTTAATTCAGTGATGTTCCTGTTTCATCCTGAAATAAAGAAGAATAATTCTTTAAAACTGGTTTTTATTTAGATTAAGAATGAATAAATTTATGGCTTGATTAGTTTTATATAACCATTTTAGGGTAAAAGCATACGGTAACATAAATTTTAAAGTACAGCTACACTATGGCTTAGGAGTATTTAGATAAACGTTTGATTTTTAATAAATACGTTATTTATAAATATATATATATCCAGAATCATATTTCTCATACCCGCCCATCAGTTTTTTTGGGGTGTGATACCTTTTATTAGCGATCAGCTTTAATTTGATGCTGTTTAAGACAGGTTTGACTGGTTTCCCTATGTTTTCTGTGTATTGGTTGTTGAAGTTAAGTTGATCCTTTGTGGCAATGCTGGACCATGTCAGGAAAATACCGTATTGCAAAACTGCTTTATAAAAAGTCTTGTAAAGACAAAGAAATATTTAATTTTGTTTCTCATACTTGTTAGGTTCAGTTCTAAATGCTGCAGAATGAAAATACAGTACAGAAAATATTAATAGAATACCAACTAAGTACAGTTAATTTTGTTTATCCCAAATGATTGTGAATGATGTAACCTAGGAATATTATGAAGTATTGGATATTTAAATACTGATACATTCTTATGGAAGGATACATTCATTAATCAGTGAAATCATAATCTTTTTCGTGGAATTTAATTTTGTCCCACCCAGTGGCCACTCGTGTATAGGCACTGTGGAACTGCAGCACCCCCTATTACCACTTTATATTATCGATAACATTTAATATAATGAGACCGTTTTTTCTTTAATTCTTTCTTTATACTTGTGCAATATATAATCCTTAAAATTAATATCAGTAGCCATCCCCCAGTTTAAGAAAAATATACAAAAATCTTTGTATGAAAATGTGCGCCTTAAAGTTCCAGCGGCGTGGTGTTTGGCTGATGTGCACATGCGCACATAGGAAGCACACGAGGCTACAAGGAAAAGAGAGAACTGTTGCTCCTGGCATGTTGGTGGAAGATAGTTTTTTTAACTCCGTGTGTGTTGTTTTTAAAAACCATATTATTGAATCTAATAAAGTGTAGAATTTAAAGTGTAGAATTAAGCTTATTATCCTACCCGCCAGGTTGGTCTAGTGGTGAACACATCTGCAGATCAGCTGATTTTGAAGTTGAGAATTCCAATGTTCAAATCATAATAAAGGCAGTTACATGTATACGGATTTGAATACTAGATTGTGGATACCGGTGTTCTTTGGTGTGGTGGTTAAGTTTAAATTAACCACACATCTCAGAAATGGTCAACCTGAGGCTACCACTCATGCATATCATCCTCATTCATCCTCTGAAGTAATACTGGACGGTGATTCCCAGAAGCTAAACAGGAAAAAAGATTATCCTGCTTCCAGCAATTCTATTTGATTTTTTTTTCGGTTCCTTTATTTTACAGAAAACTTTAACCATGGCCTTGAAAAGGCCCAGAAAAAATTTTCCGCAGCAGCACATCCACTAATTTTAGCTACTAGCCACCATAGTTTCATAAATATATATATATCCGACCATAGTTTTTCATAAATATAATGTTCTTGAAATTTTTTTTCAGTTTGAGCATATATGGTTGATTTAAATTAATGACTTTTTCTCAGTTATGAATATCACAGATTATTGTGGTTTGTCATAAACAGTAATAATCTAGACTTGTGGTTCTTCAATAACAGCATATGTAACTTGTATAAAATGTATGTGTGTTTGTGTCTACACTACTCATTACTGGATGCTATTTTAAGATAACCGTGAATTTTAGTTATTATTTTTATATTCAATTAATTTACTGCCAAATATCTTATCGTGGTATGATGTTAAACATTTATAATATATCACATTGTAGTAAAGACCATATTTTAACATTGCTGTTCAGTATAGATTATTATTCCATGAATTTTACATTATATTAATGTAATACGTCAATGTGGATTGAATAATTGTTTGTTTTTTTTGTCTGGTGTTCAGAATAAAGAAATATAAATGAAACCGTTTAAAATTTGATGTTTTATTAAATATAATTTTAGTCCATCCCCATATCTAAACATATTTTATGATACATTAAACACTATGGCAAAACAATAAATAATAATTTATTAAAAATTTACAATTCATTTTCAAATTATGTGGAAATTGTTCTTTAATTGGATTTTTTGAACTAATTATACTTTATCAATGGAGTTAGAAATTGTTGTTAATAGTATCTTCTTTATTAATGTATTTAGTACTCCTTTTTAATATGTAGTTAAACAAAATTTTGGTCTGTGTTATGTTTAATATTTATTTAGGCCTTAATATGAAATTAAAATATATTCCACGTAATGGTATAAAAATATTAATCCTTATTATTAATAATTTTATTGTATGTATGTTTATGCTATCATTAATGACACTATTTGATATTTATACTTGATTTTTTTTTTTATGTCTTGTATTACAAAATTTCTTGCCACTATTTCGTTGTTAATCTGTTAATGAAAACCAAATTAGATTATTCTTCATAATGGTAATATTAACTATTAAAAATGACAGCTTAAACTTTTGATGTAATTAGTAAGTAAATGGTGAAAAAAACTTAGTAAAATGTTTCAAGTGACTTTACAAACCCTCCGAGTTAGTCTAATGGTGAACTCATCATCGCAAATCAGCTGAGTTTTAAGGTTCAAATTGTAGTGAAGACAGTTACTTTTATACAGATTTGAATACTAGATCATGGATACCAGTGTTCTTTGTTGGTTGGGTTTCAATTAACCACACATCTCAGGAACGGTCAGCCTCTTTTTCCTGTTTAGCCTCCAGTAACTACCGTTTAGATAATTCTTCAGAGGATGATATGTATGAGTGTAAATGAAGTGTAGTCTTGTACATTCTCAGTTCGACCATTCCTGAGATGTGTTGTTAATTGAAACCCAACCACCAAAGAACACCGGTATCCACGATCTACTATTCAAATCCGTGTAAAAATAACTGGCTTTACTAGGACTTGAACGCTGTAACTCTCCACTTTCCAAATCAGCTGATTTGGGAAGACGCGTTAACCACTAGACCAACCTGATGGGTCAGGAACGGTCAGCCTGAGACTGTACAAGACTACACTTCATTTACATTCATTCATATCAAACTCATTCATCCTCTGAAACAATACCTTGCGGTGATTCCAGAGGCTATATATAAAAAAGAAAACATAAAAATGGCTGTACAGTAGAGGTTTCTTCTTTTTCATGATAAATCATTATATTTTTAAACCAAACATAATAAAATTATATAACAGTGGACATACCTTCCTCCTTTATTTTGCAACAGTAACCTCAGATTTTTTGACATGGTTACAATAAAACATTATGTTAGTTGGTTATAAATTCAGTATTGTTATTCTTAACCAACCCAACTTCATCTCCATTTTGCTTTACTTACTGACTGGGATGATATATTTTCATACAAGTTATTTAAAATATATCTGTCAGTCTCTATTGAAAAGAGTATTTTTATAAAATTTAATGGGTTAAGTTTTCTGAAAGCCATAACACCACAAAACCTGCATTAACACAGTTTGTATGGTTAGTTCATATGACTTCCATTATTAATTCCCTAAAACTAATGTATGTATATTTGTTTAAATATTAAAATTCACAAGTAGTAAATGACAGATATTTTTAATTCTCAAATTACAATTATTTAAGAATATGTCTGCTGTTTGTTAATGCAATTTATAATAACTGTAAGGTAGAAATGGAAGGGTGTTCGCTTATTTTAACTATAATCATTTTAATAATACTATTGTACATATTAGTTAAAACGGTTCAAAGCAAATCTTTTATTACATGTTATATTTCATTTTTGAAATTTTTCTGAATCATTATAGATATCTTTGTTAAAATTCTTAGAAGACATTCAGAATATAATAAAGATTTTTTATTGATGCAGTTTTTCTTGTAAAATATTTATCAATATACTTTCCTCATAATTTTGTAAGGTCTGACAAAAAAAAAAGAAAGCAAAAGGAAGGAAATAACTACTCATTGGTCAGATAAGTAAGTGCCTTTATGCACTTACTACCTGTTAAAAGTAAATTGGAGGTACCGGAAAACAAAAAATGTGATTGACACCACATGTCTTCCTTGTACACCTATTAAATTGCATATACACATTTTTTTTCTTTTTAATGAAAAACTAAATAAAATTTGAGTATTAATAACTTATGATATTTAATTTTTTTTATTATTGTTATTAAATTATTATTTATTGTAAAGCGTTTTTACAATCAGAGATTAGTAAATTAATATATTTAAATTTTTAAAAATAGAAGATGAAGTCACATTCAAACCGATGTGCTTTCCCCTTCTAAAATCCAAATATTTCATTAATTAAAGTTTTATTTGGCTATAACTCTGGAATCAATGAAAATAAGTACCACTGATGTATTATTGAAAAGCTATTAATGAGAGCTTATTACTGAAGTCAAGAAAAAGTCCAAAATACAGGTTTTTTGGACACTTTTGGTCCAGCTGATTGCAACCAAAAGGGGAAGTGCACAACTAGATGTTACAACAGTCCTAAATGCAAAATTTCAACACGGCTATTAGTTTTTGAGTTATGCGAGATAGTATGTATGTACAGACGTCATGCTAAAACTAGTCAAAATGGACATTTTATTGAAATCTGAAAACCGAAATTTTTCAGGATCACAATGGTTCCTTTACTTCATATAAGGAAGTAAAAACTGATTGATTCACTGCTAGAAAATTATTTTGATCTATTGTGAGTTAGAATTCATTGTTTACTTTCCACAGGTATGCTATGAAGCACATTGGGAACTATTAGGCACCTAAAATATAATTGCTGTGTATTATTCTTTTAAGAATTTTATTATAAAAGATTTTTAAATATTTCCTCCAAATTAAAATGTAATAATAGTATAAAATTAATTTTTATTTTCTTCCTTTATAGTACTGAGGAATCTTTGAAGTTAGGTTGAAACTGCCTTCCAGTGAAGACAATTTCTACATTTTAAATTATTCATCACATGTTTATACAGAGCAATTCTTGAAACTTGTTAGAAAATTATAAAATCAAATCTCATCTTTCTTACGAACTGCTTCATTTACAAATTGGATCAAATCATTGTTAATAACATATGACTGCTTGTGGCTCGCAAGCTACATTTTGTTTAACCATTAGTTTTCTTACCATTTTTTGTTTGATTGCAATTTCACCAAATAGCCAATGAATCTGCTGATTTCATAATTCTTAATTTAAAAAAGATATAGCAGAACACATTTCATTGTTGACAGGTCCTTCAATTGCCTTAAACATTCCAAATCTACCAAATAAACTAAAAACTAAACAGCTTTTTTAGTAATGCCATCCTAACAAGCTAATATATTACAGAATTAGGCTCGTGTTGATGACTAAAGTGCTTTGTGACCCCATTTGGAATATGCATTGTAAAAAAATAAAATTTCTATATACATGTTATGCATTTATACTTTCCTTAAGTCACATTAACATTACATAACAAATGTTAAATAAACTTTTTTAGCAATGTTATATAAACATTTATTAGAAAATAAAAACCTCACCAAAAAAAATGTTCTGTAAATTGTTATAAAGTGGTGTTGTATACAGAAAAAATGTTATCCATCTGTTATCAGTAAAAAACAAAAAAAAAACTAATAGCATTTGCTGTACAACAGTGTAAGAACACGCTGATGGTTATCTAGTAATTTAACATTCTTGAGGTGGTCATGCTATAACTTAGGTTTGAAACAGATGTATGTAGGTGTATGTCAGCATTGTTCTGCTTCCAGAAGCAAAATATGTAATTCATTTAAAAATAAATTATTTCTGCTGCATAATAATATCGTTGAAAAAAAAGTATTCTTTATTCTTCAGCAAAAGTGTGTGTGTGTGTATTTTATAACTGAAAATATAACATTTATTTAAGCTTGCTGATTAGCTATCACAAAATTTTAAAAAAATTACATTTAAATTTTGTAAATAAGTCTGTTTTGTAAATTCTGTTTCTGATTTGTTTTTGCATAAATGGAAAATATATTGAGCATGATAGAATAGAATAGTCATAAAATTCATTGAACTTTTCAAAGAGAAACTTGTTTTCTGGGATCCCACTTGTTTTACTTACAAGGGCAGGAATCTGAAACATGATTCATGTAATGAAATATCTCTGGAAATGGCGACATTAAGAATTGAATTGGAAGAAGTTGAAAACTGATCAGCCAGCTTTAGTACAATGATATTAGTTATGTGTGTACTTTTATGTTTTCTTAAATTGTTATTTTCTACTTTTATATTGTAATTATAGGCGGTGCAACAAATTTTGATGCTAGCTGCCATGGCAGCAACAGCTGCAATTTAAATTATTGTGCTATTCTTGTAGTAGCATAACTGACATTTTGAACATTATTAAATTTAATTTGATTTATTTATATAAGTTATATCAAATTTAATTGGTTCACTGAAAAATCTTTAATTAATATCCGACCATTTTCTGCATAAAATATGTTACTACGCATTTTTCAAAATGGTAAATTTGACAAGAATTACAGAAGCACTTATATGAAGCTGGGAATTGTACGCTTACGTATAAAATGGTATAATAAGCAAATCAAAATGGGATCGCAACACCACCCCACATGCAGCTGCAGTTCTTTCTTCATTTTTTAATGGAATCAGGTGTATGTCTTCTTTTATTGTCTTCGGAAATACCTTCCTGTTTCAAAAGTACAAATACACTACTTCTTATTTCCCAGGCCTACCATTTTTGTTTATTATCGTAGACTTTAAGTTCACTCATAATTATAAAACATTAAAAATACACAACTGATTATAAAATATGATTACTTTTCTCATAAAAAACACAAATAAAAAGAAACAGAATTTGCACAATGTTCTTACAGGATCAACAAGTTAAATGGATTATACTTGAGCATTCAATAATGTGACTTACAGGTAATTATTTATTTTTACATTGGCCTGGCTGTGTTTGAAAACCGTGAGCACATAGCAAACTACATTGTTTCTTGATATGATTCAAAGATAGGCAACACATTTCCTGAGTTATAATACTTGGCTTGTGTTTATTTTTACAGTAAATTAAGTAAAATCACGATATATTATGTTTATATATGTCAGACAATTATAATGTTAATATATTAGTTAATTTAGCATTTGTTTGTTGACCTATTTATAGTAGTTGTTGAGAATAGGCCTACATTTATAAACATTTAAAAATATGCCATAACATTTCTTTTTATGGCAAAATATTTAATCAAAAAGTATAAATATCAGAATTAGAAAACATTTAAGAATAATCTATAATAACATCCAGTAATAAAATAATGAGTTCTATTTACAAGAAAGCAATGCTTCTGTATGTGAAGACTAAACTGAATGTTTTCAGTTTGGATAACAAGCAGCATATTAGCCATCATATCAAAGCTTCATTGCTGCAGTTAAATTTTGAATAACATGTATTGTACACTTCTCCAGATATAAACATCTAACCACTTTCAGGAACAAGTTTTTTTTTATTTGTATAAACATTAATAAAAAAAAATCTGCATAGAAATACAGGAATACTTACTTTTATGTAATCATTCAGTAGATCAATCAGAACTTCACACAGTTGTGGAATAAACTGAAATATGGTAGATTTAGATTTTTGAACAAATAACTAAGCCTCTGATATGAATCTCCAGTTATAAAATCTGTAAACTTTTTTCTCAATTTAGCAATTTTTTTCTCTTATAGGAAAAACTTTCCTGAAACAAATGTTCTTTTTTAATAATTTTTGCATTATATTAAACATCACGGTTGGTCATTCTTAATGAATTTATACTTCAGTCATACACTACAGTTAATATATTCCAGTCGTGTACAATTACTACTTAAAGGATCACATTACCCACCCTAAATTTTATTTAATGTAAAAAAAATCACTTTCGCTGTATCATTTTCTTTCTAGCAAGATAGTGGCACCCATTATTTCCTCGTCCTTCATTGTTTGATAAAAATAATACTAGCCACCACATTGAGTACAGCTTCTTCACCGTTAGCATTTTAAATGTAGTTATAAAGTTTAATTAGTGGCTAGATTTATTATTCATTTTGTTTTCAGCATGTTGTATGGTTGTTATAAATATACTTTCTGATAAAGCAAAAATATTTTTGATACCAAATAACAATGTTAACATTTGTTGTACAACATTTCTACATGTTACTTAATGCAGATACAGCTTTACAGTCATAGAAGTTGTTTCCATTGTCATTGATTGCAACTGAAACATGGATTTGAGGTTAGGAAATTTAGTAACAATAAAATTATAATTATTTGTCAAGCTCGATATCAAATATATTTAAGAAATACTGTTAAATCTATTTCACAATTCCTTACAGATGAATATACTTTTTTTATTAATGTAACCAAAAAATAACGCACATATAAAGTAAAACCAAATCATTACAAAAATATTGACTGAATAGAATTTTTTTTTTTTTTTTAAAGCTACACACAACAGATGTGTAGCTTTAACATTTAATTTAACTTTATTTTGCATGTGGTATTTTTACCAACTTACAGCAGAAATATGTGGTAGCTTTTTTCACTGCAAAATAAAGAGTTCAAATTTAATTACAGTTTGATCATGTGTGCTGTTTGTTCATAACTTAAACAATACAAATGCTTAGTAGGCCAAGAATAAAGGTATTTTAATTAACTTCTTGCAATTTGTAAGATAATATAATAAAAGAGAGATTGATTGAGACAATAATCAGTGTTCATGACTTATTAAAATAATGTCTGAACAATACAAGATTTTAACTTGGCTTGAATTTCCTTTTCTACACTAATTTATTTTGTTTACATATACATTGATGATATATTTAATTTCCCGAATCAATGTTTCTATTCAGTATTAATATTACAATACATACCACGTTTTGTTTTAGTGACTTAAGTTTCTTGAATTTATTGCAGAAAGAAACAAAAAAACCTTGACAACACTACTGATAAATGTCTCTGTTTCTTTGTGCTGCATTTATACTTATTCAGAGGTTTATTATTTGAATTTATTTATTTCATTGTTTAATTGTGTAACATTATTAGCAACAGGCTTTCTACATATATATATATATCAATTACTATAGCTTCTCAGCATTTATAGTGAAAATCTTACCTTGTCTCAGTTTGGAAGTTCCTGAGATATTGGCTTTGCTAATGATAAGTAGAAAAAGGTGTTTCTATCTGGCTAAGAAAATATCTGCAGACCCTTAACAGAAATCCAACCCAGAACATTTAGCTCAGCCATTAAATGATAATGGCTGAGGCACTATCCCTGTTTGAAGTTGGTAAATTGAAAGGGGACTACATTTTGGCATTCTTGAATGTAATCACACTATCAAAATCAAGTATATTGAAGAATGAAACCCCATTTTGAAAGAATGGAAAACATGTTGGTATTGTTAAACATATTGAAAAATGAAAACCCAAAAACTATTTCATTACTCTTCATATTTACTATTTCTTTTTTATTTATACATAATTTTATGTGCGTTTGAAAAAATTGTAACTATTAAAAAGCTGTTAAATAGAATTTTAAACAAAAGAAATTACATCATAGTTTTCAAAATTGTTTCCATAATATCAGTAACATTTTTAATCCATAATTAGATTTCTTTCCCAATCAGACTACCACTTTTTTTATTAACCCTCAAATTCGTGATGCCACTTGTAATATGATTAACTCCACAGAAGATGAAGAATTATATCCAAACTTAGTACAGATAGCTATGGCTACCTGTATTAAAAAAGTACAATTTCAGATGTAAACTTTCAATGAAAATTAAAAAATAAAATCAGTCAAAGTATTTACTTAAAACATTTGTACACTGAAACTATAAATTTATCACTTTTAGTTTTCAAATATAAGTAAAATCATTGTTTTTAATTATGCATAGTACTTTTACAATTTTGAGAAAATACGACTGCATATTTTCCACTTTATACAAAACATTCAGCAACAACCTTTTATATCAGATAAATAATGCTAAAACTAAAAACTGCAACACCAATCACATTAGCACTGCCACTTTTAATAAAAACAGATGCAATATTAGATTAATGCTTGAAAAGTAAGATTACGATAACATTCCAAATCATTTTAGTATTAATTTGTTCTGTATGTAGTATATGAAAGTTGTTAATATTACATCATTTGTACGTTATAAAATTTTTAATAATTTTATCACCTTGAACATTAGTAAATTACTTATTGTCGTTTTTTGTTTTACATACAGATTAAGATTTCATCTTTTTAATTCAGCATCAATATTGACATGTATTGACTAAGCTCTATTTGTTATGTATAATTTCTGTGCAAGTAACTTAACATTTACAATTGTGTATTAGTTTATTGAAAAGCAGAATTAGAAAATTTTATTTTAGTAATTTTGGTGAGGGATTCATGGTTTAGTGATTCATAATATATATAGTTGTTTAAATATGTATATATGTGTAAAAATACATTTATTTAGTGTAAATTTATGTTATTAAATATAACTTGACAGTGTTACAGTTTCAATAAATTTTCTAAAAATTAACAGACTAATTAATTCACAAGATTGATTATTTTTCTATTTATACACAACAATAGATTATATTAAAAATTAAAATTAATCAAATAATTTACATTATAGTTCTGCTTGGTATTTGTAAATCTCAGCACACCTATTTCAATAGCTGTTTGCACGTGAAATATTTTTAGAACTTTTATATAGAGAAATAGCTTTAACTCGGCAACTAAACTCTGTTTCTTTTAAAAGTTATAGTTGTTTTCCTAATAAAACTTGAAACACATTCATTGTCTTTTAAAGTAAATTTCTTAAGATATCTAAGCTGAATGAATAATGTACAACTTGCACAAAATACTAAGAACAACATTAACACAAATATATTCTTTACATTAATATTGTTTATTCTATAACATGTCCAGTAAAATATTTATATAAATAATTAATTTACAAAAACTGTTTAAGTCTTTTGCTTTTTATTAGCAGGCTCATCAGTTGATTCAGCTTCTGCTTCATTTTCAGTATTTTGAAAAATAGTTTTAGGTTGAGTATTTTTGTAAGCAGGTGCAATCCAATATGGGTTTTCTTCAGCTTCTTTAGCATAACGTAAAATAGCTTCTCTTGGGTCTTGATCATCTTCAATTTTTTTACTTAAACCCAAATTACGAATAACATATGAACTGAGTGTACTTCCAGACGCAGCAACTCTACCTCCTTGACCAGATTTAATTGGTAAATCAGGACGATGTGATTTAACTGGATCCAAACGATCTTTTTCCATTTTTTTTCGGTTTGATTTTGGTTTATCTTGACGAAACATTGGTAACGCATGTGGTGTAATTATTTGTTGGGCAGCTACTACTTCTACTTGTTTTGTTTTAGTGCGAGTTTTAGATGCACACAATTTTGCCCCCCTCATACTTCTTTTGTCATCATAATATATTTTAACTATACCATTCCCACAACCAACAAATATTTGTTGCAATCTAGGATGCCAAAGTGTTCTAATTACATGGGAGTCTGTTACTGTAATTTCTTTGACTTTATCTAAAGTTTTTGAATTGAAAAATAATAATTTACCCTCTTTTTCATTACGTTTTAATGATTGACCAGTTATTACTAATGAATCATCAGGACTAAACATACAATCTGTTTGGCTATATCTTGAAAATAAGTCATTGATTACTTGTACTGGTTTTTTAAATGCTCTTAAGTCCCACAGTTTCAATGTATCATCACAACCACGTGTCACAAATGTACTCCCAAGATAAGAGAAATTAATGCTAGATACTTCAGATCCAGACTGATGAGCATTTCGTAACAAATGTGATGTATTAACAAACATTTTTCTGTGATCCCACATTTGTATAGATCCATCGACGCATGCACAAACTACAAGACTTCCATCTCTGTTATAAGCACATGCAGTCGGTGTTGTTTTTAATCCATTTTGGGCTCTGCATTTAATAACATTTTTTTGTCCAAAAGGTTGTTTTACATCCCACAAACGGCAAGTACTATCCTCTGAACTTGTTAAGAATTCATCTCTTTGTCGTGGATGCCAACAGCCACCTGTTAATGGTGCTGTGTGCCCCTTTGTACGAGACATATCAGCAATATACTGATCACCCTTAACACATTCCATTACTTCATGACCATCTCTGTCTAACACCTTTGCTTGTGACATACCAGAAATTATTAATATAGTATCACCAGTTGTAGAATACTGTAATCCTTTTACTGGATGATTACCACAAGGATTCATAGAACGAAAACTTTGTAAAGTATTATCCATACCTGCAAAATCCCAGAACATTACTTCGTAATCAATAGAACCAGTTGCCAGTCTTGCTCCTGCCGGATCAACAGATAGAGCTGTAACAGCTTTGTTTCCATGAGTAATTGTTACATCACTACTTGACGGTATACTGGAAGTCTGTTCTTCAACAACTTCATCGTTATCGCTTTCATCATCACTGTCTTTATTTAAATATTCTTTTGGCACAGGAGGACCAATAAATTCGTCTTCTTCACTGTCTTGTACACTTTCATGGCTTGAAAATCGTTTTGGTACAGGAGGCCCAATCATTTCATCATCACTATTACTGCTTTCATTACTTTGAATCATATTTTTAATGTAGTCGGGAACTGGAGGCCCAATAAAGTCGTCGTCGCTTTCGCCGCCTGCCATTGTTGAGGTTAGGTGTGTGTAACTCACAGTATTCTAGAGTTACAATATTATTTTGTGTATTTTCTTCATGAAAAATTAATCTAATAACTTTTGTAAATTTATTATGAAATATATTTAATTCTAATTCTTATTATTACGCGATTCCGCCCGATATTTTACATTGCCGTTATTACGCACAACTTAACCCAAAACACAAATAAACTTACTGCCAACATTACAAAATAATATAATCGTAGTAGTTTGCTTATAATTTAATATTATATTCCGCCTTTACGAAAAAAATCATTTGAGATAAAATTTACGTTTTCTTTATTTTTAAAGCATCAATTATTCTAATTTTGCCGATAGTTAAATTAATCAAATAAATTACGTTAAATTGTGTATTGATAATATTTTAATTAACATAGATTGTTCGTCACAACATGCAATTCAACAATTTTTATATTGCACAATGCCATTAGGTTCAAATTTAAAGTAAAATCGATATCTCAACAAGTACTTTAGTCTGTGCTCTCTGGTGGGAAACATTGACGTCAGCATCATCAATATGCTTTTGGTTGCTTTTATTCTCTTTCATGTTCATAGGCGTACGCATTACGTCATTCCGGTAGTCATGACAACAAAATGATCTGATTTTGAATTATATTATGTGATTAGACGCAATATTTAAAAATATATATTTAGGTAAAAAATTGTAATTAAATTTGGCCTCTTGTCATATTTGTTTAGCTCGTTTATATATTATATATATATATATATATATATATATCTTATAATAAAATACCTACTTGAACAACCCAAGTACAGCATTACAAAGTAAATGAAATGAGACTTTCTTTATTCCAGCAACACTTACGCGGAATTCCGCATTATCAGTTGTATATAAATTACTTAAGTATTCATTACATAACTCATAAAATTAGAAAACTCTTTTTTGAATATTGAAAAAGTATTTTAATAATATTTATGTAGATTAAAATAAATACATGATATACATACATTAAAAGAAAAGAGGAAACCCCTTTTTATTTAATGGATGTTTATTGGCTCATTTCTGTTTTAAAAGTTAATAAATCTGCTGATCTCCATGACAGTGTTAGCATCTTTATCCGTCATCTAAAAGATTCTGGACTAAACTCAGTTGGGTTGGTCATTTTCTTTACATAGATAAAAAAAGTATAGCATTTGAAATGAGCATCAGCCTTATAACTTAAATCATTAATAAGTAAATAAATGCTCATTAATATTTCCTCTAGGTAACTGTCATATATGCAGTTTATCTTTTTTCCTTTATTATACACATAAGTTGAATTGCATCAAAAGTTCAATCTGGCATAGAATTGGCATTGTTATGGGTGATAACATTGATAAATGAACATTTTTAAAGTTGTTCAGTTCATTATTAATTTACTTCTACTACTTTAATTTTAATTTTTCCTTAATCCTTTTACATCCTGCCCTAATTTCAATTTTTAGAATTAATCATATTTATATTCAGAAAGGATATTTTGTGTAAGAAAATCATCTTAAGTGTAGAAAATTGTATCGTCTAAAGCTCATTTTACATTATTTATTGAAGGAAATAAATACACCTTATGTCCATAAAAAAGGCCTTGAATTTGAGTGAAAGTATTGTTACAGAATAATAAAGTTATGATATTTCCATTCTAAAAATGTTGTTCAATTGATTTGTTTTTTGTTATAAATTCTTGGAGTGATTCTTGTGGTTTTCCCTCACAATAAAATTATTAATAAATAAATATAAGACTCAGAATTATTACTTCCATTTATATAGTATAAATATGAAAAAAATTAAAGTAGCTTTCATACTTGCATTCATTTTAAAATTCCCACAATTAATAAGAATTATCATTATTACCAGCTTGTCGTATGATGTATTAAAACATTACTAGTGTAATGTATACATTATACATTACTAGTGTAATCGTTTTTTTAAATACCTACTTACCCTGAAAACATATTGACATTTTTAATAGATGAAGCAAATAAATTTACCTTATTTATGAAATGTATAAATAATAATAATAATGATTTTTACACATTAATAATTCACACACATAACTATTTTCCTCCCCTGCTGCAACCATCATCATCGTAGATGAAAGACAAAAGTAGCACTTTTGCCTTTCATCCAAAAAGTTTGTGTTAAAATCCTTCTCGGGCTTAGCATGTTTCAGATGCTAAAAAGTTGATTTCTCATCTCATTAAAGTTCATACTTACAAGTGACTAATCAGACATTAGCCTGCGCTTACTTCATGAATAAACATTTCAGTTAAGATTTTGTATTAGTATTATTTTTATCCAAAGTCAATGATTTGTTAAAATGTTGAATTTTTAATTAATAAGAATAGTATCACCATATGGAAAAAAACATTTGTTAAATAAAATTATCTTCCCTTATTAAAAAATAAAAAATTATAATTATTTATTGGTAGTTAATTTTTCTTCAGGTCTAATGAGTCTGAAGAGCTTTAATTAATTATAAATCTATCGCTAAAAATGTTGAAGAAATTTAGTAACCTGTTTATTAAGGTTATTTTTTTTAAAGATATCCTTATTAATTTATTAAAGAAGCTAGTTCTTTTGTTAAAAGTAATTTTTTTCTTAAAAGAAACATGTTAATACATTTTTATTATGTAAATCAGCACAATACAGAAATAAATACAGTTCCTAATGCTAGATTCTCAAAAGGTTTCATCACCTACTCTCTTCACATTTTCTGTTGCTGTTTAATGTGAATAACACTTCCAGACATACTGTTAAAATTTTGATATAATTAAAAATATGATTTACAATTGTGAAGACAACTTCGATGCACAGCCTTGAAAATAGAAATCTTGTTTTTATTAAGGGATCAGAATCCCTTTAAGCTAAAAATGTTGAAGAAATTTAGTAACCTGTTTATTAAGGTTATTTTTTTTAAAGATATCCTTATTAATTTATTAAAGAAGCTAGTTCTTTTGTTAAAAGTAATTTTTTTCTTAAAAGAAACATGTTAATACATTTTTATTATGTAAATCAGCACAATACAGAAATAAATACAGTTCCTAATGCTAGATTCTCAAAAGGTTTCATCACCTACTCTCTTCACATTTTCTGTTGCTGTTTAATGTGAATAACACTTCCAGACATACTGTTAAAATTTTGATATAATTAAAAATATGATTTACAATTGTGAAGACAACTTCGATGCACAGCCTTGAAAATAGAAATCTTGTTTTTATTAAGGGATCAGAATCATCAAAAAAAAACTCTAGGCGTCATCCTACCCCATCATCATCATCATCAGTCAAAACTTAACATCTAGACAGGTCATGGCAGAACAGGTGATTTCTTTAATAAGATAAGTATTTCTTTTATTTAATTTTAAGTAATTAGTGACAACATGTGCATTATTTCAATGAAAAGGAGTACTTTGATTTAAACAGGTCCTGGATGTTTATAAACAGTAATACATTAATGTTTAAAATACTCATAAAAATTGTTCATCCTAATGAATTGTCACCATGTTGAGTGAATATTGTAAATATAATTTACTCCACCAGTTAAGATCCTCGATAATTGTGCTGGGCTAATTTTGGTAAATGAATTGAAAAACAATGCTATTGTCCTAAACAAGTCACTGTCAGCTAAATTTCTTGCTGGTGAAAAAAATGAGCTTGATTAAATATATTAAAAGAATGTGAACTACTGAAAAGAAAACTACATAAAATAAAATTACCAAAAGCTAAGCAAGAAAAATAAAATTATAAAACGAGGCCGTAAATTCTTGTTCCCTATAACATTTTTGATTTTGAATGTTCATAAATACAGCAATGACATGAAAATTAACAATATTAGAAAAATAAAATTGAAATACATAAGAAAATTAAAAATAAAATAAAATCTTAAAAGCGTTAAAGTAATCAATATGACTTATCCTAAATGAATGCTCTAATTATCATATTGTTGTTTCTCCTTAGGACTTAAAGGACTTTACAAATTTAACCTAATTTTGCTCTTAATATGTAGTTGTTTTCAAATAATAATTAACAAATTAAATTGTGGTTGATGATTAAAATTAATTATGTAATAGAACACATACAGATATGAATATAAAGTGCACGGGTCAAACGTATTCTCTGATGAGAAATGATGTGAATAAAAATCATCAATTAATTTTACTTGTTTTTTTGAGTATTTATGTATATTGAAGTTAATAAAAGATCAGTAATTAGCAAACTTTTACCTTTATAGATTTCTTTTTATCAGATATTTACTTAAAAAAGTATAAATAAAATACAATATGTACTTAAACTTTTAATTTTTGTCATATTTGCACTAGACAAACAGATTTTATTTTATTTTTAATTTTCTTATGTATTTTAATTTTATTTTTCTAATATTGTTAATTTTCATGTCATTGCTGTATTTATAAAAATTCAAAATCAAAAATGTTATAGGGAACAACAATTTATGGCCTTGTTTTATAATTTTTTTTTCTTGCTTAGCTTTTGGTAATTTTATTTCATGTAGTTTTCTTTTCAGTAGTTCACATTCTTTTTTAATCAAGCTCATTTTTTCAGTAGCAAGAAATTTAGCTGACAGTGACTTGTTTAGGACAATAGCATTGTTTTTCAATTCATTTACCAAAATTAGCCCAGCACCATTATCGAGGATCTTAACTGGTGGAGTAAATTATATTTACACTAGTCACTCAACATGGTGACAATCCATTAGGATGAACAATTTTTATGAGTATTTTAAACATTAATGTATTAATGTTTTTAAACATCCAGGACCTGTTTAAATCAAAGTACTCCTTTTCATTGAAATAATGCACATGTTGTCAGTAATTACTCAAAATTAAATAAAAGAAATACTTATACTGTAAGTACAGTCTACACCAATGCGTAAGATTATCAGTAATTTCTTGTTAGTAAAAGCAAACTTTACTTTTAATAAACTTAATTAGTATTTACTTTCCTTAATAAAAATCTATTGATCAGTAATTATTATAGTGTACTCACATCACTCAAAGTAAGGTAATAAAATAAAGTTAATACGAAGTAGATAAAAAATACACCAAAAAAGAAAGCATTCTATCTTATGGTTTTTTGTTTTGGCAAAAAATTTCTTTCTAGCCTAATTCTCCTTTTTTAAAACTATATAAAAGTTTAACTGATTTATATACTTTTTTTCTTTCTTTCAGAAATTATGAATGAAGCAATTAAGCAGAAAAAGAAAAGTGGAAAAGAAGTAGAATGGCGAGTACTTGTTGTTGATCAACTAGCCATGAGAATGGTTTCTGCATGCTGTAAAATGCATGAAATATCAGCTGAAGGGATTACCAGTATGTATCTTTTTTTAATTAACTATCATATATATATATATATATGTACATACACACACGAGGCATATTCATAAAGTAAGAGCCTTTTGTCATTAAAAAAATTAACTCGTGAGAAAAGGTTTTTACTTACAGTTTTAGTTTACTACATATCTGCTTCACTTTTCCATATAATCACCATTTAGTTCTAAGCATTTTTCATATTGCTGAACCAGTTTCTTTAACCCCTCCGCATAGAAGTTCACCGCCTGGGAATTGAACCAGTTGACAAAGACAGTCTCGAGTTTCTCATTTTCAAACCATTGTCCAAGCCAATTTTTCAAATGCAAGAAGAGGAAGTAGTCACTAGGTCCAAGGTTGGGACTATATGGAGGGTGGTTAAAAAGGTTCCAATGAAAATCTTGAATCTTATTGGTAAAGGCAGAGGTGTGAGAACGTGTGTTATCATGAAGGAGGATTACACCGGACAACAGTTTCCCGCATCATCGATTTTGGATCGCACGTCTCAGTTTGGTGAGCATTTCACAGTATATGTCAGCTGTAATTATTCATCCACGTTCCATGAAATCAATCAAAATGACACCCTTTTCAACCCAAAAAACGATAGCCAACATTTTTTGACTAGTACACAGATTGCTTAAACTTTTTCAGTTTTGGGGAACTTGAATGGCGCCATTGCATTGACTGTTGTTTTGATTCTGCATTGTTGTAGGTTATCCACATCTCGTCATATCAATGTGGGAAAACAAATCATCTCCATCTTGTCAATAGCCATCCAAAAATGCTCATCCACTGCACATTCTTTGCTCTTTCTGTTGGTTGATGTGCATTTTTGGTACCCACCTTGTACACAATTTGTGATATCTGAGCTTTTCTGTGACAATCGTGTAGATAGAGGTACATCTAACATGCGGAAATTCATCAGCCAGAGCACTAATCGTCAATCACTGATCACATGGCAGTTTTTGGTTCATTTGTTCAATGGTTTCGTCGGTCTGAATACTGGGCCTGCCACACCACTGTTTATTGTGCACACTTGTACAGCCATTTTTAGAGTCTCGACACCATTGTGTAACTTTTCCTCCACTCATTACTGTAGGTCCATACACTAGGCACAACTCCCGATGAATTTCAGCAGCTGAAGGTCCTTTTACACAAAAATGGAATCACAGTGCACACTTCACTACTGGCAGTAGAAACAACTGTCATGGACATTGCGATCTGCATTCACCAGCAGGCAAACAACTATTGAATCAAAACAACAACTGCAGTAGCTTTGTAAATAGCTGATAGCTTTGCATGCATGAAACTGTTTTCAGACTTGCTAATATTTAAATATAAGCCGACGGACCTTACTTTATGAATATGCCTCGTGTGTGTGTATATATTTATATGATGAAAATCCATAAATGAAATTACTTGGGTTCTGCATTTTGTTGTTGATTTAATTAAACAGGACAAAAAGATTCCACATCACACTTGCACCATTATCATGAGATTGATTCTATTCATCTTGAGTTCAGGAAATGAGATGAATTGCAAGCCTTAGTAATGAGTAAATAAATTGTATGAATTCTGCGGTCATTTTTTAATCATTATGCAAAGTACCGGGATGAATTCCTATCATATACCATGCCAGGAGATTAATCTGAATTTCATATGTTGTGCCAGAGTAAAAGTCAATCCGTAGAATGTTATCATCACCCTTGTTCACCATTCAAGTCAAAAAAATTTTATGCATCTAAGCTCTACTCAAAAAGTTGTGGCTATTGTTCTTCTGGGACCAAAAAAGTCAAAAAGCCATAGTAAATGCTTATGCATATATCAAATATTAGAAAAGTTGTGGCAAGCCATCCAAAATTGCAGAAGGGGCCAGTTATTCTAGTGACATTTTACTCCTCTACATCAGTGCACAGCTTCAAGCTGCTGAAAAAATAAAACTATGCTTATAAAATTTAATTGAGTCATAAATTTTTATGTTGCTCATAAATTTTCAATCTTCCACCCTACAGCCCCAACCTGACACCTAGCAGTATCGTTTGTTTACCAAACTGAAAGTCTTTTTGGGAGGAATGTATTTTGAGAATGATGAAGACTTGAAGAATACAGTGACTACTTACCTCAATGAATTGACAATGGAGGAGGGTATATGACACTGGAATTTAAAAAGTCAAATTTGATTTGCGATTATTATATTACTTTTTAAAATCAATTAAGAAATGAAATTTACAGGAATGTAAAATATCAGTTTTACCCAGCTAAAAAGTAAATGTTAATTTTTTTTTAAAATCATATTTGTGATTTTCAGTAAGTGTTTTATTTATTTTTCCCTTTATTCTTTTATTTATTTGTTAATCTGTTAGGAAAAATGTCATAGCATTGAATCAAACTAAAGGACTTTATTACTAATCTAAAGTTCCATTAAATGATTGTAGCCATTTTTATTCAACCTCATTCAAGTCATGTAATTTTATAGTACTCTATGCTACAATCACCTTTTATGAAACTAGGATATTCCTAAAAAGCTACATTTAACTTATTTCGCCATTTGTCAAATTAGTCAAATGGCTAGTCAATTTGTCAAACATAGATAAATGAAGAAAAGATATTTTATATAATAGTAAAATTGTTAATCCATTTTTTTTAAGTCAGAAATAATTGTATTTTTTTGTTTAACTTGGGATGTATTTAGCTATCAGATTCATTACTGACACTTGTACTTAATAACCACCAAGATTTACAGTTTGCAAATTGAGATTTTAGTTAATTTGATATTGGATTTACAAATTTTAGTAATAGATCAAAAAACAGAATTCTCTCATTAATTATTAATAATTTAGTATCAATATTCATTAATAATCTTCATATCTAACATTAGTTATAAAACAAATACATGCATGCTTATTACTCAGCCTTTTTTTCTTTTTAATGCTAATTTGTTACTTAAACTAGTTTTTGAAATAAAGAATGAACATATTATTCTAATAAGTTACAGGAGACTAACTGCAGGTTAATGATCTGAGAATTAATAATGTGTTCCAGTTGTTGAAGATATTAACAAAAAGAGAGAACCATTACCAACTATGGAAGCTGTCTACCTTATCACACCCAGTGAAAAATCTGTACATGCTTTAATGCAAGATTTTGCTATGCCCAATCGTACCATGTATAAAGCGGCACATGTTTACTTTACAGAAGGTAAATGCAGGAGGATAAAGATATTTGTTTTTTATTCATTTCATTTTAAAATGATTTATTCTTTGAGTATGATTTTATATTTATACATATTAATATATTGTCTAGAGAAGATTATGCTATATAATTTTATCATTAGGAAATAAGAATACAACATAAGGCTATTTTGCATGATTTTTTTCAATATGTCTTTTTAAAATGAGCCTTCCAAGTATGATTATTTCTTAGTAATTTTTACAATAGGAAAATCAGATTTCATTGATCAGTATACATATTTTCAACATGAAAAGCTTTTAGAATGTTTTATTTTAAGCTAAAAATATGTTTTAATGATATTGCATTTCATAGTAAAATTAACATTTCTTAGAAAATGTTTCATATTTACAGAAATCAAACTTGTCATAATTTAGTATTAAAGTTACTAAAATATAACTTATAAAACACCACTTATGAAAGGCTAGTGTACTGGGGATGTTCATTTTGTTCTATATTTAAATTTTTTATTAAATATAAGTAGTGATATGACCATGAAAATGTTTTTGAATAGTGGTTGCTTCATAGGGAAACATTGAGACATATTGTTATGCTCCATTCCAGCAAGGAGGTATGTAAAAAGAAGAAACTAAATCATTTTTGTTGTAGAGGAGTTAAATCCCTTGAAAACATGTAGATCATAAAAACCAAATTTTTGGACTCTAGCATTCTCGAAAATGTGTAAACTATTAAAATTTGAGAATTGAATGTTTGCAGTAACAATATTTTTAATACACTGAAGGTCTTAGCAGCCAGTAATACATATCTGTTAAAGAAAGAAAAATTAGAAAAGTAATTTACAGTGATAATATTTTTTTTAATTGTGCCTCCAGAAGATATTTTAGGATCAGTGGATATAGTTCCGTTATTAGTGTTGTTACAAATGGTACTTTCTTAAAGTATTTTGGAAACCATTGACAAATTTGATCTGTGCTGAGTTTGTTCTATTTTGTTTAATATATTTTTACTGAGATTTATAGTGCTTGGATATTTTGTGATGTTCAAGTATGTTGTTAGTGGTATTTAGATAGTGTGTCTTACAATGTGAAAATTGTAATTAATATGTTTGTATATAATGTGTTAAGATTTTATACAGTAATTCGCAGAGGTTGATTCGACCATTGTGAGTATGTAACTAGCTGTACCATTTGTTCGCATATTAAATAGGTTTATGAACATTTTAAGATGAACTTCATTAATAAGCATTGTTTTTTTTTCCAATACCACTCATTAATAAGCTGAAGGGACTGCATCATATTTCAAAAAAAAGCTTCTAGAGGCACAGTTCCATGAATAGTCATTTTTCTAAATTGTTTAAAAAATAATTCATCATATTTTGTCATGATGTTGTTAGTAAACAAATATGGCTTGTAATGTAAATTTATTATAAGGACAGGTTAATTTTTTTACTCTCAGTTTTTATACATTTTGTATTAAGATTGTTTGCAGTAAATTTAAAATTTTAAAAGCACTTTTGTGCTTTTTACCTGGTGTTTGACCAGGCAAATAGATAGCATTTAATCAGTTTTTTCGGGAATGAATACATTAGTGCCATATTATGGAAATAACTCTGTTTCCCTGTACTTGTAATTACATCTCATTTTCTCTTTTCTAACATTTTTTTTTTTATTATACAGTTTCATAAATGTCATTTTAAATAGAACCGTCCATTTTAACTAGTTGAATGAAAGCTATAACTGATCATTTATATGATTCTTAAAAAATACAAAACAAACCTTAGTCACCTTTTATTTCTTCTGTAACAGAAGTAAAATCCCAAATGTTAGAAATTTAATTGCACAAATTCTAATCTATTTGATTCTTTACAGAATTGATCAAAAAATAATTTCTCAACTTCCATTCCTCTAATTTTGTTATAGACATGTGATTTACTATTTTTCCAGCTTACCTGTTTTATTTTGTACATGCTATACATGTATTAGGAGCATTTGATGTTTAACTGAAATAGCAACAAAAATGTGATTTTTTTCAAAAAGATGTCTTTATGTAGTCTTTTAGCTCAGAAACTTTTGATATTATTAGAAAAATACAATTTGTTGAAACAAAAAAAACTATACGTTTGTTTCATCAGTTACTTTATTGTTTTATGCTAATCTTTTATTGCTAATCTTTTTTCAGCAAGCAATTTTTTTCATGTTGGAACCAGAAAAATTAATTTAGTACTTTTTGGAGAATCTAGTGAATGTAGAAGAAATTCATAACATAATTTACAAAATTTTGTCTATAGTAATTGCTGCTGTAATGAACTGCTCTGACACACTTTTTTTATCAAATTTGATTCTTTTTCATATTTCATTGAAGCTTTGTTTCTCTTACAACCCTTTTTCATCCAATTGTCTACTCTCATTGTAACTAACTTTTATTTAATATTCTTTGGTTTATTGCAAAAATAATAAAAATCTTTCTTTAATAATCTTGTCTTTTAAACTCAAGATTATTGACTTAGAAGATTATAAGATTGTTTACTAATCTTTATATGAGGTAATTTTTTTAGTATCCTTCTCTAGGAATGTGTTTATTTATTATAATTTGAATAAATTTGTAAATTGTGCTGGCTTCATAGTTGTAAGTAATCATTAAAAATTCATTTGTATTTCAGCCTGTCCTGAGGAATTGTTTAATAAATTGTGTCATGCCACTGTAGCTAAACGTATAAAAACACTGAAAGAAATTAATATAGCCTTCATAGCTTATGAACAACAGGTATTTTGTATAAATTATAACTGTTATGAATTTGAATGAATTTTATTCAATGGCATTATTGGTATATAACATGGTGATTGGTGGATAAGTGATGCTTTCGCTTCACTAACAATAGTTTATGTCTAACTACGTCACTTACACTGGCTGTATGTTTGCAATTTTATTTTTATTTGTACTAAATATTAAGTTTGTTCTTTAATTTTAAGTTTAAATCTTTTACTGTTGTCTTTCTTTCTTAATTTTATTTTTCTTCATCTTCTGGTTTTCTGTTTTCTTTTTTAAATTTTATTAACAGAATTTAATTTTTTACCTTTTATTTAAAATTCTTAAAATTTATATTAAAAATTATACACTTTAATCAATAAATTTTGAATTAAACAATAATTTATTACATACATGATTTTATATAATTAAATAAAAATCATATTTTATTGAATCAGCATTTCATTCAATGTAAATACTCAGCAAAAAATATTTATTAATTTCTTATAATAATTATATTATTAGAAAATATTCTAAAATTCTTATGTTCATGCTTCTTATATTGTATAGCAGAAATATCAGATATTTCTATGAGGTATATTAACTTGAGAGTTTTTTTTAATCATTCAGCCCTTCTTAACAATAAAAACATTGCTATATTCATTTAAATTTAGTTGTAATTAAACAAATTAATAAAAGTTAAAAAAAAGCTTTTTTTAAGTGCTTTATTTTTCAGATAATTTATATTGTATTTGTTATATGCAATTAATATCATTCTTGTCATCTACAATAACACTGAAAAATCCAGTATAAGATGTTATGAGAAGATTCAGGAAGATAGATGTGAAAAATGGTTAGAACATTTTTTTTTTCTTTTAGAGTGCTCTTTTTCTACTGCTATTGTTAGCTTAACATAGGTTAAAATATTAAGATATTTCTTATTATTTTTATTCTATTGCAGTGCAAATTCAAATAGTAGGTAGACCAATCGGTTAAATATATGTTAGAAACAGAATTTCTTTTCATACCCTTTCATATTTCTATGTCTTCTTGAACTTAATTGTAACAAGGAACTATTAGTTTGAGCTTGCCCATCAAGCTCCTTTATGTATTAGGAAACCTAGTTTTACCTTATAACATACCTCAGCTCCAGTTAGGATTTTTTTTATTCACCACTGTAGCAAGAACTCCCAGACAGCTCCAAAGAGCTGCTCTAACTAACCCACCCATTACACTAACAACAGATTAACTTCACAGACCCCAATATCTTAGCATAGATCAACGTACCTGGTATGAAATGAACCATAGAATACGTTGATGGAAAAAGGATCAAGTATATGACAAAGAAGCCAGCAACCTGCAGAAGGAACCACAGGATTGAAACAAACAAATCTATGTAAAAGAGTGCTTCTGAGTAATTAAGATTGTGGATGACTGACTATAATACCAAATATTCCTCAGAAGATTGGAACACCATTATTGAAGATGAGGCAGCTCAGATATATGTTGTAAGAAATTTATTTTCTTCCAGTTATTTTTTTTGAAGTCATTTGTCAATAAGTTTTGAATTTTTTAAAGAAAATAGTTGCCCATCCACAAATTTTGTGACATCAGAACTATTCAGTTTAGTTGTAAACCATTTACTTTTTACTGAAGAATATGTCAAGCTTTTACCTTATTCCATGCTCTAACACTTCCCTGAAACTATTTGAGGTAAGTAAAATCTCCCATATCTAGATTCTCTCATACTGGGAAAAAATAATTCAGTTTGTTTTTATCTGTATTATTTTTATGACATATATAAAATTATCTAAAAAAACCTTTTAATTACACTTTTATTTAACAAATTGACTATTTAGCAAGTCTACTATGCTTTTTATTTTTATAATTTTATTAATTCTAAGAAAATCCTTTTAAATTTTTCATATAATATAGTATACTATATAGTTTAAATATTTACATGGTAATCCTTAATATTGTTATGTTAAGATTACTTCTAATGATAAAGGGTTGGGGCACATGTGATTAGTCATGACATCAACAGCTTTTTTATGCTACTGTATTTTTTCAATGTACAAGGTTTGTTCAGAAATAACCGAACATTTTTAAATACGCGCCAATGGAGATGTTTAGTGATGTGGGGTTGGCAGCATTGTGTTCCACATAATCTCTGTAACCACATGTTCTTGGATTGTTGATATCTCATTTAGTTTGCACGTTATTATTTGAGTGCAACATGTTTAAGTGTTAGTAGTGATTTTTGTAATGTGCAATTTTTTGATGATTGAACTTATGTCTGAATGTTGTAACTGTAAACCCAGCTTTCATCACCATTATGATCCTTTGCACGAGTGTTTCATCATCATTGACTTGTTCAAGAAGTTCTACAAATGTTCACTTGATGTCCTTTCTGCTGTTCGGTAATCAAACAGGGATCAAACTTTCTTCCACTTGATGCATGTTCAATTTTTCAGTCAAAATATCATGGTATGATCAACTATGAAACATTAAGTCATATATGTCTAGTTTCTTCATCACCTAGTAATTATCAAAGCCAATTGTTCAGGAAAAGGAAAAAATAACACAAAAATTAAATGAGATATCAATAATCCAAGAACATGTGGTTACATAAGAGGTTATGGGGAACACAATGCTGTCAACCACACTTCACAAAATATCTCCATTGGCGTGTAATTAATAATATTCAGTTATTTTCTGAACAGACTTTGTATTATTATACTGTTAAAACCAAAAACTTGAGGAACAGTCTTTTATTGTGTATTAAACAATATAGCATAAACAAGTTATGATTATTGTAACTTAGTTTTAGTTTCTCACATTCTGTCTTCATTATTCTCAGCATTCGTTGTTTATGTGTTAAATTAGTATGTTCATCAGCCAACAGATGATAGTCATGACTACAGTTGAAATAAAACTGAAAGTCATGACAAGAGTTGATATAGGTATTGTATACTAATACAAATACCTATTAAATACCTATTTTAAGTAAGAATAATGGGAATTAGATAAAGGGTAAAAATGGTTAAAGTTCTGTATAAAAGCTAAAAGTGGTTGATCGCATTGTAAAATAGATAAATACAACTATGAAAATAATTCAGGTACAACTATGAAACATTGTCATATATGTCTAGTTTCTTCATCACCCAGTAATTATCAAAGCCAAATGTTCAGGAAAAGGAAAAAATTTCATCATATAACCTAGATGAGAGTTTATCACCAGGGATGTTGGACATAGAAATATTGATAAGTTGGAGACAGTGTTCTAGATATTCACCATGCATGTAGTAAATTTGTCTGAGCTCTAATATTTTTATATAAAAGATTCTTTCTCATTCCAGAAATCTCCAGTGTCCCACCATTATTGTTTTAATTATGAAAAATTTTATTACTGTATACTTTATAATTAAATATAATGTACAGTAATACTCAATGTACAGTAATTTTATTATAGTATACAGAGTTTTCTGAGTTTTGTTAAAGATAAGTCTGAAGTGAACTGTTTGGTTCAGTGAGAATATAGCTTTTGTTTTTATCTTAAGAAATAAGATTTTCATATAAATAAATTACTCTCAATTTCTTTATACCTAGGGATGTTTTCTTAATGGTTTTCTTGGTCAGCAAGCACTAGAGCACAAAAGTTTTCTTAAATTGGAGAATTTTCTCTAATAGAAGTTAATAATTTTCTTATAACATGCACAAAATTATTTTTAACCTAATAAATATTGTAAATCAGATTAATATTTGCATAAAACCAGAATGCTGTAAATAGCAGCCAAATTAAAATTCATTTTTCTTGCAAAGTAAGGAATTAGTGGATATTTTTTATTTGTAAAATTCGTTTTTTGAATTGATTGAAAAAACTGGAAATAAAACAAGTACTTTACTTACAAGAGAAGTATATATTTTCAGAGATTTAAATAATAAATCACATTTTATTTACATCATTGTTTAAAAATCTAAAAATAAATAGATAAAAAAAAGTTTTATTTAAAAAATGTAAAGAAATCTAGAAGTTGGCCACTGCACATAGTTTACAGCCTTTATAACAATCTAGAGTAATAGACAAGAATCCAACCAATAACTTATTACCATTTGAACAAAAACTATACTGCCTATCATACAGATCTGTAATATTTTGATTGTTAACTGTTATACTGATTTGGATTGTAAATTCTAAATACTTAATAATTTTAATCTTTTGCAACTAATATTTATTGGTATAACTTTTGAAAAATATTTATTTCTCATGTTCAAAGAATTTCTCTAATAATTATGTTCATTCTGATAGCTAAAATCTTAAAGAAACATTAAAATTATTTTCTTTTAAGTTTTTATGTTGTTTTCTAAGGTATTTAATTTATATTTAATAATTTTTTAAGTTCCTTCATTTATAATAATTTTTAACAAATAATTTTAATTTTGTTGGGTTTCTTCATTTTATTTTTATGTATTTTATTTGCCATGTTACTTTTATTTTATTTAATGTTGCATAGTTTAAATGTTTTGCTAAATGCTTAAACTTACAGCCATAGTGTACTGGCATTTATAAGAACTAATATTGTACGTGACTGAGTAATCTGATTGATTTACAGTTTTCCTAACATTCCTATAACCATCCATTATCATTAAAAATTTTCATCACAATTATTATCAAATTACATGTCAATTTTTTCTTATAAAATCAAAATTATGTTTGCTAGTATGCCAGGAGGAGTTGTTTAATGAACTTTGCAAGTCATGCGCTGCAAAAAAGATAAAAACATTGAAAGAAATCAACATTGCTTTCTTGCCTTATGAGTGTCAGGTTGGTTACTTCTTGTATGTTCTATCTTTTCTCTTAATTTGTTTTTTGCATGCCATTTCACTTTTCTGTATTACTGAAGTAATTTTGTAGAATGATTCACTGTTTGTGTATTTGCGCTTTTGTATTTTTTTTTTGTTAAAAATGTGTTTAGTTAATTGCCTTTTTGTAATTTCTGTGGTTTTATGTTACTTTTGATAAGAACTGGTAATTATTTTTATTTAAAATGTATTATATACTTTATAATTGCATTATACATTATTATTATATTTCGATTTACTTGTTTATGTTATTTATATTAGATGTTTTTAGTTATAAAAAATAAAATAAATTAATTGTATCCAGTCTATGTTTGTTACTTCACTGTATGATCATTTCCTTTCTTGGCTAGACCTTTATTCTGCATTTTGCTCATTAGTAGAATTTTTATATATAATAAAAATGTAGGAATATGGCAGTTTTTTTTTCTTTCTTTTGAAGTAATCTGTAATAAAAATTATTTATTTTGTGGTTTGACAAGAAAGGAGTAAGATTGGAGTTAGGGTTTAAGCAAAGATCTAAAGTGAAAGATCTGATTAATACATCATTGTTGGTGTTTTACTTGGTCCAGCAATTTATAGATTTTTAATTTCTTTTTTCTATTTCATTAAAATTAGTAGAAGGTTGATTTTTTTAATGATATAATTCATTTTTTGTCTTCGATTTTATACACAACATACAAATATTAATGTTATTTCTAAATATCACATGCATAGCTTATCTTCTGAAGAAAAGAGTTCCACATTAGTTTATACTGGCTGGTGAATATTATTACAGGTTGGCTGCTGATTTGAGTGGACGTATCATTTGTAATAATAAAAACAAATTAAAATATTAAATTACTATATTGATATGATAAGTAAGAAAAATATTTATTTTCTGTCGTTACTCCATGATTTGATTACACCAAAGAAATAAAATTGAACATTTAACACAATAAAAAAAATGCCTTGAATGATTTTCTTGCTCACAACACACATCTGAATCCAGTGAATTTCCTGACACAATGTCCCCACCAAGCAATCATGCCTCACACACACAATATCATCCACTGGCTTTTTTTTATTAATTATTTAATAATTTGTGACTATTATTATTTATTTTTATTAAGTGTTTTATGTTATAAAAAATTAATATCATAATTACACTAATTATTTTTAACTTCATTAAAACAAAAAATCTGATGTGGACACCACATGACTTTCTTGTATGCCTATTAAATTATATATACACATTTATTTCACTAATAACTTGTGATCATTTTTTTATGGTTATTATTGAATTATTATTTATTGTAAAACTGTTTTACAATCACAGGTTAATAATTATTAATAAATCTATATATTTAGATTAAAAAAAAAGAAATGAAGTCAAATTTGAACCAATGGTGCCGTCCCCTTGTAAGATCAAAATATTTCATTAATTAAAATTTTATTTTCTTATACCTCTGGAACCAGTAAAAATAAGTACCACTTATGATATATTGATGAAAAGCTCTCAATGAGGGCTTATTACTACAGTTAAGAAGAAGTCCAAAATCCAATTTTTTTTTTATTTTGGGCATTTTTGGTCAAGTTGATTGCAATCAGAAGGGGAGGTGCACAACTAGATGTTACAACAGTCCTAAATCTAAAATTTCAACATCCTACAGCTAATCATTTTTGAGTTATGCGAGATATTTATATACGTATGTACAGACATCACACCAAAACTAGTCAAAATGGATTCATGGATGATCAAAATGGATATTTTTGTTGAAAACTGAAAACCAAAATTTTTCGCGATCACAATACTTCCTTTACTTTGTACAAGGAAGTAAAAAACATTAATACTTCAGAAAGTACTTTGATTTGTTATGATACAGACAAAGCTAAATATGATGTATATTTACATCTCTGATTAATGCTGCATTGTGTTGATTACTTTGTTAATTATTAAAGGTTCAGAGTATTAATTCCTATTGTAAGCAGTCAAGTAGGACCTCAGTATCATGTGGTATCTGAATGAAATGGTATCATGAAGTACTTGATCCAGCCACAAATTAAAATGTAGACCTCTTTCAGTTAAGCTCATGAGTTGATCTGTTAGTAATCTGTTAGTATGAAATGATGGAGTGAAGTGTGTTTAGAGTTAAGAAGACAGTTAAATAAAATGAGCTGTGTAGCAATAATTCATTATAACAGACTTTATGCAAGGAAACATTTTCGAGAATTGACAAGCACTGCAATTAATTACTAAAGATAATAATTGATTGGGAAGAGTATGAACAATGAACAGTGATTGTAGTTAATTATAATTTTTAATAAAAAGTAAACAGATGTTTTGCAAAATAGAAATTTTGATACTCTTTGTTGATTTATTGAATTTGAAAAATAATGAGAAGGATAGGAACAGACCATTTTTTATTCTTGGTACAATTTTTCTTCTGAGGTATCTTATTTGAATGGAGGAAATAAATATAAATACATTCTTACTCCCTTATGCAAAATTTCACTCAAAAAATTTGGCCTATTTATATTGGAAAAATACTGGCTTCAAAATAACAATTTTATTTCTCTTCTAAAAAAATATATGACTATCAGAAACTACTTGTTATGAATTGTCAAAAGGTAGAAGAGTTGTTTCAGACATACCTCAATTTTGATGAGTTAAACTGTTTCTTTTCCAAAATAAAGAAAGGACTAATGGCAGTTTATTTTATATTTCAAATTATATTGCCTTAAGAATAATTAAAATCAGCCTGCTAAAAGCCGTGAAATAGCATGTTCAGTAAAATGTTTGTTTCCTTAAACTTAATTTTTTTTTAAATTTATGTTTTCACTGTCATTCATGAAGTAAAAGTATGTTGGCCATAACAAATAAAAAAATGTAGTGATTAAAGAATATTTATTTGGTATATTTTTATATATTCACAATTTTAATTTAAACAATTTTCGTATTTGTTACTTGTTTTCTATTGGATCTTGCAGAAATCCTTGCTTTTTCAGATGTTTAGTGACAGCTTTTTGGCCTTCATTTCTAAAAATTCTTTAATTTACCACATTGGAAAATTATTTTCTGGTTTCAAATTTATGACTTCAGTGAAATAATTTCCTTTTTAAACTATTAAAGTTAATATAGTTTGAATTAAACTCTCATCATGTCCCTTGATTACTAATTTTTTAATTGTATGACTATAGAAGTTCGATATTAGATGCATTTAATTATAAACCTGTAATACCACTAAACTCTTGTATATAAACTTTGCAACAGTATGTAAAACAAGATATAAAATTTGCCATACAGGTTTGTCATTAAAATAAAATTGCTCGTGTTGTCTATCAAGCTATTTGTTAAAGCGCCTTTGATTTGCTTCTGTTTTATAAAATTATTTAAATATTTTTGTGTCATGTGGATCACTGTGTATAAATATTTATACTTTCATATCATGCTAGGCAATTTTGCTTCAGAAGGGTAATTAACTGTTTTATTATGAGTGTGAAGTTAATTACTGATATTTTATTAATAAAACATTTATAGATTTTCTATGCTTTTTAAATAAATTTACTGAAAAAACATTTTTGTCTAACAAATAATGATTTCAGGTAAAGACAGAACATTGCTGCACATTAGATAATTTGTATCTATTAGGTAAGTTATTATTTTCCCAGATATAAAAAAATTATTTGCTTTTACAAAAGGAGATGAGAGTTTTTTTTTAATCTGTTTTGTATTTTTCATTGTTGATGGCCTTTGATTTAAGTCATTACATGTTTTTTCCTACCCTTTATTATGTAATAACATTTTAATTAAATTTTGGGCAATATGGTAATTTACCCAGTGAAGGAATAATTTTTTTTTACTAACCACTTCCTTTTCAGAATTAAAATGGTGAAATTGAAAACCTTCCAACCTTCCCCATTGCTAATTTGATGAGTGTATGTGTGACTGTGGTAGATAAATTTAAATTTGCTATCAACATTTTAAACAAATTTTCTGGTTATTCCATTTCATTTGAGTTGAGTTTTATTCTCTGTTGTACTAATTTCATGTTGTAAACAGATTAGACCAGAGCATTATTAGCAGCACTTAATCCTAGAATCAAATTTAAAGTAAACTTTATTGTCTTTCAGCTATTAATCATTTTTTTTGTATTTTATAGTAATCTTTTCTAAACTGTTTCAGACATTAACTTAAACATGACAGTTCTTTTCACGCAATGAAATTCTTTACTGTGATAAAATCAGCTGCTTTGTATTTTTTCTCTTTTATTCTTTTCTGTCTTATTTTTAAAACTTTATTCTTCAGTTATTTGATCAATTTTACTTTGATAGAAGCTTAGAATCTTGACTGGTGTATGTGATATTTTTGCAGTTTATTCAGTTCACTTTATCCTATTCTTGTATGAATGCTGGTATATGTTTTCTCCTTCTGAAGAATTATGCCTTCAAAGTATTTATTATTATTATTATTAGCCATAGATATTCTAGTGACATTTTATCAAGTTTCAACTTTGTACATTTTATTTTCCTATTTAATGTCAGCTCCTTCTTGATTTAAATGTGAAGTTGCTTTTATTTTAAGTTTGTAATTTTCAAATATATTGTGCCCAATAGAAATAAAACATTTTAAAAGTTTTGCTTTTAGCTCTGTGATTCCAATGGAAAAATAGAATATCTTGGCTTTGTCACTCATCCCATTTAAATGGAACATTGTAGAGGTTTGGCATTTGTTTGTCTCTGAAGCTGCTTTTACCAAAACATTATTCATTATGTTTTTTCTTTTCTGAAAAAAAGGTTTTAACTACTATAGATGGTTGCTGTCAGCTTTTGAGCTCAAACTCATCAAAAATAGTGAAATTCTGTGGTTTTTGATTTATTGTTAAGTGACTTTTCATTTATGGGATTACTTGGAAAAAACTAACTGTACTCTCACATGATTTCTAATATTGAAGAAATTAAAACCAGAATTTTGTAAAATTATGGTTAAATATTTCTTAAGGTGTCGTCCTTAAAGATTGCGAAAATCCCTATTCTCAGTATAATTCGTCTGTGTTCAACCTTCAAAAAATAAATTTCCCACAACTTATTATCTTTAACATACTAAAATGTTTTATTTGTATCAAACACTTTATAAAATTAATTTATTAATGAAAAGTATAGAATTGCATTCCGCTGCTTTAAATTAAATTTATATTTAAAAGATGATTATCTGATCACCTTTATTTTGAATTATAGCTGCTGTCTATTATTTAGCTTTGTCTTTTATCTTTTTTTTTTTAAGGTTATCCTTCATCATCATAAAAATTAAAATAAGCATATAACAAGATTTAAATATGACATGAACAGTCTTATTACAGTTTAAATACAGGTTTATTAATTTTTTTCTTCAATTTTACTAATAGAGCCATTTCTTTTGGCTGCAGTTATTAAGAAAAATAATCTATTCGTTCAGCAAAATAATGTATTATTCATTGGTTTTAATTGACATTTACATTTACTAATTCATGTCCAACAGAATATGTTATATTGTTCTGTGTTTTCAGGTTTTCTCATTGGATTCTCCCGAAACATTTCAGTGCTTTTATAATCCAACATTTTTATCCAGCAGAACTGCTAATATGGAACGAATAGCAGAACAAATCGCTACATTGTGTGCTACTTTGGGTGAATATCCATCTGTCAGATATCGCTAGTGAGTCTCCATTCATTTACTTTCATACAAATTGTTTAAGTATAGTAGATGGAAACTTAAAAAAAAAAAATGTATTGTTAGACTTAGATTACAGTCGTTTGTAGAAAACTGTCAATATTCTATAGGATATTTGGCTCTTTGAGGTGACAGCAAGAAACCTCTTCCCACTTTTCATATTTGAAGTGGGATGGTTGTTCTTGAGAATGTGTTACATTTTCAGAAGTGATTGGTTTCTAATGTTGTTTCACTTACAAGCTTTCAATTTTGTTACATAACAAACACACACACACATATATATTTATTTATTGCCTTTGAATAGCTGTTAATGTAAATACAACTAGATTTTTAGTTTTATCAATATTAGTTTTGAAAGTGTAATTTCTTAGATTTTAAAAAGACAAAATCCAGTAAATTAGGATTCAAGTCTAAATAAAAAAATTATTAATGTAATTTTTATTCATCAATAATAATTACTTTTGGTTGGCAGAAATCAGTTTACTTTATCATAATATATTTTCTTGTTGATGTTCTCATTTTTAAGAACAGAAAAATAGTCTTCAGGCGAAAAGCTGTTGAATATGAGCAGGTGTAAAGATGATTGTTGTTTCAGCCATTTCAAAAAACTCTTGTAACTATATTATATATTTTTCATAAGTATGAAAAGTGTAAAGAGGTTTTTTTACACTATTCAAAATTTCTTGCTGAATTTCAGCTTGGTAAAGATTATCTCTTCTATAATTATTTGGCATATCACAATTTCTTTATAAATTAGGGCATCTTCATATTCACCAGTTATATTAGAAATTGTTAGGGAAGATGACTTATTATTCTTAACATTGTTTTTTAATAACTATTAACCTAGTAAAAAATATTTATAGTTTTTTCTTTTTGTTATTATTCTGTTAGTTTACAATACAATTCAGAAAGATTTATACTCCAGAAAAAAATAGCATATAATATTGTATTAAAATTTAAGAATTTAATCCATTTTATGGACTCTTAAGGCCTATGCTGGAGTATAATGGTCCACATTTGTAGATCTACACTAAACTTATTCAGGGAGCTAAGCATCCTAAACACATATTAACAACTGAAAAGTAAAAATAAGAAGTACATGAATGATTACAAATATATTGTAAAGGAGCTTCCAGAATAAGAAAGAAAGAGAAAATAAAGAATGGAAAGCAACAAACAGATTGAAAAAAAATCCAGAAGAAACAACAATGAGATTCTTTCTAGAAAGAATTTGTAGAAAACTGTGGAAGGTTCAGACAATTTAAATCAATATGCTTGAATGAACAAAATAGCTGCTATTACTACAGGTCAAGCCCTAGGCTCAAAGGTTAAATACTTTGAGGACCAATTAACTTCAGATAGGTTAGTGTCAGAAGCATTCGGTGTGACTGTGTGGTGGTAACAAAAGAGCAAAGAGTGTGTCATAAATATTCTGTTTTGGGATTGTGCTGCTGTTGGCTGTTATGTACAAGAAGCTGTTTTGTTAGTTTGTTGTTTATTTGAGGACAAAGTTCAAGCTAGTTTCCTTTTGTAAACATTAAAAGTGAATAATTCTTATATAAAGTGAATTGTTGATTTTGTAATTATCTTACAATATCTTACAATAACAATGTAATATAATTGCTTTTAATTTTTATTAGCTATTGTAAAGTTGATAGAAAAATCAGAATTGTATTTTGCAATTTATAATTGACTTATTTTATACAGTATTTTATTTAAGAGTAAATAAATTGTATTTGTAAGAGTTTTTATGTATGCCATCTCTCAATATCCTTGTCGAACTACGAACATTCGACAATATGCAAGAGATTGCAATTCAGATTTACTCACTATAACTTTTTTACTTTGTATGTAATGTACAAAATCACATTGCTTCATTAGTATACATTATGATAACGTCAATAAATTACTCTGCTATACTAAACAATATTCAATAATATTTAAATGGATATTAATTTGAATTTTTTATAAATTCAAAGAGAGTATCCTGTAAACATTTTAAAATCTTCATTCCATATGGTGAAGTTGAGACATACCGATCCACTTACAGAAACCTTACAAATACTGTATATTAAGGTTTTCTTAAACTCCAAGTAATGACCCTTTTTTTAAACATGCCAGCAAGCTCTGGTATCCCTCATTTCCAATGGTATATTATATTAATATATATTTAATTAATTCTTAAGAAGAATTATAATTCAGAAGAAACATACACAAAATTGATTACTGTGATAAAAGAAAAAGTTGATTGTAACTTTGTAAAATTGGTGTATAATATTAAATGTGAAATTTCTTCACCTTATGAAGTTTTACTACAAATTTCTCAGTTTGTGAATGTAACATGTGGTTATAATTACTGCTTTAATAATAATGTAAATAATATCTAGTATCTCACATTTACAACTCTTGTAATTACTATATCTTAAAAACAACAAAAAATTAATAATGTTCATGGGTTTTTTTAACTTTCCTCTCATTATAATGCCAAAATTCCCATTTAAAACTTTATCAAGCTTCCCATAGTATATCGTACCTCAACTCTAACAAAATATATGCACAATCTGAAATCTGATGATTTATTTTTTTATTTTGTAATATCTGATTTTTTTTATGAATTATAAGAATATTTTCTAATAGAGGTTAAGATAGCATTAGAATGTGCCTTGTAGTACACAACTTGTAGGAGCTAATATTTGTTATAAATGTAGTATCTAATTTTTACTTCTTATTCATTTTAATGCAGTTTTATAATATAATAAAATATTTATAGCTACACTGTGTTTGATAAGTTTATTGTAAATTTAAAGTATTTGTATTAAAATATATTTCTTACAATAATATTTAAGTAAAATAATTATAAAATGTATGAAAAACAGTTTTTAATTTATGGAGATTTTTTTTTAATAAAACTTCATTGTTTTTCAAATATTATGTTTGTTTAGTCAGTAAACCTATTATTTATGTTCTTTCTTTTTAACATTGACTAATTTATGTGTTTTTTTAACAGTGATTTTGACAGGAATGTAGAACTTGCCCAGATAGTACAACAAAAGCTAGATGCATATAAAGCAGATGAACCGACTATGGGAGAAGGCCCTGAAAAGGCTCGATCACAATTACTTATTCTTGATCGTGGATTTGATTGTGTTTCTCCTTTGTTACATGAACTAACTCTTCAAGCTATGGGATATGATCTGCTTCCGATTGAAAATGATGTTTACAAGTAAATATTGGTTAATTTTATATTCAAATATAAATATTTCATATGGATATTTTTTTATGTTTAAAAAAACTAACAAATTTGAAATGTGGTAAAAACAACTGTTCTGATGCTAGATAAGAATCTCATTTAAAGTCTGTTATTCTAAAAATACACAAAGACAGAGTTAGGATCAGGCTTCTCTTAACACTTTTTCTATTTACTCTCCATTAAATATGAAATAATATATATTAAAAAAGTAATATCTTGTAAGATAAGATCCCATCTTACCTTACAAGATGTAATCTTTATATATGTAAAGACATTTAGTAAATTTTCATTAAAAAATTTTTATTTACTAAGAAATAAACAAAAAACACAAAGTAAAAAAATTTTCATACAGATGAGTATAAAATATGTCACTAAAAATATTTTTTAATAAATTCATGTACACCGAGACAACTATTATTCTACATTTTAGCCTGACAGTTATCAACAACAACATCTTGTATTAAAAGTCTTGACATACAAGTGCTTTAACTGATCTGTAGAACTGTAGACCTGTTACTTACTTAGTAACCTGTTGCAAGTAAGTGATATGTTATATATAACTGCCTAATAGTCTAAAAAAATAACCAATCTTAATTAATCATGCTAAATATTGCATTTCTTTAGTTGACATTACCAACACAAGTGAATTATGCATTGGTTTTTTGGCAATACTTGTGGAAGTCATTTATTTTTATAATAATTATTTTCATGCACATTCATGTTTTGGAAAATAAATTTTAATATGGAAGTCATAACTGAATTATCAAAAAAAAAATCTAATAGCATTCTTTTTTTACATTTACATTTGCTATTTATTTATTTATTTTTATTAACTAACTTTTATATTTCTAAAGAATTTTATGTACTAGTCCATTATAAATAGTTGGCTGTAATCTTCTGCGCACATATAGACATGTGTTAATGTTATTTTTCATAGTTTTGATAATATTTTAAGTTTATTATTTTTTTAAGCTATATTTAGTTTAATTAACAGATTTGAAAAAATAATAAGGTGTCTGTTCATCTGTAAGGTTTTATAATATCTTAAAAGCATATATTAATTATCAAATTCACCGGTTTCAATGATCAGATTTTTATTTTATAGAGAAGGTTCTTTAGGGTCTCATAGTGAGTTTCTTCCAAATATAATTAGCAAAAGTTTTTTGTTTAATATCAAATTGCAGTTCACGAAGGTGATTCAAAGATGTTTTTATTATTTATATTCATTGTTTCTTAGTAATTGTTTATTATATAGCATGCATATATGTGTTATTATTAAAGTATGAATCATTTGCATATATTAATACAGGTTGACACCTTGAATGTAACCTACAGGGTGGCGTATGAAATGATCCTACATTTGTTTTGGCAATATTTGTTTACGTTAATAATTATTAATGTGTTTTATATTGACAGAAGTGACAGCAGTTCATAAGTATTAGTTTCTTCTGAGAGCACTTTTTGTGTATCATTCCAAAATGACTGACAAAGGAAGCTGGCTGTTGAACAGCATGTAAAAGCTGTTATTTTTTTGATGAAACGAAAAGTGTGGTGCTTTCACAAAGAAGGTTTCGTGCACATTTTCAAACTTTGTGGTTGCTCTCATTTAAAACAATATGTAGGTTTAACTACAAAGAATGTAATAGTGATGGTTCACTATTTGAGAGAAAGCACGAGCCAATATTCGTTCTCCACAGAATGTCAAAGTTGTTAGAGCAGCATTGCTGAGGAGCCCAGGCAAATCAATAAGAAAAGCAGCACCACAAGTTGGGATTTCTAGGCATCTGTGCAGCAGATTTTTAAAGTTGAGATTTGCATTTGTATCTGTACAAAATAACAGTGTTGCCTAAATTAACGGTTGACAACAAACATCAAAGAATGGCATTCACTGAATGGGCTGTGAACCAAGACATATTGTTGAACAATGTTTGGTTTTCAGATGAGGCACATTTTCACCTAGACAGATTTGTTAATAAATAAAATATGCGTTTTTGGGCTTTTAAAAATCCACATGTGCTTCACGCTCCAGAATTATGGTACAGGTCGCTATCTCAAGTCATGGGGTAATAGGGCCATTCTTTTTTGAACAGACAGTTAACAGTGAACATTACCTAAACATGCTGCGTAATAATGTTGTTCCTCATACCTGCAAAAGGTTTTCAATTATAAAATGAGTGGTTCACGTAGGATGGAGCCATACCACACACAGCTAATATTGTATTGTAATATTGTAAGACTTTCTGCATGAAACTTTTAATGCAAATGTCATTTCAAACCACTTCCTAATCATTTTGTGTATGTGAACAGAAGTGGACCCCAAGCAGTCTTGATTTGAATCCTTGTGATTATTCTCTTTGGGGTTTTCTAAAAGAAAAGATTTTGATGGTGGTCATATTGAACATGTGATAAACAGAACATTATCTCCAGGTTTTTAGTAAACATGTTGTATTTTACTTTTCTGTACTGCAATTCAAATAATTATTTTTTTATAAAATAAAATGTTGGATCATTTCATGCACCACCCTGTAGTTGGTAATGTGTTGACTCTATGATACTGTCAGTTTGCTCCAAGCTCTTGAGCACATCACACACTTTTCAGTAGCATCTCATTAACCATACCTATCGTCAGTCCCATTATTATGAGTTACAGTCAGTGGTTGGTTTTTTAAATAGAAAAACCATCCTGCTGAGATTTATTGACTGCTAGTGGAAATGTTGCTTATGGAGAAGGTGTGATGAATGAGGGAAATGTATGGGAATTATGATGGCTATTCAATGTAAGTAGAACAAACATGCATGACAAAGAAAAATTTGGATGCTTGTCTGCATAACTACATTTTTTGAGACTGGAAAGGCATTTTTTTCTATCTTGAAGAGAAACTATCAGTTCAGAAAATTACTGCAAAACCTTTAAAAAGTTACTCACAAAGGAGGTGATTCTATTCCATCCTAATGCATATTATCATATTGGTAAAAACAGCAAAACTGTAAAAAAGATTTTGGTGGGAGGTATCCTACACTGGTGCCATTTGAATTTCATGTTCTCTTGAAATGAAAGAAATTTTTGAGCTGAAAATGCATTTATCCATGAGGGTATCATCACGTTTGTCTCCCAGTATCAAAAATGCTGAAAATGCTTTTCAGTAGGGATTATGATAATGACTTGTTTTCATTGTAAAAATTATGATTTTGAGTTACAGAAAATTGTGTTCAGTTTATGATAAAGCAATCCTTTCTTAAAAATGACCTTCATATACAGTCTTAAGTTGTTCTAGTGTTCAAAGGTCTCTAACAATATACTTAAAGAAACTTTTGCTGGAGATAAAAAATTTGACATCTGAATAAACTTTAAAAAGAAAGAAATTTAACTTCAAAAAATCTTTTGTTAAAAAATATTTCCCAACTACAGAAGCATTTTTAGAATATGCTTAGACTGGCTACCAAATGTATTGCTTATATCTTCTTTATTTATCCAGTATATTTCCATAACTTCTTTTTTTTTTCATTTTTATAAACTGTAAATAGTGTTATTAATATAATGAAAGTTTTGTGTTATGTCATTCAATAAATCTAGTCTCGTAATTGTCACATCAATAAATAAAGTTATCTTATTTTTGCATAACAAGTTTGTTTGATAATGTATTATTCTATTTATTTAATAGAATATATTCATAAAGTTATAAGGATTTTTGTTACATTACACTACAAAATTGCCAATCTCTGTGACAGAGTGGTAGCGTCTCGGTCTTTCATCTGAAAGTCCCAGGTATAAATCCTGCATCAGACATGGCATTTTTCATTCGTTACAAAATCTCCATTTCCATATTCTCACATACAAATTACAACCTGTTAAATTAATCAGTGTTTTCTTTTTATTTGGTAACAGATACAAAAGCACTATAACCCCTCTACTACATTAATATTATAACAAACTACTTGAATGATGAAATCAAGGGAGCACATGAGGAGTGTTCTAACTATCATACCAAAATATACATATATGTATAATTAACCGGTACTAAAGATCATGTTATCTTGCAATCTGATTATTGGCATAGATCAATTCACCAATTCATACTAATAACTCGCACAAATGAAGGTAATCGTACCATTAAAAGAGCATAAAACCGTCTACGTTATTGAGTCCTCATTTCATTTATTTATACTAACTTAAAACTTTTGGACAATACATAAACCTACTTTTCTTTAACCCAAGCTAAAAGCAGCGACAAATTGTATCATTGACGTATATGATAACGTAACATCATTATGTTATATGTACCTGTTAAATTGATCAGTGTTTACTCTTCTGTTAATGTCATTCAGAAACAGTACAACTCTATTTGTATCATAGAAATCATTTAGCATGATGAAATCAAGTGAATACTTAATATATGATCTATTTATCGAACCACAATGTTTTAAATTAAGCCATGATGTATAGAAAGAATATCATTCTATACTGGTGGTCAGTGCAAATGTGATTTTATTTTATTCTAAGTTTAATTGGTTTGCTTGATTAATGTATAGTTTTTATTCATACTGTACTGTGTTTGTGTTCATATCATGCTGTTGAATTACAGTATCATGTAAAAATAATGAGTATAAATATAAACATAATATCTTTGAGCTATGATTTGAATTTTTACAGCTAACTGTATATTTTACATCAGAGTTTTTTAATAACAAAAATTATATTTATACCTACAGTATAGCAACCAGTAATTAGTTTATGTAATATTACTGTAACGTGTTATGGTATTTTAATGTTTATAGGTATGAAGCAACTGCAGGAGCTCCAGAAAAAGAAGTCCTTCTTGATGAAAATGATGAACTGTGGGTTGAGCTTAGACATCAACATATTGCTGTTGTCTCACAGTGAGTATTTTATAATCAATTCATTATATTATTCTGCCTGTATATTTTAATAGCTTTTTTAACGTTAAAATATAACTAAGATGATAGAGTCTAATTGCAGTTTAGTAGTAGTGTGTGCATTAAAACAAATTGTTGTTGTAAATGTAAATAAAAACTAATATCCAGTATGTGTTTTGCTATTGACCAAGTGAATACTGGTTACTGGCTATCTATGCTGTACAAGTTTATTATTATTTATACCATGACATCATATTCATCATGGCAGGTAATGTGAATCATATTTATACTAACCTAGAAATGGCTGATTTGCATTTAATATATGATCTTACATGTTGCAACATTCTTGAGGTGAGACGGCTGTATCAGGTCGCTTTCCCAAGTGTTTTCATCCATTCACAGACAGCTCAGAGACACAGGAAAACATGAAAAACGTGGTAAATCAGGACTTTTATATGTACACCTGAATTTGAGAAAGTTGTGTTATACGAAATATCTAATCATCCTGAAAAAAGTTCTAGAGAGTTGGTTTTGGAGTTCAGTGTTGTATCAGTAATGCAACAGTTAGGAAGATTTTGGATGAGCAACAACTCCATGTGTAACACTATCAGTGAGTATAAGCAATTTTGCCTCAAGATTATACTCACCGTGTAAAGTTATGTCAATGGCTTATCTGAATATGTATTAATCTGAAATTTTTGAATGATATTTTCTTTGCTGATAAAGCCAGATTTACAAGATCAGCCATTCTGAACACTCACATCACACATATGAGGTCAGCTGAAAACCCTCATGCAATTTCAAATAACTGTCTCTAATATCAGTTTTCTGTAAACGTATCTGTTATCCTAGGTGACCACGTATTTGTCTGGTTTTTTTTACCTGAAACGCTCAGTAATTTCTTGATGGCTGATCTTCCACTTTACTCAAAGATTTTTCAACTAAGCACACAACAAAATGTAGTTAATGCTGAATGGGGCTCCAGCTCATTAGATTACAAGTTGGGTTATTAGATTACACCTAAATGAAGCATATCCAAACAGATGGATTGGTCAAGGAGGCCCATTAGTATAGCCTGCAAGGTCTCCTGATCTCAATCATCTTGTCTTTTTCTTATATGACCATTTAAAGACACTTGAACACGACAACCCGATGGATACCATGGAAGAGTTGCATACAAGAGTTCTAAATGGGATTGAGAGAGTTTGTCAGGCACTTGGCATCTTTGAAAGAGTCAATGAAAAAATGCCTGGATGCCTGTATTTTGAATGAGAGCCACCATTTTTAACAGCTACTGTAGTTTCTTAAATTAATGTTTTATTATCTGATACGATAATTTATTGTTTTTAAATAAACTTTAATTGAAAAACAATAACAGTTTAACACATTAGCTGCTGCACGGGTAATATGTGTCCCATATGGAGTGGTACTGCGATGCGACCTCGACTATAACCACACACCAGTTATTTGCTAAAATGCTTCTTAAAGGATTCTGTTCTGTGTATTACGGCCGACATATACCTCATATTTGTATTCCATCAAGTGCGACACAGGAAAATACTTCCTGTACATATTGTCTTCATTCTTCTTTTTGTATTAAAACCAATGTTTAAAACTAGTTAAAAGTTTATAATGAATGAATGAATATCAAAACTGAAGTATTCATCAAAAACTTATTGATAATTTTATAGTTAAATTACTCTGGGAAAAATTCACTGTTCACCTCAAAATAATCTTGCACTAAAAATACTACACAATTTTAGTTCACTGCTCGTTTAACATGATATATTTTCTCATTAGAAATATTGAAGCAATTTAAACTTAAGCGGTTTTCCGTCACATTCATCACAACACGTGTTAACCCTTTTGACTTAGTTGTCTGTTTCTTGCTTTGATAAAGTTTGCCTAAAATCTTGTAACAGCCACTAAATTTTTGGCATTTCTTTTTATCTGGATCGATTTTTAACGAATGAATTCTCTTGGCAGTTCTTGGTTTTTGCATTTGAATTGTTTCTGCAACCAGAGGTTTGATTATCATTTCCTTAAAATTTTAAATTGAACATTTTTTTTTCATTGGCTATTGTGTAAAACCCATGCATTGGTTAATAATGAACCAAATATTAATTCTAGGACTACTTTTATACCTTTTACACCACTTTATACCTTTTCTTCAAACTGTGCAGCAGTTACTCATTTGATCATTGAAATCAACACCTTTTTTGGCAACGTTATAATTTATACTCTGGTTTAGTCCCTTCAAATGAAATACATTACTCACTAAATCATTTATAGTCAAACTTTTACATCTGCAGAATTGATGTGCATTACAGGACTATGTTGGTTGTAGATAATTTCATGGACAAACACTGCTGCACACAAAGTCTCTTGTAACAAAGCAAGTTACACACCAGACCATTGCTCCCTATGGGATAATATATCCCATAACACAAGGAGTGAAATATAATTAGAGAAACTATATGGACCTTGTAATGCACTCTAAAAGGCTGCTCATCTCTCATTGCCACAACGAACATGTTAATAATCAGTGTTTGTACATTAAATGAAAAACATGTAATGCAAATTATTCTTCAATATTAATATCATTTATTATTATAATATTTTTATGATATCAGTTGACATCATGTTGAGTTATTTAATTTTAATTAAAAGGAAATAAAAACTTGTTTTTTAATCTAGAGTGACTCGCTTCAAAAATTTTTGCTTTAACTTTGTTATTTATGAACGAATTTGAATAAATAAATTATCATTTTATTTTTTGTCATAAATCCCTTGACACTTTTTGTAAAAACATAACATTTAAGTAAACCACTGGTTGTAAAGTTATTAACAACTAAAATGTTTACATGGCCACAATCTTGAAATGGAGATCAGGTTCATTATTTTTATACAAGTAAACCTCTAGGTACCCTAATAGTACACAAAATTTAAGCTTGATATGATTAACCATTCCTGAGAAGTAAATATATTAAAAATATAAAATGATGGATAACTGGTAAACTAAGCATTTCCAGACATATGTTGATATAATGTTTTTTTCTTTATTTCAATGTGGGGACCATCCCCTGAATTTTTAAAATGGTTTTTGTAAACTCTGTATAATACTTAGAACATATATATATATATATATATATATATATATATATATACTTATTGTTAACTTGCATACTTATTGCTAAAGTTGAATTGCGAATATTGAATATTTGTAAGAAAAAAGTGATTGTTATTAAATTTGCTGTAATATTGTTAAAGTAATATTTTGTGTTATGTATTTATAAATAGCATTCATTTACAATGTACAAAGACATATATATATAGTTAAGTATAGGATAAGAAAAGATACAAACACTAGAGCAATAACGTTTGCCTGATTGTACTAGATTATTGCCATAGATGTTATTTTATAAACTCATCAACCTGTAAATTTAACAAATTAAAATTATCTAAATATTTAGTCGCATTCAAAATAAAAATATATTGAATTTCTGTTTGATTAAACTATATTATATTTGAATTATATTTTGTAATTAAAAAACTGGTAAAAATTTTGTCTTTGTGAACAATTGGAAAAAATATGAACCAATTTTTAATTAAAATAACAAACCCTTTAAATTATTATTTCTCTTTATAATTGCATCTTATTTCAGAAATGTTACAAAGAATCTGAAGAAATTCATTGACTCAAAACGTGTTCCACAAGGTGATAAACAGACCATGCGTGATTTGTCACAGATGATTAAAAAGATGCCTCAGTATCAAAAAGAACTGAGCAAGTATTCAACTCATTTACACTTGGCTGAAGATTGTATGAAAGCTTACCAGGGATACGTTGATAAACTTTGTAAAGTTGAGCAGGTAATCTTGTATAATCTAAAATAATATATCTCATCTAATTATGTTTATTAATTCTAAAAACTTTCTTTAAGTAGCATTCCAATTTATTCATTCCTGGTTTCACAAAATCAGTTTTGGCTGAGAGTAGGACCGGTGAGTGACCGACCCATCTTCCTCTAAGATTCCACCACCCTGTCAAAACAATTTTACAGTACTAAACCTCTTTCCTTTACTAACATCTTTGTTTGTTTATCTCTTACCTTATATCTTTTATTCCCATATGAACATTGTTTTCCGTACTATTTCTGATTAGTAGTAATGATTTTTTACTATTACTCTTAAAATGATTTTTTCAAGTTTGCTCTTGAAATTGTGTAATTGTTTTATTATATATCTGCTGTAGTTATGTCAGATTGTAATGTTTTTAAGACATATTTTAAATGTTCTGTTTGTTTTACCAATGTTTGTGTATATATATGATTATATATTATTTGAATTTTCAGAAAGTTTTATATATATATTTTTTTTTTTTTTTGCTAAAGTCAATCCTTTTGAGAATCATATTCCTCTGCATTGTACAAATTATATTAATCTGATCAACCTAAGTGCAGAATTAATAAATAAAATTAAATAGTATGACACCTACCATATTCCATTATTCATGCAAGAACACTTTCTAGTTACTCAAATCATCAGTTGGTCCACATAACTTTTACAAATCATTTGTACCAAATTGCATAATAAAATCACAATTAAAATTAAAAGTCATTTTATACTCTACTTAAGATTTAAAATTGTTAAAAGATCCCTTTCCAAATTAAAAATTGCATATATATAAATATGAAGTCATTTACTAAAACTAAAATCAGTAATAGAAACAAAATAGAAATCCATGTGGACTAGCTAGCCAAAATTATGTGACTGTACAGAGTTGCTTTGTTTGATGTAAACTCTGTACTGTCGCATTACTTTGGCTAACTAGTCCACATGGATTTCTATTTTGTTTAGATTTATTTTGTTATTGATTTTAGTTTTAACTTTTAATTTATTTGTAGTAAATGACTATATATATATATATATACAATTTTTGATTTGATTTTAATTGTGATTTTAACATATAATTTAATACGAATGATTTGTAAAAATGTAGAGCAACTGATGATGTAAGTACTCATGAAAGTATTCTTGCATGAATAATGCAATAAGGTAGGTGTCATTCTATTTTATTTTGTTTATTAATTCTGTACTTAGGTTGATCAGATTAATATATATATATATATATATACAATATTACTTTTATATATAATATTTTCTTTTTAAGATTCATATTATTCCTCTGAACTGTAAAATTGTATGATGAAAGTACTTTCATGAAAACTTAAGGAAGATATGTCTTATCCCAATAATCTGTATTAGGTGTTTTATTTAATAGAATATATGTATATAAATATAAATTTTTCTGAAAATTCAAATTCAATTATGTTTGGCGCTTCCTTTTCTAGTTCCATATTTTGAAATGCAATTTGGAAATTTATCAGTGAAAATGCTGGTGATTTGTCTGCATAAAATCTGACTTATAACGATGATATGATAGAATAAAGCATATAAAAAATTAAAACCTTCTAAATTCGGATAGAGTTTTGGCCGGATGATTAGGTCGATGCATCTGTCGGCAAACAAAATGGGTGACAGTTATATCAACATTCAAATGCATTGCGATGTCTCCTGATTCATTAAAACGGGAGTCTGAGTCGGGATGTTTTCCACATCTTTCCCATGAACTCAGGTTTGACTACGTTAAAAGTGTCTTCAATTGAAGTGCATTTGCTACGAGGTTCCAATGTAGCTGAATACTTAGGGATAAATGCTACTGAAAAAAAAAAATAAGATCTGCACGCCGCCGCGTGCATTTGATACGCATTTCCCTCATAAAAAAAAACAGTAACGAGTGATCGTTAAAAACACGAATTATCTTGTATTTAACTGGCATCCGAGTCTCACATGAATTCTTGCGTCGTAATACAGATTATATGCTTGATAATTTCAAACCAAATTTGGAATTTATGGGATATTGTTTTTGTCTCAAGATGGCCTGCACATCTCTATTTCCAGGCACGATGGAATATCAGTCAATGTCCATCTTTACAAACTTATTCGGGTCTGGGTTTGGCAATACTCTCTGGGTAAAGACCATACAAGCTGTACAAAGCGTAAAAAAATTGTTCAATTTCTAATCTAGTTGTATTACGAAAAATATTTATTTATTTTTTATTCAATTTGTTTATTTATTTACTTGCAAAGGAAATACAATGAAATATAAAATACAATAACAAACAATATACATTTTTTAAATTATGACTGTGTTGTTGAATTGACTTGAAATAAAACAAATACTGAATTCTATTACAAATTTACTTAACCAATGTATTACTTATTTAAAAAAATACATAAAAATATGAATAAAAATAAACAACAAAAAATTGAAAGTTAATTAATCATAAATATCTAACAAAAAATAAACTATATTAAAAAAAGAAAAAATATATTTAATCCATTACGTTGCATCCTATGTTGCAATGAATGTGGCCCACACGAGCGACTCCCAGAAGTAGAAGAAACAGCGCACACAGACTTTTGCCAAAGAAAGAGGAAGAAAGCACGCCCGAGTCATTTCAGGAAGAAACGACACCTCCGATCGACTGCAGACGGAGAGAGGGACATAACACCCGGAGGACTCCAAAGGCCAGGACCCCAATCCACCAGCGACCATTTTCCTGCTCGACTCAAGGCTGGGTTTTAAGCCTTGAAATTTCGAGAGGGTCCAATCAAATCTCGGAAAGAGTAGATAGGAGGCATCGTTTTCTAGCAAAGCAAAGCGGGAGGGCGTGAGGTAGTGGGGGGAGGAAAAAGGAGGGTTACAGTTCTATCATCATTCAAATGCATTGCGGTGTCTCCTGATTCATTTAAAACGGAAGTCGGGACGTTTTTCACATCTTCCTCATGAACTCGGGTTTGACTATGTTAAAAGTGTCTTCACTTGACGTGCATTTGCTATGAGGTTCCATCATAGCCTAATATTTAGAGATAAATTCTTCTGATATTAAATGAAGATTTGTACGCGCTGCGTGCATTTGATAAGCATTATTGCATTTCCTTTGTAAAAAAATATTAACGAGTGATCCTTAAAAACACGAATGCTCTTCTATTCAACTGGCCACCTAGTCTCATATCAATTCTTGAGTCGTAATTTCAAAGTGAATTTCAAATTTTTGGGATATTGTTTTGGTCTCAAGATGGCCTGCACATCTCCTTTTCCAGGCATGGTGGAACTTTAGTCCAATTTTATAAACTTATTCGGGTTGGCGTTTTTCAATACCCTCTGTGTTAAGTCCATACAAGTTGTACAAACCCTAAAAAAATTGTTCGATTTCTAATCTACTTGTATTAAAAAACTTGTATTTCTAATCTACTTGTATTTAATTTTTTTATTCAACTTGTTCTTTTATTTACTTGCAAAAAAGAAATTTAAATATAAAACACATAATTCGATACTAGATAGATTCTAAAGCCGTGATCTAAGGCTGCCGATTGTATCCTGAAAATTTGAAAACGATCGTTCGGTTTTGTTCTTGCGTTATTCTGATATAAACAAACATATCCACTATATTTCTTAGTCATTTGTTTAGGTGAACCCTCAACATATTTAGCAAAATAATATAAAATGCAGATTTATAACTAGGAACTCTGCTCTCCTGCATTACATCAACTAGAGAGATATTTTATGTAATAGTCGAGGTTTCCATATATTTTAACTACTATTGTGTAACCGAAAATTAGACAATAGGGAATTTCAAAATTTATGAAATGTTCGTCGTAATATAAGTTTCTTATAGTTGTAAGTTTAGTACTAAGGATGTAGGGTATTTTCTTAATTGCTAATTGTAAATCAATTAGATTGTAATTAGTATGAATTGATTTCTCATCTGACCAAAGGTTCAGAGGACATTACAATAATTCCAAAAGTATAATATTTGTTGCAAAAAAAATTTAAATTAGGAAAATCAAAATGTATACGCTTAGACTGTAAATGCCATTCAACTTACTCTAAATATTTTTATTCTTTTCACATAATATCGCAGAAATAAATATTGTAAATATGTTTCTTTAAGAGTTACTAAATTTTTTTTAAATGGATACCAGAAAGGTAATATTTGTTGGCAAGTCTGTCGCATAAGAAAAATTGAATATTACAATGACACAATAACTGAAACCCTTGAAGGAATTCTGTTATTAATCCTAATAATAGTAAAATTATATATAGAAAAGCTTCGTACAGTAGGTAAGTGAAAGTCGCAGGCATCCAAAATGATAATGAATTAAATTTTGATAAGGCCCAACAAACTGAATTTTCTATAAAGTTTACAATATTATTTTTAGATAAAATTAATTTTAATAGTTTGTTACCTGTTAGAAGTAAAATTAAAAAAATATTACTAGTTAAGTATCTATTTGGATTTTGTAATTGCATTTAATTTTTGTAATTATTGTTTTTTCAATGCGTTGGTGTCTTCGAGAGCATGATCGCATACGTGGCGCCAATTTGGGCGTGTAGGTTGGATAGAAATAAAGCACTGCTTCAAAATTTAAGGAGTGCCCAGAGCAGAGCCTTGATAGTATGCACTGGGTTTTTAAAACAATCTCTACGAGGCTACCACCGTATTGGGAAAGGCTCTCCCAATCCATTTAGTGGTGAAAGTTCGGGCAGCCATGTAGAAGTTGCGAAGAGGTCAGGAAGTCGAGGCATTTGGGATGCGGTTTCAAGCCGGGCTAGAACCGGAGCAGAACGGCGATCACAATGCACCGGATCTATATTTTGTTCAGTTGCCCATTTCCTGCCTGCGGAAGAGACTATGGAGCCTCGCGATGGAGGCATGGCAGCTTGAATGGCACACCAAAACTAAGGAAAGATCCTTGTGTAGGTTTGTACAGAATCTGGGGGGATGGTATGCCTTGAATTCATTTTTAAGGGAAGCGGGTGCCCAAGTGTTCACCAACCATGTGGATTTGAAGCAATATCTGTTTCGGTTTCGCCTAGCGGCTGATGAGTTGTGTGTCTGCGGGGAGGTCCAGTCGAACGAGCATATGATGTTCGATGCCCTGCTCTTGGGGAGGCCAGTAACCGTGCCACCCTGGAACTTAGAGGTCAGGGGGAAAACTGGCCGCTCATAAACCACGAGTCATTGACGGACCATGTGGGAGTTCCTCTATGAGGTTGCAAAGTTCAACCGTCATACAGTTTTTTAATTAATCTGGGTTATACTGATTCCTATAGCACCGCTGTGGGAAGTTTTTCCTGAGATAATGGCTGGCCATCAGCCAGATACAAGCTCCAAGCGCTTTAAATGGTGGACAGGCAGTAGCTGGCATACAGCCACCGAGGCGTGACAGCATAAATTGCTGTCTTTTATTTTATTAACTTTAATGACTTTTAGTAATTAGTAACAAGGGGTGGGCCTTCCCGATCTAGATTTAGTTTGACAAGTGAGCGGTTGGGACACAAGCGGGTGGTGAATAGCACCCTGCTTAATCCGCTCACGCTGATAGGTAGCTCACTAGGAGCTTTTAGGTAACGAGGTCACTAAATTGTTTTAGAGGCACAGTAGCCGTATCTTGGCACTGACATTTGGTCTATGCTCTAGGGCGACCGAATGGGGTGGTGGCGGGAGAAATGCCAGTTAACCAATTAACTGGTTAAATGCCAGTTAACGCTCCTTGTGGTGACTGGAGGTACTACTGATGCAGTATGTCTACTTAGCTACTAGCTAAGGACATGAGAGCAAATTGCTAGCAGGATGTAAGAGCAAATTCATGAAATGGCTACACATTCGAAGTAAATAAGATATGCTCAACAGCTTACTTTGATATTTTGAAGGTATCTGACAAGGTGTACTGTTGAAAATTAAAAAAAAAGCTGGCGACATAGTTATAGAACTTTCCCATCACATACTATTCATAATTAATATATTAATGACATATCGAAAAAAATCTCACATCAAGATAATAATATTGGCTTGAGGTTAAAACCGCAAATTTCAAATCTGGTATAACTAAAAAATAAACTTCTATCTCAGCAACTTTAAATATAAAAATTGTTTTCACCGCCCTGGAAAATGTATAAATTGATACCTCACACGACCATGTTTGTTACTTTTTGTGTGAACCCCAAAGTGGGAGTCAAAGTTCAATTTTATAAAAAATCTTTTTTAAAGCAGTTTTAATCATAATAAAAAAGGTAAAGAAGAAAAATATTAAAACATGCATCACTTCTGGTTGGGTCCAGTCGCTTGATAGGGTTTGGGGCTCCAAATTTAGTAAACATAAATCTAAATGTGTAATTAGACGATAATAGAAGAAACCACCAGTTCCGCCTGGCAGCTGATGAGCTGTGCGTCTGCGGGGAGGTCCAGTCGAATCAACATATGATGCTCGACTGCCCATCTGTTTGGGGGGGGGGGCAGAACTCAGGCTACCCTGGAACTTGGAGATCAAGGGAAAAATTGGCCACTCATAAACGGTGAGTCAATCTGGCGGGAGCCTCATTATCGGACCGTGTGGGTGTTCCTTGATGCAGTTGCGTTGTTCAACCAGCATCAGTAGATTATTCAGGGAAAAGACTTCTATCGTGCTGCTTTGGGAAGCTACCTGAGAGTGATGCCTAGTCACCAGCCAATTATAGCTCCAAGCGTTTTAATATTGGTGGACAGGTACTTGCTGGCATTCAGCAACCTAGGCGTAGCAGCAAATTCCTGTCTAATTTAATTTATAGAGTGTCATATATTTTTATTATTTGACGGGGTATGTCTATCCATTTTTAGTAATATATAACAAGTGAGCGATGGGGCACAAAGTTAGTGGTGTGTGGCACCACACTTAGTTCACTCACGCAATTAGGTTAGCTCTAGGAGCTAGTTAGGACTGGTTGCTTAACTGATTGGAGGCTCAGTAGCCATTTGTGGCACAGACATTCGGTTTATGCTTTACAGCGACCGAATGCGGTGGTGGCGGGAGAAATGCCATGCAAACCAAAACCAATAAAAAAAACAACTACCCTAGCAATCGCCACAAAGCTTCAAAGTTTAGAGCATTTTTTGGGGTCGGGATCTGATTTTGCAAATGTTGGTGTTTTTTTATTGTTAACAAATTTGTCTAACAAAAATATTACCTTAATTAGGCAAAATCTCGAGATACTGAGGGTGACCTTGCTGTACAGCCACACCCCTCAACAATTTAAGTTCAAAATGTAACGGCATCAATCCCCATATATAGAAGTAATCTGATAAAGTTTGATCAAAATTGGTCTAGCATTTCTCGAGATATAAAGTGATTTACACCCACGTACATACAAACATTAACATCGGTAAAATTTCCATCCAGTTTTTTGGGTTTCTTAGATGTCAAAACGTCAAGCTCCGATGAAAACCGCATATGTCCAAATTGGCCCTATTACAATACTTTCCCTTTTAGATTTATAGATCTGTTGTAGCGCTATCTAGATGGGAAAGTAATATATATTACCTCACTCTTTTTTTGAAAGTTTACGCTCTTTCTTTCTAAATTTCATTTATTGTTAAATTTCATAAAATTTAATTAATTTTACAACTAATACCAGCTGGTGTCCCTCAGGTATCAGATTAGTTCCCGTAATGTTCACTCTACTTCTGATCTATCAGAAACTCACAAAATAACAATAGTGACCTTTGTAATAAATTTTACTCCCATCCTTTTAGTACACGAAATTTAACCATAGCATCTTTACAAAACCTTGTAAATCTTAATCAAGATTGGTTGAGTACACACATTAATTTATTCTTCGTTACGACAATATATTTTTCAATAATGTATAGTCTGTACTGCTAAATATCTTGGTTTACACTTGAACAGAAGACTTATCTAGAAAAAACACACTCCGATATAAAAGGGAGAAACTGCATGACACATATTTTGGTTTCTTGAAGGAGATTCTAAAGTATGATTAACCAATAAAATCTTAATATATAAATCATTCCTACAATTAATGTAGATGTATTCCTAAAAAAACACAATTATGGGACATTTCGTCAAATTATAGAAATAATTCAGAGTTTCCAATCGAAAATTTCGGCGAATATTACACGGGCACCATGATATATTACAAATAAAATCGTTCATACAAATCTAAAAAATTTTATTATCAAAGAAGAAATTTCAAATCAGCAATAAGTACCAAAAAGAAAAAATTCCACAAAAATCATCAGGCAATAAATCTACAGAACGTCCGGAAAATTGTTGTGCAGTATTTTTTAGAATTTTGTGGTGCATTCTATTCTTTCAGGATTAGGATGGGTTCGTTGGGCGTTGTTCAGTAACAAATCAAAACGTCGGTTGTTAAGTTGTGATTGAACGTGCTACGTTTTGTATTGTGCTGTCTCGTTTATCGGAATCAATAGTCGCAAGAAACGTAATGCTTTTGTCGGTAGAGGAACGGATTTTTCTCATAAAACACATCTTTCGTGAAGGTGACAATTATACTGATTTAGTGAAGCACATGTTTCCTGAAAGGTTTCCAAATACTCCTGTTCCTTACCGCAAACTATCCTGCAGTTCAAACTATTATTGAAAAAGTCCCTTTTTGGATCTGGTTTAGAACGCTTAGTAATGATAGAAACTTGAATATTTCTTTGAATGTAATACCCTTCACAGCATCTTGTAAAACCCAATAGTTATTATGAAATATTTCTATCATCCACAGGTATTTCATTTACTTTGCAAAAGTGTGTTTGTTTATGAACACATTATTTGAACATTCAGTATTTTCAAATAACAACATATTGACCATTGTTCTGATACAATTTAATATAAAGTGAAATGTAAACCATAAAAACACAGTAAGTTAAATAGACAAATTAAACTTACCATATTAATTTTAAGAGTTGATTTTCATGGGATCCTGAATTTTCAGTTTTTATTAAATTTTATAATTACATTAAATATTATTTGTTTATAATTTTTTTAGTTTGTTGAAAAAATAAATTAATTTAAAAAAATAGATGTTTTAATCTAATTATAGAATTTAATAATAACTGAAAATGTGGGATCCTGCGAAAATCGATTCTTGGAATTGGTATGGTTAGTTTAACTTATCTATTTATACTGTGTTGTGAATGTTTATGTTCCATCTATATAAATAAAAATGTAAATGTTCATTTGTTCAAAATCTTAAATCTCCGAAAGTTCTTCACCGATTGCTTTGAAATTTTGACACAACATTGCATTCGAATATGCGTTTGTTTTTATATACCTACTATTATGTAGATGTCACACCTGAGAGATAAAAACATGCTTTTTTGGAAAAACAGTGCTATCTGTTAGACATAAAAGCAACACACACTATACTAAATATTTTACAATTTCATTTCAGTGTTTCGGATATGTGTATCCACTGTAGACTAAAAAACTACCGGACTGATTTATGCGTGGGGAAAAAGGGAAAAAGGTCAAAGGGAAGAAGGGGAAAATCAAAAAAAGAAAAACAGTGGAAAGGAGTGAAAGGGAAAGGGGAAAAGGTAATATCGTAAAAATAAAAATGGGAAAAAGGGAAAGGTTAAATATTGTGAAGTTTTGTAATGTTTTATCAAACTTTCAATTGTGTTCATTCAATCTATATATACGAGGTGCTACCCAAAAGTTCGGGGAATTTGAATTTCGCGCGTGAACCATTGCTGGTACGACCTGTTGCCGCTAGATCTGGCTAACAGTACTCTTTGTGAATCAGTGTTCCAACAGCTGTGACAGTGAGAGGCTGTATTGTTGACTTTCGTGCGGTTGTGTAACATTGTGTTTTACTGCTTTGGCGAAGTTCTAAATGGCAGATTTTAAACAGCAAAGAACCTGCATCAAATTTTGCTTCATGCTTAAAAAACTGGTGCAGAAACACATCGCATGCTTGTGGAAGCATTTGGTGACAATGCTATGAGTAAAAGTAAAACTTTTTTGTGGTACAAACGATTCAAAGATGGATGAACGACAGTCGATGACGATGAGCGTTCAGGAAGAGCATCACAAGCGCAACACTGGAAAACATCGCAAAAGTGCGAGAGGCTATTGTTGCAGATCATAGACAAACAATCCATGATTGTGCAATCGCACAAATGTCATATGGGTCTGTGCAACTCATCTTGTCGGACAATTTGAACATGAGACGCATTGCTGCAAAATTCATACTGAGACTGTCGAACAGCGACCAGAAACAAAATCGCATAGCTGTCTGTAGTGAATTGAAAAATTCAGCAAGAGATGACCCTAACTTCATCGCCAACATGATGATGAGACATGGGTGTACGGGTATGATCCTGAAACTAAGCAGCAGTCGTCGCAGTGGAAGTCGTCAAAATTCACTGCAGCCAAATAAAGCACGCCAAGTTTGCAGCAATGTGAAGTCCATGATGATTGGTTTTTTTGACATCAAAGGCATTATCCATAAGGAATTTGTTCCTCTTGGTCAGACTGTCAATGGGATGTTCTATTGTGAAGTTTTGAAGCGATTACGTGAAAGCATAGTCGCAAACATTCAGATCTGTGGGGTAACAACTGCTGGGTTCTGCACCATGACAACACGCCTGCGCACACATCGCTAGCCGTTTGGAATTTCTTGGCTTCCAAAAAGACGGTAGTGATTCCCTACCCACCCTATTCGCCTGACCTTGCCCGGTGCGACTTTTTTCTCTTTCTGAAAATAAAATTTCAATTGAAAGGCCGTCGTTTTAACACAATTGAGGAGATTTAGGAAGAAATGCAGAACGTGCTTCGAACACTTACACCTGCAGACTTTTAGGGATGCATGGAATCATGGGAAAAATGCTGGGATCACTGTATCAATGCCCAAGGGGATTACTTTGAAGGAGACAGTGGAAATTATAAGTTATGGTAAACTATTTTATTTTTATGGTAAAATTCCCTGAACTTTTGGGTAGCACCTCGTATACTCAAATCTAACAATAGACTCAGCATTGCCGAGTCTGCGAGTTTAATAATATATATATTGCTTTTGATTTTGTATATAGCATTATGATCATATTTTTTGATTTTATGTTTATTATTTTGTGAAAATAAACTTTTAATTAATTTCTCACTTGCCTGAAGTAATTAAATTTAAAAATAAATTACTCTACTTCTCAGTACCTAGCGCATTTGGTACATTTCAATACCAATTATTGATTTAATAATAACTATTTTTGTTTAAATGATTCAATTCAAATCAATTTTAGTTTTAATTGAAAACATCAATACAATTCTCTCCCCCCTGTATAATAAACCACCATTTGTGCAATTTGCAAATAAGTTGTATCACAGTTGCTGAATAAAGTTACATTTGTGATTCTAGGATTTGGCTATGGGTACTGATGCAGAAGGTGAACGAATCAAGGATCATATGCGCAATATTGTCCCTATACTTCTCGATCAAGCAGTTTCGAACTATGACAAAATGCGTATAATACTTCTTTACATTCTTTCTAAAAATGGTATATCAGAAGAAAATCTCACAAAACTTGTTCAGCATGCTCAAATTTTGCCTCAAGAAAAGCAAGGCATCATTAATATGGCTAATTTGGGTGTAAATGTTGTTGTTGATGTAAGTATTATTTATAATAGTTTATCTACTTTTTATCCATTTCATTTTCCTTCTTAAGTCATTATATATAAAAATGCTTAAGTTAAGGAAACTCATTAAATTTCATAATTAAAAACTGTTATTTATACTGACATACTTTTTCTTAACTTTGTAATTTAGATATTTTTCATTTAGCAAGTCATTGTAGAGGAGTCTTTCTGATTGGGTAGAGGTTGATAATATATCAACTGCCTTAGAAAATTTTACGAGAAACAGTTTGTGATCAATTACAATGCTATTTAAATATGTTTTTTTCAGATGTTATGGTTAAATTGTTGCATGTAGGTGATACTATACTGAAATGCTTTTAACCATAGGTATGACTGTCACTAGTTAACATGCTCTAATAGGTTTGTAGAATCAGCTTATCACAAGACAAAATTAGTATTAAGCATTTATATGTGATCTTTCTTCTCTGTTTGGATGGTAGTGCCTGTTTATTAGAGGCTATTCCAGCATTCATTTTATACAAAAAAAGATAATCATTTTTTTCTTTATTATTATTATTATGTGTCTATTTTTACCTGCACATATATATATATATATATATATATATATATTTTGACAGTGTTGTATAAGTAACTGAAATTCTATTTAAATATAATTGGATGAAGGAGATAAGATGTAAATTTTTGAATTTATAACTAATGTTATTATTGTTATTAAACTATATTGTTTAAATTTGTTTCCTGAATTATGTGTATTTTTAATTGTGTACATGTTTATCTGTAATCTTGTATTTATGCAAAGACATATAATATAATTGTGTAACATAATTAAAACACCAGTATTACTCTTATTTTTATGAACTAATGACTAATAATTATTATGAACTAATGATTAAATTTTGTATTTTTAATTTATATTTAATGTATATATATTTTTTTATGTACTGTTGTGTAATATACAAAGGCTGTAGGTCGCTGTCCTGTTGTACAAAAAATACAAACAAATAAATAAATTATTATTATTATTTTGAAACTATCCTTTCAGGATTTATATACAAAATTAGTTTTCTTGAATTTTAATAGAATTATATGATTTATTCAGTAATTCCAACATTTTCTATCCTCTGTTCAAGGCTGATTACTATAACCTCTGGTTTTTATCTTATATTTACAAGTCATTGTGTTAAAGGGGCTGGAATTGGGTTTTTTATCACCATTTTGTTCAGCAGTTTATTGTTGCCAAACTAATATGATGTAATATATGTATATATAATAATAATCATCATTGTTTACTGAACTTAGAAGCTGTGATATGGGATTGACATTAGATTTACACAGTTACCAAATATAACAGACATTTGATAATTATGATAAATTAAAACTACACTTAGAGAAGACACTTTGTTGTCTTATACTTACTTATACTTATATACTTGTGTAAAAAGGTTAAATAAAGAGATAATTATAGTGTAAAATAATTTTCAGATAATTTTTACAAAATATAATAAAACAGCAGCTGTTGAAATGAATATACACTAATTTAAAGGGCTGGAGGAAAATTGGATTTTTTATAAAATTCCACATTCATTAAAACTCTCCTCAAGGAACACAGTTTCTACTATTATTTGTACATACATCTCAACAGTTGCCATTTTGTAGGTTCTTCTGTTATTTATTGGTATATCAAAGGTGTTCAAAATTTATTAATGTTTTTATAGTTATATATTCTTTTATTTCTTATGTATATAAGTTCATCAGGCAACATACAATCAGGAAATCAGGTCTGTAATACATGGTTTTTTTTTTTTAATTATTTGTACCTTTTTCATTTATAAGAGTTATAACTTTTTTTAACAATAATATTGGGCTTATTTCTAAATTTGTGATGTGTATGGACTGAATATTATGAATAAGATTAAAGTAAAACAGTGATGTCATTCATTTCAAGAAGGATGAATGAACATAGTGGCCAGCTGTCTGTGGTTACAAATGATTTGATTAAAAAAATCGACAAAAAAATTTGAAAAGACCAGTGTGTCACAGTTGTTTTTGATATTTTACCATCTTTGATTTATGAAGTTTTGACTGAAAAATTGAGCTATAAAAAATTTTCCCTCAGATGGGTGCCAAACATGTTAATAGACACACACAAGGAAGAATATTTTGCTGCAGCACATGAATTTTTGCAGCGTAATATAAATGATGGTGTTGAATTGTTTGATGATATTGTTACCAAAGATGAAACCTGGATTTCTTGTTTGAATGTAAAGACAAAGCAGCAGTCAATGCAGTGGTGGCATTCATTATCTAGTCCAGAGAAGTTCAAACATGGACATTTGGTAAACAAGCTTATGTTTACTTTATTTTGGGACAAAAAGGATGTCTTGCCTGTCAAATTTAATGATTGTGTAATTTCTGTGAGTTCAGATACATATTGTGAAGCATTAAAAAATCTTAGAAGAGCTATAAAAAATAAACGACGGGTTGCTATCCCTTAGGATGGGCATTTTGCATGAAAATGCCTAGCCTCATACGGAAAATCAGACAGTGAGGCAAATGGAAAAATTTTGTTGGAAAATCATCAGTCATCCACGTTATTATAGTGACTTGAACCCCCAGTGGCAATTTTCTTTTTCTTCACTTTAATCAGTGGCTTGGTTCTCATAGATTTGACATTGTTGATGATTTGAAAAATCACGTTATACATGGTAAGTCACTTGCAATAAAATTTCTTAAGCAAATGAAGCTGGTGAAATGCTATAAAAATTTTTTTGAAGTTGAAGGTGTCTATATAGAATAGTAGTAAATAAATGTAGCTTTTATGCGTAAGTACTAAGTTTTATATTTTTCAGTTTTTTATTTTTTTTAATTGGATCTTACCTTATATAATGATAAAAATATTAAATTTTTATCAAAATGTTCTAATACTTGTTTGGTGAGTAATACATTAAATATGTAGAGAAAGTATAAACTAAATGTATATAGTTTATACAAATTGATTAAGAAAAAATCCTTCAAACTGAAAACAATGGTTTTCAGAAATGTTAATGGCGTGAAATTCTTACGAATATGCTTGTTAGTAAGTTAACGTATGAATAACTACACTAGGTAGTTACAAAATATGGAAATAAAATGTAGAAGTTATATAGAGTAAATAAGTATGTGTTTGAAAAAATAATTCCATTTTCTAGGGTAATCGAAAGAAATTGTATCAAGTACCAAGGAAAGAGCGTATTACTGAGCAGACCTATCAGATGTCTCGTTGGACACCAGTTGTTAAAGATTTAATGGAAGATTGTATTGAGGACAGATTGGATTTAAAACATTTCCCATTTTTGGCAAGTCGTGCTGCATCATCAGGTTATCATGCTCCTACAAGGTAAGTAATCTCAAAAAACTGTATTTATTTCCATACAAAATTACATGTATCTTATTTTTAAATGACCATTGATTAGATAAACAAATGAACGTTCAGCCAGTTGTATACTTGACATTACAATGTGAACACCTGTAAGATATGAATTTATAATTTTAAGCTATGCAGTAACCAATAAAAATAATAAATAATGAGATCAACATATAAATAGATAACATAAGCAATAACAACTTTTTATTTGTACATTTTTGGCTTGCTTACAAAGATAGTTTTGAAATTAATAAGGCATTATGATGCAGTATTAATACTTGACTAGCTCTATATTTATTTTTAACTTATTCAGAAAAAGCTCATATAAAACAAAACCTTGACGGTTCCATTACTGTTAGAATGTTTCATAATTAGTCTTTTAGAAATATAGAATATGGAGGTATATTCTCCTTTGTTGTGTTGCTCACTTATATGTCCATCATCTTCACTTGTCTCATTTTTAGCAATACCATCACCATTACTTAAAATTGAAAATTACTGGCGTTTATTTATTTATTTATTTATTTATTTTAATTAGTAGCCTGTTAGTGTTACATGAATATGTGTTTTATAAAAAATGATAGCATTATATCTGTTAATTAACTGTTTAATTAAAAATCTAGCAGATCTAAAATTACTGAAATCAGTTATCTCCTTCATAAAAATGTAGCTGTATGATAAGTTATATGTAATAATAATTGTATACAAATTATAATCAAACAATCCAAAGTAACAGACTAACTCTGAGGTAGATGCTAAAAACATCTTAAAAATATCACCAAAATAAGAAAAACGCTTAAATAAAATCTGGTTCAAAATAGTAGTTGCAGCGTAATTATTACTTTATTATTAGTACAAGAATTGATTGAATCATAAAGAAATAAAATTAATTTTTATAAACATCTGTATCCTTTACTGTAAAATTTTTCTGTCTAATATATCGAACTGGAATCTCCAAAATGGTTAAATTAATCAGATTTTCTTTCTGTTGTTAGTGCTAGGTATGGTCACTGGCATAAGGATAAAGGTCAGCAGACTGTAAAAAATGTTCCTCGGCTTATAGTCTTTGTTATTGGTGGTATCTGTTTCTCAGAAATTCGTTGTGCTTATGAAGTTACCAATGCCGTTAAGAACTGGGAAGTCATAATAGGTAAGTTAATTTAATCATACCTTAAATCAGTTGTTAATATATTTGCTATTAGCAGCACTTATCTAACAAACTTGTACATAGCCATTATATGATTAATTATTATCGTCATTTTGTGTATAAAGTTTTACAAAACAACTTATGAATTTTCTTTAATTAAAATTCAGAATATACTTTTTTTGTTCTCTGTTTTTTTCTTTTGTTTTAGCAGTTATGAAATGGAAAGAATATTAAAATAAAATAGCTGTTTAAAATCTAATAATTAACATTATACCCATGCTCAAATAAACGTTTTATTAATTAATTGCAGTAAATGTGTATTAAGCCCTATCAGTTGTTTTCCAAAATGCTTCTACAGAGATTTTTCATAAGAGATGATTGGTAAGATGAAGGTCACACTTTTGTGAACCTGTTATGTATCATTTTGCCAAATAGAAAACTTCTTTGAACTACCATTATTGTTTTTACACAAGTATTTCCTATTGTATTCTATTTTTGTAACACATGTTTTGCATGTGTTACAAAAATGCATGTGTTTTTAATATACTAAATAATACTTATTTGGACATAAGTATGATTTTTTAATGTGTTCACACCACATCTCTGCAATTTTGTGTTCTTGAAAATCTTGAGATGTAAAAGAACAATATATTTTGAAAGTGGTTACACAGTCTGTTGAGAAAGCTCTGTTCATTTTTCAACATCTGGAGCACCTGAAAATATTGATTGTTTAATGTTTAGATGAAATTTTTAAGAAAGAGAATCTATGACTGTTTTGGGCAATTACTTTGTTAAATTTATCATAAAATATATTGTTGCCAGATTATGTATCATTTTCTCTTTAAGAAGCAGAATAGAATTTTTAACACTTTTTTGCTGCTATTAAGTTTATATGCCTGTATTTCTAGTGCAGATAATTCTATAATACATACATATATAAATCTATATTTATACTATTATATAAAGAGGAAGAGGGTTTTTGTTTGTTCCTGATGAACAAAAAACTACTCGATCAATTGCAACCAAATTTTTACCCATGTCAAAGCACAGAATTAGAAAAACACTCTTACCTTTAATTTTTTTAAAGCGTTTTTTTTTAAAAACGCATTCACGCCTAAGCCCATCCTCAGTGATATCTTTTATAAATTTTTAAACTGTTTACAATTTACACAATAACTCTATTAGCTTTTTACATTTTGTAAAAAATTGTTTAAAAAACGTTAAAAATCTAAGATAAATGTAGAACAAATATTTGTTTAGTTGGGAATGAGAAAGTATTATAGTAACTATTAATGTAATCATATCTTTGTATACCAATTTAAATAATTTTAATAAGAATGTCCCCCATCAGATTCTGTTTGTAGATTTATAAGGCTGAATTCACATTTATATATATATATAACAACTTTTCTAAAATTTCCAATTTTTTATTACTATTTTCATCTTCAATATTTAATTTTTTGACTATTTTCAAATTATCATCTAAACTAGCTAGTTATAATATGATTATTATTTATCAAATGGTCAGCAACGTTTGAGAAACCCATCTTTCTATTTTTGAATGATCTAAAATGTTCATTAAATCTATCTTTAAATGATCTATTCGTTTTACATATATATATATATATATATATATATATCTTTTTGCAGTTGTTACATTTAATTTTATTAATACTAGAAGATTCATGTTTATTTTTTACTTTTTCATTATTATAAAATTTTAAATTTTATATTTTTGTTATTATATGCATCAATTATGTTTGCTATAATTTTATTTGTATTAAGAGTAATTTACATAAACATTTTCACTATTTTTATCATTTATGGGTAATAATATAGTAATATCTGTATTATTGAAAAATTCTGAATTTTTTTTTATATATTATCAATCAATGACATGTTTATCCTTTTTTATATCTATACTCTATACTATTTATTTCGTTATACAATTCCTGTTTATCGTTTATGTGTTTTATTGCTCTGTTTATCATGCTCTTAAAAATATTAACCTTTTGGGACCAAGGATGATTAAGAATTCTTATTTATAATAATTTCATTTGAGGTAGGTTTTTATATATTCCAGTTATTATTTGATTGTTTTTATTTATTTTAATATTTATATCTAAATAATTTATTTTTCTGTTATGTTCCATTTCATGAAATAAATTTTAAAGTTTTATAATACAAATTTAATTTATTTAAAATTACTTCATGTTCATTATTTATAACTGGTTCATAACTAATATGTCATTCATATATATCTGACCAACAATAAAATTTTATATACATGATTTATGCCATATACTATTCTACTTTCAGATTCCTGCAGATGAATTTCTGTTATTATAGCAGGTAAGGGAAATCCCATGGGTAAAACGTTTTCTTGTGTATATAACAGGTTCCACTAAGTTCTAAATTTTTCTGCTTATATATATATATATCTAATTATTGTTATAATATTATTGTTTTTATTAATTTATTTTCTATTATTGTGAGATTGTATAATCAATGGTTATAAATAGGAATTATAATCATCCTTGGTCCCAAAAACAGTTTTTATAAGACTGTCTCCCTCAAACACTGATGGTTTATCAAATTGAAATTTCTTCCTGCTTGCTAAGTTAACTCATCAAAGCTATTTAGTTGAAGTATTCCTAAAATTGCATAAAGAAACTTACAGTTACAATTTTACATTAATCAACAGTGAACTTATTAAGGTATATCTAGTATTGGTCTGAAATGACCCTTATTCAAAGCAACAATATTTTTAATGGTAAAGCCCATTTTCTGGAAAGACAAATCAAGAAAAAAAACAACTTAAACTAGTGCTGTTTATATTCTTCAACATTGATTGCATTATATGAGGAATTTATTTATATAATCCCGTTAGTTAACACAACTCTTTATAAAAAGTTCTGAATTAATCCGTGTAGAAGCTGTGTCCTAGAAGTGAGGATAACTGCTGCTCCACCATAACAATGTACTAGAATTGCTTACACGTTATTCATTGACTTCTCTCAAAGAAACTAACAAAGTATTGTGTAAATCAGAAATGAGTCATAAAGTTTCCACAATAAATAGAAGCATGATGCTTCTATACTTATTTATTTTTGTAAAAAATTTCAAAAACAACTGCACAATGCTGCCCGGCGCACCACATGACCTGCTCTGCACTAATAGCAGTTAAAATAAAAATGTGAACACATACAACAAACAAACCAATGCTCCATGTGTTTTTATTAGAGAAATAATAACAGAATTTAATAGCCAATGTTATAGCAGATACTGATGTCAGACCTAAAATTACACTTTTTTTTTTTTTTTAATTATTGATTGTTAATTTGTTGCATACAAGTAATTATTTTCATTTAAGCACTAGAGGAATGTTTTTCAAAGATTAATATATTTAAAAAAACCTGTAAGATAAGCTCTTAAAGTTAAACTGTGTTAAACAATTTATGTTTTCTTATTATAGGTTCATCTCATATTTTGACACCTGAGGACTTTTTGAGCAATCTATCCAACTTAAGTACTTAAAAAGGTCAACTGATGGAAAATTTGTGGTAAAATTAAAAAAAAGTAAATAAATTTATTTATTGAATGCAAAACAGGCTCTAAGTACTCGTATATATTTAATAGTGTATTAAATCTTTTACCACAGGTGTATTTAAGTACTTCCAGTTTTTTGCATTATTATTGTATTAGTTGATCATTAGTAACATCTAGAAGAACTGCTTTTAGTTAAGAATTAAAACGTGATTTATTTAAATAAAGTATATTTGATATAATGAAAAAGCAGCAATGTTTATTAAAAGTAATGATGTTATAATTATTCAAAAGTATTTGTATTACAGTTAGAATTATTAAAAAAAAATAGTAAATTTGTCAATTTCATGTACACTGTTTATAGTAGTAATGTAAAAATTGATATATATTTTTTTATGTTTCTCAACTTTGTTAAAATGAAAAAAATTCAGGTAATTTTTTTCTTAATTAAAACAAAACAAACTTCCAAATATTTAAATCAAAATTTTTAAGTTCCCTCTTCATTAAACTTTTTTTTCTGTTGAAACATTTTGTGTAGATTGGCGTATACTCTGGTTGATGTAGGTTTCATGTATGAATTTACATATTTTCTCTATTTGGTAGGATCAGATAGTTGTGCTCTTATGCTAATTACAGAGTCAGTAAAGTATCTATAAACATTATTTTTAAAATGTGCATGTCTCACTGAATATAAAGATCTGTTCTTTTATTGTCCTTTATATCAGAAACTGATCAATGACTTTATATACTGTTTTACACGAAATGTATTGAAAATTTGTATTTTCACTGTATCCATTTTGAATTTATTTTTTCTTTTTCTATAGTAGCTATGTAAAATAAATTTTCTTGGTGTGTAGAAGCTTATTGTCTTTTTAAATTCAAGGTACAAATAAATATTATCTTTATTTACATAATTCTATAAGTAATAATCACTTTTCAAACAAAATAAATACTATTATAATTATCAATAAATCTAATCGTAAAGTATTTGTTGAAATGGAAGTGTATTTGCTTCTACTTCAAATTATCTTTTGGGTCGCTGTACACATAAAACCACTTATTAGTTCCATAATTTCTTTACTTTAAGCTGCTTGTAAATCTAGTGGATTTAGCCATGAATTATAAGCATTATTCGATCAGTCTATGCAAGGTTAATGTCGATTTATGTATAAGTTGAGCCATTCAGGAACCAATAACCAGATCAACAAGTGTGTGGAGGTAACATAGCAAAGTGATCACGTATCAAAGTGGGCTATATCCACTGACTTTCATCTTTATATTGTAGGTTGTTTTTCCACTATTTACTGTTAGTTCGGTAATAATTTTTTATTTATTTTAAAAAGTAAAATTGTACTGAATGAGCAAAAATAATTAGCCAAAGTATTAACAATAAATAATAAAATTGTAAAAAAAAAACTAAAAATAAAATAATTTCTGGATAGTAATCTAGCCAATAATCCAGCTAAATTAGTTAATAAATACCAGTAATATGTTTAAAAAATAAGCAAGCAGTTAGTATTAAAAAGTTGGGTTTTTTTTAATAATTTAATGGAAAAATTATAAATATTGTATTGCTTGTTACTGAAAAATTTATATGTAAACAAAACTGGTTAAGACTACTGTCCCATTTGTCCTAGTTCATGTGGATGGATAATCAGAGAGTATCAACAGAGAGTGATCAACAGCTTGGTTGCTTTTATATATATATATATACACGAGGTGTGATAAAAAAATACGGTGAATAATTTTTTATTAAAAAAAGTAATAAGGTTACGATTAGGAATTCGATTTAATCTCCTTCAAAGTACTGTCCCTAGCTAACAATGCACTTATCCCAATGTTGACTCCATGACTGGAGGCATTTCTGGAAGGCGTCTTTCGGAAGGGCTTTCAGCTGCTCGGTCGTGGCCCTCTCAATGTCAGCAATGCTGTCAAAACGTTTTCCTTTAAGCACAGTTTTAATTTTTGGGAAGAGCCAAAAGTCGCATGGTGCTAAATCTGGTGATTATGGCGGATGTGGACAGACAGGAACACTTTTTTCGGCCAAAAACTCACGAATGAGAAGCTAGGTGTGACACGGCGTGTTGTTGTGGTGAAGAAGGAAGCCATTGGTCAATTTTTCTGGTCGCTTTCTGCATACGTCGTTTCGCAAACGTTGCAGTACACCCTTATAAAATTCAGATTTTACAGTTGTTCCCCTTGGAACGAACTCTAATCGCACTATGCCCTCTCTATCGAAAAAACAACGAGCATGACCTTGATGTTGGATTTTGACTGACGTGCCTTTTTAGGGCGAGGAGATGAACTGCTTTTCCATTGGGAACTCTGCATTTTGATCTCAGGGTCATAGCCATAGACCCAACTTTCATCTCCAGTTACAATTTTGGCTATGAAGTCCGGATCTGCATGAAGACGATCCTTCAACTCCGTGCAAATTGACACACGATTTTCCTTCTGTTCATCACTCAAAATTCTGGAAACAAATTTTGCACTCACTCTTCTCATTTGCAATTCATTAGTTAAAATGCTTTGAACGGATCCGTACGAGATGTTAAGGTCTTCCGATAGCTCTCGAATAGTCATTCGCCTGTTTGAGCGAATCATTGTTTCCACTTTTTGCACATTTTCAACTGTTTTTGAGGTTACTGGACATCCCATACGCTGCTTGTCTTCAACAGACTCATTTCCGTTTTTAAATCGGTCATACCACTTGTACACAGTCTTAAGTTACCACATTATCGCCGTACACCGATTCTAACATTTCATGAGCTTCTTTGGCACTCTTTTGTAACTTAAAACAAAACTTAATGATAATGCGTTGTTCAAAATCCATGTTGCGCAACAGACATGATAAACACAACCTCACTCTAGTGGCTCTGGCAGCTGACTGACAAGCTCGAACGTGTTACAACTTGTCCCTGCCTGTCTCAGTTGATCACGCTATTGGACAAATTACACCATATGGATGTAGCGTTGGCAGTTGCCACTATAAAAATTCATTCACCGTATTTTTTGATCACACCTCGTGTATGTATATATATATATATATACACACACTAGATGAATGGATAGCATTAAATCATTTAATTCATTATTATTGTTATTTTATTAAGTAATCATTGTCGCTTTTTAAATTAAAAAATATGATTTAATGGAAAAAGAAAAAAAATTATGTCATGTATAGTTAACCCATAAACAAATTAATATAGACTGTGAATAGGAGAAACGTGTATATATATATATTGTATAATTAAAAAAAAAAAAAAAATCATTAAATTTATATATTACAGTAGCATGTTTTTGTTAGAACTATTTTTATTATTGTTTATAAAAATTATATTGTTATATCTTATTTGTTATAGCTATTTTTATTAATATTTGTATTAAATAGTATATAATTCAGCTGAAAAATAAATTAAATAGTTGTAAATGATTGTGGATATTATTGTTATATGTTTTCTGTAGAACTTAAATTATTCATCAGATACCAAGGACATTGTCCATAAAGTTTATAAAAAAAATAGCATATTCTAAAAGTTTAATTAATTAATTAATTTTGCATTTAAATTATTTACTACTTACCAATTCAAACTTAGTCTATCATTTTAATAGTTGGTATAAAAACAAATCTTACTTGAAGTAGATTATTACTTGTATACACTAATACCATAACTCTTCAGTTTCATCAGAACTTTCTTTTTGTGACTACCCTTTCTAAATTGGTTTTAAATTCAGGAATATTTTAGCATCACTTAAAAATGTAGAAATAACACTTGAAATTAATTAATTTTCCCAGCTTCTTTCCAAAATTATTAATTATTAATTTTCCCAAAAAATGAGTCCTTCATTTTGTAATGTTTCCAAAACTTTCCCTCATTAATCATAATTGCAACCACAAGTTTCCTTTGCAAGTTTTCCTTACAAAGGAAACTTTTATTGTAATTTAATTAAAAAAAGAAAAAAAAAATGCCAATGGTTATTTAGATGGTGGATAATCTAAGTTTGAGTATAAAAACAAATTTTAAACAATTTTTATATTATTTATTGTTATATATATATATATTAATTATAATTAATAAGGCTATTTAAAAATAATAAACTTATTTATATACTTAATTACAGTAATAAAATAAAAAACTATTAATAATGTATTTGATTGATGTTATATGTACTTAATTTGTTATTCTTCCATATAGTATTGTATAATGTTACTGATATTAACCTTTTTTTTTATCTTCACTTAGATTTAGAAAAGTTGAAAAAAAGGAATTCTGTTAATAAAAAATCATCTTTCAAATATCTATTTATTAATAATTACACTGTAAAATTACTACATCATGCTTATTTATGAATATACCCATTTTTTATTTATTTGAATTAAGGCCTAATTAATAATATAACATATTCAATTTAAAAAAATGAAATTCCACTTTATTAATGATATTTTACTTAAAAGTAGTTTGTAGTTTAAAAAATGTGTAATAAATCCATTATAATACTGCTTTAAGAATTTATATGTACATAAATTATATTTATAAATTTTTAATGTATTATAGATTTGTTTTTCATTTTCATTTTTTAATAGCATTAGGAAAGATTTTTATATCTAATGACTAATATAATCATAAAAAATAAAGTCTGCATAAGTTATCTCTTTCTTTTTATTTTTACTGGATTAAAAATTTTATGTCGGTCCTACATTTTTTCTAAGCGTTTCAAATAATGTTAGAACAGTAAAGTATATTCTTTTATGTTATTATTTACAATCTCTATTTCAATAGGTTCCTAGTGAAAAAAAAAGAAAATTTACTTTGCCATTTTTCCAATCTAGTGCGATTACACTCACATCTGGGATGGTGGATTTTTCAACCAATAAGTTTTGTGCTGTATGATAGATGCAATGGATGATTTTATGGTCATATAGGTATAAAAATTAAACGCATAGTTTAAAAAACAGTTATATCAGTGTGTCATTATCCTAATTTATATGATTTAATTATTTTTTTTTTTATATAAGTGTAATATATGATGAATTTACCATTCCATTTATTGTAATTTTATTGTTGTTGTGTACTGTAATTTTGTTTAAAATTTAAGTATATGCTATTAACAGTTATAGATGTTAATTTAGGCTCACCTTATAACCAAGCTGTATATTGATTGTATAATAATGCTTCAAGAATTTTGGTTATTATAATATTAACAATAAAAATGTAATTAGAAGTTAGTTTTTTCAGAATTCTACTGTGGCATTAGCTGAAGCTGATAATGAAGCAATGTTGTTTTTTTTAAATAGGTTTTTATTATTAATGTCTTCATCTATAGAAATTATTAAACAAACAATAATAATGTAAAATAATCTTGCACACTAGTCACTTTGTCAGCTTTTTTCTTAAACTTTTATAATAATATTTTATACTTTGTTTTATTGTTGCATTTTAATTATTGTATGATAATCATATATTTATTAGTTAATAAATGTATTTACTTGGTTAATAAATTATTAATTGTTTCATTAATAAAATATTGTTTTACAAATGATTATTTATTTTTTTAAGTATGTTAATTGAGAGTTAAATTATATGTTTTGTAAATAATCTTATTCCTTTTTGTAGTAATTAAGATAAATCTGCAGTAATATGGACAAAAAATACACACACACAACTTAAAACAAAATTATATCTATTTTATATACAGAAAGATATTTTGTTAAAGAAATGTATATTGTATAATGTCATTTAAATCTATTGTTAAGTTTTGTTCTAATAGCAAATTTTTTATTAATGATCAGTTTATTATTAGTGCAGATAAAATGTGATGCAATTTTAATTTTATTTGTAATTATTTTTGTTCCAAAATGTTTAGATACTTTCTTACTATCTTGAACCCTTGTTAAAAGTTTTAGTAAATTTATTTTTTAACATCCCAATCTTTGGTTTAAACTTAAACTGATTGAGTTTTTAAATTCTCTGGAAAAATCAATGATATCTAAGCTTCCTGCATTATTTTTATACCTGTTTTACAAATTTCCATCCATTACCATAAGATGATGTCTTTATATTAACTCTTCTAATAATATAAATAATAAGATTTCATGAAGTATATTCAGTCTATTTTTTACTTATATTGAATTGATATTCCCAAAATTCAATACTTCATTCACCTGTAATAATACTGAAGTTATAGTATGTAAAATGTAAAGGCAGATCTTCCTTACAAGCTGCCTCTATTTGCCTCCTGTACACCACTCCTATAACCCGGCATGCTATTGATTGTAACAAAAGTAAGACCTCAAAATGATACAGACTAGTATCTATTATTTTTTATAATTGTTTATTCTACATATGTTATATCTAGAAAAATTCATTTATTTATTTCATCTCTTATTTATTTATTCTACTGTATTTATTTATTTGAGCTACTATATAAATTATTTTGTATAAAATCATTTTATGTTTTATGTTTATAAAATATAGTACGAATTAACATTTTAATTAATTAAATTAATTTTTACGTTTATTGTAGTTGAGTATGAACTTATCTCTGTAATGTTCATAACTCTTTTTAATAATAAATTTAATAATGATTATAATTATATTACTTTTACTCATGTTTCTTTAACACTTATAAATATTAATTTAATATTTTTATTTTGTTGTTTTGTAGGCCTACAAAGCTCAAAAGAATATTAGTTGTTGGTGTTACGTGCTATTTAGAAATAATTTTCGTAAATAACTATGCTACGTCTAAGAAAATCATAACATTTTAGACTATAATAAATAAACAACTCATTTCATATTACATCATTGTTACTGTTTATTTATAGCAAAACTTTAGTTTAACATACTTGAAACAACATATACTTTGAAGAAATAAATAAATAAATTACTTCATATATATCTTGAATAAAATAATAATTTTATTTGTAATAACGAATTTACAAGAGCATATTTCCTTACTATAATAGTGACATCATAATTAGGTATGGTGCAAGTCATTGCAAATTAATTGATGTGACTTTTGGAATATACTGGTGCTGGTATAAGGAGAAACTACTGAATTATGTTAAGATCAGTGGAGGGGATGCCATAGCGTACTACAGACCCGCCTTCAGATATTACATATACTACAATAATTAATATTAGTTATAGTCAAAGTACTATTTGGTAAACATGTCTTAGTTTGTACATAGATTGTATCTTTAGGAAGGTAAACCTTAAAAATAGAGCAAGTAATGTTTTCAATATTGGTTGTTCTTTGATGCTGTAAGACTCAAATTCAAGTGCAAGTAAAACTGTAGTCAATTTTAATTTGTTTTAATTGTTTGGCCTACATTGGATCACTTTAGTCAATTTTTATAGGTGGGGTTTTCCAGTTTCTTGTTAGCCTAGTACTAAATTCTTTCGGATCGTAACTTTCTTTCTTAGTCTGAAATCACCCTTCCTGTTGTTTGTCTGTTGATTTTTAGTCTAGTGTGTTTATGTTGATTTTCAGAAGTTTCCCTAGTTCTTTACAGTTTAAAAGTTTGTTGAATGCTTCTGCCATGATTTCGGCGTTGTCTGTATTATTATGATGTACTATTTTCTTCTTGTTTTTCAACATTTGTGAAGGTGGGTTATATTTTTGTAGTAGTTTTCTGAGGGTATTGTAATAATCTCTAGAATTGATTTTATGGTAGTTTTCCTTGATTTAATTTATTAAGTCTTTTTCAGATATCCTTTTAATGTTTCTGATGGTTTGGGTGAATTTTTCTGATGTTTTTAAGGTTGATAGCATTTTCTTGTTTTATGGGTTTGAAATTTTAACCTTTAAGCTTGGTGTCAAGTGAAATTTTTCTTCATTCATTTTGGCACATTCTGAAGTCCACCAGGTATGTATTTTACATGGATTTAAAGGGCCTAAGTTTTCAGCTTGTTTTAAAATTAGTATCAGTTCTTCTAAATTGTCAGTTAATTTTAAGGTTTGTGTGATTTCCTGATATTTTTCATTCTTTACTAATTGATGTGCGTCATATTTTCTCTTTTCTTTTTGGAGAGAATTTAATTTTGATTTTGATTAAGTAATGGTCTGAAGCCGTGTCTGTTCCTCTTAGTACTTTGACATTGTAGATTTCTGTGCGAACGTGCCTATCCATGCATATGTAACCTAGCTGCCATTCTCCTTTCCTCTAGTCTGGATGTTTCCAAGTTTTAAGTTTACTCAGCCTTTTTTTGAAATAAGTTGATTTAGACATTAAGTTGTGTACTCGGCAGAGTTTGTCAAGTCTGACCATTCCTGTTTGTATGTTTCTATGGGGCCATTTTTTGATAATATCTGTATTTTTTTCTCTTCCCAGTTGAGCATTGAAGTCCCCTATTAGGATCTTAACATTGTTTTTATTTATCTGGTTTATTGTGTGTTCAAGTGTGTCCCAAAATATTTCCACCTCTTCCATGGCCTTTGTCAGGAAATTTTTCGCATTAGTGGGGCATGGGTGTTTATGATGGTATAGATTTTGTTTGTAGTTTTTAAGGTTAATGTTGCGATTCTTGATGAAATGGCTTTAAGATCAATTAAAGAGTCTATTAATTTTAAATATACTATAAACCCTGTTCCGAATTGAGGACATTGTTTCATGACTTTTTCCAGGTTTCCTATTGCAGATTCTGTATCCTTTAGATTCGAATGGTTCGTTTGTCATATTTCTATCTTAATTTTTTGTTTATCTAATTCATCTGTGAAGCTCTTGAGTTATTCAGTTTTTAGAAGAGAATTTATATTGTGTGTCGCAATGTAGTTGGTTTGTTTATGTTTAATCCTGTTCTTTTATGGTTGTGTTTGTCTGGGTGGTTCCAAACGCTCCAATACATTGCTGTCTTATAGGTAGCTACTCACCAAATCCGATGTAGCCTTCCCTTGTTCTCTTGTTGAGCAGGACGGTGGAATGGAATTATTTTCCCAAAAGACCTCTCTATATTTGACTTTTGAAGTCATCCTTGAGTGGAGCAAGCTCAGAGTTATAACTATGGTTGTTAGCCGCAGAGGAATTCCGATTCACCTTCCAGAAATTTCCAATTTTCCAGCTGGGCCACATGGAGGCTCGAATTGAAAATTAAAGTTAAGCTGTTTAGTTTGGAGAAAAGTATTTTTGATTCCAGAATTAATTCCACCTTTGAATACTTTTATTATACATATAACTTTTGTTTGGTTTAGTTAATGGCACTGGCTGAAGTATGTAAGAGTCAGTATGAAATTAAAGGGTGAAATTTAATTGGGCTTACAAGTTGTTATACACTTACAAAAAGTGAAAAAAAAATGTAATTTATTTCATAGTTGTAAAATTAACTTTTAAATAGTCGATATTTTGAAAGCAAACACTGATTTTAATATTTTGAACAATTTTAAATTGCATTTCTTACTCTTATTAGTCTCAATCCATCAAAATTTATTGTGCTTTTGGAAGATTTTTATCTGCATTTTAGGTTAATTTCAATTTAATGGAGGTGTATCAATTACATAGATTAAAGGAAAATGTTGTATAACTATTACTGGTTTCTCTAATGTGGACAAAACTAAATAGCCTGTAATACCATTATATCACATATGATTAAACTACATAAAGCTCTAGCATAATTACTAACTATTTCTACACAATACTTCACAATTCATTGTTTAATTTTATTAAAGTAAGAGATAAAGGAGAACATTTCGGTCAAGCAGACTCCCAGCATGTTATAGAACACCCAATCAAGCCTTTTTTTATGTCCATGAGGCCAAGATTCAACATATGTTGAAGATGTATTAATAGTTGCATACCCATTTTCTTAAAAGTTGTACATTTAAGCTTCCTTACCTCCTATTCATTTCAAAAAATTAATGCAGTTGAAAAAATTCAGATTACAGACGGATATCATGATAAAAATAGGTATAAGTTAAAAAAATAACTAAGACTACCCTATCATAAAAAAACAAAGTGAATAAAAGATAATTGGATAGTATCTGTATTTTTAAATTTTAATATTGACAATTAGTGATGAAACATTCCACTATTATTAGCAAAGAATAGTCATTACATTTCATATTATATAATGTGTGTCTGAATAAAAATACATGAAATTTATCGAACAAATTTTCCAGAATTTTATTATAGAACTAGTCTAAATAGATTTTATTTCTAAAGCATTCATATGAACAAAAGTACATTCATCAGAATTTTTTAAATATTTTTTATGGTCTGGTTTTATTGAGGATTAATCCCATGAATGAATAAATAAATATATATATATATATATATATATATATATATAAGGTTGTTAAATAAAATTTTTACTTATTAAAAATTTATGTTAATAAATTACCTTTTCTTTCCCCAGTTTTGGCTGCTTTAATAAAATCATTATGTTTGATTTGTTTAAGCCGACTTTATATTTCAAGGTCATTTTACATATATATTAAGAAAATGATTCACACACACTGTTTTGATTAATCTGGTTCATATTTTTTTATTTTATAAAATATATTAAGTGATAGATTGTGTCAGGTGTTTCTGATTTCACTTTCCAAAACTAGCCTAAACATCTAAATTAAAAATCTGCCTTTGTAATTCAAAGAACAAATTGAACTCTACCATTTTTTAATGCTTTTAACTTATGAAATGTTGTTCATTGCACTTCAATATTACAATTTTCAAAATTACAATGACTTAAGAAAATAAGTCATGTTAACAGTTATTCAACATTTTCGTTTAATTTTGGGTTTTATTACTTTCAGTTTATTACTTGCTTTTTTTATTAAGAAAAAAAAATGTTTTCATTCATGAATTTATGAAAAGAAGGTGATTTACTGTAAGAAATTTATATCAACTATCGTAGTACTGCTGGTGTTGTTTTGATCTTTAATTATACATAAATAAAGTAAATAGTAAATATTTTCGTAATGTGTGTTCAAACTCATTTGACATATTTACTCAAGTATGATATATAGTATTTTTAAAGCATAATAATTATATAATGGTAGAATTTTTACACAGGTTTAGATGAAACTTCATTAATCTTAGTGTATGTAAATAAATAAAGAATTAATATGTATATAATTATTGTAAAATGATTACACCACTAATATTTATATGCAAGTACTTATTCATTTTCTTAATTTAATTATCCAGTATAAATTTTAGTATTGTTAATAATCAATGGAAGTATAAATTTACATTGTGTATTTTAAAGGAAGGCTTTTAAATAAGTAAGATATGCCTAAAATTAGAGATTACTTTCTATTTATTAGTAAAACAGTAATTCTAAGATAATTAATGTCTGTAACTTTTAAGTCATTTTTATTTCAAGAAATTCAGGGTGGAAATTATCAGTGAGCAAGTTCAAAATGCTGTAATAATATAAAATTTATAATTTTATAGAATTTCAGATAAATTTGCATTTCATGCCAGAGTGAAATTTTGGGCAATATGTATACAATTTATTCATTTTTAAACAAATAGATCATTACCTCCAAAAAGAATCTGGCTCTGGAAGTAAATACACAAGTTACTTTGTACATTGATTATAGAAGTTTTTGTAAATAACCACATTGACGGATTAATTCTATTAGAAGTATAAAATGAGTAGAATAAATTGATAGCTGCTTGCTTCTTCTGTGCTTCCTCACATTTGATGTGTTCATGCAGGCCAACAATTAAATCAGGTGCATACAGGTAATTAATCTAAAATATTCTTAAACATATACAAGTAAAATATTTTAATTACATACCCTACTCTAAGTCTAAATTATCTGCTAAAATTACTGGACACTTACTTTTTTCTTCATCTGTATTGATTAATATTATTGTAATCAGTCAGGTTGCAAATTCATAATCAGTCAACCAATATGTTTAATTATAAATAGTGAATTTATATTAATTATTTCTTTTAAGTATAATAATTCCATTATAAAATATGACAAAAAGTCTACCTTACTTTGCTAAATGCCTTCATGTATTTAAAATAATATTAAATTTTAAAAGATGTTACCTTGTAAAATAAATTATTTAATTTCAAATAGTGGATCTGTTAACTAAACTGAAATTTGTTAAATAGTATGATTATTACTGTAATTATGATTATTGTTACATTTATTTGTTTTGTACTTCTTTGACATGGTGTATTCAGATTAAATAAAATATATTATTTGCGTGTTAAAAAGTTAATCGATTTTAAAAAGTATATTTTTGCCTTTTCAAGTACTTTTTTTACAAATTTTAATTACTGAAATTTTGTATATATTTTTCTATTTATACCACATGTTTCATAAAATGTTTAGAATTAAGATACCATTTTAAAATTATGAATGATGTATAGACGTCTATTTTTGTACCCTACTTTTCATCTTTGAGTTCCAATAATTAATACTGGATTTGAGATTTAAACAAAAATCTCAATCACATCTTCTTTCCACCTCCCTTGTTCAAAGACCTTTTCAACCAACACATTTTGTTTTGTTAATAATCCCTTTGTTCCTTACTGGGTTTTGCTTAATCAATTATCGAAAGTATTATATAATCCTATGATTGTTGTTTTTATCCAGTAGTTTAAAATTTTTTTACTCGAAAAGTTAGAATTGGTTTTTGTAATTTGTTTTCAAATTTAAAAATACAAATTGGAAAACAGGTAAAGTGCAAAGTTGTAATAAATATTAAAATGCCATGATATATTATGAATTTATATTCTAAATTAAACAGCAGCTTAATTATTATGATCTTATTTATAAAAATATTTTAAATATTATTTACATTTAAACTTTGTTGTTACTGTAACAAGTAGATAAAATTTTCAAAAGCAATATTAGAATACATTTTATATTTCAGAACTGGAAAAATAATTATCTTACATGTTAAAAGTTTTTTTTTTAATTTTCTGATCAATAAATTTTGTTGCAATGAGCTGTATTTAGTTTTATTTTTTCTGTATTTTTTTTTTTCTTTAACTTTTGTACCTACTAAACTATTGTAATCATTTTCATTTCTTTTTTTTTTTAAATACAGTTATTAGGTATACATGTCAAAGAATAAATTTAATTAATATAAAAATGATTTAAAGTAGAATTAGAAGTTAATTATATTAAGTAATAATTGTTAGTTTATAACTTAATTGTTTGAATCAACTCATTTGCTATGCCTTAATTAAATAAGTCTTATTATCAATATATTTAAGTATACTGTAATTTTTCATATTTTTTAATAATAGTGTAACATTCTTTTTATTTTATAATTAGATTATATTTGTAATTTATTTTTATGCACTGTTACCACTTGTAATGTGTATTTTTTGTTTTTGTTGATGTGATGTATAATTTTATTGCTGTATTATTTGTTTCATGAATAAATTAAAATTAATGAAATAATTGTTTTCACTTTGAACCTCTTCTCTGAAATGTTTTTCAGTTTACTAACCAGATTTTTCTTTTATTTTTATGATGCTGTAGATTTTTTAATGATTTCCAGTCTTATCTGCACTTATATATATATGTTTGTATATATACAAAATGGCGCATGAAATGATCCAATATTTGGTTTTGTTAAAACATATTTGAATTCCAATATAGATATAATGGGATTATATGATATAATTCCAATATATATATATATATATATATGGGAGATTATATTCTGCTTATCACATTTTCAATATGACCACCATCACGTCTAGCAACTTCTTCAACATGAACTCCTATGTTGTTAATAACTCGACAACACATATCCTCAGTTATCCCATAATAATCAGTACTCACAGTTCCATCACTGTACAAGGATGTTTAAGGAAAATGTTTTTCTTTAGAAATCTCCAAAGAAAGTAATCGCACAGATTCAAATCAGGACTGTTCAGGAGCTAGTTCTGTCCACACACACAAAACAATAAGGAATCTGTTTGAAATGACATGTGTTAAAAGTTTCATGCAGAAAGTCTAAAACAACATAAGCTGTGTTAGGTTTGGCTCCATCCTGCATGAACCACTCGTTTTCTAATTGGTGAAATACTTTTGCAAGAAGCTGAGGAACAAAATTATTACGTAAAATGTTTAGATAACGTTCACTGACTGTTCAAAAAAGAATGGCCGTATTACCCCATGTCTTGAGATAGTGCCCACACTGTATTCTTGGAACATGAAGCACATGTAGATTTTCGGAAGCCCAAAAATACACATTTTGTTTATTAACAACCCCACCTAGGTGAAAATGTGCCTCATCTGAAAACCAAACATTGTTCATTAATATGTCTTTGTTCACAACCCATTTGTTGAGGAGTCCAGGCTCCAACAACACTGCCTCTGACAGCTTTGACATTCTGTGGAGAATGAACATTGGCAGGCCGTTTGTGCTTACCCTCAAGTGAACCACCACCATTAAATTTTTTTTATAGTAAGTCTGCATATTGTTTTAAATGAGGTGACCATAGAGTTTAAAGATGTTCATGAAATTGTCTGTGAAACACCACACTTTTTTTTTCATTAAAAACAACATAGCCTTTATGTGCTGTTCAACAGTCAAGTCTTTCTTTGTCAACCATCTTGGAACGATACACAAACAGTGCACTCAGAAAGAGAAGAAACTAGTATTCATGAACTGATGTCATTTCTGCCAACTACACAATAATTATTAACCTAAACAAATGTTGGATCATTTCATGCACCACCCTACATTTGTTACAGTAATCCTTAAGGGGATCATTAGGAAAGTAAACAAAAATTATTTTGATTTGCAACCCTTTAAGGTGTTAATTAAGTGTTGCTGAAACCAGAAAACTTAGCAACTTGAATCCTGGCAGGTGTATTCCCTTAAAGCAGGAGATTAGCAAACATTTTTGTAAAAAAGCCTAGAAGTGTTAAATATTTTAATTTCTGCAAGCCAAGAGGCAAACACAAGGATATTTTTGTAGATAGGCTTAAGAAACAAGCAAAAAATGAAGTTTTTACAAATTATTTGAAATGCAGCTCTACTAATGGGAAAAATAGAATTGTTTTTTGAGAATAATATTTCACCAAATGGGGTTCAAATTTAGTACTTCCTACCTTTCAAAATTGATTGCAAATCTTTTTAACAGGTCAGCATTCAAAGATACTGATCTGATTGAAATGTTATGCTCACCTTTACATGCAGGTAGTAACTGCCAAATAATAGATATGAACACCCAAGCATATGATTTTATTAAATGTATTCATCACTTGCAACACATATATAGAATTCTGTTTTGTTTTCATGAAATTGACTTTAGTACAGTTACAGTGTCATTGCATAATAAATAGCGCTTTTTCATCTAATTCAATAACAAAATAGTTCACACTCCTCTTGCCTTAAAAGCATGACATTCAAAGTTTACTTTTCTTTTTTCATAATATGCTAGTTACTATCACAAGATTTTAATTCAAGTAAACAGAAAGCCATAGTCTATAAAAATACTGCTTATATTCACCAACCTCTTCAGTAGCATGAAGAAATAAAGATATACTTAGAAAAAATTCCTTCGGCATGCCAGAAGATGAGGTAGATTTCACTAGTGCTAGGGGATAAAAAAGATATCCACTTTAAATTAAAGAAAAACTTCAAATCTATTCAATATGACAGTGGTTGCATGTGAAAAAAAGTTTCACATGTTTAGTATATGACAAGCCCCATCTTACAATTCCAGCAACATTTTGGTCATCCCTGCCGTAAGGTTTGGTCATATCAAAAATTGTTTCAGACAGAAGTTTTAGGTAATGTTTAAAGGACTAACGACCACTTTAAACTGATTCGATGCTGTGCCTATTAAGGGAAGTATGATTTTTTTTGTTTTCAAAACCCCATTCTTTCCACCCCCTGGGTCAGTGGTTGATGATATCAAAAAACTTTACTTAGATAAGTTTTAGGCCCTTATCCAAAGAATTGTAGGAATTTTAAATGAATTCAATATTTTACATAATAAGATAGTTATAGGGATATTTTGTTATTCAAAAAAGTTCCCCATGGTCCGATTTTGCCCATTAACGAACTCGACCGAGATTTTGGGTCGTTGTATTTTATGTATCAATTTGAAACTGATTGGTGCAAAATTACAGCAGTTATTGTATCCACAAGAAAGTGAAATATGTATACAGGAGGATAAGGCAATACTTTGACAACTCATTCTAGAGGCTAAAAATAAGAAAAAAGTTCATATAAACATAGCTCCGAAAATGCTTCTTTAGCGAGTTATACAGGCGAAAGATTTTGCCTGAGTTTCAGTTCCTCTGGGTAAATTAAGGCTTTCTGAAATTCTGGAAAGGTCAATTAAGGGGCAAATTCAATTGTTTCTTATGGTTTTTGAGCTGGGAAATCGAAAAAAATAGGTCCCAGAACTGTATCTCTCTTAGTTTCTAAGATATCCCACGTAAAACGCCAAAAATAAGGTCAGCAAACACATTTTTTTACGTTTGACGTACAATAACGTTGTTAAATTGGCAATAAATCATACATTGTTTTAAACATAAAATGTAGAGAATGTAATTATAAGAAGATTGATGTAAATAATGTCAACAGAAATAAATAAAATTTTAAACATGTCGACTCTTGTCGGTTTAACAACAAAACCGACGAAAACTTAGAAGAGAATGTTACCAAAAAAGAAAACAGATGTGTCTAGTAGGTACAATAATTTTAGACCTACGGAAAACCAGTTGGCAACACTGATTTTTTATAACAATTTCTTTAAATACTACTCATTGTTGTCAGTTAATTGTGGTAATGTGTTAAATAACCTTTCCCTGATCAATCGTGTTTGCAGTATTACGTCGAATTCTTATCGTAAAAATTTCAGAAAACTGTTAAGAAGTGTAATTTTGTATTCATTTTACAGTGCATAAAAATTAAGTCTGTTAAAAAAGTAAAATTCTGTTTAGTTTTGTTTTGAAAAATGCCGCGTATCTTCACTAATGCCGAATATGCCGACATGATTTTCATCAATGGATTTTGCAATGGAAGTGCTCCGGCAGCAGTTACGGAATATCGACATAGGTACCCTGGTCGTGTTGTACCAAATCGTAAAGTATTTATTAGAATTTTTAATAATCTTCGTGATAATGGTACACTTCCCATCGCTCATATTTCATCTGAAGGACAAATCATGCTGATAAAGGTGAAAACATTATGCAGATGGTTCAACGTAATCCGGCAACGAGCACACGATTAATTGCAACACGGCTCAATATTTCACAAAGTAGAGTATGGAGAACATTAAATAATAATGGATTGCATCCTTTTCATATTCAGAAAGTGCAACATCTCCAGCCTGGTGACTACGCCAGCCGGCTGCAGTTTTGTCAATGGGTTAATAGGAATCAACATTTAATTCCATTTATATTATTTTCGGATGAATCTACCGTAAAGGAATAAACAACACACGGAATGCGCATCGGTGGTCTGAAGAAAACCCACATGCTGCAATGGAAAAGAATTTCCAGCAACGATTTTCAGTGAATGAATTTTTGGTGTGGTATCATAGATGACCAGTTAATTGGTCCTTTCATACTACAACATCACAGGGAGAAATTTTCTGGAATTTTTACGTAATGAATCTATTATGTTGCTGGAAAATATCCCCATAGCAAAACGAATTGAAATGTATTACCAACTTGATAGAGCTCCTACATATTTCACTAATTAAGTAAGGCAATGGCTTTATGAAAAGTTTGCTGGTAAATGGATAGGACGTGGAGGGCCGGTTAATTAGCCACTGATATCCCCGACCTCGCTCCGTTGGATTATTTTTTGTGGGGATGGTTGGAAAATGAGGTTTACAAGCAAAAAGTAGACACACATGATGAACTGATTGTTTGCATTCTCAATGCTGCAGCTATAATCAAGGAACGCAAAGTAACTGTTAGACTGGCAACACAAAATCTCTAGTAAAACGCGTTGAAAAGTGCATTGAACACAACAGTGGCATTTTTGAAAGTTATTAAACCACATGAAATACTACTTGTAAGCAGCATATTATCATAAAAAAACAGTAAGTATTCTTTCTTCCTCCAGTTATTATCTATTGTACATAACGAAAAAGTTTTTTTCAATCTGTTAAAAATTAATCTGTTTTGTTGTTAACAAAAGTCAACATATTTAAAATTTTATTTATTTCTGCTGACATTATTTACATCAATCTTCTTATAATTACATTCTCTACAATTTATGTTTAAAACAATTTATGATTTATTGCCAATTTAACAACGTTATTGTACGTCAAACGTAAAAAAATGTGTTTTTTGATCCTATTTTTGGCGTTTTACGTGGGATATCTTAAAAACTAAGAGAGATACAGTTCTGGGACCTATTTTTTTCGATTTCCCAGCTCAAAAACCATAAGAAACAATTGAATTTGCCCCTTAATTGACCTTTCCAGAATTTCAGAAAGCCTTAATTTACCCAGAGGAACTGAAACTCGGGCGAAATCTTTCGCCTGTATAACTCGCTAACGAAGCATTTTCGGAGCTATGTTTATATGAACTTTTTTCTTATTTTTAGCCTCTAGAATGAGTTGTCAAAGTATTGCCTTATCCTCCTGAATCACCCTGTATATATATATATATATATATATATATATATAAACTTTTGAACTGATGTTGGTTTTGGAGTCTGAGGGATGTGAAATGTGAAGATATGTAAGAATTTTCCAGTAGTCAAATAATGGTACCCATTACAATAGGTAGCTTTCTTATGAAATCTACTTAAAAGGGGAAATCTGTTGAGAAATGTGAAAAGTGATGAGTCTTTGGTTGATTGGAATAGCATGAAGAGAAGGGATACAGTAGAGATTATAAGTCAAGTAAAGTAAATGAAACTGGAATCAAATTTTCATAATTTTATTAAAAATATTAACTATTAATTGCAATTTTATTTCTTAAAAATCACTGATACACACGAGTAAAGCCAGGAGATGAGAAAAAGTCTCATATACTTATGTACTGTCTTACAGTAGATATGGTTAGGGGATGTATTAAAATGTAATAATGGAATGTAGAACCAACTTAACGCAAAATGGTTATTGACTATAATTTGGTTGTAATGAAATGTAAAGTTGAAGAAATATAAGTGGAAACAAAGAAATTATGTAAAGCAAGTAAGAAGAATGTCATAAAAAATATGCAAAAATTTAGAAAGAAATTTGTTCTAATGAAGTGGCAGTATCAAACCCAAAAGAAAAATGAAGCATATAATTGGGGACATAATATCAAGTAAACAATGTAATAAAAAAAGTAAATTACATAATAAACAATTTGAGTTCAAAAAATTATTGAACAGTAAGAAAAAGAGGTTATAATTTGACAATGAAGTCTATATTCTGCAAAAATGTATTTGTAAGATGTCTAGCTGGTGCAAGTTGTAAAATTTTTCAACCTGATACTTATTGTGTAGAACTCAATTACTGACAAGATATTACCTGTCAAAGTCTCCTTATCAGTAAAAACCATACGAAAAGAATAATTTATTTAAGATATTCAGGACTCTAAAAAATATCTAAGTTAAACTATAATAACTATAAAGCTGTACAAAAACCTAAGCCTTTTTTTTAATCTTGCTATTTTTGTTATTGGTGAGGTGGTGTAAACTGAACTAACCCAAAAATGTAGCTCCAGAGCTAGCCTTTTCATGGTGTGGTAATTAACCTTGGGTACGAGGTGAGACCAACCCCATCATAAAATTGATATCTGTTTCTTGTCAAAATGTATAATATGTAAACAAGGCAATGTATGAATTGAGTCAAAGTAAAATATAGTGTGTATTTTAGTTGCTACAAGATTGTTTCATCGTCATTTGTACTGGGAAATCAGAAGAATATCTAACAAACAAGTATTAAATAAAGTTTGACCTGAGCTTCATAATTTTATTTGCATGAAAATTTAAGTATATTGCATATTAAAACTTTACATCATTTTAAACTACAAAAAATTAGCTTCAAAAAAATGTTTAAACATTATAGATATTTTTTTTTTTTTAATTTTATTACTTGATATTTCAATTTTTCCTAATTACACTTGTTTTCATTGAAATCACAATTTGCATGTGTATATCTGAGCCCACATTGTTGTTATACCACTTATTTAAATATTAAGAAAATATAAATAAGTAAAGGTTGAAAGTTAAAACTAAATAAAATAAAAAAGTAAAACATGAGATCGCACACAAATTAGGGTGAAACATTAACATTTAATAAATTATAAGCACAATGAAAATAAGACTTGTCTAGATATTTTTTTATATTGTGTAAACAGAACAATTTTTGTGGTTAGTTCATTCAGTAACTTACTGCTTCGGCTGCTATTTGCCATAAAATGAATGAATATTTAACTGTATTTTCATGATTATGTAGTAAGAAAAAAAATTATTGACGTCTTAATGTAATCTGATCAATAAAAAGACGGAGATTCTGAAATTATAATTTCAGGTTTTTTTTTATCAAGATATTTCTTGTCATTCAAGCTAACAAAACACTAATTCCGTGTAATTAACAATTTAATTTTTCGCGCTTTGCATAGATATATACAGAACACTGCACACGACACTGTGTACAGAAAATGTGAATAAAAATTACAAGGAAAGCGGGAAATGTCTGCATCAATCGGCTCAGTTGAAGGTTATTAAACAATAAATATTTGCAAGTCATGGGTAATAAAGTCCTGTTGCCTAGAATTTTAAATATTTTTTTGAGTGAAATAATAGCTCAATGTACTCAATCTACAGGGCTAATAATCAAGTAACAAAAACTGATAACACTGTAGGTAGCGATACCATATAGTAGGTTCCACGGATGTACTCTAATAACTGCTTTTAAAAAACCTTTGTTTCATAGCTTTGGAATTTCGAACTGCTTTCTGTATGTGAAATCAGTAGTAAAAAAATGTATAAACTACAAAATTATAACGTGAATGAGACAGTAAATATATTTTTCTTGAATATAATACCACACAAATATTATCGCTTGATTAAATTTTTTTTATCCTATACCTGAGATATTTTAGTTGTAACCAATATGCTTTTTATTTTTTTATCTTGTGTAAAAAAAAGTAATTTTGATGTAAATTGAACACTTGAATACTAGTTCGGAGAATTATGCAATAATATTTAATGAGGATGTGACGTACCTGCGATCGTACGCTAGTAGTGGAATGGGAAGGCTAGAGAAAGTATAAAAGAGCTGCAGACTGCGGTATAATTGGCTGCGAAGCCCTCCTCTCCGTGAGGATTTATTTATTTATTAAGTGTTAATGTCTTAATAATTTGAGAATTATTTAAACATGGCTCTTAGTCAGACTAGCGTGGTAAGTTGTAGTTTAAAACAATATTAGTGATGGCCATTACAGTAATTAGTCGTTGGTTTAAAATAGGCTTATATTTTAGTATTGACTCAACACATTTTATGTTAGGTGTTTACGTATAGTTAAGTGATATGGAATAACAGTTTTAACATGGTTTTATCTTGCTTTACGGTTTCTTTTTGAAATTGGTTCTTTTCTGTAAGTTATGTATGCGTAGACATTTTTTGAAGAAGAAAAAAATGATTTAACCTAGAAATTTGAGAACCTTGAGAATTGCCAAATATGATTTGAAGCAAGTGAATCCGAAAATAATGAAGTCTTCTCTGTATATCAATTTTTACCAGTATGAAATAATTTTTTTTTTATCATACTGCAATTATTTTTAATTGTCTATTTATTTATAAATTGTTTTGTGCCTTATTAAAATAAAATATTTTGAGAATTTTTTTTTGTTAACATTTATACAGTACTTATCCTAAACTTTGTGATTAGAATACACTCATTTTTTTAAACAGAAGTTCATTATAAGTGATCTTAAAATTAATACTTTTAATTTCAATGTCATATTTAGTATCCAATGTTATTTAAAGTTACAAGAAAATATTATTGATAAAATTGTTAAATTCATTTACTAATTGTGACTGCAAAATATTTTATCTTAATGGTTTACCATAAATTAATGTTAATGACATATTTTATTACCAAATGTTTGAAATAATTATAGAATTGGGATTTCATTTGTAATTAAAAAGACTTATGCTGAGTTTACACGAACTAACAGTTTTTCTTAGGTTATTTCTAAACCTGTTAGAATTATTTATGCTTTCATTATAAAGTTTAAATGTATTATTTTTATTTAGTTAAGAAGATTTTCTTGGCCTGCAGGCAAATAGTAAAATAGTTGCTATGCTTGGAAACTGAAATATCCTTTTAAGAGATCTAAAACTTCTCACCTTACCTTGTTTGTAAATAAGATAAGCTTTATTTGTAGTACATTATCCGTAATTTAAATTTTAATCATGATGGATATTTTCCTTTTTTTTTTAATTTGATGTAAGTTTGGAAATTGAATCGTACAAAAGAAATTTACATGTTGGGTACTTATTGGTTATACAGGACCCCTACTGAAACTTAATTGTTTTTTTTTATACATAACCTTTGTACGCAACTCTACATGATAAAACTTATATATGTATAACTTATTGTATATAATTTTTATTTTTACGTTAATCAGATGAGGTTAGTGAGCGAAGCAAGCATAGGTTATGTTTGCTGGTAATTACGAATCGTGCTCGTATGTCAATATAACCTACGCTCACTTTGTACAAAGGTTATGTATAATTATTATCTTATACTTTTAAATTCATATAATAAATAATAAACGAATAGATAAATCATGTAAATTTACTAGAACAAGTAAAATGAAAAAAAACAGTTTGAGTTCAATAGGGGTCCCATATAACTGATAAGTACCACATGTTGTTTTGAATCAGGTTGATTATTTGATATTTCCGATGTTACTAATGTTTTAGGAATCAATTTATGTTCAGTTACACAGTGACCTACAGTTAACTCTTTCTGAGTACCATGGTTTGATGAACACTTGTAAGGCTTATAAAAATTTTTAACCAACCTGTGAGATAAGCTTGGCAGTGTTTCAGATACCTGGTGTTTTTTATTTTTGTTTGTGTTGATCACCCCTATATCCATAAGTGATATGAGACTTAAAATGATATTTAATAGCTATATGTAATTATACTACAGTTATTTTTGTTATATAACTAAATCAAACCTTATTTGAATCAGAGTTTTAAGAGAATTAATTTATTCTTAGAGTTTCTGAAATTTTGAATTAGTAAGATTTGCAGTATTGTACAGTGATATACTTAAAGAAGGAAATGAGTAAGACTAATGCACAGTTATTCTTTACCAGCTCCTTTGATGAAACATTGTCTCCCTCTATACAAAGATCATAAAAAATAGCATTTCTTAAGTTATGAAGCATTTCCTTGCTGTTTAATTGATAATTTGGTTGTCTTATTGACATTTAGTTGGAATAAAATATCCAGTTCCGTTGCAATAAATTTTCAACTTAGTTATTTATTAAATTTCTATTTAGAGAAGTTTTGGTATATGAAAGAGAAGTAAATAAAAGATTGAATGATCACAGTTGACATGATAGTTTAATTAATATAATACAATTTATTTTTTCTTTCCACCCCAGAGTAGTTTCTTCTTGGAACATGTTAGATCAATTATTTATTTACGGTTGTTTCTTTTTTTTCTATATGTCCAGTACCTCGTCGTTCCTTCTATCTCTCCTTTATTCTTCAGAGAGTTCTGCTCTCTTCTTGTGTTTTGATGCTTCTCTGAATCTTTTATTTTCACTTTTATTATTCTGTTTCCCTTTTAATTTCTTAATTACTTTTAGGTCTTCTTTGACTTGTGTGAACCATTTGCCTTTAGTTTTTCTACTTTGGAAAAAATCAAAAATGTGTTCATTCAATCTACCGTTATTGATCCTAAATAAATGAGAGTAAAATGCAATTCATCTTTTCCTTTTTGTGTCTTTTTCAATTTTTGTATAAAGTTTATTATTTGGAATTGATTTTGCCTGATTATTTTGAAATTTAGAACTTACCTTTTTTTTTCTAGTAGATCTTTGTTGCACTATTTAGGGTTTTTCTGCCATATAGAGTTCTTCCAGCTTTATCCCAGTTCTGTAATGTTGAAATTTTGAGTTCCATGATAAAGACTGTTTATTATATGTGTTTTTGTTAGCTGGAAAGCTAATTCCATTTTATTAGCTCTTAACTGTTAACACTTTTTTAACCAAAAAATTCCAATTGATCCATTCTCTGAGATATTTGAAATTATCCGCCTTCTCTATTTTTTTATTACTTACACCAAGGAAATTTAGGCAGTTTTTTTATCATTAGTCAAAATCTTCATTTTCTCAAATGCGATTTTTAGTCCCATTTTAGCAGCTTGTCTTTGTTGAATTCATTGTTCAGCTTCTTTCCAGTTCTTAGCAAATAATGCCATAACATCAATAAAAGCTAAACAGTTAATTTTTAGTCCTTTAGTTCCTAGTTTTATTCCACTGCTTTTGTCTAAATTTTTGTTACTCTCTTACTACCTTTTCAAGAACACAGTTAAAAAGTAGTGTAGAAAGTCCACTTCCTTGATTATGCTGGTTTCATTAGTTAAAAAATCAAATAAATCTTCCAGAAATTTTATTTTAGAGTATGTGTTAGGTAATGTTGCTTTGCTTAATTTACAGTGTTTTTTTTAATCTAAACCTAATTCTGTTACTGTTGAAAAAGTGATGTTCAATCTACCGAATCGTATACTTTTTGAAAATCAGTAAAAGTTTATAACATATGTTCTATTTTGAATTTACAATATTCCATAATATTTTTGAGATTTTGCCCAGCACAAAATTTGTTTTCTCTAAATCCACCTTGAGATTCACCCAGTTATGATCCAGTTGAGATTTGGCATGAGTAAGAAGAGCTTTAGATAGAATTTTGTATGTAACTTCCAAAAGTGAAATTCCGCTGTAGTTATTCGAGCCTGTTATGGATCCTTTTTTTTTGAAGTGGATGGTGAGTGCACTCTTCCAACAAATAAATTCATCTTTGGGAATTTTTTTGTTATTCCATATTTCGGTAAAAAATTTTGACTAGGAGGGATTCTTTTGCATTTATGTTGGTCTTCTTCTACATTTCTGCTGTAGTTGAACTTTCTCCAGAAGCTTTATTATTTGTAAGTTCATTAATTAAGTTTTGAATTTCATCTAAATCCGTAGGTGTGGAGTTTTCTGTGTTATGGTTGTTAATTTTGAAATTAAAAGTTTCTTTTGGTCTCACAATTTAATAAACTTAACTGGAAATTTTGACTAAGATTTTACTGTTATCTGTGTAGTTATGTGCCTTTTTACTATCCTCATCTTCCAACTGAAGACTTGGTGGATTATATTTAGTTAATTCTTGTTTATTGGTTCAAAGTTCTTTTTCATTATTTTGCTTGACTTATTTTATCTTTTTACCAAATTCTTTTTGGATCTTAAGGAAGTTTTACCTATTTTCTTCATTTTTGGTGGAGTTCCATTTATGAGGCTTTTTGTCTTGTATTTAGAAGACTGTTGAATTCTGACGTCCACCATGCATGTTTTTTAAATCTTTTACGTGATGCAACATTCTGATTTTTGTATCATTTTGGTTTTAATGTTTTCCCTCCTTTCGTGCCTTAAGTCTTCTGTTAATTTCTGAAATTTGTCAGCATTTTGTATTAATTTCTCAGGATCAGTCATTTTAGTATTTAGTATATTAATTTCCTTTTTGTTTCGGGAATTACTTTAAATTTTATTTTTGAGAAGTAGTGATCTGAATTAGCGCCTTTTAATACTTCAACATTTTGAACATTTAACTTTTTGCTAAACTCTTTTTATAGCTACATGATCAAGTTTAAATTCTCTAAGTGGAGATTTGCCAAGATCCACTTTTTTCTGTTTGTGTGACAGTTTCTTAAAAGCTGTGGATTTTATAATAGAACTTTGTGACAAATTTCCATTAATCTTTCCCAATTTTTATTGTTCCTTTGTGTGTGGAGTATTCGCCAACTAATTTCTTAAGTTTCCTGTCTTTTCTGATCTATGCATTAGGATCTCCCAAGAGTATTATGTTACGTTTATCTGTAATGTTTTGCAAAATGTCATTTAATTTATTCCAAAATTGTTCCACTTCTTTGTTAATAGGTGCATGTGCATTAACTATCTTATAAATTTTATTTGTGCTTTTAAATGTAAGTAGGAAAAGTCTTTCGTTGTATACGATTCTAAGTTTAGAATAGAATTTAGAATATTTTTGTGTATGATGAAACTAGTACTGAAATGTGACACATTCTTCATTGTTCTTGCACCTTTTTTAAATTTTGAAAACTTCCAAATCAAAAAAATTTTCATCCAGGATAAAACCATGTTTCTTGTAGAGCTGTAATCATAATGGTTTGAGTTTTCAGAGTGTTAGGTGTTTTAATTTTTATACTTTTAAAATTTACATTGAAGGCTGTCATAAAGTTTGGTTTTTTATTCTGAATTTTGTTTTTTAAAAGGTTTCTAAGTCACTGTGATTCAGCTTTGTGTGAGGTTGCAGGTTTCCCAGAAGCTGAATATCTGCTTGCACACATTTGTGTGGTGGATTGTGCACCACTGGGGTAATATGTTATTAACAGCACACATATTCATAAATGATATATCTTTTGGTAATTTCTAGAGAAATTGTAGAGATAAAATCAAGGTTGTATGCCTTGGAGGCTCATGTCAGCCATCTCTAACATGGAAAACAGATGCTTACCAACCACCACCCGATCCTGAAACAGATGCAGCTGGATTTTTTATTTCTGTGTTAGTCCATGGGAGGTATTTTATTTCCAATCTACAGAGCCTTCCCCTTTCCGCCACCTGGGTGGACCAACAGGGGTACAGATGACCCCCAGATTTATTTTATTAACATTAAAAATGAAGCAAATTTAACAAAAAAATTGTTATAAATAAATTAAAATTCCATTCAGATTGTTTAAAATGAGACACTTAACGATAGTACTTTTATTGTTATCATTAATGTATAAAATGTGTAATAAATAATTTTGTCATCTACTGACTGTTAGCTCTAGAATTAGATCTGCGATATTAAAATAAAATCCTGAAATTCCTTTTATTTAAAAATAGAAAATTTTGCAGTGACAAAAGCAAACAAATTTTTATAATAAATATTTTTAAAGAAAATTATTTCAAAATTTTTTCAGTTATCTTGGTGTACATGTAATGGGTGCTATTATTCTGACATTGGCATCAGCAGATGTTAATACTAGCATTTTTTTTTCAGATTTATATTTAGAGTGTCAAGAAGTGAATAAATTTGAATTGTCAGTTTTTTTTTTATGTATGTTTATGTTTACATATTTCATAATGTTGAAGTGTATTAATATGTGCTACATCTTTAATGTAAGTGTAGGTTATTAAGGTTGGCTTCAATGTTGGTGGATTTTGATTTGCGTCTTGGCGTTGCAAAGCAAATGTTGACACTGTTTCTGTGTGGGGGGCTTGAAAATTTTGTATGAGTATTTTTATTTAAAACTGCATCTCTTTTGACTAATGTAGAATATTTTGCAGTAGGAACAATTAAGTTTGTATATTCCAGGGATATTGTTATTGTTTGGTGATTATGTTCTATCTTAGTGTTTTGAGTTTTCTTTTGTTTGTAGTTCTGAAGGGTATATTGTATCCAAATTTATTAAAATTATGAGCTGTTTTCTCCACGTCTTCATGTTATACAAAGTCTTAGTTCCACTTCACCATCCAGTTAATTGGTTAGTTCATCCGATAGTGTATTAATTTCTTTTCTTGAACTGTTAAACCATATTTTACTAAAAGATCAAATAATTAAACCACAAGGTGATTGTATTAATTAGGTAAAAGATAGAAGAAATATTTATTTCGAAATTACGATTTTATTTTCAGATTCATCCTGTTTAGCAAAGGTTGAGTACAATTTAAGAAGTCAATGAAGTTATTTATTGATTTTGTTTGTTTTTAATGATTGCATAATTAACAGTAAAACACTATTGCTAGGTGTGTTATCACTTAACTGTTATGAGGAAAAATAACACTTAAAAAAGAAAAAAAGATTTCAGCACGTTTAGTGTATCAAAGAAATTGTAATAATTTTTTTAATGTGTTTTTTACTAATGATAAAGAAAAAAGTAAACATAAGTCCAGAAATGTTTTATTTTTGAGTAAAAACTAACAAAAATTTCATCCCGATTTCAGCCAAGAGGCAAAATGATAGCTACTGAAATTTTTAGGACACAGTTCAAAATTAGTGGTTTTAGATGTTTTTGATCAGAAAAAATTTTAATGAAATGCATTCCAGAACTTTACATCAGAATTGTTTCCAAGAGTCCCAAAAATCATATTTGAAAGATATTTTTGTTGGTTAAATTTACAAAAAAAAAACTTTTTAGAGAAATTAATTCCAAGAAAATTTATGTTCATTATTGTTCATTAATAAAAATACTAAGTTAAGAAATAAAATTTTTACTTGAAACAAAACAGAACAAAATTTGGGAGAAAAATGTTAGTTTTAAACCAAATGAAAACTCCTTTGATAATGTAAAAAAATTGTTCAAACTAGATTAATTATTCAAAATAAAAAAGTAAAAAATTATGATATTGTGTGACAAACTTGCAATCAAGTAACTTTTTTAAAATCTGTGAAGTCTTTATTTACACAATGTTCAATCTAAAATTGTTGATCAATTAATTTAATTTAGATATGTTCATTTATTGTACCTGTTGTGCAGGCCTGGTTGATGCAAAAGCTGTTGGATATTGTTCCACTCATGGTTCTCATTACCAACCCCAAAAAAATCTAACTACTCTAGCTATTGATTATATGGATTTGATATTGCCTAATCCAAAGGAAATGTAGAGCCAGAGTTTTGAATAGTATCTTTGAGAGTATGTCAAGGAATGCATCTGGTGAAAGCCTAGGCACCTGCTTTTCATGATGTTTAATATTGGTATATCCTTTTACTTCAGATAATTTTTGCATTTGTATGCTGACAGTGTGTAGATGCATATGATGGTATATTATAAAGAACATAAGATTAAATTTCAGAACGATCGTAAGTTAAGAACTGGAATGGAATGGAAAAAATTAAGTGTGACCAAAATATTATTTATATAAGAAGAATAAATCCCATGAAATATGACTATTTTCAAATCCTAAACAATACTTATACCATATTCATACCCACAATCATCTAAAAAAAGTCAGAAAAGATTTTGGCCTAATTAAATGGGTTTACTGCCATTAGCAAGTACCGTGTTGTTAAGTAACAAAACTAACTTGCAATTTTTACCCTGGTATTGTTATGTGGTTTGAACTATAGTAAAACTTTCTCTGTAAATAAAATTGAATTACTCCAAAATAAATTTTAAATATTTTGAGCTTTAAAATGTTTTCCGTCTACTTGCAAAACTATTAATCACACTAAATTCTTGATAGACAGCAGGAACAGTTGCAGTACATAACCTCGTTTAATTGATCACTACTTTACCAGCACTGAACGAAGTAGACAGCAGATGGGCATGTAACCAGATTATAGATTGCAGGAGGCTATTTCATATGCACCATATTGCTGTGGTTCTCCAGCATAGAATTATTGAAAATCCACACATAACATGTATTGCTGTATTGGTTTGAAAATCTAAATAGTTCAGATATCATTATTTTAAAAATTGTTTAACAGAAAATTATTAATAAATTAATAGTATTTTATTTCACTTTCTACCAGAAATGAAAAAGTCATTATAATAATAAATTCTGTCACCATCTGTGAGTTAAATTATTTATTAATTAAATATTAAAAATGGATAGAGTATTATTTGTGGAGGAAGATTTCTTTAAGAGACATTACATTTTAAGTGATTACCAATAATTTGTTAATGATTAAAAATAAATGCTGTACTATTTTGTTTAATTCTATTCATAAAGTTGTAAATGTAACTGAATAAGTCTACAGCACTTAACGCAATTATTTAATATAATGGAATTTTTTAAACTTTATTAATCTTTTTATTAGTAGCTAAGCATACAGTAATGATTAATAACTTCATAAATTTATTGTTAGTTCAAGTAAATAAACCTTACACTATACATAATTTTTAGTAATACATTAAAGAAATTAGTCTGTGAAAAATTAGATTAATGAACCTAGTCTCTTTACAGTAAACATCTATGCAGTATGTTTTAATTAAGTATGGTTAAAAAATTAATAGTTAAGATATTGTATTTGTTTGGTATTTTTTATTAATTTGAAAAAAGATTGATTGGTATTTTTTATTAATTTGAAAAAAGATTGATTGTAGAACTTTTTAATTCCCTTGTTTTCAAATTCCTTTGGTATTTTACATTATTACTATTTAACAATAACATTTTTAAAAAAATTAACAGTTGAAAATTAAAAAATCCCCTCTTCACAGTTAATAAATTTTTTTCGTTGAAAATTGACAGTTATAACTTATTTTCTTAGTCGGCTAGTTTTCAGAATGTTAGCGAGATCATTGCAAGGAAGAGACAACAATGAGTCCTTTCACTTAGCTTAGAGGTTTATAACCCTTTAGTTCTTAGTAAAGACTTGGAAATACCAATCCCTATAGTAAACTTAAGTAGGTACTTAGTTCTATCTTATAACTTTGTTGTGTGCACTTACCTATTTCCATTTTTTTTGCTATTTTACTTACTGCATTTTTTATCATTCATCAATATTCTAGAAATGGCATCAATAAGAGTTCACTGTGAAGCCAGTATAAAAAGGAAGGTGATTTTATGGAGAAGAAAACTTTCTAGCTCAATTGCCATAAAGTCTGACATAAAAGAAACAGATGTTCATTGGTGGTGTAAACAATGTGATTTGATTTTTACTTGTAAATCTATGACAGAGGGTTTCACAAGACCAAAAATAGGATGATTTCTCAAAGTAGGTAAGGTGCTCAGACTAAAGCACTGCCAGTAACAATGCAATTGTAACAATGTTACAATTGAAGGCAAAAAACCATTGATAAGTTTAAAATTGAAAATTTTAGTGCATCAAGAGGCAGGTGCAAAAATTTATGAAAAGGGAGGGATTTCTCTTAAAACTTCAATTTGCCAGATAATTTTTGCAAATTTTGAACATAAGCTCATCCAGTTTCAGCAACATATCGCTGGACTTTTTGCAAAACGCACATATGAATTTAGAATATTGGAACTGCAGATGAACTGCAGAACCCCCTTAACTTTGATATGCCATGCAATTATATAGTAACTTGAAAGGGTGAAAAAGAAGTAAAAATAGTTCAGAATACAAAAAACAAATTATCACTGAATGGCAGATGGCCAGACATTACTGCCACTTTTAATATTAAACAGGAAAAAAAAATATAAAAAATAAGAAATTTCCCAGTGATTTGATAGTGCTTGCAAACAAGAATGATGGGATTATGGAAAACTGGGTAAATGCCGGATGGAACAGAAGACTCGGGAAACATTCAAAAAACTCAAAAGAAGCTAGCAATGGATATATTTAAAGAACATTAAGCAGATTTAGTGAAAAATAAATTAAAAAGAGAAAATTACGATATGGTGAAAACTCCAGCCTCTTGATGTCTGTATTATGAAGCCTTTCAAAAACCATATAAGAAAAGAATACAAAAACTAGTTAAATTCAGCAAACAATCCTTTAACAGAAAAATAAAAAAGGCAAGTTCTTCAACAATAACGTGTTTCTGTTGCCTGGAATAAAATCCTGAATAAATAATATCTCTGCTTTAAAAAATGCATCGTTTCAAATGCCATGGATCGAACAGAAGACAACCTAAAATGGAATAATGATGACTTTGACACTGCTGACATTTTGGTAATGTTCATGAAAGTGAGGGTTTATCTGATTATAGTTATGTGTTCTATTTAAATTACCTACATGGAATTATTCTTTGCAATGCAAATTTTTATTTAAATTTTAATAGTAATTATCGTATCAAATTATCTATTTTTTATACAGTCCTTTGAAGTAATTTTTATTATTTTTTTTTCTAAAGGTTCTTTGTAAATAAATCTTAATATTATTCTTATTTTCATTCATCAACTTTTTTCCACAAAAACCTTTTGAAATTTTATGGTGCAGTTCAGAATCAGGGTGGCTTAGATTCAAGTAAATAGAGTCTAGTTGTAAAATACTTTACAATAAAATTCTTGAACAAGGAATTGAAGTTAAGGGAATTCAGTATTGCAGCAATTTCTTTTATTATTAAAACATAAATTTGAATCTACTGTCAAAGCAATTCAAACAAAGCATCTATCTACATGGTAATTAATTTCCCCCTCCATTAAATATAAACCAATTTTGCCATTAAATATAAACAAGTTTTATTTATTAATTACAGCTTTATTATATAAAAACTTCTTTACATGGAAAAAATTATTTACATAAGAAAAAGGATGTTATGTTTGCATATTAATGATATTATTACTTGTAATTATTGTTTATTTTATTGACGTATAAAGGGAAATAATAATAATTTAATTTTATTGTATAATGTTATGGTTTTATTGTTAGTATTGTTGTTTAATGTGATATAATTTTATTGATATTACTCATTGTTTTTTATTTATTGCTAGTGTAAGTTTGTATTATGTTTAAATAATTAAATAAAAATAATAATAATTACATTCACAGTAATATTTAAAGAAACCAAAATTAAATTCAGTTTTATAGTGAATAAAATTATGTTTTACTTTATACTGTATACTTTTATTAAAAAAAATACATGCTGGTAGAAAAAAGGATCAGAAGAGTTTAGCTGCTGTTAGGGAGGCTCAGATTGTGTTATGTGGAATTTTCATTTGTTATTTATTAGCATAATCCATTTTTTTTCATTAATTTCAGCTGTAGAACAAATACTGGAATTAGATTTGATGTGTTAAAAAAAATCTTTTATGTTATGTTCTGCACCTTCCTCTCTCATTCTCTCTCCCTCTCCCGTACTCTCTCTCCCTCTCTCTCTTTCTTTCTGTCTGTCTGTCTGTGTAGCCTCCGGAACCACCATAAGGTATTTTTTCAGAGGATGAGTTAGAATATGTATGATTGTAAATGAAGTGTAGTCATGTACAGTCTCAGATCGATTATTCCTGTGATGTGTGGTTAATTGAAACCCAACCACTAAAGAACACCAGTATCCATGATGCTGCACCTTCCTGGAAAAAATTTAACAATGACTTAAAAAGTCAATGTGGGCGTGCTGTTGTGGGTCGGTAGTACCTGAACAATTTTATGATTAATTTTTGTAAATGACAGCTGTTGGCTGATTTAAAACATGGCATGCCATTTCTTGAATGTGTGCAACTTAATAATTTATATTTGTAAAGCTTAATTTGTATGTAATTATAAATAGAATCTAACTACATTGGAATAAATTTTATGCAAATATTTCTTTAAAAATAAGTACTGATGGATTACTGGTAATGCACATGAATTAGTCTCATCATAAAAAGAGCTTTATCACTGCTCTTAAACTGGAATACTGCTCAGTTAGAACATTATGGGTTATGTAGCCCTTTTATTCCCATTACAGCATAGATTTGCTGTAACTGATCCAACAATTACTATTCATTATTGTTATAGGCAGCATTTAATCTTTTTTTTCTAAACACTAAGCATATAACTTATTCATTTCACATATTATTTTATGTTCAATTCAAAATTTTTCTCCCCTTCAGTTTTTGACTGAAGGGAGAGAGTTACAACATGAAGTGGAATTACAACAACCTTAATAAAAATAGTTGAGTTACTGATTTTAACAGTAGACATTTAGGCTTTCAAAAAACCTATTGTTATGTTTTGTGTGATTGTTTTCTATCTGCAAATGTGCATTAATAGGTTGTGGGAATAATGTGTATTCAAAGGGAGATCTGTTAGTATTTGTTGACATGTTAAACTCTGCTGTTAAATACTCCAAAGATGGTTGCACTGATCATTTGCTCTTAACTTATGCATATCTTTACAGTCTGCAGATAATTTAATTTTTTTTTGTTGAATAGTAATGATTATTTTCTAGAGAAATTAGTTGTGTTTATGAATTTATGTTTTAAAATAGTGGAACCCCAGTTATCTGACTTAATTGGAACTGGTATAAGTCCATAATTTCAAAAAATCTGGACAGTTGGCCTGCCTTTCTAATTTTTTTATTTTTACTAGTACATATTTGATTATTTAAATTCATGAGGTTATAAAATAGAAAAAAATACAGTGTAATTGCAAATTAGAAACCAATGTATTTTACCTTATACATCAAAATATTCTATTTTTTCAAAACTTTATTAATGAAAAATAATTAAAAAAAAGTATGTATACTTTAATTTACTACAATTTAAAAAATAACAAATGATTAAACTGAAATGAAAAAAATATTGTACTAAGCATTTTGTTATGAAATAGTATTAATAGTAAAAAAAATAATGTTTACAAGAATATTTATGTACATACAATACTTTTTTGATGAACTAGGAGTTTCAGAAATTATATTCAGCAGTTTGACTTATTGAATTCCTATCAACCCCTAGCACTTCAGAAAGTACCTTGGATTTTATTCTTAGCCCTCTGTAACCTATAGCATTCTTTATATAATTTAAGGCAACTATTTAAACACAATCATTTAAATTGATTTTCTTACATATCATAATGATACTATTTTCTTCATCATCAGCCAAGAATTGTCTTGATAGATTTATGGTACTTTGTTACAATTGGTTGCTGGTAGAATATTCTGAAATTTCTAATTTTTCATTCCAAACTCTCTTGTGAAAGATGAGAGATGGGGCAATGTTAACCAACAAAATTTTATTTGCTTTATCTACTTTGATGTTTTTTATCTGGTATAAAGTAACTGTTTTATCACTGACAGACAAATGAATTGGTTAATTAGACATTATTTTTATTTCTCATCAACTAGATAGGAAGCTTATGCATTCCAGAAGAGCTCGCACAGATCATCATAATTATTCAATCCTTACTCAAATGGTGTTGAGGTTCATTGACTTCCCTTCATGATGCTAATGTTTTGTTTGCTAGTGCTTTACACTTTAATCCCATTTCATCTGCATTGTATACAAAGTCAACATTTCAATCTTCTTCAAGTTTATCATTAAACTTCAAAACAAACCTGTTTGCGTACATTCTATATAGGCTGACATTTTTTTATGTATTTCTGACTTGTATGTCCTAGCCAATTGCTGCTGGCTTTAAAATCTGTATTATCTTGCAGCTTTTAATGAATTTTTTTTTTTATTTCTTTAACATAGAGGTCCTATTATTGACTTAGATTTTTGCGCAGTTGTAAAAATCACTTGATGGTGGCAAATTGAACTTGGCGGATTTCAGCGCCCTCGTCACTTTTCTAGAGGAAAATCTACTTCTCTTTCAAATACAGATACAAATTCTAAAATTATACCTTTTTTTTTGTTTATTTAAAATGCTAGATGTTCCTTTTGCATATTTGCTGCTAACATTTTACCAGATAAGTCATTATTGAGTATATTAATAATATTTACTTTGCCCTTTATTGATAATTAGATGATTTTATTTTTGGACCATTACACGAATACTCATCAAAAATATTTCAGTATCTTTAAAATAATTGTCATAAAAATCAGAATAATAGGCTGCTGTAATTAAGAGAAAAAATTAGTGTACAATAATTCACTAAAATGACCGAGTTCTATAGCTAAACAAGCTATACTTTGATATTTAAAGCTCACTTTGATATTTGTTTGTTACGGCAAACTATAAGTATCTGCTGAAGGACATTGACCTTCTACCTCCATTAATAATTTTACAACATATCACAAAATTTCAATCACTCAAAATAGACAATACTCAAAACAGTATATTAACTATTGTAACATTTTTCTTAATGAATGTTTGTAAATTTTCCATTCACTTTATGCTTTGACTACCACTAATTCATGCAATACTTAGAATAAAATGTTTACCCACTGATTTTCTATAAAAAATTATTAGAAATGGTAATACTTAAAAAAGTTTTATCATAATAAAAATATTTCATAGTACTGAGACAATATTTAGTGATATAAATTAGTAAAGTACTGGCAGCTTATGCTAATCTGATAATTGGTAATCTGGGTAACTGGAATTAGAATAATTTGAGTTCTGCTGTATGCATGTATGTATATATGGTGTGACAATTTAATTTCCAGAATACATCTGAAAAACAATTTAGTAAACAATTCTTTTGTCTAGAATATTTCTCAATGAATATACCATTGCTTGATGCATTGTCATGATGATTACAATTCAGGTCTTTGCTACAAAAAAAAAAAAAACTTGTAATATTTTTAGCACCTCTAAATAGTGTCGGCTATAGTTTGTATCTTTTTAGTAAATATATAGTGAACTATGGCCTTATGTAATAAATATATATATATATTCTACTCTAATCTTGAAGTGTAAACATGAGAAACATAGTTTTGGATGAAGTGGTATCTTCCACTGTATGCTCTGGTGTTTTTAAAGGTATCTTTTGAAGTACCAAGTTTCATCAGAAAGATATGCTTCTTTGCTGAAAGATTGGTTGCAATTTAATGTTACTGTTGTTTCTGCTTGTCATCAAGATATGAATACAATGTTTGTAGAAATTTTTCACATCACCAATTCTTTAGTTAAAGTTAGATTTTTTCCTCTAGTTATTTCAGCCATTAATTATAGCCAAGTGGTTATAGCAAGGTGGTTGTGGAAGGGAGTAGATTTAAGGCTGTGGGAAAACAAATGCAGGGAAGAACTTATTTGTTAACAGGAATCAGTATACTAACCTATGCAAAAAACTTTAAATGTAGCATTATTTACTTACCCAAATTAATGTAACTCTTCAATATCGCTTATTTCACTATCTGAATTGTAATATTGGATTCACTGTCACTATTACTATCATTATAGTTTTCACAATCATTTGCTGTGTTTATTATAATTTCCAGTACCTGGTCAATTGTAGGCCCAGTCTCTAAATAGTTTTTTCTAATTGTTGCACATGCTGGCATTTTTGCATCCAATCATCTTTATTAATTGCATTTATTTTATCTTGCACTAATTTTATACAGTCATCCAATTTGAAAGTCACATTTTTAACTCCAACATAATTCTTTATATCAGCCCATATCATCTCAATTGAATTGAGATCCGAATGCTGTGGTGGAAACTGTAATACATTGTGACCCTTTTTAGCAAATAAACCATCTATCTTATACATTTTAAATCTTGATTTATTAACTGAAATTAATTTATATAGCCTAGATTTAACAGTTTTTCATAGATGTTGTATTTTTTCAGTAAGCCATTCAGTCATTTAACATTTCTTGGAGGTTTATTTTGGTACACCATTCAACTCCAGATTGTTGTGATATGGTGCGTTATCAATTACTAATACCAAATATTGTAAATTTTTTACCAGTTTATTTATAACCCATTTTTCATAATTTCTATAATTCATCCTGTCATGGTAATTGCCAGATTTTTGTCCAGATTTGAAAATCAATAATGCGTCTTTTACAAAACCATTTTCCCCACCAACATGAACGATAATTGCTCTTTACCTTTAGAAGTCTGAGCAATTAACCTGGATGTTTCATTGTAATCATTCTTCCAACAATATGGCCATATGTGTGTTGAATGCACATATTTTTTGTACATATAAATGGTTGGTTATACTTCACCTCTGTAATTTTCTAATGCCTGTAGATATAGTATTCGTTTCTCCCAAATATCAGTTTTTTCTATCAAAAACTTTCTGTTATCATGCGTCTTTTTCCATCTGAACTGTAATTGTCTAATAACCTCCTGCAAAGCCTATTTTCCAATCTTAAAGTCTATTTTGTTCTTTACCACTGTTAATAAACCTTTTGTAGTAGATACTTGACTTGTAAAACATGAAATTCATTTATATTTATCAAAGTTATCAGTGTCTGTTTTCAGTTTATTTCGCGAGAGTTTTTTGTTTGGAGTAGAAAGTATCCACTATCTTATGTTGCATTTTTTTTTACTTCCCTTAGTTATTCGCTGAACATTATGGCAAGAAAATCCTATTGCTTCAGCAACCCTTTCCTGAACTTTTGTTATTGACAATGGACCATCCACAGCTTCTTTTTTCATAAAAGAATAGACATTGAAAATAACTTCTTGAATGTGAGTGTGTAAAACTTTACGAACACAAATTTTCTTCAGAATTTCCATCACTACAAATGTAAAACTGCTAACTATAAAAACACTGAAACACGTCAGTTTTTATCAAATATGCATAATTTAAATCAATAAATAAAAACTAAAATAATAAACAATATTAGTTTCACAAAATAAAAGTGTAAAAACTTATTCTCTTAATAATTTTGATAATTTCGCACATGTTGATTTAACAATAATAAATACTGTCCTTAATGTTTTCTATTCTTTACAGAATACGTTTCTTTGATTTTATTGTTGAATTAAAATGTTTGTTTTTGTTGGTGATGTGATGACTAAAGGATGACTCATATACACATTCAACATTTTAAGAAACAGAAATTTATTGGAAGGAAACAAGACCAAGCTCAGTGATTAATATGTTTAGATTATTTCAAACGTTCATAGCCACAGCTGAGACAGCTGTGAATTTATTTACAAAAACATTAATGCACACAAATTGATGCTTATAAAAAAAATGATGTAACCAACAAAACAAGTTGTACAGTTTTGATTGCCGACCAATGAATTTATTTCAGAAGTTTTATTTTACAATATAAAAAAATTTATAGTATAAAAAAACATGTACATTCATTGTACTGTAGCTAATGTTTTTAACTTTCATTTATACTTTGAATTGAACTCGACGATGTCAGACTGACAACTGAGCAATCAGTGGTCCCCATTTTAATAAATGGTTTTAGTCTGTTACTCTAAGCAGAGGGGAAAGCACCTTGCTATAATGGCTCTGCTATACACACTTAATCATTTGTCAAACCAAACTAAATCTCATACTCTATTCACATTTACATGTCACTACTTTTTCTTCTTTTTTTTTGACTGCCCTTTGAATCTCTTATGGAATCCAGACATTCAAATTTTCAGAGCATTCATATCTTTACATTTTTTGTTTGTGCATGAGTTTAATTTGTGAATTTTTTTTTAGTTAAAACTGTACACAAGTGTTATTGAAGATGTAATTGGTGGTGTTAGAGAAGCATTCCTTGATGAAGGTGTTGATGAACAAGTTTTACAAGAATTAAAACAAATATGGGAAAGTAAGCTGTTATCCAGTAAAGCTGTAGATGTACAGCCAGATCCACCTGAACCTCAGCCTCCTATTGTTAATTCACAGAAAGATGTTGGGAAATATTTAAACAAAGGATGTAAGTAATCTGCAAAGTGTATTTACAGTACTGTTTAGAGTATCAGTAAATATATATAGTGTTATGTTTAAATAATATGCAGAAAAAAAGTATTTTTATGAAAAGTCATAATTAGCTAGTATAAAAGAAATAAGCTATTATCTTATCTACAGAAGGATTCATTCATTGAAGTAATATTTTCTGTATTAATGATACCATTTTTGTAAATAATATATTTATTGTAAATAATATATTTATTGTAAATAATATAGTTGTAAACTATTGGAATAAATATTTTGAGTTTTAATAAAACAACCGATATAATTTTTTTTTTTTTATTAACTTGCAATTATCTTTTTTGTTCATTAATTTTTTACTTTGCGATTCTACTTTTGATCAAGTTTTTCCATGGTATTGCTTGACCTTTCTGAATAAATGCTGCAACTGTTCATTTTCTTTATCCATAAAGTAGCTCATCTATCACTCATGAGATGATCTACGAGTATAAAGTGTATAATTATGTTCTGATTTGAGTAGGTAGAGTTTTTATTTAGTTAACAATTAAAAATCAAAATACCATTATTAGTGCTGTAAATATATTATCTTATATGTTAGAAAATAAGGTAGTCGTTTTATTTAGATAATTCATATTTTGTTTCTATCTGATCATTTTATGAAATTTTATTCCTTATTTGTGTTTTATTTTTCCAGCCGTCGTAAGTCAGCAGCAGTCTACAACACAGCATGTTGCACAGAATGCTGCTACAAATTCATTCCTTCAAGAATTTAACAATAAACCTGTACCAATTCAGATCACTTTACCTCCACAACAAGGTTCAAATGACTTACATCAAAGAGTTCTGACGATACAAGTTCCAGCATCTGCATTACAAGGTATTTAATATTAGGAACATTAGGAAAAAATTATGAAATAAAATATTTTTTGTAGCAAATCACTCTTTTATATACTTACAATGTAGGGTTTATATTATTATATTATGCGGTTGCAAAACTAATTAATGTTCTCAGAATTCCTTATTTGCAGCCATATCTCAACATCTCTATCAGTTCTTGTAACTGAGAGTAATTCTTCTGGTTTTATTAACTTAATCTACTATGATATCATCTACTGTGATATTGTTAAATTTATATACTCATTTAGTATATACTTTTATTGTATTGACTGTTATGTTATGTTATTTGTAACTACAGTAATCCCGTGTTACTTTCATATTTACTCTCCCTAAATTCAATTATTCACAATAGCTAGTACATAAAAATAAAATAATTTTACAATTAAAATTAATTTTACATTTCTTTATTTTGGACTATAATCAAAATTAATAGTATTAATATTAATTAATAGTATTATTAGTCATTTCTTGATTATTTATTAATCAAAGTATAATAATCTGATGTTTAAAGAACTGATAGAAACAAATTTTGAAGTTATTACTAACACAATTCCAGTTCTAGTGTGAATGATTAGAATGACAATGAATACATAGGTGAATGTAAACTTAAATTTTTCAAAAATTCATTAAATGAATTTTTTTATAAGCTATTAAATTGGTTCGAAGACTATTCATTTTGATTCATCAGTGGAATGAAACTAAAAATTTAGATGATAGTCTGAAATTGCAATTACTCTCCATGTAAATGTCATTTTTAAAGATGTTGAAAATGTTAAGTAAGCAAAAATTAACTGAAAAGATTTTTCCTGTGAGCATCATTCAGTAGATAAACTGGATCAACTTATCTTCTTATATTTAGTTTAGGCTTTTATAATTTTTTTTTTCATATTAATAAGAGTAGTGTCATGTTAGTGAATTGGAACATTTTAACGTATTACAAAATTAATGATACTGCTTCATAAATTTATTTATTACATGCATACATTAATGACTAAGATGAGATAAGTGAATTACAAAGAACTTATGAATGAATTTTTAAAATAACTTTAATACTGATAAATTAAAAAAAAACACAGATAGTGCAATTGTAATCAATTTCTACTAATCATATGTTATAATGTTTAGTGTGTGTTATATATAAATCTATATTTTTGTGTTCTATTCTTGAATGTTACAGGATACACATTAATGCAGTAAATTTGCCCTCATACAACGTGTAAAAAATACAGCACTTAGCATGTGCATATAATATATATAATGTGTTGTACAATGTGGCCGTAGTACCCCTGAGTCACTGTACTCCAAAAGTTAATGAAAAACATGAGTTATGATATGTATTTACAACATATGGTATTTTCGTTGGTATTGGTTGGCAATAGTTTTTTACAATGTTATACACACTGAGTAATTACAGCTAAAATAGCTGACACGAGTAGTTACAGTGTCGAGGAGCAGTTAGTAACAAGTGTATGAGTTCATGAACGACAACATACGAATCAAACAATGAAGCTAAGTAGTAATATGTTTTGGCAACGCTTTAATAAGCTGGCACCACAAATAGCAACAATGTTAACTTGGGAAAAACGTGTGTTAGTATTAGGCAGTGTTAAAGATATGGCAGCGGAGTGGACTAAAGTTAATGCGGTTAGACACATGTGCTGCTGTTACAGTTTGCATTGTACAATACAAACCCATAACTGAACCATTAAAATTAATTCTATGTATCAAGTGAATAAATAAAATAATTCATTATTATATCGCATTTTTCATTTATAACTCATTACAAATTTTTAGTTCTAACTTTAGGGAATATGGTGACTTCCCGGCCACTCTGTATATTTCTTACCTTATATCTAGCCATTTATTGTTAACAACACTGTCAATATTTTTTACTGCAGCTTCATGTACGATAAAAGATATTTTCTTCTACATTAAGTGCATTTTGTAGTTCCACTAAAATAGTCTTCCTTTCATAATTTTCATAATTGATAATCTTTACTGAGCACATTTCAATAGAAGAGTTTCATAAATATGAATCATTACTTCATGAGATAATATAATTATTTTCAAATGTTTCTTTACATTCAATTACTGAATAAAAGGTGTACTAATGATTAGTGCATGGATATAGTTTGTTAATTTTATTTAATTTCACCCACAGATATACAGTAATAATATATATATATATATATATATATATATATATATACAATATAATATTCTTTCAGCCTCTGCAAAGCACAGAATTGAAGAAACGCTCTTACCTTTAATTTTTTACGCAAAACACTTTCGGGCCTAAGCCCATCATCAGTGATATCTTTTATAAATTCTTAAACTGTTTACAATTTACACAATAACTTTGTTAGGTTTTACATTTTGTAAAAATTGTTTGTTTAAAATAAAAATTAATTAAAAGAATTTTAAAAAAACTTTAAAAATCTGTAAAAACATTTAAAATAAATTCAGAACAAATATTTGTTCAGTTAAGACTCTGATTCTTAACTTGTAATTCTGTACTTGGGTTGTTCAAGTTTGTTTTTTATTATAAAAAATACAGTATATATATATATATATATATATAAATTGTATTTTTTGATCATACGTGAATCTTATGATCAAATATTATAATCTAGTGAATAATTTGTTATAGTTATATTAAACTGAAAGAAGTGTAAGATCTGTTACAATATGCGGAGTGAAATAATTACATTGCAGTGATGTTTTATATCCTGGAAAAAGAAAGATATATGATAGTAAGGAAAAGTAAAGAAGTATGTAAAAAATTTGCACTATATCCAATGCAATGAAATTATGCTTAAAAACTTTGAAATTTACCAGGTCTTTGATATTTAGAGTCTGACTCTCAGCAGAACTCATTCACTCTATTTATAAAGATTGATAATGTTGTGTTTGAGTACCTGAATAAATTGAATTTAATCTCAATTTTATCTCAACTACCACAATATTGTCACAACTTGGCCTTACATAAAAGTTCTTCCAAAGTTCAATAAATAAAACCATTTGTGTTACAGTATTTTTTTTTATTTCTTAATTTCATTCAGTTTTTTATTTTCCTGGAGCAGTAGTCGCGGATTCCCTGAGAACTGCGTGTGGAGCCCCTAGAGCTCTGCAGAGCACAGGTTAGGAACCACTGGTGTAGTATAATGAATAAATGTTAAAACAATGTTGAAGAAATAATGCAAATACTGAGTTAAACACATAAAATATAAAGATTTTTTTGTTAATCTGGCTATACCAAGAGAGTTTGTCATCAACTTACACTCTGAGCTCAACTTTAAATAGATGACAATACTAGATTGACTTGTTAAAACTTTGAGATTTTAAATAACTTAATTAGTACTTTCATTGTACACCAAAGTTCAACTTTCTCTGACAACTATACTACGTCAAAAAAAAATTAAAGACAAAAATTAAAAATTGCAAAAATTGCTTGTCTTTTTTTTTATCACCACCAAATTTATAGAAAATGTTTGTAAAACCCATGATAGCCAGTCTGGAGATATTAATCAAAATACAGGCCAAAAAATAAGTTCTTGCATACATTTTCCAGAAATTACTATAAATTTTTTTTGTTTTTTAGACTGAGGTTTTAATAATTTAGAGGTTGTTTTATTTAGTGTGTGAATACATCAGGAAATAATTGTAATATATGCATTTGTGTTCAGGTATTTTGCATTTCATATTAAATTACTAAATGTGTGTGAGTAAGTGTTGTATATTTATATATTTAGAGTGCTGTAATCTAGGTGCAGTAATCTTTTCTAAGTATAGTTTTCATGCAGGTTGTAAAGGGTATTTAAATGGGTGAGAGATTGTTCAGGGAACTATACTTTTCAAGTGTTAAGTTGGAAGGAAACTCATTCATGTGATTGATTGAATACTGAACATAGTTTATTGCATAACAGTTCATTCCCCTTCCTATCCGAAATACTTCCACTACACCCATTCACCAATACATACCTGGAGGCAAGCAGAGTGAACTATATCATGCATTATATTATTATTTTTTTTTTTACAGGTAATCAGTTACAGTCTGTATTAACAGGTTCTGTCATTTCTGCAACAATGGCATTACCTCAACACCTTGCTTCTGCTCTTTTACAACAACATGTAACTGCAGCTCTTCAAGGCCAAGCCTCTTCAGGTATTTGTCTTTTATTTATAGTGATTAATGGAAACATTGAATCTTTATAATTTAACTGTTTGTTAGTATTTATATTTATCAATGACTAGTCATTAAGCTATTTTAATTTTATACATTTTTGTGATTAACCTTGAATAAATAATAAGATGTAACAAAAAAAATTATAGTTTAATGACAAACATGTAGGTAGGACTGAATTTGAAGTTAATATTTGCAAAATTCTGCTGGAAAGTAAGAAAATGACAGCTTTATATAAGCTGAAGACAGCCTCCTCAGTAACTCTGCTGTATAGCATGTATTGTTATTCTTTGTGTTAGGGTCTAAAGAAATCAGTGAGTAACTTTCTTATTCAGTTTGTATATAACAAGCTTTTTTTTCATCACAGTGCTAGATTTCAGATATTAAAAAAAAGTATATATGTTCTTAAAAGGAAAAAATGTGAGAAAATGAATTTCAAAGTTGTCATCCTACACACTAGCTTGTTCTTCCTCATTATTACAATCTGTTCTTAAATTAGACCTAAGTAGCATTAATAAGAAAAATTATATTCCTGGCTTTTGTCTAAATGTCTTCTGTGTTAAAATCAGTGGTTCCAATCTGTGACCTTTGGTAGATGGATGGATTTGAATACATGTACCTTTTGACTTATTAGACGTTTTTAATAGATATTTTGTATTGAGAAGATTGATTAGCTTTACTGCAATCCAGATGTATTTCATTCTACATTGAAATGTCCAAAATCTGTACTATTTGCAACTCGTAATAGAATAATAATAATTAAAAGATTTATTATAGTTGAATCTGATTTTCCTACCCAGGATTTTTTTTAAGCCAGCCAATTTGAAAAATTACACCATTAGTAACTACAATTGTCAGTAAATGGTCTGTTTCCTGAATATTATCATTCAATCTTGGGATAATATATATTATCACCCATATTTACAATATAACTCCTACAAAATAAAAACAAGGTGTATATGTATTATTTCTTGATAGAAGGGACCCATTAATTTATTTATTTTTATTATCTGTCTCAAACTTTCTTATAGCTATGATGCATGTAAAGGTTCTGAAGTACAAGAGACACTAGTCAGATTTTTCTACTCACGATACTGCTTGGCTTTTTGCTTTAGAAAAAATGAAGGTGTTGTTCAGTATCATGTATCCTTTCCTCTTTATTTCTTAAAAATAAATATATTAACTCTTCTTCTTTATATGAATGTATATATATATATATATATATATATATATATATATTCAGTTGGCTTAATTTACCAGCTGAGATTTATTATACTTTATTATTTTTCATTATATTGTTCACTTTTATTCTAAGATGCATACATTCATGTTTATCTACATTCATAAATTATAAATACACAACAATGTAAATGATATTAAACATAAATATAAATAAAACATGTAAAGATTAAATAATGTATTTATTTAATAGAAAACTGAACCAGTGCATTACAGTAATAGAGTAAATTATAATACAATAAACAGTAAATTGTAATACAGTAAGCCCGTGCATTATAGTAAATAAATGTTTATAGAATGCCTATTCTATAAACATTTTGGTCCTCCACCATGAATTTGAAGGTTTATATGTGATATTTTTTAAATTTTAATTTATATATGCTTCAAGTTATAATTATTTTTAACCTTTAATATTTGGATTTATGTTAATACATAAAATAAAGGAATTGGTGAAGTTGCTGTCTATACAATGGAAATGGGGTATACGAGACCTTATTTCTTAAGCATTGACATAATATTATTTTTACTTATTTTCTATTTAATTTATAGTATTAAGAATTTACATTATTTATTAGAATTCTTAATTTATTATGAATAAGGAATACCTGTTGAAACAGAAAAGGACTGTTAAAGTTGCTATTACAAGAATCTGTACATTTACTGATGAGTTTGATGTCTCAAAGGGCGATTCTTACGCCCTAAAAATCAAGTTGAGAAACCTTCTTGATTTACAAGGAAAATATGAAGTTATACAGTCACACCTTGAAACAGAATTTGATGATGTTTTCTCATCAGTTCATATTCAAGTTGAAGATTCTTATGTTCCATTGAATGTGGATTGCAATATCTGATAAACAATAATAATCAAAAGACAGTAAATCAAGAAGCCAGTGTAAGCACAACAATTATCCAAATACAATTACAACTGATAACTTACCAATATCTAAAGGTAATGTATTGGATTGGCAGCATTACTATAACATATTCATTGATTTGGTGCATAGTAGAAATGATTTGACAAATTTACAAAAATTGCATTACCTACATCTTCTTTGAAGAATGAAGCACTAGCCATTATTAAGAATTTGCTAATAACAAATGAAAATATAATTCCATTAGAACTAAAAAGAAATTCGATAATAAATATGCAGTTGCCTTTCATAATGCCAAATGAAATTATATTCTAAAGGAAGAATCTTTGGACATGTCCAGATTTATCAATCAAGTGTCTTATGTAAATGCTCTTGAGGTACTGCAAATTCTAATTAAAACTTATGCATCTATTATTCAATTTTTAACTTCAAAATTAGACAACACTTCTAAAACGTGGAAGGAGGAGAAACTATTAAATCAACAGTTCCCACTTTTCAAGATTTGTTAGAATTCCTAGATTCAAGATGTCAAATTCTTGAGAATATTATTCCAAATAGGCAAATCCTCATGATAACAGAGGAAATAACGCTAAAGAACAGTGTTATAACAATACAACCAAATCTTTCACTAAACAATTTACCTCGAATACTAATAAGCAGTATAATGGAAATAATATTAGTTGTTATTCAAAATTTAATTGTAAGCGATGCCTGCTTGTAATTATAATCATCATTTATATGCTTGTATAGATTTTTTAAATTTATCCATTGATGATTGAATAAATTTTTTGAGACATAATAATTGTTGTCTTATGGTTTTAGTAAAGGCCATTCTATTAATGAATGTCATTCTGCTAATATATGTAAGATCTGCTCTTAGAAACATGATACTCTTGTTTATATGGATGAAATTATTGATTCTAAATTGCAGGACAATAAGTCTGAGTATAATAATTATTCTTCATTTAAATTGCAATCAATAATTCTGTCTATGGCAATATGTAATGCCATTGATGTTCATGGTAATGCTTATGCATTTAAATTCTGAAAGTCAAGCAAATTTTTGTATGCATGATTTTGCCCGAGAATTAGGGCTTCCACTTGTGAAAATTAATCTTCTCGTTTTAGGGATAAATAATTCACTTTCTCAATCTCAATATAATATTGTAATTACATTGCACTCTTTATATATGGATTTTTCATTTAGAGTGTAATGTGCTGTTCTTTCAAACATAACAGATTGCCTTCCACCATACACCTTTATTTCACATCTCAGTTTACCTAATTACCTATTTTTGGCAGATCCTGATTTTAATGTAACAAATGGTATCGATGTACTCATTGGAGCTCAATTTTATTTGAGTTTTATTTTCCCTGAGAAATTTATGTAAAATTTAAATATCCTATTGTCCAAGAAACCAAATTAGGATATGTTCTCAGTGGTTGTCTTCCTCTTAGTGTTAAGGGAAATAATTCTATTACATCATTTTTTTTCTTGTAAAGATTTTACAAATTTTTCAAATATAATTGAGAAATTTTGGTAGATTGAAGAAATTAATACTTGATATTTCACTTAATGAAAATTCCATCATAGCTTCCGTTGATCATAATTCTTCTATTCCACCTAATCAAGAACATTACATGCGAACATTATGAATTCTTTGGAATAACACATCAGACATATTACTTTACCAAATTACCCATTTCAATGATTCTAACATTTACACTAAAAGAAATATTCTGTCTGTCATAGCTGGTGTATTTGATCCTCTAGGACCCATTGGTTCTATTGCATTCTCTCATAAACATTTTATGCAGTTACTATGACAAATTAAAATTAAATGATGAAAGACTATCTAAACCAATATTATCTCAATGGCTCGCCTTATTTAAACAGTTATCTTTAATTGAATCAGTTAAAATAAGCTGTTCTATAAATCCCAACAATAAAATTAAATCTATAATTCCAACAATGCAACAAATGGTGTTTTCCTTCATGTAATCTTTCAGTTGGTGATTTAACTTTGATCACCGAGGATTCTACTCCCGTACTTTGAAAGCATGGAGTTGTCACCCAGGTTTATCCGGGTTCTGATAATCTGCTAAGGGTTGTTGATGTAAATACTGCTAAAGGTCAACTAAGAAGACCAGTACATAAGCTATGTTTACACCCAATCTCTAATGAGTAGTAACATTTTTAAATAAGTAGTAACATATTTTTTAAGTTCATAACAAAATTTATGGAGTAATAATATTTCATTTGATTTAATATTTATTGCATTGAATTGTTATTTTAACTTAATTTGTTTTGTAATCTTTTAATGTGTTTATTAATATGTTCTTGATTGTATTGTTGTTTATAACCTTAGATGCATATTTATATTAATGTAGTTGTAACATCACTTTCATATTGCTCCTATACTCCCTAAACAATATACAGACTAATTATTTATACTACGTACAGGTGCACTTACATACAACATATACATTCATACATACATACATACACACACACAAACATATACATGCACATACATGCAACATATACATTGTAAGATTTTTTATTAGATTTCATTGAAGCACCAACATGAGTTATTGATAGATTCATACAGTCTAGGTTTCCCAAGACATTTATTTATTTTATGAAATATTCATGCTTGACTAGGTTCCCAAGACAGTTATTTACACACATATATGGTCAATGGCATCGAGATTATACCAGCCATTGAATACATCTTCACATTAGATTCATGAACAACACACTAGAAGAAATCCTAGATCTACATGATCCTAGGTACAATTAATCTATGAGGTACAACTTACCCTAGATTTATCTCTAAGAGATAATTCACACATCTTGTCATTGGCATTGAGATTATACCGGCCATTGAATACATCTTCATGTTGGATTCACGAACATCACATTGGAAGAAATCCTAGATCTACAGGTGTCACTTGAAGAATTGATCATCCACTGCATTTTAGTGGGCTCAGCATGCTGATGTACAACAGTATGTTTGACCCAGTGAAGAAGGCAATGGAAAATCACTTTCCTTAGTAATCCTGTTATGAAATCTTAGTATCTTGAGAATGGATGCACCAGTTCTGGGCTTGTCAGTTTCAGGTAACCTAACATATGTATCATATATATAATAAAATTTAATGTGAAGTAATTTTATTTTTTTATTATTTTTCAGGAGTTACACATCAACAACAGCAGCAACAACAACAGCAACAAATGCAACAGCAAGCGCAACAGAATATGACAAACCAAATAAATAATCATGTTACACAACCAAATGATAGTAGGCAGCTTTTTGCACACCATAATCAGGTAAGAGTATTTACTCATTAAACTTACAAAAGTTTGATATGAAAATGTTTGTTCTTGAATCATTTTTTCATTACTGTCAGGTAATAAAGAAATAATTAATTTTCATATCATATTTAATCATCTTTCTATCTCTTCATATGGGTTTATTATAATTTTAAAACCCCTTATAAAATCTGCTACTGAGCATTGACATTCATATGTCTTTTTTGGAAACCTAATTGGCATGTAAATTAGTGGTTAATTTCGCTATAAATGTCTTTTTTGTCTTATATGGTAGTACAACTATTAATGATGAAATTTTTATAATTACTGTTTTATGGTGTAACATTAATTTTCACCTATATTTAGTATGCTCAATTGGATTATTTTCAGTGTTTGTAATATAACCCTCTAGTGAAGGCTGGTTTGTTGGGTATAACCACACATCATACAATTTTGGGTAAGAAACTCTGTAGGAAGAATGTCTTCTGGTAGCTGTTACATTGGGGTAGAAAAGTAGTTTTTCTGGAAATGTATTTATAGAGACTAAAACTTGGATCTGTAATATAATTTTCCTATCTTGAGTAAAAATTTCCCAATCTTTAAGTGATTGAATAGAATTAGTGTCATTGTCTGGAGGTGGCTTTAAAGTTATCCTAGAGTACGATTGTTTGTCATGTGCTGGAGTATCTATGGGAAGGTTGTCCTTTATCTCCCTTTCCTTATGTTTGATCACTTCTTCCCCTTGTGGTTTCTGTTTGTGTAGGTCAAACCTCTGCTAGATTATTCCAGGAATGCCTTCATGTGTTCTGTTGGGAAGATATTCCAGAGTTCCATGTCACCAGTTATGCCATAAATTGATTGAATCTTTAAGTCTTCTAATTCCTCCTTAATTATTAGTATAATATGTCTGCTGTAAAAGATCACTGAATCACTTAGATTAACACTGATGGACCTTAGATTGAACGAATGGAAGCCTCCTTCTAATTTTCAACTGAATGAAATTTTTAAATATCCTGTAAATTATAAGGCTTGTTTTTAAGTTAGGTCAGTTTCAACTTTTGTTGCTAGTTTATACTTAAGAAAAAATAATGCTAGTAACAAGTTTACTTGTATCAATAGTTATCTGTTGGAAACCCTAATCAAGTCAAAATTATAATAGTTACTATAACCTAATGAAGATTAATACTAAAATAAATTGTTCCACAAAGTGTGAGGTTCAGTTAATAATTTTTATTTTAATGACCAAAAAAGTCATGTGCTGAAATCTGCAAAGAAATTTGCTCTGTTTGTTTGAAGGTTAGGTTTGAAAATGGTGTTTATTTTGAGAAATGAAGGTGAATGTTCATATTCAAGAATGTAGAAGTTGTCTTCCCGTGATCTCAAATGATCTGTTGAAGAAAAGAATGAAAAAAAATCTATCAAAACATGATTTGGAGTTGGTTTTTTTTGTTTGAATTTTGAACATGAATTTTCAAACATTTTGTGTTGAGTGATTTATAACAGCCAAATTTGATTGCAAAATTTATGCTAAAAATGTTGTCAGATGGATACAAGGGAAATGTTTTGCTGCAGCTCAAACATTTTTGTAATGCTGCCAAATTAAAAGAGATTAACTGCTTACCACAGTGCGACTGGAGATGAGAGTTTGATATAGTATCCTAATGTTGAAACAAAGCAGCAGTTGATTGCACCACTTTTCGAGTCTTGAGGATGGTTGACTCGCCATCCTCAAGACTCGAAAAGTTTAACCAAGAGCGTTCAGACAGGAATCTTATAGATACTGTTTTTGTGACAAAGGGATATTTCTCATTCAAAGAGGAAACATGCAAATTAGTATTCTGAAATTTAAAGAACTCTGATAAGGCTTACAGAACAAAAGATGCAGCTGCCCTATGATATTTTGTTACTGCATGAAGCCTTTGACTGCGCAAAATTTCTGGGTGTTGTGTTAGATGATAAATTCTCTTGGGATGAACAAATTAATTTGCAAGGAAATCAAGCAATATTTTCTGTTTGAAGTGTCTTAATAAAATGTTAAGCTTGTCATCATTATTAAATGTTTTTTTTATGGCTTTTTATATTTTCATCTTAAGTATAATGTTATCTGCTGGGATTCAAGAAGTCTTAACACATTTTCCAGATGAAAAATCGGACTGCTAGATAAATTACGAATGTTAACTTAGCAGAGTGTCAGTATTTATGAATCTGCAGTCTTTTTTAGAAAGAATAGTGTCACTCATTCTTAAAAAAATAAATATTCCTAACAAATCACACAACTGTTTTTGTATAATTGAACAAAATATTTTAGCCAGAAAAGGCCTTATATACTTCCGTTGCCATTTTTAATAAATTACTTAACCATTAAAATCTTTCCTCCAGTTTTTTAAAATGCAATTAAAAAATTTTCTTTTACAGAAACAATATTATTTTGACAATGAACTTTTAAATATTACTAATTAAATAACCCCGATTTCTCTGCATCTCCATTTAACTTGTACAGAAATGTATGCTAAAATAATTTTTATTAATGTTTTGAATTATTTATTTTGTAGTTATGTAACAAAAACACATCTAGTTTCTTAAGATATCTAGTATCTTAAGTTTTAATTAACATTAACTAAATACGTTTTTATTGTAAATAGTTAATATGGACTTCTGCTATTACTTTTAAAATTAATTATATATTTTATGATATTGCTCTGATCATGCTTTTACCATAGTTTTCCTTGAACCATCCATGTAAATGATTACCATTTACCTGGTAAACGATGCCTTTCCTTTTGGAGCAATTTTTTCACTCATTCTGATGAGACGGTTCCGTTTTTTATTCAGAGTAACGTAGCATACCTATCCATTTTTGATGTGATCTGTTTAATGTATTGTTATACACCTATCAGAATTAAAGATTTATAAATATGAAAATGGATTGATTATCCAGTGAGGTGTACTCTGCAAAAAAGTCATGTTTTCTGTATCCAGAAATCAATTTTAGCATTATTAAATGCTGAAACCAAATAGAGAAATATATAAATGAATGCTTGACAATCGGATATTAATTTTTTTTTTTTTACAAAAATAATGTCTTAAATATTTTTCACCCAATTTGTGTGCTTCAATAAGGCAGCCTTTCACTTGTTATTGCTTTTTCTTTATTAAAAAATGATTTTGCCTAGTTTATTAAATATTTTCACATGATTCAGTTAACATTTATTATGTTTTAAAGGCTGGACCTGGTACAGTATCACAACTAGATGGTCAAAATGATACATCAGATGATGATGATGAAGAAGAAGAAGAAGATGAAGATGATGCTGATGATGAAGATATTGATGATAAAGATGATGAAGAAAATGAAGACAATGATGGTGGTGCTGAAGAGGTACGTATTAGAATTCTTTTTTTTCTTCAGTTTAATTAGCGATTAAATCTTATTTTTATTATTCATAACGGTTATTTTTATTCAGTCATACTGGGTGAACAATTTAAAATCAAACTGCTACAGACTAAACACAGTTGTGATGTATAACATTTTATGAATTAAATGAAAATGTAAATTAAATTCTTATTTCTAATAGCAGAATTTTAAATATTTTTATGAAAGATGTTCAAAGTGAGCATTCTGCATAGCAAGCACTTTTGTTCTCAGGTGATCATATAAAGAGTTACCTAACACAAAATGTTGTTGTAAGCGCCATCAATATCTTGTTGAATGTTTCCCTTCAGTTCATCAGTAGTAGGGGGATTTGATTCATGAACTCTGTCCTTCAAGTTCAAAAGGAAAAAATCACAGCTAGACAAATCTGGGACAAGCAGAGGTCACCGCCCTCTGCTGACAGTTCATTCTTTTGTGAAAGCAGCATGAATATGTGGTAGTGAATCATTTTTAATGTGTGACACATTGCTCCATCTTGTTGAAAGAAATATACTCTTTTTCATGATCTGTTAACTTCTTTGAAAATTGTATGATATACTTCTATATTGATGTTTCAGCCAAAAAATATTGACCCCACTATATGATTATCAGAAACAGTACACTATACACCAATTTTCTCATCATGAGGTAGATGCTCAAACATTTGGTGGGAATTATTAATCACCCTATGTCTGGTGTGGAAATTAACATGCCCAGATGAATGAAACTGTTTCTCATCAGACGTGAAATTTAAATCTTGAAGAATGTTATGGCAAAATATTTTACACCAGTTTGTTGTAATAACTTAGGATAGATTTTTTTGGACTGGCAGAATTCTTTGAATATTGGTTATTGCTTCTGCAGTCCTAGTGGAAGGTTGCCTCTTTCATTTTGTGTTTTAAACTGACCCCATTGTCCACCATTTTTTAACCAAATTGTATGTATTAATCGTTATTGGAATATTGGCATTCAGAAATTTTTACATGTTTCTTGAACGGATCCAGAAATGCACTGTAGCAATGCTTTCCTTGATCAAATAAGGGATTTTAGAATAAAATAACTGCAGATAATGATTGGCTAACGACTGACAATAGATGAGAGTAATAACATACACAACCAGTAGTGGTGCTATAAGTTGCAGCATTCAAAGTAACATTCAGATAACTGTAGTTTGAGCTGGCTCAGTTTGGTTTTAAGTTGCTCGTATAGTATTTAAAAATTAATTTTAATAATTCACCTTACTAATTTCTATTTTAATGTATTTTAATGAGTATTTTTATAGTATCTGTTTTATCAGGCAAAAAAGGTTATATTTATTAAAAATGTTTTATTTTAAACTGTAGAAATGTGACTTGTTTCCTTTTGAAATTTGATAAAATAGCTGATTATCTATTACTGTTACTGCAATAATTAGTGGAGAGTAGAATAAATGTTTTGATGACTTGCTTAAATTTGATTTAAAATTAAACTTAAAATATTAAATTAGATTCATTATCTCATTTTTCCTGATTGTTAGATTCATTTACTATATTAAATGTAAACCTGTAGTACTGTACTGATTAACAGAACGTTATATATCATGGTTAATAAAATTGTTTAATTAAAGATAATAAATGGTATAATTAATTATAAATAAAGCCCATTTCATTCAAGTAAGCAGATATTAGAGTAAGCATTTGTAAGAAAGCAGATATTTATAAAATAAAACTTGGAAAAGAAGACAGTAAAAGATTTTGTGTAGTTTTGATGAATAGAAATTTTAAAGAATGTTGTCAGGTGCATTCACAAGTGGACTCATAACATTGACAAATATAAATCTAAATTTAATACATCATATTAAAAAATATAAAATCTGATGTGGACTCCACATGACTTCCTTGTACGCCTATTAAATTACACATTTTTAAATTTGTAATTTAAAAATGTGCATTGCACTTCATGTGTAAACTTATTTCATGTGAAAGTGAGATACAATTCTCCAATTCTTTAATAAAGTGGACAGTTACACAATTGCATTATGGTGGACATCACATTTTTAGCGGTGTCCATATCAGCATTTTATATTAGTTTATGTATTAATTTCGTTCATGTTGCAAGTAGTTATGTGGTGTAAGTGAGAATCTGTCGGATCTGTAACCATGGGCACATCGGTTCTAATCCAACTTCATATATATACATATTTTATTTTATTTTTATTATCCTCTGTAAAAAATTTTGAATTAAAGTGAAAAGTACATAAAAATTTTATTTCATTAATAACTTCTGATTTTTTTTTTATTGTTATTCAATTTTGCAGTTAAGAAAAGGTCCAAAATCCAAAAAAATGGATTTTGGCTTTTTTGGACACTTTTAGTTCAGTCAATTGCAATCAAATGAGGATGTGCACAACTAGATGTTACAGCAGCCCTAAATATAAAATTTCAACATTCTATAGTTATTCATTTTTGAGTTATGCAAGATACATACGTATGTACAGATGTCACACCGAAACTAGTCAAAATGGATATTTCCATTGAAATCTGAAAACCAAAATTTTTCACAATCACAATACTTCCTTTCCTTCGTACAAGGAAGTAAAAACTTTTTTCTAACAAGAAAAAGATACAACAGTAGTGATAATATTGGTAATATTAACAATTTGTACAAATTAAAATTCTATACCCTTAAAAATTACACATAATAAAGAAAGCTGACAACCAAGTTGTAATACTTCCTTGTGATTTGTTATCTGTTCTTATACAGTGGTAAAATAATGATTCATTAAAATAACCAAAAAAAGTTTTAAAACAGTTTTAAAAAAAAAATCATTATTTTTAAAAGTTGACTGGCTCCCCCTCCCCCAATATTGCCCCAAAGTATTTTTTATCATTTGCACTACTACTAAGCTTGGAAGACGTAAAAAAAAAATTGATTAAATATATGCAATAAACAAAAAGATAGCTTTTTAATTTTTAGGGAAGGCGGGGAAATCTTGGGGCAAGGCAAGTAAATCCAGGTAGCAAATAAGTATTAAGTCCATTTGTCACAGTTTTTTTTGTTATGTTGGTTCACTTGTCCCTAACATATATTAACATTGGTAGCCATACTGTAGGCTGAATTTAATGTTGGCTGTCGAAAGGGTTACATGTGATTTGGTATGTTCAGATTTCCAACTTGTGGAAAATATGGAACACAGAATTTGCATTAAATTTTGCTTTAAGAATGTAATAATGTGCAGCACCAAAGGGCAGTTAGAGGTGCCCTTTCAGTTAGAGGCAGGCAAGAAGAAATAAAAATAAAGATACAACCAGCAGCTCAACCTACCATGCGGGACTTACAGCTGTTAGGTGGGGAGGGCCATTTGAGTTAAAGGACATTCCCCTGTACTGAGAGATACTCCACCATAGGTGCAGTGCAGGGGGCGATGGAAAAAAAGTTCACTTCTGCTTAGTTAAGAATTTCCTTTTTAACATTCTCCCATACTTTTATATTTTGTACCTTATTTTTTTTACTCAGACTTTTTGCAATGTCCACCTCAAAAATCTTCTTTACCTCATTTTCCTCAAGCTTCTTTAAATTCCACTGATTCATCTGACACCTTTTCTTTAGGTTTTTAAACCCCAATCTACATTTCATAATTACTAATCATGGTTGCTATCAATTTCTGCTCCTGGATATGCTTTACAGTCTATGAGTGAGTGTATTTCTAAATCTTAGCTTAACCATGATATAATCTATCTGATATCTTGCGGTATTGCCCAGTTTTTCCATGTGCATATTCTATTATGATTTTTAAACTGGGTTGCAAAACTCAGTAAGTTTGTCCCCTCTTTCATTCCCTTTTCCCAGCCCTTATTTACCCATAATATTTCCTTCCTTGCCTTTTTCAATGCTTGCATTCCAGTTTCCAACTATTATTAAATTTTCATCTCCTTTTATATGTTTAATTGTTTGTCAATTTCTTTGTATACATACTATCTCATCATCGTGGGCACTTGTAGGCACATAGATGTTAACAATCATTGTCTGCTTAAGTTTTGATTTTATCCTGATAACAATGATTCTATTTCTAAGCTTTTTGAAATACTCTACTCTCTTCCCTACCTTCTTGTTCATTACGAAACCCACTCCTTGCCTGCCCTTTATTTGATGCTAAGTTAATTATTGTAAAATCACCTGACCAAAAGTCATTTTCCTCTTCCTATTGAACATCGCCAATTCCTACTACATCTACATTTAACCAATCCATTTCCCTCTTTAAATTGTCTAATCTACCAACCTTTTTTAGACTAATAACATTCCATCCTCCAACTCATAGAATGTTATATTTTAATTTTCTGGTGACCCTATCCTTAGTAGTCCCCACCTGGAGATCCAAATGGGGGACTAGTTTACCTCCGGAATATTTTACCAAGGAAGGTGCCTCCATCTTTGTTACATGAAAATGCAGAGAGCTACATTTTCTTGGAAAAAAATAACAGCTGTAGTTTTCCATTGCTTTCAGCTGCACAGTACTCGGAAGATTGAGTGATGTTGATATGGCCATTTAAGCCCTGACCTACACCCTTAACAACTACTGAAAGAGCTGCTGCCTTCCTTCAGGATTCATTCCTTGGTCAGGCTTTCAACAGATGCCTCTCTGGTGTGGTGTTGCACCTTTGGTTGAGCTACTCTGTATCACTGAACACTCAAGCCCTGTCACCATCGGCAAGGTCTCATGATTCATAGAGGGTGACTTTAAATTAGGAGTGATAAAGAAATATTTTTTATAATGAAATGTAATTTTTTTCCAGGAGCCTTTAAATTCAGGTGATGATGTTAGTGAAGAAGACCCAACTGATATGTTTGAAACTGATAATGTTGTAGTTTGTCAATATGATAAGGTAAATCTGAATCAAATATTATTAAACTAGGTTAATCATTTTGCATATAATTTAATGGAATTGCCCCAGAAATAAATTAAATTTTACAAGTCCTTGTTACTCCAGATACCTGTATTATTTTTTATTTTCTCACTATTTATGTTATTTAAATATAACTGTCATAATAATAACCTTTAATGTAAATATGAAATAAAATTCAGTCTTATTTTACTGTTGAAACTATTGTTTTTCAAAATCAGTGCAATGAAGTTTTTGTTCTTTTCTTGTTTAGAAATTAAAAGAAACTTTGTTTCTTGTTTTGTTCTTGTACAACTGCATCCTTGTATTTTTTTACTCGTCTATAAGTAAATCAGTACCAAAAAGAGGAAAATAATAATTGAATAATCACTATCAAATTTTTCTTGGTATAAAAAAATAAAAACGTACAATTTCCTTTTATTTTATTTTTTTTCATTGAAATTAATGTATGTTATTCAAAATTTGTTGAAAATGTTAAGTTTTTCCATCCAGTTCAGATTTACGTGAAGTAAACTTGAGATAGAATTTTATAATGATATTGTAGAAAAGTGAAAAGCATTGGTGTTTCTGCAAGGGCTGTTTCAAGTGAAGATTCCATATGAACATTACCCATTTCAGACAGGTGAGAGTCTGTTTATTGCCATTGTTCAACACATAGGAAACTCTTGTTTGCCATTTATTGCAGAAAAGGTAAAAACAGAAAAGGTCTAGAATAGAATTTTCTAATTTTGATTAATTTAACAAATATAATATTTGCCTACTATAATCAATGGCTCCTATTTCTGATTAAAAACGAGTTACTTCAATAAGTTCTGTAATTACTTGGCCTGTGACTAAATAAATTTACACCATAGAAACATATGTATTGCTAATGTGTAGATTTATTTTTTTTGTCATCCATTACAAAATTTCATCAATCCCTGTTGCTGCATTTTTGCTTATGTTTTTGAGAAATTAATAACCTATCTGGTTATTTGGTTATTAAAAAAAAAAGAAGAAAAGTCTAATAATCTTTCATTGCAGCATAACACAGTCGAGTTGTATCTAGTGATACATTATTCCATATTCCTTTTATTAACCTGATAGCATCTAAAAACCATACTACTGTTGTTTAGTGTACTATTATACAATTTCTTTTAAAAAATTGGCAATTTATTAGATAGTAAAACTCATTATATTTTGACATTTCTTAAGAATTCAATGCGTTTTTTAATCCTGGTTTTCCTCAATCTATCAGTTACAGTGATACTGTACTTCCTAATTGTAACCAAATAATCATGGTATTATGATCTTCACCTTTCATTCAGAAGATTCTGGGTTCTAATATTAATATTCTGGGCCAAAATTACAGTATTAAATAAATATTGTAATTTTCATTAAATATTATTACATAACAGTATTTATTTCAAAATTAAATTGACAAATATTAAACCTCTGTATTTATTTTAAACAAAAAAATTATTTGCTAATAAAAACCAAGTTTATAAGTTGTTCTACTTATTAAAACCAAGTAATTAACATAAAAAAAATATAAATTCAACTGTATATTTTTTTGGTTTTTTTCTCATTATTACTGGGTTCTGTTTAAGCTGTTTATTATCTGTGAATTGTATTGTAGTTTTAATGATTTTTTATGATTAAAAATCTTTTAAATTTTTCATAATAAATGATCTCATTTTATTCTCCAGGAATATGTTGTTATATGAACTACACAATCTTTTTTTTTTTTCAATAAAATGAGGTTTTTTCCAACAGTTTTCTACTATGCTCTTTATTGATCAGTGTTTCAGGATCAATGTTTGCCATACTTGGATGATTACATCCCTAAAAGGTGGATTGATTGTGCAGGACCTATAGCTTGGACTATATGGTTGTGTCATATCATTTATATGATGATGTTTACTTGTTTTATTGTGGTTGTAAAATAATAGGAATAATTCATTTTAGTATAAGTAAATTTATATATGTGAACAAAAAGTGTATCTGGCCATTTATTTTCATATATTACTTATTAAGAAGATTTTAAAGAATAGGAGAGGAAAGTAAGGAAAATTGAAAGAAAAAATTGGATTTTTTTGTTTTAAGGCAGCATTTTGGAATGTAAGTAATGTTTCACAGGTTACTTTATGAAGTTTGTTAAAAAAATAACGGAACATTTTTAATTACTTGCCAACAGAGATATTTAGTGACTTACCGTTGCCAGCATTGAGTTCTGCATAACTCCTGTGTAATTACATGTTCTTGGATTGTTGATATATCATTTAGTTTTGGGTTACTATTTTTTGAGTGCAATATTTAAGTGTTAGCGATTTTTGTAATGTGCCATTTTTAGGAGCAACAATAGAACGTAAAACTTAGCATGAAACTGAGGAAAACTTTCACAGATGCATTTCAGCTTTTGCAACAAGCTTATGGAGATGATGCTCTGGGTTGTATGCAATGTTGCGAATAGTTTTCACGATTTAAAAGTGGTTATCAGTCAGTTGAAGATGACCCTCGACCAGGAAGGCCTTCAACTATTTGGGGCATGCAAATCAGTTGGATCATGCCATAGCAGTTTGACTGAAAAATTGAACATGCATCGAGTTGCAGCAAAGTTTTTGCTCATTTGATGACTGAACAGCAGAAAGAACATTGAGTGTATGTTTGTTGGTAACTTCTTGAACAAGCCAATGACAAAATTCATGCAAAGGATCATAATGGGAGACAAAAGCTGAGTTTAAGGCTATGACATTGAGACAAATGTTCAGTCATCACAATGGATTGGCAAAGGATCTCCACACCCGAAGAAAGCATGTCAGTCTCAATCCAATATCAAAGATTTTTTTATTTTAATGCAATTTTGAATTCTTGCCTCAAGGTGAAACAGTGAACCATAACTGTGCGGTTGTACGACTGTGCATCATATAACCATGTGACATTTTACAATGGTTACATTAAAAAATCCGCAAAAAAGAGACCGAGTTGTGGCGAGACAACTCACGGTTCCTTCAGCATGACAATGCGCCCTTATACTCAGCTTTATTAATTCATCAGTTTTGTGCCAAAAATCTCAGCCTCCCTACTCGCCAAACTTGGCTCCTTGCATTTTTTTCATCTCTGAAATTAAAATCAGTGATGAAAGCATGCTGTTTTGAGACTATTCATGACATTAAAGTAAATTTGTCACAGACCTTAAAGGCCATCTCAAATGAAGTTGTCTAGGACTGCTTCACGACGTGGAAACCGCTGGGAAAAGTGTGTGAATAGGGGAGGAGAGTACTTTGAAAGTGACAAGAACCAATAATCTGTAAAATTAATAATAAAGATTAAAAAAATAGAGTTCGGTTATTTTCTGAACAGACCTAGTATAGTAAGTTTAACTAGCTGTTATTTTGTATCAAAAGTATGAAAAAAATTCAAGTCTATTGAAATGAATTAATTTAATAGGGGTGGAGAAGAAATCCACTTGAAACTTACGTCATCAATTTTCTGCAATATCTTGAATGAAGAGACATTTCTGCCATTGAAATGCATTTTGATAAAACTAGTGATTACTGAGACATAAAATATAAAAATTAACATGGCCTTAATGTAGTATGTGCAATAAATAAGTTGTGGTTAAAATTATATCTGACCATGGAAGTTTGCTTTCAGAAGTTGTATGGTAGTAAAAACAGATTTAATTTTCCTAAAATATTGTTATATTACTTGAACAACATAAAAATTTCCTTATATAATACAGTAGTAATTTCATTTATACTGACTATGAATGAGGGTAATATTCAATACGGTGTGACAAATCAGTTTTTATCTTATGTTAGTTTTATGAAACTTTTTGATAGTGTTTGTTTTATTGTTTATCATCAGATTATAATAATTTTGAAGAAATCTGTAAATCAAATTATATCATTACAGATAACTAGAAGCCGAAACAAATGGAAGTTCCATCTGAAAGACGGTATAATGAATCTTGCCGGTAAAGACTTTGTATTTCAAAAAGCTAACGGTGATGCAGAGTGGTGAGAAAGTTATGTAACCTTATTATTATTATGATAAATATTTGATATGTTCCTATTGAATTTGAATGAGTGAACAATAATTATCTGGGATTTACTTAACTTGTCTGAACTTATTTTACTTTTTAATCTTGTAAGTAATATTTTGTTTATAATGATTAATATTACATGTATAAAATATTGGATTTATTTATTTTATGTACACAATGTAAAATGAACCCAAATAATTCCACTGTCAATTAAAATTATAAGAAACATATTAAAAAAAACTTTTATGATTTCACTTTGTTGATTTTATATTAACTTTAATACAATTGCTGTAAAATATTTTGTTTTATGTGTTTGTCTTAATTATTTGTTTACATTTAATTATATCTAATCTATAATTTAAATGACGCAGAAAATTAAAAAAAAAAAAAATATATATATATATATATACATTTACTTAATTTTTATTGCACTCCAGTATAATCGTTGCTAACGTAATGTAAAAATGTTCATTGAAGTTATTGGTCATGATTGTTCTATTTAGTAATGAAAAGAAATTCTGTTTAAGCATTTATAAATATTTTATAATTTTGTTATATATTTTTTTTAATTTTTATGATTTATATAGTTAGTTAACTTATGGACAATTTATTTTTTTTTTTTTAACACATCCCTTTAAAATGTAAGGTAGTAAAGGGCAGCATGTATTTTAATTAAGGTTGAGCTTGCTATAAACTCAATTTCATAAGGGTGAGCTAGTCATTAATGAGGACTAGTATTACAGTGATTATAATCCTTATATAATCAGTTTGTAATTGTACTATAACAATTTTTTTGGTTAATAAGATTATATTGAGTTCAGTCGATGGAAGTAGGAATAGTTATGCTATGTAATAGATATCATGATTCAGTTTATTTAATGAAGTTGTTGGATTACTTACAAATTTTTACATTTCATTTGAACAGTTTATAAATATTTGTAGTTTACCAATATTTTTAATAGTTTGAAATAAGAAAGATTAATGCCTAGTTTAAAAAAAAAAAAAAAAAAACACCATCATATAGAAAGTGTACTTAATATTATAAAATAAAACTGTTTTAACATTCGTAACCCAGATATCATTGATATTCACCTATACTGATCTAGTAGGAGCTAGTTTATGGCTATGGTTAATTCAGAAAGTCATGAATTTTTATTTTTATCTGAAGATTTTTATTATTACATTATTGAAATCGAGATATAAATGAATTTCGTAATTTTTATTTACTTTATAATCTATAATTCATTTTAAAGGAGGGAAAATGATTTCATTTTAAATTCTCACTCATGCCTTTAACATGCCTGAATGTTCAGTTAATAATATTTGCATTTACAAATTCAGCACTCGTCATATTTTGCCAGTATGAATGTATTCAGTTACTAAATATATATGTAAAAGTTGAGAAATGTATAAAGTTTGCGGTTGAGTCGGTTTTCATACTGCTTATTTTTTAATTTAGTGGGTTTAGCTATTAATTTATGGGAAGAGTTTGTTACTCTATCTTGTTTCTAACAGAAGGTTGAGCAGGAATGACTGTAGCCTTTTTTTGTTTATTTGATTATGTTTTAACTTGTCCAAAATTTTATAGTATAATTTTAATTCTCTGTATTAATAAAATCAGTATTTCTCAGTCGTCCATTAAAATCCTGTCAAATCTCCTATCCATCCCTAGAAAAAGAAAAAAATTAGTGTGAAAGATAAGCTATTTTTTTAAATGGAAATAATCTGAGTTCTGCCTGATTTAATAAGATCAAGATTAACAAATTTTGTCATTCTTACTGATGTTCATTCTGTAATGATTTAGTCATTTAAATTTGTTCTTACTATCTAACGGTTACATTGTAAAACATGAGTATTCAGAGTTAAAAGCAACGACAATTTCCTTTTTCCATTCAGTATCATATTAATTAATGGATTTTTTTAAAATTATTTATGTTATATTGTTTTAAAGAGAATTTTTTTAAAGAATCATTTTATAAATAATAAAATGTTAAGTCTTTAAATCTGTTTTGTTGTTTGTTGCGTTTTAGTAGAACTGATCTTTAATCATTTTATTTTTAACTAACCATATGTGTTTCTACTCAGTAAAGTCTTTGTTAAATATTTTTTATCTATACCATTTTTTTTAGTAAGTGATAACGTATCTGATCATTGCATATCTAGTAAGTAACTCATGCTTTTAAAACGTATGGGACCATATTTTATTATAAATTAAATGTCAATCAATCTTCTGAAATTAGTAATTAATTTGTGTTATTTGTAATATTGTGCAGTCTATTTGTTTGTGAACAGTTTGTAAATTTAAAATTTGTAACATAGTAATTTTCATGGTAAATTTATAATTTTCAAGCTTTCTACTGTACCATAAATCATTTTTTTAATTTTTGCTAAATTAGGAAATACCTCGTTAATTTTCTTTAAAATTGCACATTTAATACTATTAGTGAATTATTTTGTATGTTGATGTCATCGGCCACTATAAATATGTTTTTTTTTATTCTATAAGCTAGTAATAACTTTCTTTTTCAGAGTCTCTTTTCTTCAATGGTTTTGTTTATTTTTTAAAGTTTCATTTTAATTATTTATGATTATTAATTTTACATTAATTTTGAATATGATATCTTATCTTATTTGTTTTTACTGAAAGAGGAAATAAAATTGTATTGTTTTGTATGTTAGTTGAATGAGGAAGTATTGTTTTCATTAAGGGTCTAAATTATTTGTTAATATGAAATTTCAAAAGAAAATCTGCCACCATTAACTTTTGAATGTGATATTTTATGTTTGTTTTTATCTAAATCATAATTGTGTTTAAAATTATATGCTGCTTAAAATATCATATATATAGTAAATATATTTTTTCATAAGTAATATTTTAATCTCTTTATTATGATTGATGAGAGCATAATAACGCTTTAAGATCTTTTTGACCCATTCTGTTTTAGATGGAAGTTTAAGTGTTCATGTTAATGAAAATATATATATTAAAGAGCATGTCCTATGTCGATTTCTAGTAAAACTAACTTGATTTGTTTTAATCTTGTTTTCATTTGTTGATGTGAATGTGTATTTTTAATAAAAGTTAATTTTTGTCTGGAAGTTTAATAATCCATAAAAGAAAGCGTTAAATCCTTTAACAGTTCAGAATTTTTTGAATTCGTGATATTAATTTAGAATATTTGACAATTATAGTTTCATATAGTTACCCATTTATGCATTAAATTTTCAAATATATAACCAGGCCGTATACATATGGCTTGATTTAATTCTTTTATCAGGGAAAATTGAGTCCTATAAGTCCTATATTGATAAAGCAGTAAAACTAAGTAAGTAAGCTTGCTAATAGAAGATTATGTAACAGCTATAAATAATTTAGTTATTAGCATTAAGGAAATTCAAAATTTAATTTTAAGGAATCACCTGTTCGTTAAGTTCATGCGTATTTCCTCTTTCCATTCATTTCTTTGCTCATTTTACAGTTGTTTTTATACCAAATTTGTGTACATGTATATATTACATTTATAAATTTCAACATTTCAGTATAACATGTCATGTATAACATTTATACAATAAAACAAAATATGTGCTATTATATATATTATTTTTTAGTTTTTCTTCTAAATGGAAAAATAGCAATAAAATCACAAAGAATGTCTTGTTAGTTATAATATCCATTACAGTTAAAATGTAATAGATAATTTATTTTGTATTTTACTTACTCCTTCCTACTTCCTATTGAACATTATTATAAAAAAAAAAATTATTACTAAATTATTTTATATTTTGCAGTTTTGTATTGTTTCCTGCCATATCCTGTGGTTTACATTAAATTCCTTCAGAAATTACTAATCCTGAAGTAATTCATGTTAACTATTGATAGTACAAATTCTTTCTTAATATTTTTATAAGTTTGATTATTGAAAGACATATTTTCAGAAATATATGTATTTCATTAACATTTGTTTGTCGTTGAAGAGATGTAATAAATTTGTTTTAATTTTTATTTATTTAGGTTTTAGGCTTTCTTCTCTTATTAGGGCAGAATTTTCTTCTAAAAATAAGCTATTTAATTGAATAAAAATAAATTTATGAATACTTAATGTGAAAATACTAATTTGCATATCATCATTGGAAAAGCTTTTTTTATTAAAAAAATGGGCAGAAAGAAGTTAAAATAAATGTCATGTCTTATTTTTTAATGAATTCTCTATAATGTAAACTACATAAACTTTTACTTCTTACTTAAATATTGTTGTTATGTTTATTATATAATAATTGCATTTTGATGTACTATTGGGTTAGTGGATTCACTTCTATAAAATTTTAAATTACTATTTAATTAAATTATTGTTCTACCTATATATTTTTTTTTTAGAGCACATAGGTAGAATTTAATTCTGCGCAATATAAATATCTACTTATGAGAAAATTTATTTTCTTTAATGGTCTCTGTCTCATGTTCAGTAAAATGTGTACCCATATTTTTCAATCATATCTGATGACTGTCGGGGGAAAAAAAATTTTTTTTCACACAACTTTCCCTTGTTGTTATTTCTAATGAATCTTAAATTTTTTCATGCTAGAGAAATATATTTATGTTTTGAGACAAGTAAAGAGGAGTAGTTGAGTGTTTAATAGATAGCATCTGACCAGAATGCACTAGATAACAAAATATGAAGCCATCATGTTTTATGGGTGGCTGTGTTATTGCACATCTGTTATGAGATTAATATTAACAAAGATTTTTCTTGTTCAATTCTATTATTACAAACTGTATCAAATCAAACAGTAATCTTTTTACTAGACATTAAATTATTTTCTTGAAATTATAAATTGAAAATTTTATCAATTGAAAAAATTTTTAAATTTATGAGTGATAGTAACTCGTGCGTCAAGGTTACCTACCATACCTTTGCTGACCATATTTTAAGACTGAATATTCATCCTTACTGAGTATTTTTTAGGATGGATTTACCAAGTGGATAATTTAGTGCTGATTAGAAACTAAAAGTAAAGAGTTAAGATATAGATAACAGACATATTAAACATTGTACAATATGATTAAATTGTTATGAAAAAAGTGTTAGGTTGGATCGTTTAACATTTTTTTACCGTATGTAAACAATAGCACAGTATGTTAAAATTGATACTTAAAAAAGTTATTTTTTATGTAATTAAATTAGTTGTCTTTGTATAACAGGTATATGTGTGTCAGCTTTTGCTATTTTCCTCAGTTTCTGTACGATTATTGCCCTTCTTTCAGAAAAGTCTTTGAAAAAAGAATTCTAATTTCTTATTGCTTTTTTGTTGGTTTTTTTTTCACTAAAATTTTGTTTCATTACAATAAAATATAAAAATTCATTTGTCTTGTTATAAAAGTTTGTAACTAGAGGCTTTTGTGTAACTCCTTGATAAATAACATGAGCCTCTGGACTAGCTCACAAGCTGTTTTCACTCCTTTAAATGTAATTAAAACAAGGATCCAGTTTAGATATTCAGGCAATTGGGATAAGATAAAAGAGGGATAAATATATTTTAGAGAGATTGCAACAAAAATAATTAAATTAAATTTCTGAATATCATTTTTTAATTTTTTAATCTGTTTAGATAAAATGTATTCTTGAACTTAATCTCATTTAATTAATGATGTGTTTTAATTATATATATTTAATATTTTTTTATGATAATTATGTCTTTCTTCAAGCATGCTGGTTATTCATATTAGTTACTTTCAGTTATATTATTGCTATTTATTTAGTCATTTATATTTATTTATTTGTATGTATTTTTATTTTAGAAATAATTTTTGTGTATATGATTATGTTAATAGCTAGCTAGTCCAGGGTAAATTGTTAATTTTTTTTTTTTGTAATTAAACTAGTTATTATAAATTGCATTGTTATATACTGTTATTGCTAATAATTATTTATAAAAATAATAAACAATATGTTTTATTTTTAGTCCTAAAAAACTTTCAGACAAAATATTATGATTCTCTTTGTCACTGCATCTATATCACTAACACAGTTGGCCAACAAACTTTGTATAATCTTCTTTCTTATATTAATATAAACTTATCAGAGATAAATCAGATGCTTTTCACAATCTTAATAAATCATGTGATTATGGATGTTCCTGCTCTCTGCTTACATTAGTTAAAAGACTCAGTTTGGTCTTCACATATTATGGTGACAACTAAATTTTTCTTCTAATCAAAAAATACTTTTGACAGCTAGTTGAATGTACAGTGTGTATGAACATTTAAGTTAAATTTATAATTTGTTTGTAGTTTTTCCTTCCATATTTTTTTCTAAGCCCTCCCATTTTATAAATTAGATAGGAAAATGGAATTATGGTTTGTGGAGATGTGAATTTTATTTTTAAGAAGCACCTTGCATTTATTATATATTATATATATAATATTAAAATAATTAAATATAGAATTAAAATAATATATATCATATATTAATTCATATTACCTGTGCAGAATTCAATATTAATAATTCTTATTTCAGTAGACCAGGCCTATTTTGGACTGTGATTTAAAAAAAAAAATATTTCACTCCATCTTGAGAACTGAAACCCAGAACCAGTATGTTATCCTGCTATGCTAATCACTGCAGATTCTCTCATAATGTTATGTGATCATTATTGTGGGTGTAGAGAAAGCTATAGTTAGATTACACATATCTGTTATGGTTCCTCAAGATATGATTCCTCTTTAACCTCTTAATTCAGTGTTGTTTCTGTTCTACTCCAGGTATTTTCCTGGCTATGTGGTACTTCATAGCTGAAAAATATCTATTGGTTAAAGAAGTGACCTGTCCATGCCTTACAAGATGCAAAAAAATCCAGTTACAAAATAATTTATATATGGATGTATGAATGCATATTGATATATATTTTTATATATTTATTTTTCTGTTTAAATTGTAGTCAACTAAATTAGTACAAACTCTTAATTAAAAGTATAGGTTAAATTAAATCATCAAAATTTTATATCACGTTAAAAGTTAATCATCCAGTAAGATTAAAGTGTCTGCGTGTAAAATGTACAGTCAGCCTATCCCATTCAGCATAGTCAAAACATAGTCTGGTACTAAGTCGAACATCATTGTTAAAAGGCGATTCCAAATGATTTGCGCCTTCCATTGCAATTTAAAGTTGCTATATAATGTCCTCTCTAGCATTAACCTTTTCCAGTAACACACTCATGCTACACCTGACAGCTTCACAGACACATATTTAACGACTGGTTGTTATGAATTCTATCGCCAGCATTATGCAGTTCTATCTTTTTAATTATTATTACTAGCAGTTCATTATTACATCATTCAAGTTATATATTTTATGAATGTGTACAGAAAAGTTGTACACAAGTAAACACAGCTTTAAAGAAGGGGTGTTTGTAAATCCAAGATTGAATAGTTTTAAATCAGTTTTGAGATTTAAGCCAATATTTACACAAATTAAAAATGCCTTCAATGTTCTCTATATAGTCTTAACTTGTTCAGCTTGGTTGTCTTCCGACCATGCCAGACAATTTTTGTTGAAGAAGATTTTAGATAGTTCTTTTTATACACATGGCCTATTCGTTTTCTATTATACAACTAGCAAGTAAGTTCATGATTAAAAAAACTTTATAATTTATTATATAAAATGATTGATTCTCCAAAACAGGCTTATAGCCAATATATTTACAAAAGGTTATTTTTTTCTTAAAAACTTGTATTAAACAAAAATAATTGCCTATAGTGTGATATATTTTGATTACACGATCAGGACAATAACAGATGAGTAAAAAATGTGATGTCAAATCTGATGTAAAAATATGTCAGTTCTGCCAAACAGCTGGCCAAAGGACGAAATTATTCTGGCTGACCAGAATGGGTTAAAACAATTACTTTAGCTTATAGCCTCCCCAAAAAATTATAGAATATCATAAATGATATAAAAAAGAGCCCAAAATAAGTCATAAGTGTTATCTTTGGGGACTTTATTGTAAGTTTCTTAATATTAATTAATTATACCTTTTGAAAACCAGTTCAGTAAGGTGGTCAGTTGGTCTGGTCATTTCATGTAAGTTTACTATCAATTTTTACTGCAAGAAATTGAGGGTATTATTTATTTAACTTCCCAAAAATGCAACAGATAATTAAGTCTGTATTAACATTTAAAAGTTAATTTATTTTTATTAAAATGTTCTGCAAATTTGTTTAATTTTATATTTAAATTTGTTTGTTGAATTTTTGGATTGTCATCAAAGTCAAACACTAATTTGCTTTATACCTCTGAATAGGGTTTAGTCTACGTTATAATATCTAGTGGGTAATTATTATTTTTTATCATAATAGGATGGCAAGTATTTTAAGGCTTTAAATATTTTTTTTTTTTTAACAAATTTAATTATACTTTTTTTAAAATATATTTTTAATAATTTTTTGTTGTTTTTTTTTTACTTAAGGCTTAACATTTGCCATTTAATATGTTTAAAGTAATTTAAAGTTCTATGTTACTCATAAAATTAATAAGGTATATTTTTAATTTAGCACACTGATAAGTTGTATAAAAATATTTGATGACTTTTTATTACTTAAAACATATAAATCAGATTTACAATTTCTCTTTAAATAAGTAACAAATAATTTTTGTAACTTATATTAATTGGGAGAGTTTAAATTTTAACATAATACAATGATCCAGAAAGTTTTATTAATGTAGTTGCAACTTTTTTTTTTATTAAAAGTATAAACAATAAAATGTTTTTTGAATTTTTAATTTAGTTAATTATAAATAAAATGTGGAGTAGTTTTAAAATGAAATTGAAATGGTGATATATTTATATAAAGTATAAATTTCATATTCACTTCTTTTATAAAATAATTAATTAATGGTTGTGTTTGTTAAATGTATGGGTTTTTATGTTATATAGTGTACTAAGTCTTTCAAAGATTATAATTTCTTTATTTACATGTTATTTGAGTAATTCTTCTTAATGATATATATATATCATTATAATTATTATTAATATATTACGTTATATACTTCATGTATAATAAAAATAGTTATGTACAAGAACTGTTGTTAATTTTGAGTAATAGCTTTCATATTTGAGGTAAAAATGGTTTTCCATTCTTCAAACTTGTGAGCTGATATTATGTGTCTTTTCTCTTTTTGTAAATATATTATTTAGTAAAGTATATTATTAAACATAACAATCAATAATTAATGTATCACTTTTAAATTTTTAAAACGTATTGCTTCCTTTTCCTTCATCATCATTAATGTATTTTTATGTTATAGAATAGGCAATGGTAGTAACATAACCAAAAAATTTAATTTATTGATACTTATTTTGGTCTAAACAGGCATTCTCAGTTGAGGCGTTACTGCACTAGAAACCTCCTAGCTTATTAAAAACATCAGTTTTAAATTATGTTAAAGACAACTGAATTTGTTTAAAAAAAATCTTGAAACAACAGAATTTTAATAATATATCAAATAACCATAATCATCTCAAAAGTGAATTATTTTTCATTAGTGTATTAAAAACCATGTTTTTATCTTTTATGTTCTTTTACCTACTGCATAGTATTTCTTAACTTTCTTTTCATAATTTTTCAAGCTGTGATAAGTTGGCACGTTTTTCTTCCTAACATAAAAGTATCAGACTTATATACATTGCTTTAAAACAATTCTAATTTTCTATTAGTTAGTCACTATTAATAGTTTAAAAATCTAATCAAATTTGAAAAGTTGACTAACCGTTGGACTTAATTCGTTTAGGATTATTGACATTTTTAATACTATTTGTCATTTTTAACAGCAGTTTTCCTACATTGTTGGAAAAATGTTTATAATGGTATGAACTGGTATAGAAAATATTGTTTTATATAAAATATGAAATTATTGCTAAATTAGTTTGTTAGGTTAGGTTTATGCAAAGTTTAATGTAGGAAGTTCAAGAAAAAAGTGTTATTCGGATAAAGTGAAGCACAATTCAACACTAAATGCATTTTATGTCTATTACATGTCTTCTTGGCTTAGAAACCAGTTCTTAAATATTTTACCAAGAACCAATTCTTAAATATTTTACCAAGAAGCGTAGAAAATTGCATGGTAAGTCAATTTTTTTTACAGAGAATGATTTTTATGCATTTCAGCATATAAACTTTTGATTTCTTAGGAAGTGGGTATTTTTATAAATATTGTTTTGAACTTTATTTTAAATACTTAAGTGTAATTTTTATAGTATAGATCCAGTAAGGAGCTATTTTTTATTCATTTGAATATATTTCATACTCTTTATCTATTCTTAACAGATTTTACTTAATATCAAGTATATAAGTAAATGACATACTGGCATATATATTACAAAAGTAAAAGCTGTTTGAAAAGTTGTATCATAAAACCACTAGATAATGTTTATATACTATTTTTTTATTTTCTGTAACTTTGAATTAATAATTCACCACAGAAACTTCTGAAGCTTGTATGTGAGAATATAGAAATGGAAGTTGTACCATTGGAAAAATGCTGAGATTGATTGGGACCCCCAAATGAAAGGCCAAGATGCTACCATTCCATCATGAAGATCAGTGGATAAAATTTAAACGTATTCCTTTCTGCATTCTTCACATAAGTGTAATCAGTGAAGAACAATTTTGTAGTATTTAACATCATCAGGATTTCCACAATTCTTAATGGAAATTCTTATTTCACTACCATTTTTGTGTCCCAATTAAAATTATAAAACTGTTTTGCATTTGTAAAACTTGTTTAGTGGATGTAAACAAAATCCACGTATAAGATTGGTAGCAGATCGATTTTTATAAGAAGCCTTCCAGTACTCCTACTGTTGCTGAATTAATCCATAATAGTTTATATATTAATTTTAAAGAATCCAATCAGCTTAATTAGTTTCCCTGCCCACATTTTATTGTTTGAAAATCATTACTTTTTACGGTTTGTTAAATATTCTACAAGAATTTTTAAGACCCATTGTTTTCATTTACTTATTATTACTTTATCACATGTTGGCAATTTATTTCAAAAATAAAATTCCTGTGATTCTTTTCAGACTGCATTTATATCTAAATCATGGGGTTTTTATCTCCATTTTTCTTAAATGATTTTTTTTTTTAGGAATTGTTTGTATAGCTTTACAGTCTCGAACCTTGTTTTGCACTACCAATCACAATTTACCATTATATAACTGGTTTTTTTAATAGAGCATATTAATACCTTTAAATTACTTATGCTTTTCTACATGTTTTATTTGGAAGATTAATTATGTTTTAAAATAACACAAATCATATAGACATACAGATATATTGCCCTAATGCTGGTGGAAAATAATATCTAATGGGAACAAGTATGAGTAGTGAGTTTTATGGAAATGTGGACAGGTCAGTTGAATAAGAATATTTTTAGTTAAGATTCATCAAAACCAAAATAACACATAAATGGCTTCTTTATTTATTTTTATTCATGGTTTCTGTAAAATTATTACAACTTTACCACAGTAGTGTTGAAAAACATGTTTTTCTAAACAAAAAATTTCTATCTTTACTGAATCAAAATAGCATAAATATGTAACCATATAAAAACTAGCCATTAAAATTTAGTTTTAAGTTGTTAAGCAATAAGTAAAAATCTGTACATGAATACAGTTAATTGTTATATTCATATATTGTTAATTATCGTTGTGAAACATTGGTAAGTTATATTAGGAAAACAGGGCATTTTTGTTGTGCAGTTTTCCAAAATTCCTACACATGATCTTCAAACAAATTAAAGCTTCCAAAAATAATGAAGAACAACTATAAAGAAAAATAATAAACTACAATAAAGAACAGAAGTGATTCATGATGTAACTCTTCAAAGACAAACTTTTTCTTTAATGACAAATACTATAATGTATTATAAATGTAATTCTATAATAATACAGTATATACTGTAATTTTATTATAGATTTATTACTAGATACAACAAACTATGTAGGAAGATAAAATAAGTTGCTAAGAATCTGTTATAAGAGGAGAATTTGAATGTTAAAGCATTTTAAAAAGACTGAAAAGAAAGTGGATACCATAAAGAATCCATTGAGTTAACACTCTTAAAAGACATACACATTATTTTATTATTTATTTTAGAGATTAGAAAATTATTTAATTACTTCTTTAGTGTTTTAAACCCACTTTTCAATAATGTCAAATTTACCATAACCCCTAATGTTGGAATGTAAAAAATTAAAATGTTAAAAAGATTTTAATGAATTCCTTAGATTTTTTTGGTATTTTAACAAATTGACATCTCTTAAATTTGTATACACTGTTCACAAAAATTAGTAATATTAAAATTCATAACATATTACTTTTTGTAATTTGCAAATTACTAAACCGTACTTATATAACTTTGTGTACTTTAAAATTTTGTGTAGACTATTTCAACCTATAAACTTTTGAAATGACAAACCATACCAAATTTTATAACATTTATTTATAAAATAACATTTTTAATATTTTTTTCAAAACATTTTCAGTTAACTGAAGGTTGTTTTGTAAAATTTGGTTTGGTTCATGTCTAGAAGTTTATAATTTGGAAAACAAGTGTGGAAAAAGAAAGTATAATGAAGCTAATCTCAGTAAATTGTCAGCAGCGAAAAGTAACCAGTTCATAGGGAACACCAGGTAGGTAATCTCTATCCCAGAATCGTAACATATCTCTCATCCAGAAAGTTTGGATTTGGATTCAAGTTACTAGTCATTTCTCATATGCTGTTAAATTCACATATATTATTATACCGCTAGGTAGTACATAACAGAAGACCCTGCAGTTACTTGTTTAATTACAATAAATACAATCATAATTAGTTTAAGACAAATAATGCAGTTATTGTCAAGTATCCATAATTCGACGGTATCCTTGCTTGATATATTTTTAAATTCTATTGTTGGTTAACCTGTAAGTGATTTTTAGTATGAAAATTAAGGGTATTTTACTTGAGGACTTACTGTGTAAGTTGTGCATGGCATAAGACTTTTAGTTCAATTTTTTTAGTTTTCATTTATTAAAAATGTAACAAAATGTTGCCAGAACAATTTTAGTTGCCTGTATTCTCTCATTAATTTTTAACGTAATGGCTTATCTTAAACTCAATATGTTTGTCTGTGATGGCTTTCACCATATTTTTTGCCATAATTTTCTTCTTTTTTTAATAATTTACAAAAAAAATCAGGAAACAAAACTTAGGATACTAATAAAATTGATGTCATTTGTAGGTCTTATGTACAGTTTTAATGTTTATCCTGCATTAAGATAGATTTTCATTTCTTTCTATATATATAAATAATGAATATATATAAAAAAACATTTATATATATTCTCTCAGCTGAAAAAATTAGGAAAGGAATTCTTAAATGAATAGAAGTTTGTCCTACTGAAATTATTAAATTTGAAAAAAGTGAAAAATACTTAACAGTATGACAGACCAACGACTTTCAATGAAGAAAAACAAGAGTAAAAGTTAGCAATTAAAAGGGGGTTTTCATTAACCTGTTTTGATGTAAGAGTTATTGTGAAAAAATTCATAGAAAAGGGATGAAGTTGAACCACTTTTCAAGAACCAACATGCTTGGGAAGAGACTGCACAATTTCTTTTTAAAAGGCAAAATATAGAGTTAAAAGCACATGTAATATCAGAAAAGGTGGTTGTCTCCAGTAATGAGTTAACTGCAATGGAATTGTTAGGCTTGATAACTTGAAAAAGATCAGGTTTATTATTTGCAGAAAAAGCTAACCTGAATGAATCGTAGATTCTCAAAATCTATTTTTTCTATCTACTCAGGAAATTTCTGTGAAGACATACCATTTTTTAGATGGATTCTTCTATTTTGCACTGAATGAAAGAGTAAGACCAAAAGGTTGGCAATAATGAAAGTCAGTTTCCTAGATTTTTGTGCTAGACCTTGGAGAAACTCTGAGACTATTCAGGTGAAAACTTGAAAGCAATCCTCAAAAATGTGGCATGTACCATTCTATGAAAACAAATAGCTAGAATGTCTCTATCGTAACTACATACAAAGTGGCACCTATGATAAAAAAAAGTAAAGCCAAAGAATGAATTTAACTGTTAACACCTAACATCTGGCTGAAACAGATGTTATTGAAGCACTTAAAAAGCATAAAGCTGAAACTCCTCAGAAAAGAGGTTAAAAACAAAAAGTGAAGAAAATGACAGATAAAACATGTAAGAAAGGATTCTGAAAAAGAAAGCAACAGCTGTGATCAGGATCCTAGCTGTACCTGTAAAGGGTAGAATAAACAAAATATAAAATGAGAATTGAATATATACACAGTGAGCAACATAAAACTGAACCCATAATGAAACCACTACCCAACACTATTTATGAAAGACTGTCACTAGTGGATATGTATGTTACTACTGATTGTGCTGCCATTTATCAGGTGGTTACGCGTTGGTGCAGTATACATTTTGTTACAGTGCAGTTTTGTTTGTGCAAAATGCCTTATTCAATCCAGAAGACAATAGCTATAGTTAAGGCCTATATTTGTTCTGGATTGTTTGAAGAATCACTTAAAGTATTCATAGAAAGTTTCCAAATGCCTGTATCCCAGCAAAGAGTAGCATACATGATTTAGTTAAAAAAATGTCGTACAACAGGTTCGGTTTCAAATGCAAAACGAAATAGGCAACCTTCCATAAGGAATCACAGGCCATTGTCAATATTGAAAGGAGAATTACTGCCAGTCCAAAAAAAATCTGATGTGGACACCACGTCACTTCCTTGTATGCCTATTAAATTACATATACACATATTTTTAAAATTAGTACATAAAATTTTATTTCATTAATAACTACTGTTTTTTTATTGTTATTGAATTATCATTTACTGTAATTTTTTTACAGTCAGATGTTAATAATTATTAATAAATCAATGTTTAAATTAAAAAATATATATATAAAGGAGATGAAGTCGGATTTGAACCGATGTGCCTTCCGCTTGTAAGATCCAAATATTTCATTAATTAAAGTTTTGTTTGGCTATAACTCTGGAACCAATGAAAAAAAATACTACTTGACATATCGCTGAAAAGCTTTCAAACGAGGACTTATTACTGCAGTTAAGAAAAAATCAAAAATCCATATTTTTTTTGGATCTGGGGTTTTTTTTTGGTCCAGTCGATCAAAAGGGGAGGTACACAATTAGATGTTACATCCTACAAAACAAAATTTCACATCCTACGGCTAATCGTTTTCGAGTTATGCGAAATGCATACGTACGTACAGACGTCACGCCGAAACTAGTTAAAATGGATTCAGGAAAGGTCAAAATTAATATTTCCGTTGAAATCTAAAAACCGAAATCTTTTTCGATCTCAATCCTTACTTTACTTTGTATTAGGAAGTAAAAATCACTACGCAAGTTATCCCAACAATCTGATGTTAAATGCACATCTTGTAAAATTTTTCATAAATTAAAATTGAAACCATATCGCGTTGCAACTAAAGGAGACTGACAAACCGAAACGACTGTATTATAGCCAATGGCTTCTTGAAAATATTGGTAGTGGATAGATAGATCTGACGTCTTATTTCATGTCAGACGAGGTATGGTTTCATTTATCCGGCCATGTTAATTCACAGAAATCAGGTACTGGATGGCGAGAAATCCTCACGAGATATTCGAGCGTTCACTTCACGATGAGAATATTGGTGTGACCAATATTTTTTGACCCAACTGTCAATACACAAGTATATTTCAATTTTCGAAGAATTCAATACGCAATTAAATGATAATGAAAAACATTGCATCTTCTTCCAATAAGACGGAGCAACATGTCACTCAGCAAACGTTTCACTGAATTGCGTTCATGCAGCTTTCACAAATGAACGAGCTGTTAGCAGAAGACGGTGGCCTCCACGTTCCCCAGAATTATCTACTTGCGAATTTTTCCTTTGGAGCTCCTTTACTTAAAGGAGAGAGTTTAAAAATCTAATTCCAACCATATTGATGAACTGAAGGTGAAAATTCAACGAGAAATCAACGCAATTAATTACAACGTTTTGCGTCAGACGACTCTCAATATGATCAGTCGAACACGAAAGTGCATCGATGTCCAGGATGATTATTTTGAAATTATTTGTGGCAATAAGGTAAATAAATGCAGCATTTAAATTATGTTTTTCTTATTTAATTTATTCGTATTATTCATAAAATTTCATTCCAACATAACTGTTTTTTTTTTTCGGTGAGTCGGAGGAACCCCATTTACGGGCAGAGTGTCGGTCTCGCTAACAGGTTCCGCAAGATATTACTAAGAGTGCATATGTATGCCTGTGCCCTACCGACTAAACCTCCTATCTCATCGGACTTCCCTCCCGAGGCCGGACCCGCAATTAAGTCTTCGAGAGAGTTGTCTTCGAGCTCGGGAAGTTCAAAGTCCCCGTGCATCATCACCGTCACCCATCCACGCAAGCGTGTACCCATGATGGCTCCGCAGGAGGCTGTCCTTCCCCCATCGCTCGCCAGTCCTTGTCTTCTCGTTGTTCTCCGTCTAACTTGGTCTGTTTAGAAGTCAATTACACAGATTATTCAATACACGTTAACACCTACTTGTTCTGTTCATACATTCCTACATACAATCCAACCTATTTCAATAGTCGAGTATGCTTCTTTATATAGATATAATGTATGATTTGCCTTCGATTAATGATAAATTAATGCGAGACGAATCGATAGTGTACAAAAGTATCATAATCATTTCCCGTATGCTCCTGCCACATTCAATCTTGGAGATTGTCAGAATCCCTATGAATCAACTCGATATATGCACATTAGGTTGGTGAAAGTATTCTGATTGTTAAAGGTGTGTTGAAGAATGCCGCAGACTACAGAATAGCCACTAAGGCTAAATTGCCGAACAACGTGGTCGCTTTCCTCTTCAGTGAGATCCGATACGAATTAAAAGGGAAAGAAATAATGAGGGTAAAGAATTTAGGCATGGCCAAAACCAAAAAAATACACTGTCGTTGAGAGATGGTCATAGAAAGGCGGTCGAAAATGCCGGTTGGTATTCGGTAAGAAGACATATTTCTAGACGAAAACGAAAAGTTCAGCCTTCGTGTACCGCTAAAGATGTTGATGGGTTTCGCTGAAGATTTCAAGCGAGTCATAATTGGAGTGAAACAGGAGTTGGTACTGATAAAGCCAATAACGATGTAAATGCAGTCGTTTGTACCGAAGAGAACCACGGAGCTATATTATCAATCACAAAAATCGCATGGGAAATTTCTTACTTGAAACCAGCACTAGGAGCGTCGTCTTGGACAAGCTGCTGTCGACTGATCATCGGTTTCCACACTTGGGATACATACGGCTGGTCGGATGTTACACAAAGCGATACAAATACGTGGACAGTGCAGACCACGTCGCAAGAGAAGAAACCGAGATTTGTGATACTGGCTTTCCAAACAGATAGGAAAAACCAAGTGACCAAAGACATGTCGAAATTCGACTCTTGCAAATTAAAGAATTTGAGTCTATCTCAATTCAGATTACTACCCTACGATAACTTGAAAGGTGACAGCAGTAAGATTTACAGAATGTTCAGAGATACCCAGAGATTGTATTATGGTCGAGAAGAAAGCGAGCCGGCGTACACATATACAGATTTCAGAAAGGATGTAACTCTATCTGTGGTCGATTGCTCTCACCAGAACGAATCTGTGAAAATCAGATCCTATCAATTTAAAGGTCGCTATACCTCCAAATACTACAGCTTACTGGGTCTTGATCTACGAAACGGTCGTGAAGTACGCGCTTTTGAGTGGTGAAAGACAGCTTTTGAAATAGGGTAGCATCGCTATGACCTCTCATGCTACACCTCGATATAACGTAACTTATTATATTTGTATAAATAATACATGTTGCATATTATAAAAGCATCTAAAGATAGATACAATTACCGATCTAAAAGTGATAATTTGTCTAGTGGTTCTGATGCTAACGTTAAGAAAAAAGCAAGGTAAAACCACATCAAGAGATAAAAAATATATTTACGCGATTTTAAATTTAAACGGTTGATTTTACAACACTGTCCCTTGACTTAACACGGTTCTGGTTTCGGATTAATGCGATTAGAATTACTGTACAGAGTGATTCAAAGAAACGGGAAATTTAAAAAATTAAACAACGTTAATGAAAAATGTTTTTTAGAAAATGAATTTTATTTCATGTAATTGTACAAATGTTGCCATTTTAGGATACATACATTTTAGTTTATTTTTTAAAGATAACATCTTGCAGGTGACCTCTTCTACGTAAACACTCACGAAGTCTCTTCGTTAAATTGTCCATGGTTTGATGTAACATCTCAACTGGAATTTCTGCAATTGCTTCTCGGATCTTTGCCTTCAGTTCTTCCGTTGTAGCAGGTCTACTGTGGAACACTTTGCTTTTAAGGTGACCCCGCAAAAAGTAATCGCAAGGTGAGAGATCAGGCGATCTGGGAGGCCATCTAATGTCACCATTTCGTGAAATGACACGTTGTCCAAACAATCGGCGTACAGCTGCCATCGATATTCGTGCAGTATGTGACGTTGCTCCGTCTTGTTGAAAACCAGGCTGTGTTAAGAATCGGTGGAAATTTCTTTTGTTGTTCCACAACAAAGGTTTCAAGCATGGCTACGGTAACGAGCCGACGTCACTGTAACCGTTGTCATCCTCAAAAAAATAAGGACCGTAAGATGACAACACACCACACGGTCACTTTCTGGCTGTGCGACGGACGCTGGTGTAGCTGCGTAGGATTTTCTTGTGCCCAGTATCTGAAATTTTGCTTAACAAATCCACTGAGGTGGAAATGCGCTTCGTCTGACATCCACAGTTCGTGAACAAACTCTTCTTCATTATCATTTATCTTCTGAAGCATTACATTACAGAACTGTGTTCGCACAACTGCATCGTTCGTTTCAGTTCCTGGACGATCTGCAACTTGTATGGATGGTATTGCAAGTCCTTCATTAACATTCTTCGAACACTTGAACTATGCAATTGTAAAGATGTTGAGAGACGACAGATTGACCGATGTGACAGCATCTTGTAAAGTTTGAACATTCTGTGGTGTACGGACGGTTCGCTCACGGCCTGGAGGTTTCTTTTTCATTGCCGAACCGGTTTCCTCAAAATTAGATATCCATTGTTTTAATGTGCTGATGGAACACGGTCGTGCCGTCCCAGATTAAAATGACGGCGAAATTCTCTACGCGCTCCTCCACACTGTCATTGTTTTTGTAAAACACTTTGATAGCAAATGCACATTGGGCACCACTCCAAGGATCCATGACAACTAAATGGCAGGTTAGGTTAGAGAGGTTGGCGTCACTTATCAAGTGGTACCAATCGCCCACGGCTACCAACACAACTTTCAAAATTTCTCGTTTCTTTGAACGCTTGTATATAAGGTATAAAATAATATTCATGAAAGAATTCTTAAAAAGGTTTTTCGGTGAACAATACACATGGACTTATATACACATGTAATGTAATAAACGATTAAACAGGTTTTCCCTCTCAATCAAAGCATACTGAAGTGTGTTAGGTTGGTAATATTGAAGTGTTCGGTTTATAAACATTTTAATGATCACGGTCAACCGTTCAGAAATTAGCTGTTCAGAGAATATATTGTTATTCTGTCGTACGTTATAATAGCGTGCAGTATATAATTCTGATCGATTTGTGTTCAAGGCGTGATACAAAGGATACATAGTACATATATTTGTAATTTATTGTGAGATATTTTAGGATTTTATTTTGAATTATTTACGAAGTACTTTTTTACTTTATATTTTTCGTGTTTTTAACTGTGTCTGACCTTATAAACGTATGGGAAAGAAAAGGAAAACTATCACTCTTGACACAAAGTTGAATGTGATAAAAAAACATGATTATGTTTACGTAACATTGATATCGAAAATCATCTTGGCCTTATCGAATCAACAGATCGTTCAATAATTAAAAATGAGGCTACAATTATGATTCCTGGAAAAAATGCTGCTTCCCTTCAAGCTTCGCGAACATTTTATTTACGCTCTCCTTTAATGGTTGAACTTGCAAAACTATTGAACATTTTCGTAGAAGATTGTATTCAACGTCGTATTCCCGTGACAATTATTATTATTATTAGTGAAAGAGCGTTAAATTTACATGAACTATTAAGACCTAAGTACCATGCAGAAGATATCAACCTACTCAGTGCAAGCAAAGGATGGTTTGAAAATTTAAAAAAATGTTCAAACCTGCATAACATTTTGATTCAATGTGAAGCAATGCAAATGAAACAGTCGAAAAATTCAAAAAGATCTACAAATTATCATGAAAGAAGAAGGATACACGTCACAGCTAATATTTAATGTTGACAAAACGTCGATTTTTGGAAAAAGAGTCTAAACGTACTTTTATCGGAAAAGAAGAACACTATATGCCCGGTTTTAAAGTATCTAAACATGGATTCACACTTTTACTTTGAGGAAACTCGAAGGGGAATTGTAAACTAAAGCCGTTGCTTGTATATCACTCAGAAAATTCCCATGCTTTTAAAGGAATTAACAATCTCTTCCTTTCTATTTGGCATCCAACCATAAAGCAAAGGTAACGAGGCACATTTTTCTGACTGGTTTAAGATTGTTTTAACCTGCAAGTCAAAGATTTTTGGACAAAAAACAATATCGCACACAAAGCCGTTCTACTGCTCGATAACGCTCGTGGAAATCCAAGCTCCGAGGAAGTGGAAGCAATTAGTTCACATATACGACATCACTGAATAACTTAATGTGATCAAGGATTGATAGCCACATTTAAGGCTTACTATCTTAAAAAAAATCATTTTCTCAGGTAGTTTCTGCGAATAACAGTTCAAGCATGAGATCTGTGATTTGCGAACGTTCTGGAAAAAATATAACCTCCTTCATGCTGTACGCAATGTTGGCGAAGCTTGGAAAGAAATCAAAGAGAGTACTTTGTATAGAGTATGGCACACACAAGCTGTATCAAGATCAAACTGCATTCAATGATAACAGACAAGGAATTATAGGAACTATTAAAAATGAAATTGTGCAACTTGCCAGCAGTGTAGGGCTCGAAATTGATGCTGAAGATGTAAATGAACTTGTGGAAGGAGAAAACAACTTTTAGAAAATGAAGACTTGTTAGCACTAGCCGAGTCGCCAAATGAGCATCTAGATGACAATTTTCGAGTATCAGTAATACATCATTTAAATCAGGTTCATGAAAAATCGACAGTGCTGAACCTTCATCCTCATTCTCCATTTCTAATTCACAATTAACAGTAAAAGGATTACAGGAGGCAATAGGATAAAAATGTTGTGATTATGTAACTAAAAATGACCATGATCGAGACCGAAGTACAAAAGTTTTAAATGGTTAGGTGATACGAAATGCTACAAGATGGTACTAAACCAGATGCAACTTTCATTAAAACAGAGAAGTGGACAGTTATTTTAAGAAAGTAAATTACAAGTTTTTCTTTAATATTCCTTATTGTATTCAGGCCTATATACGTTTATTTTAAGGCTATTTTTTTAATAATACTGTATTGTATTATCATGTTTCTTTTGTACTTTATTATTCTTACATTTTTTAGTTTGTTTCTACAATACTGCATTGTATGTAATCATATTTACTGCATTGGATTCGATATATATTTTATTAATTAAAGTATGTTTTGCCCAACTGTCTAAAAATTCTGTATCTTCTACCTGCGAAAAGAATTACGAATTTAGCCTACTAAATACGTACACGTACAGATACTAAACTGCGCAGTAGTACAGTATTGTACTGTATATCGTTTTTGAGAAAACAATTTCGATTTACACGGTTTTAATTTACGCGAAAATTTTCAAGGATGAATTAACTGCGTAAATGAAGGGATCTCTGTATAAGTATTTGACCTCTCTCTTAATCATGTACTAATAAAAACTAATATTTAGGGGTTTTTATATGTGGCTTTATCCCCTCTAGAGACTTCACAGCTAGACCGCATGAGATTTTTACTTACCGTTCCGTAACGCAATGACGGCTACCTGTCTTTCTCTTGCACGCCTGGCAAAAGCTCTGAAACATTTAAAAAATAATACAGAATAGATAAACTTAAATAAGACAAATATATTTTAGTTATAAACGTTTTATTTATAATACAATACAATACAATACATAAAATTCACAGACTTTAACAATTTGATATCATATCTTCCATTAATCTTTCGTTTATATACTAGTTTTAGTTTTAACTCTGGTATTTGTTCCAGTTGGGAATCAGTAAATCGAGTCGCGTAATAAGCAGTCGAATTCATTTTGCTTATGCGATAAGGTCGCCACCAATAACGGTCTGTATCTAGTATTAACTTTTCGTAACTTCAAGACGGCATATTTCTTGTTCAATTCCAGTTAGCTTATTTTTAATGTCGACCAATAAGACTGTTTGGTGTTAAATAACTGACAGATTTATTTTGCGCTTGCCTACATAATTAAATCTAATTACTGTCGTCCTACAGTTGCTAGCTAATGATGTTGGCGAGTAAACGGTGTTACTTTGTATAAGAGTACGAATATGCCTTGCCAACCAGCACCTAACCGATACCGCTTGACGACCGCTACCGCCTCGATACTTCTTACCAGGTTGCATCAAGCTAACCCACCGGGTTGGTCTAGTGGTTAACGCGTCTTCCCAAATCAGCTGATTTGGAAAGTCGAGAGTTACAGCGTTCAAGTCCTAGTAAAGCCAGTTATTTTTACACGGATTTGAATACTAGATCGTGGATACCGGTGTTCTTTGGTGGTTGGGTTTCAATTAACCACACATCTCAGGAATGGTCGAACTGAGAATGTACAAGACTACAATTCATTTACACTCATACATATCATCCTCTGAAGAATTATCTAAACGGTAGTTACCGGAGGCTAAACAGGAAAAAAAAAGAGCTTTCGAAAGATTAATTCTGTTGGTTGTGGTTGGCAACAGAACATACATATTCAGCCTTCTCAGCATCACCATTATTTTTGTTGCAGAACTGTATACCATTAATTCGGCCTTACATATGGTTAGCAAAAAATTTTGACATGTTCTTGTTTGCTCAGATTTCACAAGTGTCTTACAGACAATTAGTGATGTTACTCCAGACACTCTGTTATTTGTGGGATTCAGTGTATTATTTTGCAAATGACTAGGTGTAATACAATAGTAATCTCCTGCTGGATCTCCAGCCATACAGGAATTTCAGGTAATGAATACGCAGATAGTGCAGCAAAAGAGTCTTGTTTTCAGCCTTATTTTACAAGCTGTGTTCCTTCTAACAATCATGTCTATTTCCTGAAGAGGGTAGTTCATGATGAGTGGCAAGTGAATGGGGTGCTACCATGAACAATAAACTTCACCCAATTAAAGAACACTGTTTCAACACATAGCTCCTCATGCACAAATAACCACCAAGAGGAGGTTATTATTTGTTGTTTGCAAATAGGGCACACTAGGCTCTCATGGATATCTAATGACTCAAACAGATGCACCAGTTTGTGCTCGCCAACTAACAGTGCACTACATCCTTGTGGATTGTATCTGTTATGGAGCATTGCATCGTAGTTTTAAACTAGGGGCTAATCTGTAAACTATTCTAGGGGATAATGAAACATTATCTTCTGTTTTTGATTTCTTAGGGCCGTCTGTTTATAATCAGATATATAAATTATTGTAGTGTGTTCCAAATATTCAGCCATTTACTGTAAAACAGATGGTGATTTTATTGTTTTGAGATATATAGTGTGACATATCTTTGTGTTTTTATTTCGCTTTTAACATGTGTTACTACAGGCTTTTTACTTTGATGATGTATTTTTGCGTTTCTGGGTTTTTAATTGCCAGTGTTTTAAAATTTATTTTGTACAACAAAGTATTGTGTTCAGGCGATGATAGCACGAAACTGTTTTTCACCCTGAAAAACCAAAACAAATAAATAAAATGAAAGAATAACTAATAATTTCTTCCCTACATGTGTGAACACCTTATGTCATCGGCATACATCCAACTGATTGGAGAGATCATGCATGTCTAAAGTAATGGAAGTGACAGTTGCTTCAGGCCTATGCCTCGAATTGGATAGATCAGTGGGTAGCAAAGACACATACTCAAGATTCTTTAAAAAATACATTGGATCGGATCGGATCGGGTGACCTTGGAGGCCACAGCTGTCAAACTCTATCATTGGTCATGCCAACCAATCCAGCAGTAGGAGAAAACATCATTCAACTGATCCTGTACAGCCATTATGCCAGTGAGGAGGTGTATCATCTTGATGCCAAATAAAATTCTCTGTTCTATCTTACAGTTCAGAAAAGAGCCTAGCATATCTAAATAAGTAACTCTTGTTGTACTTGCTTCAGCAAAAAAGAATGGCCTGTAAATTTGCAGTCAGGATATCGCAGAAAAAAAATTTAATTTAAGGAGTTCCTTTTACATTGTAAGAGTTCATGGGGATTTTGTGACCCCCAGATTCATACATTATGTATGTTAAATTTTTCACAAGTCAACATAACGTCACAAAACACCATACTCTTGTTTTAACTCATCACAAAACACCATATGATCAAGAGAGTTGACTGACTTGGATTGCAAAGTTGGTAGACTTCAAAGTCTGTAACACATAAATGATTTGAACGCACATATAAGTTTCCTTAAAACATTCTGCATTGGCATTGTTAGTTCGTAGTTAGCCTTCCTAACAGATTTTTTAGGACTACGTGGGAAAGACTCTCTGACATGTTCAACATTTTCTTCAGACATTTCTTGGTTGACCAGTACTGTACTTTTCCCTTTCTACAGACATCCAGTTGTTTCAATCATGCCATCAACAAATGTCACTTGGAGAGTCACAAGTAAACTTTCTATGAAACTCACATTGAATTGTAACTGCAGATTCACAATTAGGAAATTGCAAAAGAAAAAGAAGGCTTTCTAATCAGTATTCATTATGTACTAGTGGGGCTGTCAAGCAGAAAGATAGGGAATCAGTATTTGATCATGTGTACAATGAAAATTGTCCTTTTTGCTCTTTCCTTCTATCCTTAAATCAACACTATACACCTCACCAAAGACACATTTTAACATATTAAAATCCCAATATTCTTTTTTTCTATATCTGATGTACACAGTGCAGTGTTAAGGCAGTTAACTATGTATGCTCTATGTTTATTCTTTTAATAATATCTTAGATTTGTTATAAAATTATTTTTGCCAGTTATCCTGTATTTTAATTTTCAGGTGAGATGAGATTTTAATTTTCAGGTGAGATTATTTTAACTATGTGGTATTTAATTTATGGTTAAATATGTTTTGCTACTTTAACACAGCTGAGCACATTTTGAGTTATTAGATTTTACTTAAGACTTAATTTATTATAATATCGATTAGTAAAATACAATAATAATAACAAAAAAAAAAAAAAAAACAAACAAAATATATAAAAATAAAATTTAATTTATTATGAAAAAATTACAATATTCAGAAGTATCGGTAATTATAAAACACAACCATAACTTAAAATTACAAATAACAATTCTAAGGCTTCAAATAATAGTTATAAATTTAAATTATTAATAATTGCTAATTAAATTACTTCTTTTTTGCATTTTCTTATTAGCTGTAAAGATTACAACCAATTTAAGAAAAAATAAAACAGCTACTTTTCCCTTTCTGTGTGTATATAAAAAACTGATTGTTACGAGCTGCTAACAATGCTGATAGTACATGCTAATAATAAAAAAGAAAAATATAGAATAAATATATGGTTCAGAAGAATTAAAAAATTTACCTTAGGAGATTATGCAGTAGTGTTAACAGATGAGATACTAACCCAACTGCGTAACTTGGAATGTGTAATCACTAATTTGTAAATTATCACAGTTGACAGAAAACAACACCATCAAACCCTTTCTAACTTCTCAAATGATCAGAGTGATATTTAAACTTATTTAGGAAGTACCAATCAAGTATTATATTTCTTGTGTACTGCATAATCTGATAAGATTCTGAACTTAAATAAGTAATTTCATACTATATTATTTTTATTATTAAACTATATAATTAGTAAATTATGTAACACTTATTAAATAAATATATGAGTGCATTCAATTAATTACTACATTATTTAATTATATAATTACCAAAATACTTAACTACAATAAAATATATAGCTCTATGTTATCACTATCTATTATTGATTTTTGATTACAATTAATAACAATTCTGGTTTAATAATTTACCAGTAGGCTATTCTAAAATTTGCCACTCTGGTGAGACAAGTTATTGCCGTTGTTTAATGTATATACAAAGTATTATTATCTTAAATATATTAAATTGGCACTTCATAAATTATTTATCAGTTACAAAAAAAAATAAAAAAATGTATAAAAGTAATCATCTAATCAGTAATCTAAAAGAGCTTTTTGAATTTATTCGTCCAGCTTCAGTTATACATGCTTTTAAAGTTAATTTAAGATTTTTAGCAAGGGAATATTCGTAACTAAAAATGGTGGGAATCTAAAAATACCTTAAATATTGATAAAGTATATCATAACTGTTTTATATTTTTTGTTGCATAATTATATAGCTTATTGTAAAATTAACAATCATTAAAAAAAGTAACAGATCAATCTGTGATGTTAAGAGCATGTATAAAGATTATTGCTATTCATACAGTTATTTTTTTTCTTATAAATAGTGATTATTGGTTATAGAAGATTTCAGAGGTGTAAAATGGGTATATCGGAGGAATATTACAAATGAAATCTCTTATATTAGAGTTCTAATATTTTTAAAAATATTTATAAATCTTTTCAGACACTTTAGGTTTATACTTCTTGAAATTGTTTTTTTTTTATTCGTACACTACTATATTTTATTAAACTTCTAGCACATAAAAATGGAATGTATAATAAGTTGTCAAGATGTGATAAATATTTAAACATTGTTAGCTTGATTTTTTATCTTTCTCTTTTTACACTTAGTCAACTTGTAGCAAAGTGCAAAAATTGTACATATAGAAAAACTCTTAATATGTACTTGGTCTAAAAAAAGTTAATTTCTTATAGTTTAGATTCAAAATGGGAACACCTGTATTTCATTTATTTCTTCTTACACAAAAATATTTTTTTCTTATTAGGTTTTGTTAAATTAATTAATTAGCAGAATAACTTAAACTAGCAAACAGCCCTAGTTCATGGTTAATTGTATCCAACAGATTAAAATTGTCAGAAACAGAATATCTAATAGTAACAAAGTATATTTTACCATTCTTCATTTATATATTTGTGTGTATGTACATCTTAAAAAATTGTAACCTATCAACAGATTATAATAATTTTGATAAGATTAAATAGCAAATATATATTTCTTCAAGATTTCTTATTTATATTTCTTCAGATTTTTATTTTAATAACAGATAATTAAAATTAATTTTTTCGTTGTTAATATCTACTAATAGGTAATGAGATTACTTTGGTACTATTTTTAATTAAATCTTTTATTTCCATAGGTCAGTCACAATGGATTTTCCTAATTTAATTTTACTTTTTCATTAATTATAGTTTCGTGTTTTTTATAATGCGTATTTTTACATGTGAATGAGATTTAGATCTGTCTTTGCAATATAACAGTTTTAGGTAATCTCTTAAAAAAAATTTCATTCTGAAATTCAGAGATCTCAGAAAGTACTCAACGGAGATCAGAAAAAATAAGTTTTAATAAAATTATACATATTACACGTATAATACTGCTGCTTATTGAACATACGCATATACAAGGTCTGATACTTTTTATCCCTTTTTTTCTATTGTTAAAATCTTCAAATTTCCAAAACTGAATTGTTCATTCACTTTATGACTGAAATAATTATTGGCAAATTCAAGTGTAATAAAAATTATTTATGAATTGTAAATTTTAATTACATATACATTTTTTTGCTTCTCAAAATTTAAGTACTTTAAAAATATAGTACAATAATTTTCAATGAATCATTTTTATTTTGGTTGTAAAATATTTTATTTTTATTGTAATTTCTTTAAATCTTCTTTGAACAAAGAATTATATAAAATTATTTCAATTTGGTAAAAACCCCCAATTTCTTTGTTATAAATCATAAAAAGTTTGGAAAGCTTGGAAAAGTCAACTAAATGTAATAAATATACTAAATAAAAAATAAGAAGGTACCTGAAAAAAGTGACCTCTCCTTTTAAAAACTGACAAACACTGACATAACTAATACAAAGTATTCTATTATTTACACCACGTATATGCATAATCACTTTTACTTACAAAACTAATATAGGTTTTCCAAAATTTACTGTGGTTCTAAACAAAATCCATAAATGTACACTATTGTTATTGAAATTTAATTTTTCTGCTACATAATATAATTTTTAGGAGGAAATATTTTAATATTTATGTAATTTATATTTATAAATATTTACAAAAATATTATATTGTTAGTTGAAAAGTTACAGCAAAAAATGTGTCCAATAAGAATAAATTCACAGATATCCACTATTAGGACTAGAATATATATTAATGTTTTATTTCATATTTCAGAGAAATATACACTAAAATTGAAAAAGTACAAAAAGAAAACTTTAAATGACCTTGTAGTAAGTGTAACGTTATTTGTTTTTGAATGTTGTATTGTAGCAATAAATTAATTCAGTTGCCCTACTAGTCAATGGAAACATAAGTGCAACCATCATTCTCACAAATTTGTGATTAATGTTCACAAATGCATTAATGAATTTCAAAAATCGCATCCACTAAACTGTAATGTAATTTTGAACCCTCCTCCCCAAAAAAAATAAAACAAAACTAAACTTGTGTAAATTTTTCTAACTAAAAAAAAAATAAAAATTGTGTAATTTTTCTAAGCAGAAAAGATTCGACCATGAAAATAGGATCTCCAGGTTAAATAAAATAGTTGTATATAGGAATTGTATATAGGAAGATAGAATATGTTTTTTTTTTTCTTTGATCAGTTGACAGCTTTTACAGTCTTAAATTTTCCCTTGTGAAAGTAACTTGGCAAGTTCATTATATGAAACGTTAATATATTTTACCCGTGGTTGTTAAATTTGTTCTCATGAGAATAAAATTATATAAGTAAGTGGAATCTTGTCAAAGTCAAGACTAACTATTTAATCTTTCTCTTATAATCACGAACATCAGTTCTAATTGCGCCTTTGGAAGAAATAAAAGTGTACTTTGATACCTTTAAGGTAGAGACAGACTGAGCCCACATTGCAACACATTGACATCTGGACCCTTGAATTTGTATGAAAACAGATGACTTAGAAATACATATCATACACAACATTGTCACAAGCATTCTACGCAATGCTTACCTGCAATGTCCAGATCGGCTTGGGAAGGTGGAGGGGATGACAGTACGCTGACACACGTGTTAGACCAGTGTGTTTCTAGTACTTATGTTTGCAGCATGTCAGTCACACATAACATCAGTGCATGTGTTTATATTTGTTTTAAGTTTTTAAAATGGGAGATGAACAACTAATAGATTTGGTAAGGTGATATAATACCATTTACAATATTAAATGCACTGAATATTGTGATGCTAGATTACTCAATGCAGCATGGGAAGAGATAGCAAAATTGCATGGTAAGTACCTACCTGCTACTATAGTTTTGTTGTTAAACGTTTTTTGAATGTTTCTTTCAACACCTTGTATTAAAAGATACTTTTCACACCCCAATGTGCATTTAAAGAATTATGTCATCAGATGATAATTTATTACACTTATACAGGATGGAAACATTAAGAGATCTCACTTGTTTATTTTTAAACTATACAAGATACTGTAAAACGTTTTACTGATATTCAAAGTGTGTCACTAGCTTAATAAATTTATATTAATATCTATCTGAAAAAGAAACTGGATATGTTGAAAATTTTGATTTTTCCTATTCCCATATATTTACTATGGCATAGCAATAATCACATTTTCAATACCTTCTACATAGAGGATGACTTTAAAAATAACTTCAAAAAACTGATTAAATAATTTTACATTATTTTTTGTACAACCAAGTGTAATTGCACCATAAGTTGTTAGATCTTCCACTGCACACCATTATTGAACAAGATGCAATGCATATCTCAAAATTAACAAGTGCATGAATTCTTAAGTACTTAGCTGATAAAAATATCTCAGTGAGTGTTATGCCATGGTAAATGTTTGGGAGTAGGAAAAATAAAATTTTTGGACATGTCCAGTTTATTTTCCAGGTAGATATTAATATCAATTAATTAAGCTAGTGACACACTTTCAATCTTCATTCAGTATTAAGTACTATTTTAGGATCTAAAAGTGAAATAAAACACAATTTATTCATTAAATGCCATTTATTATTATTATTTTAAGTACCTAGCAACTAATTTTTTTTTCATTTTGGGTATTCTGCATTCCTCTTCTCACCATTTTCAATTGCCATGGCATCGAACCCTCAGGAGAGACGAAATATTGTTTAAATTTATCTCTAGTATTGTACGCATATTGTATGTAGTTCCTTCTAATGAAATTAATGAAGTCTGTGTTGTAGATTCTGTATAATTTTCATCTTCTAACTCAAACGTTGTCCCAAATAATTATAAAGGCAGCATGCTGCTAGAACTATTTTGTCCACCACTTCTGGTTTTACCTGAATAAGCCCTTGAAATGCCCGCCATCTTGCTCTTAATATTCCAATCCGTTTTCTTTCTACTATCCTTCTAGCTCAAGACAGTTGATAGTTGAAATTTTTATTTGGTTCATTATTATTAAGCAAAGCATTTTTGCTGTAAGGTCTTAGTAAATAATATTTAAGCAGGAATACTTTATCACCAACTATAACATATGGTAACTGTTCTGATCCTGGTATGAGAGGTTGAACTTCTGGTATGTTCAATTTCTGCTGATCTAATAGTTTACCAAGAGTCCATTTTTAAAAAAATACTCCCATCACTATTTCTTCCATAGGAGCCCACATCTATTACTATAAATTTGTAATGAACGTCTACTAAAGCTAGTAAAACAATGGAATTTTGATCTTTGTAATTTCAACAAACTGAGCCACCGTTTATTGGATACTTTATATTCACATGTTTACCATAACACCTATGCAATTTGGAAAATTACAAAAGTATTTGAAATCATTTGCTACATGTTTCCACATCTCATTGCTGTTGGTTGCAGTATCACAATAGGGCCAAGATTTTTCCAAATCGCTTCACAAACTTCCTTTACAATAATGCATGTGGTAAAAAATTCCAGGCGATAACTGAATCCGATACATCGAAATGAATTGCTTGTAGCAAGGAATCTGTAACAAATCAAATGTTATCTTTATTGTTGCAGTTGAGGAGTATAAAGAAAATTGGAATAAGCTGTGTAGTAATTGCTACAATAATGCTATGAAATGGTGCCAGAATTAAAGTGGCAAAGCTGGGAAAATAATTACACCTTGGTGGTTTGATGAACAAATGGAATTTTTGAAACCATATTTGGAGGGCTGTAATAGTACAGGAAACCTTGATGTTACTATTTCTAATGAAGATTCTCCTCTACTATCCCAGAAAATTATTCTATATGCTGAAAGTGTAATATCCCCTGAAAGCATTCCACCTCGCACCACAAATCCCACATCAAATGTATCATACAAAAGAAAGGCAAGTCCTGATACAAATAGTTACTTGGCTGATATGATGAGAAATTCTAAAAAAAAACCAAAAAAACAGGAGCTGGATGACTTAGATTGTTTTTTAAGCATGAGCAAAATGTTGAAAAAACTACCAAAACTCAATCAGATTTAAATTAAAATAGATCTGTAAAAAGCTGTAAGTAAAGCAGAGTTCAAAAAACTGGAGTCACAACAAAATATATTGAGAACAACAATATAATTAAGAGTCAGATAAGCAGCCATAGCTGCGATAATGCAAATTTTGCTTCTGGTAGTTTTTCACAAACTCACGTATCTTTCCCCATCTTATTTAGTTGACCTGCCTAATACCCAATTTTCATCCAAAGCTGCTGGTGCTGTTTCCACAAATTATGAGAATATTTTCACTTATTATGAAAATTTAGAATAAAAACTTTCTTAAACATTATTATTTTTATTACTTATTGGAAATATCTATCATACTTATAAATACAGTGAATTATAAAAACTTAACTTAGAGTAAACAAAAAATACATACCATACGCAAACTGTGAGTCTTTCTCTGGTACTAATTGACTTCCAAATATATGTATTTTCTTTTTTATGTCACATTCAATAATTTTATGAATCTCTTCAAACTGTATTTTAGACATGTGAAAGTACATAAAGAATCGTTCTTCATCATACTCCAATTTCTGCATTAATGTATGGTATTCTCTAAATGTTTTCTTTGTCCATTTATCTCATGAACCCAATATCTTCTTTTCTTACCCTTTTTTTTATTTTTATGGCCCAGACATATTTATTTAAAAATAACAAATTGAGTAAATCATTTTCAAACTCACCCTCAGAAGCAAAAAACATGTTGGACAGCAGCTGTACACAATACAAGTGCACCGTCTAAGAAGTTACAGTAGCATCTGATGCCATATGCACGTTGCATACGTGGGACAAGTGTGCACACCAATGTGGGAGCGTAGCTTCGCATACGTTGTGTACATGGGCTCAGTCTGTCTTTATCCTTAAGTTTCACTAGTTTACATTTGCTGAACATTTTGCTATTTTTACTTATATTCACTTAGAGATATATTTTTATATTACCACTCATTTCTGTAAGGTTATTGTTACAATGAAACTTTTGGGTTATTTAAAGTAAAAAATATGAGGCTAAAAGTGGTGGAGGAACTGCACAATTCTTAAGTCAATCCAAAATTAAAAATAGATTAGATGAAAATATAATTTTTTGAAATGTTTATATAAGTATTCAGAACACAATTTTTATGAACAGAATGATTTAGGGAAATTTTGAAAATTAAATATTCTTAAGAAAAAAATTATATTAAATAAATTTAATTCACTTAAATATTAAAAAAACCATGCCATTTATACCTGTTTTTTTTTTTTTTTTTTTTTAATGGTGTTTGTTTCTTTGATTTGTTTATATGGATTTCCTTTTTAACTGGTTTTTATTCAAAGGAGGTTTTCTTTACGTTTAAACAGTTTTTTTTTTTTGTCTAACTTGTTTATAGTTTTTGTTTAATTTATTATTTATTTTTTCTGATTCTATTTTCCCTTATATTAATTTTTTTATATTTGTTAGTACCAAAAAAAATACTTTTTTGTATTTTTTGCTTATTTGTTAGTACCCAAAGTTTATTTTTTGAAGATCACATCTTACAATTGAGCTCCATTCTTGCAGTATCGTAATAAAACTGCATGGTTCAATGCAACATTTCAATAAGAATTTCAAAAATTGGTGTTCGGATCTTGGCTTTTATTTCTTGTCATAGTATGTTGATTATTATATACTTTGCTTTTAAGGGGATCCAACAAGAAGAAATTTCACACTGACAAATCAGGACACCTGGGAAGTCATGGATTGTCACAATTTCTCTAATTATATGGTTGCCAAACAATTGTATTCATGCTGTGTATGATGTTGATCTTCTAGCTTGTTGAAAACAAGTATTGTCAGTAATTTGCAGGAATGTCTATAGTTTTTGCAAAACAAAGTTTTCAGCATGTCATTCTATTGATCTAATATGACTGTAGTCATGTGGTCAACCTTATTTTCAAAAAATAAGGACTTATGTCATACGATAACACAGCACACCACACAGTAACCTTGTTGCTGTTAGCGGGAGCTAGTGTAGCTGTGTACGATTCTCTTGTGCCCAAAAATGAAAATTTTATTTATTAGCAAATCCATTAAGGTGAAAATAGGCTTCGATCGATATCTATGGTTTGTTAACAAAATCATTGTCCTTACTTATCTTTACAATCACTCGTTCACAAATTGATGGTGCATTATTTGATCATCTGGTTTTAGTTTCTGAATGATCTGCTACTTGAACAGATGGTAAAGTAAGTCCCTCAACAGTATTCTTCAAACATTTGAACTGTGCATCTGTGAAGACACTACACAACAATGAATTGAACAGTGTGGACTTTTTATGACAGCAGTTTGAACAGTTTCAATATTGTCTGACTTACAAACAGTTCGCTTACTGCTCAAACGGTTCTTTTTCACTGCTGAACAGTTTCCTCAAAATTATAAATCTATGTGTTAAGTGCAGTGTTGACAGTTCACGATCATGGCATCTTAAATTAAATTGGTGGTGAAATTCTATACACACACTGTCATTATTTTTATAAAAGGCTTTGATGGCAAAAGCACATTAACCACTCCAAGTATCCATGTCAACTAAACGGCAAGATGGTGTGAGCTGGCTTCTATAAGTTATTCAGTTCTGTCCAGGACTACCAACACAGAATTTGAACATTTCCTGTTTCCCTAAATCATTCTGTTTATAGATTATTTACGGTCAATCAGTTCAAAAGCTGGTTACAACTCTTGAGGACGATTATCAGTTGTGATGCAAAATCTAAGCAACACTAAAGAAGTGTAATTTGCCAGAGTTTTAGGTATGGCCACTTTCTTTCCTATCAAAAGTACATGCCCCTCCATAATTTATGAATATACCAGACAAAAATGATATGCTAAATAATCAATTTACTCCCTCCATGTCTGAGCAGATATGACAACTTATCAAAAGGAAAAAAAATCAGACACTCATAACACTAAACAATAATCTTTAACAACCACAACAACCTGTCAAAATTGTTATTCTATAATGTTTCAAGCATTTCCTTCTAAAATGTAATAAATAGTTCTAAATACAATCTTTTCAACAGTATATACGTTTTACAAGTATCTGCTAGTAATATTTGTGTACATGATATTAATGTTTAAAATGAAATATTGATATTACATTAATTTTAACTAATGTTATTCAGTTGAAAAATTATAAAAGATATAACTATTTAAAAAAAAAAAAATTAACATCAAAATGCTAATTATCACAATAGAACTGGATAAAATTTAAAGTAACATTTATTCTTTAACTATGCCATTTTAAATAATCTTTCTTTTTATAATTAAATATAAAGAACTTTTTCTAACTACTTTACAACTAATAATACTGACTACAACTTAATATCACAGTTTAATAAATAGTACGAAGGCATATCTAACAAGAAAAATAAATTCACTTTTTAAAAGTTAAAAATAATATATTGATTAAAATATTTTAAAGAAATTATTATAATAGCATAATTTAAAATTTTGTCGATTTTTCTTATCTAGTTCTACAACATAATGATATAGCTTGATCAAGATGTAGTTTATAAAAATTTAATTTTTATACCTTTAAATATATCTAGTTAGAAAAATAAATTATGATTGCATATGATGATGGTTAACTGAACCAAATAAATTTTTAGTAGAAAACAAATCCTGTGGGTATTTTCAGACAATCAAAATAAGTCTCTAATAACTGAAAATTAAAACTAGCTACTAAATTCTTTATAAGTTAGAAAATTCTATCAATTGAGGGAAACATGTTACTCTCAAGAGTAACAAACATCCTATGCTCATATTATTAGAGAAGTGTGGACTGAATTAGTTTTCCATTGTCAAATAAACTTATCTGATTCAAATATACTGTAGTATAACAGCCCATTAAAATGCAGGTGATATTTGGTTCATTAAGTCAGCCAATTCATTATTCTATTTATCACAGGAAGTAGCTGTGCAATGAATATCGTTACTCTCAGAAAAACGAACTATTATGATTTACTTGTATTACAGCCATAAAAAACACTGTATCAGCAACATAAACATATTAATAGACTGAAACAACAGATTTTATATAAACAGTAAGCTGCTGCAGTTAGCTTCTCCTGCAAGCAAATTTAAATTCAATAACACGTGGGAAATTCTATTTTGAGTTTTGAAGTAATGAACAGATATAATTATTCAATTATTGTTCAGTTTATTTTTTCTATCAGTAATGAAAATAATAGTGTTTTAATTACACGAAACAAGGATGAGTTGCTTCACATTGATGAAAAAATAATATGAATATTACTGTCATCCATGAAAAATTTCATTATGATTTTGTAATTCTCCATTTCTAACCCATCAACATTTGTGTTAGAAAATCATAAAATTGTTAAAATATTGAAACTGCTGGACATGCTTTATGATAGGTATATCTAGATTACATTGATTTTATAAATGAAGACAAAAATTGTTGGAGGAAATGTATAATTCAGTAGTTACATACTGCCATGAATGTATAAAGATGAAGGGTATATCTTTAAACACTTTCTTTGATGTTTATTAAACAGTAATAATAAAAAAAAATAATAATTTTCTTTTCATTAAGTTTTCTTATTGTTAATTGGGGAAACTGACTTTTTGGTCATTGATATCATATCTCAACATAGTAAGGAGAAATCCTGAGAAGAGCAGAAAAAAAACCCAAGAGTTAACATTATAAACACATAATATCAGTTATTTATTTTGTTTAGATATAAATTAAGTTATTATTATTATGGAAATAGAATCAGTAAAAATCAGTTCATGATTATATTATTTTATGTTTTTATAAATCTACAAAATAATATTTAACAAATATAAAAAACCAAATATTAAGTATACCACTGCTTTGCAACATAACGTTAAAATGCAGATATCTAAGTAACTGGAGGGTCGTATTATGGTACTTTTATGTTAGTTCTTGTACTAACATAAAATTCTTGCAGGAAGTGCAAACTAGCAAAAGAAGAGTGGATTAAATAAAAGTGTTCAGAAGTGGAAAGAGAAATGAACATTGGTAAAATAAATGCGAGCATACAGGAAAGTTAAGGAAAATTTTGGGGTACATAAATTAAAATCTAATAATGTGTTAAACAAAGAACCAATTTATAATACGAAAGGCAAAGTCAATAGGTGGGTGGAATATATTGAAGAGTTATATGGAGGAAATTCATTAGAAAATGGTATTATAGAGGAAGTAGAAGAGAATGAAGGACGAGAAACATTACTGTGATCTGAATTTAAGAGAGCATTATATGATTTGAATGGCAGAAAGGCTCCTAGAATAGACAGAATACCTGTAGAATTACTATGCAGTGCAGGTGTGGAAGTGATTGATAGATTATACAAACTGGTGTGTAATATTTATGCAAAAGGGGAAGTTCCGTCAGACTTCAAAAAGTGTTATAGTTATGATACCAAAGAAAGCAGGAGCACATAAATGTGAAAAATACAGAACAATTAGATTAACGAGCCATGCATCAAAAATCTTAACTAGAATTCTGTACAGAAGAATTGAGAAGAGAATGGAAGAAGTGATAGGAGAAGACCAATTTGGTTTCAGGAAAAGTATAGGGACTAGAGATGCAATTTTAGCGCTCAGATTAATAATAGAAGAAAGATTAAAGAAAAACAAACCAACGTACTTGGCATTTATAGACCTAGAAAAAGCATTCGATAATGTAGACTGGAATAAATGTTCAGCATTTAAAAAAAAATTAGGGTTCAAATACAGAGATAGAAGAACAATTGCTAACATTTACAGGAACCAAACAGCAACAGTAATAATAGAAGAACATAAGGAAGAAGCCGTAATAAGAAAGGGAGCCCGACAAGGATGTTCCCTATCCTCGTTACTTTTTAATCTTTACATAGAACTAACAGTTAATGATGTTAAAGAACAATTTAGATCCAGAGTCACAGTACAAGGTGAAAAAATAAAGATGCTACGATTTGCTGATGATATAGTAATTCTAGCTGAGAGTAAAGAGGATTTAGAAGGAACAATGAATGGCATGGATGAAGTCCTAAGCAAGAACTACCGCATGAAAATAAACAAGAACAAAATGAAAGTAATGAAATGTAGTAGAAATAACGAAGATAGACCACTGAATGTAAAAAAGGAGGAGAAAAGGTTATGGAGGTAGAAGAATTTTGTTATTCGTTAAGTAGAATTACTAAAGATGGACGAAGCAGGAGCGATATAAAATGCCGAATGGCACAGGCGAATCGAGCCTTCAGTCAGAAATATAATTTGTTTATATGAAAAATTAATTTAAATGTCAGGAAAACATTTTTGAAAGAATATGTTTGGAGCGTAGCTTTATATGAAAGTGAAACTTGGACAATCGGAGTACCTGAGAAGAAAAGATTAGAAGCCTTTGATATGGTGCTATGGGAAAATGTTAAAAATCAGATGGGTGGATAAAGTGACAAATGAAGAGGTACTGCAGAAAATCAATGAAGGAAGAAGTATTTGGAAAAATATAGTTAAAAGAAGAGACAGATTTAGAAGCTACATATTAAGGAATCCTGGAATAGTCGCTTTAATATTGGAGGGACTGGTAGAAGGAAAACATTGTGTAGGCAGGCAACGTTTGGAATATGTAAAACAAATTGTTAGGGATGTAGAATGTAGGGGGTATACCGAAATGAAATGACTAGCACTAGATAGGGAATCTTGGAGAGCTGTATCAAACCACTCAAATGACTGAAGACAAAAAAAAAGACAATGTAGCACATAAATATACATTTTTTTTAGAATTATATAAATGATTTCATAATTATGTAGATCGGCTGTGTTCTTCAGATTTTATTGCTCTATAGTTTTGAATAACATGTCTATTTGCATTTCAGATATTCATCACCAATCTAAAATAATTGCATATTTTCTTTATACATATTTTCAGTTACTTGTACCGAATAGACCTAATCTGATACATGAGAAGAGACTGTAGCATGGATAATAAGATGCAGAGGTTTTGTGGTGAAGCAAATCAAAATGCTGTGTTTAAATATAAAGCAGCAAACAGGTTTTTGTGCGAATCTGTGAAGGAAAATACTCCATGAAAAAAGATAACGGAAGATTTCTTATGAATATTTTTGGTATATTCATTTTTCTGTTTTCATTTATATTTACTACTTTTATACACCACTTGGTCTTTTTAACTTTTGAGTTAAATGCAATGGCTAATATATCAGTATATGGGAAATGAAATTCAGAATGATAGGTAATAAAATGAATCTTCATATATATATATCACATTAACATCTTGATCGTACCATATTGTGTAACAGTTTATTGCCATAATTTAATTTAAATAAAAACTGAATTATCATTAAGTATATGAACATTAAAAAGAATTTACTTAATTTCATTATTAGAGTACTTTCTTATCCAATAACTTGTTAAATTTAGGTAAAAATAAGGTCCTTCTGGTTCATAATCTAAATATGTAAAATTACCAGTTTTTTTAGGCAGTGCTGGTTCAATCTGAGTTCCTTCATGCCATTCATTAAATGAAGTAATAGTAACAATAGCAGGCTGTGAAGATAAAGCAGCACGCCATGCTACTTCATAATAACGCCCATGCCTTCGAAGTCTTATATTTCCAGCATTCCATGGTCGCACTGTAGTATCTATATATCCTGGTCCTATTGATGGTGCAAATAACAATTTTTGATCTTGAGCAAATTTTCCAAGACTCTGCCAATTTTTCCATGAGGATCCATATGAAAATCCATTTGTAGCAAAATATGTATAGAACCCTATAAAAAATATTACAAATATCAACCTTCTTAAAAAAAATTATCCAAATATACATTATCATGTTTTCAATGTTCTTAAATTTTTGTTTAAGGTTAAAAATTACTTTAAAACTAATAAAATAATCTATTTAAAAATAAAGTATAGCATATTATTTGAAAATAAGATTTTTTTTTTTTAGTAATTCTTTAATTTTTTTAACAAAGTGATAATTACTACAATACTGACCATATCTGAGGTATTAACCATTACAGATATTGTCCACTAACAAATGTCAGCAGCATGTAGTGAAACTCCAAACAATATTACTTAGTTTTGCGAATATGAAGTAACTAAAACTGACTTTTAACCATTAGCATTTAATCATTACTTTACATTCCAATCAATTTTTAAGAGATGTTCCCTAAGACAATCAAAGTATCGAAAAGCATCACGTGGTATTCCGTTTTCAACTTGGCAAAAATAAAAAGAGCATACAGTTTTAAATTTTATAACTCTACCAACCTCTAATAATTTATACAAATATCTAAAAATTAGTTTCTTAGAAATATAAATTCAAAATCAAAAGATTACTTGTGTTACAAATGGATCAAATTTCAAGAAAGAATGAATTTTAACTTATAAAAAATTAATTTATGGAATCCTGTAAATAAAATGGGGGTTATAAAAAACTAATTCTTATGTTATTTAAAACCAACTTACAGAAGCTAATACCTATTGGGTACTAAAGTAGCAATCTAATTTGATTTGATCTTAACACAACAATAACTAAACTATTCAAAAAATTATCATGAAAGTTTGAACATAGAGTTAGTTATCTTATCAACAACTTGAGTTTACAATGAGAAAAATCACTCAAAGTTTGCTAATTAATGAGATACTCAATAAACATAGTATAACATCTTTCTCTGATATGGAAAAAGTGATTGTGTCTTTTTTTTTTTTTTTTTTTGTCTTCAGTCATTTGACTGGTTTGATGCAGCTCTCCAAGATTCCCTATCTAGTGCTAGTCGTTTCATTTCAGTATACCCTCTACATCCTACATCCCCAACAATTTGTTTTACATACTCCAAACGTGGCCTGCCTACACAATTTTTCCCTTCTACCTGTCCTTCCAATATTAAAGCGACTATTCCAGGATGCCTTAGTATGTGGCCTATAAGTCTGTCTCTTCTTTTAACTATATTTTTCCAAATGCTTCTTTCTTCATCTATTTGCCGCAATACCTCTTCATTTGTCACTTTATCCACCCATCTGATTTTTAACATTCTCCTATAGCACCACATTTCAAAAGCTTCTAATCTTTTCTTCTCAGATACTCCGATCGTCCAAGTTTCACTTCCATATAAAGCGACACTCCAAACATACACTTTCAAAAATGTTTTCCTGACATTTAAATTAATTTTTGATGTAAACAAATTATATTTCTTACTGAAGGCTCGTTTAGCTTGTGCTATTCGGCATTTTATATCGCTCCTGCTTCGTCCATCTTTAGTAATTTTACTTCCCAAATAACAAAATTCTTCTACCTCCTTAATCTTTTCTCCTCCTATTTTCACATTCAGCGGTCCATCTTTGTTTTTTCTACTACATTTCATTACTTTTGTTTTGTTCTTGTTTATTTTCATGCGATAGTTCTTGCGTAGGACTTCATCTATGCCGTTCATTGTTTCTTCTAAATCCTTTTTACTCTCGGCTAGAATTACTATATCATCAGCAAATCGTAGCATCTTTATCTTTTCACCTTGTACTGTTACTCCGAATCTAAATTGTTCTTTAACATCATTAACTGCTAGTTCCATGTAAAGATTAAAAAGTAACGGAGATAGGGAACATCCTTGTCGGACTCCCTTTCTTATTACGGCTTCTTTCTTATGTTCTTCAATTGTTATTGTTGCTGTTTGGTTCCTGTACATGTTAGCAATTGTTCTTCTATCTCTGTATTTGAACCCTAATTTTTTTAAAATGCTGAACATTTTATTCCAGTCTACGTTATCGAAAGCCTTTTCTAGGTCTATAAACGCCAAGTATGTTGGTTTGTTTTTCTTTAATCTTCCTTCTACTATTAATCTGAGGCCTAAAATTGCTTCCCTTGTCCCTATACTTTTCCTGAAACCAAATTGGTCTTCTCCTAACACTTCTTCCACTCTCCTCTCAATTCTTCTGTATAAAATTCTAGTTAAGATTTTTGATGCATGACTAGTTAAACTAATTGTTCTGTATTCTTCACATTTATCTGCCCCTGCTTTCTTTGGTATCATTACTATAACACTTTTTTTGAAGTCTGATGGAAATTCCCCATTTTCATAAATATTACACACCAGTTTGTATAATCTATCAATCGCTTCCTTACCTGCACTGCGCAGTAATTCTACAGGTATTCCGTCTATTCCAGGAGCCTTTCTGCCATTTAAATCTTTTAATGCTCTCTTAAATTCAGATCTCAGTATTGTTTCTCCCATTTCATCCTCCTCAACTTCCTCTTCTTCCTCTGTAACACCATTTTCTAATTCATTTCCTCCGTATAACTCTTCAATATATTCCACCCATCTATCGACTTTACCTTTCGTATTATATATTGGTGTACCATCTTTGTTTAACACATTATTAGATTTTAATTTATGTACCCCAAAATTTTCCTTAACTTTCCTGTATGCTCCGTCTATTTTACCAATGTTCATTTCTCTTTCCACTTCTGAACACTTTTCTTTAATCCACTCTTCTTTCACCAGTTTGCACTTCCTGTTTATAGCATTTCTTAATTTCCGATAGTTCCTTTTACTTTCTTCATCACTAGCATTCTTATATTTTCTACGTTCATCCATCAGCTGCAATATATCGTCTGAAACCCAAGGTTTTCTACCGTTTCTCTTTATTCCGCCTAAGTTTGCTTCTGCTGATTTAAGAATTTCCTTTTTAACATTCTCCCATTCTTCTTCTACATTTTCTACCTTATCTTTTTTACTCAGACCTCTTGCGATGTCCTCCTCAAAAATCTTCTTTACCTCCTCTTCCTCAAGCTTCTCTAAATTCCACCGATTCATCTGACACCTTTTCTTCAGGTTTTTAAACCCCAATCTACATTTCATTATCACCAAATTATGGTCGCTATCAATGTCTGCTCCAGGGTAAGTTTTGCAGTCAACGAGTTGATTTCTAAATCTTTGCTTAACCATGATATAATCTATCTGATACCTTGCAGTATCGCCTGGCTTTTTCCAAGTGTATATTCTTCTGTTATGATTTTTAAATTGGGTGTTGGCAATTACTAAATTATACTTCGTGCAAAACTCTATAAGTCGGTCCCCTCTTTCATTCCTTTTGCCCAGCCCGTATTCACCCACTATATTTCCTTCCTTGCCTTTTCCAATGCTTGCATTCCAATCTCCAACTATTATTAAATTTTCATCTCCTTTTACGTGTTTAATTGCTTCATCAATCTCTTCGTATACACACTCTACCTCATCATCATCATGGGTGCTTGTAGGCATATAAACGTTAACAATCGTTGTCGGTTTAGGTTTTGATTTTATCCTTATTACAATGATTCTATCGCTATGCGTTTTGAAATACTCCACTCTCCTCCCTATCTTCTTGTTCATCACGAAACCTACTCCTGCCTGCCCATTATTTGACACTGAGTTAATTACTCTAAAATCACCTGACCAAAAGTCGCCTTCCTCTTCCCACCGAACCTCACTAATTCCTACTATATCCACATTTGTCCTACCCATTTCCCTTTTTAAATTCTCTAGCCTACCAACCTTTTTCAAGCTTCTAACATTCCACGCTCCGACTCGTAGAATGTTATTTTTTAATTTTCTGGTGACCCCTTCCTTAGTAGTCCCCACCCGGAGATCCGAACGGGGGACTATTTTACCTCCGGAATATTTTACCAAGGAAGGCGCCTCCATTATTGCTATGTGAAAATGCAGAGAGCCACATTTTCTTGGAAAAAAAGCAGCTGTAGTTTTCCATTGCTTTCAGCTGCGCAGTACTCAGAGGACTGAGTGATGTTGATACGGCCGTTTAAGTCGTCCTGACTCACGCCCCTAACAACTACTGAAAGAGCTGCTGCCCTCTTTCAGGAATCATTCCTTAGTCTGGCTCTCAACAGATACCTCTCCGATATGGTTGCACCTTCGGTCCAGCTACTCTGTATCCCTGAGCACTCAAGCCCCCTCACCAACGGCAAGGTCTCATGATTCATAGAGGAGGGTGATTGTGTCAATGGGGTAAAATTAATGGAAATATTAAAAGGCCAAAGAATAAATTGGTTATGTGAATCATGAAATGGCTGCGAGAATAAAGGATGCTCAAACTGAGTGGATTTGAACTAGGAAGAGGAGCAAGGAATTGCCTACCACCAACTTTGTTCAGTTTGCATGTTGAAAAAATTATCATAAATACTTTAGAAGATGAAAGAAAGGATGAAAAGATGAAAGATGTGTAGAAGAAAGGAGAATAAATTGTATAATATTCACAGATGAGATGGTTTTTTTTTTAGATGATTTCAATATTAGAAGACACTGTAATAGAATATGAAATGAAAATCAATGTTTCTACAAAAGAAGGAATTATAACACCTAAAATCAGTTCTTGACATTGGATTCCGAGTTATCATTACAAGAAACAACAAAACAACTGTATATTATTTTACTTTATCAGGAAAGAACAATGACATGTTTGTTTTTGTCTAATTTCATATACAAATTTGTGTATGAAAACAATGATACTATTAATGCAAAATATAGAGAAACTATATTTTTAAATTTGGGTATATTTTACAGAGAAGCTATATCTTTACATTTGGGTATATTTTTACAAGAAAGTAAATCTTCATTTATAGGTTTTATTAAAAAATATAGCTAATAAGCAATTTATATAATAGAGATTGGAAACATATTATTCAAAACTTTATTAGAGTAGAATTAAAATTTCAAGTGTGAAAAAGGGAGAGTGCTTACCTGGTGTTTGTGTCTTGAATTTCATCAAACATTAAACTATTCATATCTGAATACCAGTTATTAATATTGTATGTTTTTAATGACTAACACATTCAATGGAAACCAATAGTTTTTTTCATAGGAGTATAATATTTTTAATATGATGGAAATGTAAGGCCAGAAGGTTCTTGGATTTGAACTCAGAACCTTCTGGATGAAGAAAGGCAGAGATAATAACAAGGCTGAGATAATAAAGGCAGATAACTTTAAGCTTAGCAATTTTTTCATTAATTAAAGTGTACAAACATGAAAATTTTCAGTAATCCACTGTTTTAATGGAAGGAGTGAAAACCACGAAAATTAATATTTTATAACTATTTATTATTTATTTACTGAATTTTTGTAAATGTGCTGAAGTAATTTTTCATTAACCCCTAAATTGTTATGTATTTTTACTTATTTAACATTTTTATACATTTACAATTATTTATTGTATTTATTATTTTTAAATATTAATACAGACTTTAACTTCTACTTTATTTCATAATTAATTGTGTAGTTTGTATTTTGCTCTTAAAAATATTTTATTTTGGTTTCCCTTAATCTACCCAGACAGATTCTGGGACAAATCTCTTTTTTTATTTGAGTAGTACACCTATCCACTCCAGACATGATCAATGTACCAGCTATCTATAAAAGAACTCCAGGGTTTCAAGAACAAATATAGTTTTTATTTTGCAGTATTCAATAGTATTCTACGTGTAATCTTGATGCAACAACAATTAAGTTTAGTTTACACACTTTCCATTAGATTGTAGTTGCTTTACACTGTTGCACAGGCCAAGCAAGCCATTATGAGCCCAGGTTTCAGTGCCATGGCGTCACTACAAGAAAAAGCACAAAGCTTATACTGATTCAGAGAAACAAAATCAGTAACTGTCATACAATAACCCAATGGGTTGGTCTAGTGGTGAACTCATCATCGCAAATCAACTGATTTTGAAGTCAAGAGTTCTACGGTTCAAACCCTAGTAAAGGCAGTTGAGTTTGAATGCTAGATCATAGATACCGGTGTTCTTTGGTGGTTGGGTTTCAATTAACCACAAATATTGGGAATGGCTGACCTGAGACTGTACAAGACTATACTTCATTTACAATCATACATATCCTCTGAAGTAATATCTTATGATGGTTCTAGAGGCTAAACAGAAAAAGAAAAGAAAGGTCATATAATAAAATTATATGCAAGTCTATGATAAATTCTCCAAGTGACTAAAGCATATATAAATGATACAAAAAAATCTTATAGAAATTGAAAGCATTTTGAAAGCACAAAAAGGGTAGGTCTTAAACACAGAAAGAATTTTATGTAAGTCCAAAACATTCAATTTGTAGTGTTAGTCATCAACTAAGCACTGTCCAAGATGTTTGCAAGCAATTGAAACATTTTGATATTAGAAACAGTAGCTACTCCATGAAATTTAACCTAACAATATGCCACAAAAAGTTCAATTTGTAATGACCATGTTAGATGTCATTTCTGCTGATGAAAACTACTACCTGCAGCGCATTTTATTTTCTAATGCAGTAACATTTCATGTTTATGGAGTTGTGTATCACCATAATTGTCAAGTATAGGGCTCATAAAATCCACATGAATTGCTGGAATTTGTTCTCAACTGTCCAAAAGTGAATGTCTGGTGTGGTGTCATGCATAATCAAATTTTTGAGCCATTTTTTTCCTACGAGCAGCCTACTAAGGACATAGTTTACTCAGACATGTTAGAACTTTGTTTCAAAGATTGAAAATATCAAGGACTAATTTTTCAACAAGATGGAGCCCCTCCACATTATGTAGAAGTTGTGTCAACTGCACTGAATGACACGTTCCCAGAAAGCCGGACAGGCAGAAAATCTTCCATTGTTTGGCCATCACTAAGTCTCGATTTGACACATGAATTTCTTCTATTGGGACTATGTAAAGGACATAGTTTACCAAGTAAAATCCAGTCACTCAACCATCTGTGCCAAAGAATAACAGTAGCCATGGAAGAGATTCCTGTATACATACTCACCAGCATGTGCAATGAGATGTATTATTGGTTTGATGTCTTTATGGTAAATGTTGGTGCTCATGTTAAGTTCTTTAAGAAGTAAAAAATAAAAAAAAATTAGACTATACTTTCATCTAATAAAATATATACATTTGTAATTTTAAATGTAATAAATTAGATTTAATTTAAAATGGCACCTGATTGGACAACTGGTATTAGACTGCTATACAGGGATTAGAGTAAAATATTCATTTATTAAAAAGTAATTGGAAACCCTTACCATCAAAGTGAGATTTCTTAATCTCATATCGATGTTGCATATCAACAAGTAAACCAAAAAAAACTCCATCGTATTCAGTTCCACGTAAGCTAAGTTTACCATTTTGACTAAAAACTTCTTTCCAGTCTGAACTTTGTATTCGATATGAATCATAAACAAAGAAAACCTGAAAAAATAATTACACTTCAAAAAATTATCTCTATATTATTCATAAAATAATCTTTAATGTATTATGTGAATTCAGTTTTTTTCTTAATACAAATCATAAAAATCAATCTAAATGAAATCAACTGATCCACATTAATTTGTTGAATGACAATTTAAAATAATTCTTTTTTCAGGATCATCCTACATGCTTTGACAATAAAAACAGAGTTTACTTTACTTTTATAAAATAATGTTTTCAAAGAACAGCAATCTTTTGAGAAATTAGCAACTCCATTACTTTTTATCCTATCTAAATGAAATAGAACAGAAACCTATCTTTTGATATGATGTAGTATTTTTTGAAAGATGGAAGCATTTCTGTTTCAGTAAGATATTAACCAACAGATAGCATTACTTGATTATATACAAATGTTTATTTGACTTCAGATGAACTCTTATGCTTTTTTCTTACTGGTATAATTTAGTTGCATTGAATTGCTATGGAAGTACAAGGGAAAGTCAATTATTAATCGCAATGTAGTTATAAATTCTTTTGCAATACAAATAGGAAACTTACACGTACATCATTTTTCAACATAGTCATTTCAACATGCTTGGTCCATCGTTGCACAAGCTTCCTGATGCTCTCATAAAAAAAGGTTTTCGATTGAGCTGTGAGCCAGGAATTCACCGCTTCTTTCACTGTTTCGTCCGAGGTAAATCGACGGCCCCTTAATGCCCTAATTAGTGGACCAGTCAAGTGGTAGTCAGAAGGGGCAAGATCAGGACTATACGAAGGATGAGCCAGTACTTCAAAGTTGAGTTTCTGGAGTGTTTCAGCAGTGTGGGCAGCAATATGTGGATGGGCATTGTCGTGCAACAACACAACACCTTTTGACAGCATTCCTTGGCGTTTGCTTTGAATTGCAGGCTTCAGCTTGGCAGTAAGCATCTCACTATAACGCACTGTTTATTAGAATGCCCCTTTCCTAATAATGTTCCAGTACTGAGCCTTGTGAGACCCTAAAAACCATAAGCATCAGTTTACCATGGCTGCTCCAAGGCGGAGCAGTCATGGTTAACGGCAGGGCAGCGATAATGGAACTAACGTAGCAGCATCAAACCTGCACAGACATAACAACAATTAAACCACGAATGAGTCATCTACGCAACATGACAGTACTACCAACATAAAAAAAATATAACTAAATTGCGGATAATAATTGACTTACCCTCGTATATAAGGAACAACATTATCATTTATTCAAGACATTTAGTATTACTATTTCAATAGTATTATTTACAGGAGAATAACCTAATTCACTAAGAAATTATACTTAATGTGATTCATTATATTATTATAAAGAATTAAAGTGGTACTGACATCTGAATGAAATAGAGAATGTACTGCCACGTAGGACAGTATTTAGATCTTATTTTAAAACCACATAAGTTTAATTTTAAAGCTAATAACTAATTATGATAATCAATTAATAATACATTATAACCAACTTAATAAAAATGTTCTAAGGAAGCATGTAAGTATTTACACTGTCAATGTTTTCTTAAAGAAAAAATAATAAATGCTATTAACTATCTACATCAAATATCATATTACTTACTACTAGATAATTAAATAAATAATAATAAGTAAAATCAAGAGAATAAATATAAAATGTAATCAAAAACACAACAATAATAATAATAATAAATAAATTAAGGGATATTGTACAGACAAAGGACACACTTTTTATAATTTCTGTAGTAATAGATATCATACTACCTTTTTAGCTGTACCTTGCTAAAAACTAGTAACAACATTCTGTAAATAGAGTCCATAGTGTCACATTATGTTATTGCAAAAAAGATAGTACGATATGAAATTAACAATAGAATTAAAAAAAATTCTAATGTCTGTATGATATCCTTTAATTAATTTATTATTATTGTGTTTTTAATAACATATAGAATTAATAAATTACTCATCAATCATACTAATACTAATCTAATTTTAATTATTACACTATATAATTCATAATGTTGAATAATATTTTTCAAACATTAATTAGAACAGTAACATATGACTTAACAAAAACATATTTTAAGCTGACTATAATTATTATAAAATGAAAAAAACACTGAAAAAATATAGTAAAGAAACAATCATATAATTAATATTCATGTTACTAATACGGTAGGTTCTTTACTGAAAAAAAACTGCAAATTTAATAATACTTGCACAGAAGGCCAGCTTGAAGTATATAAAAAGTATAAAAGGAAGTAGGAGGTTACATAAAATATAAACTCTTATTTATCCTTGTTTATATTTATGAATGAGCTACCTTTGCAAAACAAAAAATAAATACATTAAAACCAAAATTGGAAACTATAGAGGGTTTCCAAGGACAAAAGACCAGGAAAGAAAAACTGAAAATAAAATGACCTAAATAATGCAAACAACATACAGAGAGAATGAAGGGATACTGGGAAGAGAGAAAACAGCAAAGAAAAACAGGTTGGAATATAGTTCTAAAGTTGGCAAAATCAAAAAGAAAAATGCAGTAATTTATAACAAAAAAGAAAAACTACACACACTTGTATCAAACTAGGTGAACAGAACTATTTTCACAAAATACAATACTTAGAATTTGAAAAAGGCCTTATTATATTTCTGCTGTTACTTAGAACCTTTCTACAAAATTATAAAATTGCTTACTTTATTTTGTGTTTATTATGACACTTTGTTTATGTAAAATAAAATAAAACAAAACAGTTTACTTTACAGAACCAATATCATTCTGTTGACGCGTTTTTAATTTAAAAAAAAAATTATCTATGCCATCATTTAATATGTAAAGAGTTGCTCAACTTATTCTCAATACTACTTTTTAACAATTATTCTATTGTACTGATCATATTCATTTAGTATATTTTCATATTGTTAAGAGTATTATTTTCCATACTTATTACAAGGGGTAGCTGAAATGTAATGATGCAGTCGCTCATAACTCGTAAATTAAAATATGAGATCCGCAAATAAAGTAATGAGAGTGGTTCAGAAAAACTTTTTATTTACAATCCAATTATACATGGACTATATCACCTTTAAAATAGTTCCCTTGGGAAGCCACGCAACGCTTCAAACAGTTTTCCCACTCTTCAAAGCAGTGTTGGAACTCAGAAACCGGAATATCCTTCAGATGGTCAGTTACATTTTTTAAAATGTTTTCTACTGTTTCAAAGTGGTATCCTTTGAGGTGTTTTTTTAAAGCCGGGAACAGGAAAAAGTCACAGGGACTCGAATCAGGCGAATAAGGTGGTTGAGGAACTACAGGAATGTTTTTCTTTGCCAAAAACTCATTAATTGAGAGTGCAGTGTGTCAAGGTGCAATATCATGATGCAGCACCCAGTTGTTTTTGATGGCTGGTCTCACAACAGGGGAAACTCTTTTCCGTAGTCTTTCAAAAATTTCTTGGTAAACATACTGATTTACAGTTTTCTGTAGGCAAAAACTCCTTATGGACAATGTGCCATTACTATCAAAGAAACAAATTAGCATAGTTTTGATTTCCTTATTTTTGCTTTTTAGGGATGTGGCGAGTTTGAAGTGTGCCACTCCTTACTCTAGTGTTTTGTTTCTGGGTCATACTCAAATATCCAACATTCAACACCAGTAATAACATTTTTTAGAAAATCAAGATCATTTTCAATTCATCCTAGAAGATCGCGACACTTCCATCCTGTTGTTTTTCTGTTCCAACCGTGAGATTTTTTGGGACCAATTTTGCACAAACATTTTTCATGTCCAATTTGTTTGTCAAAATTTGATGGACTGTGGTATGGGTCAAATTCAATTGTTCTGCAATCATTCTGACAATCACCGGTTGTATCGTATTAAGTTTCTGATTTGCTCAACACTGTTGTCACTTTTTGACATTAACGATCTGCAAGAGCGTGGGAATATCTGCAACTGATTCTCGGTCATGTGAAAATGTTTTAAACCACCTAAAAACTTGGGCTTGTGACAGAGTGTCATCTCCATATGCCCTTTTCAATTCTGAAAAAGTTTCAGTAGCATTCTCAGAGTTTAACACAAAACTTGTTTGCATAACGTTGCTCATAATTTGTATGACTCATTTTTGTAACGCACAACAAAAACTCGTTTCACAAAAAGTTTGTATACATCTCAAGTGGCAACAATAGACTAAAAATATTAATAACTAATATAAATCACCTGTTCATATAACCACATGTTTACTAGTAACTTTAGTGTTGCTACTTTGGCTGCCAAAAAAAACTAGTCTCATTATTTAATTTACAGACCTCGTAGATATTCAAATAAAACAAATAGGCATAAAAATAACAGCTTTGTTACGCAACAGTAATTTTGAATCAATTCATCCACCTTTTTTGTTGCTTCTTGTAAGTCACAGAAATTGTTAGACCTCTGTGGGGTTCATCCTCAATATATTATTTACCATATTCTATTCATGAAATCTTATTGTTCATCTACATATAGTACTTCAATCAGCAGTTTAATCACCATAAATGTCTTTTAGAAAACAATGAATGTAACTAGAGTTCACTTTTTCTGCTGTTAAAAATTCGGTTACTGCATGTGGTTTTAGACACACTGACATGGTACCTGTGTACTAGACTCTATAATGATACGACTGACAAAATAAAAGGGTGTGGTCAACTAGTTTTGGAGTGTTAGTAGTAGAATGAAACTATAAGATGGCAACACCTGTCATTTTGTGTGACATTTTGTTGTCTCATTACGTTATGGTGTGCATTTCAGTCACTTCTCATACTTTTATGTATAAATATGGACCATTTTTAAATTTGTAATTTTACTTTGATAGTGTTGTATTACTATGTACATATCTGAATAAAATATACATTTATTAATAGCAATTTTTATACATTATTAAAGATTATGTGAATAATTAATACATACAGGAAGATCTTTTCCATTAATTTCCATACGATGCAATGATGGATGTTGTCCAAACTTTTCTATAAAATAACGAATATTTGCCCGCTGATTAACAGCATTTCTACCCTCATAAGGCTCTAAATGAACTGAAATATGCAGATCATATTTTTTTGCAGATTCAAGAAGAGTTAAGATGTATTCATCTGATGTATCTTTTGTAGATGGTGGAAACCAAGAAACAGAAACAACACCTACAAATTTAAAAATGTTTATTAAAGGAATATAATTATACAAAATAAAAAATAACATTTTCACAGAAAAGCAATCCAAAAATAAAACAGAACCATGTTACGATGTGTTAAATTAATGCTTTCTTAGTGTTAGGTATGGAATATTTTGCATTACATTTTTTTTTGCAAGACTTAGAGAGAAAACCTGATTTCAAATGACATAAAAACAACTGTTTTTTTTTCCAAATAAACAACTTTTTTAGTTAGAAAATTTTTAATTCAATTATTCAATATTAAATGCATAAAGGCCATTGTATTGTTGATTGTCCTAAGGACTGAAACACACTGGCTGTTTATGCGCTCTGCCAATTTGATCATTTGGCTAACTACAGAGGATGCAGGGTTTATAAAAAACTCTTAGGGAGAAAGCGGAAGCATAAGGTTTTACCCGCTATAAATCCCTGGCAGCTCGCAAAGTCATGTTACCGGCCAAAGCCATTGCATGTGCTATTCAATGTTCAATGCAAGTTTGGAGACCGTGAACACACTTTAACATCTGTGGCGATTTACCAGGCTTACCTGGAAAGTCGTTCCTTACCAGGAACCTGCACTGAAGCAGAAGTCGGTGTTAGGGCAGGCAAACACCATTCCCTGGTGTACGGGCTGTGGAACCCGTATATATAGACTGAGTGGTTTCTTGAATGACACTGAGAAAGGCACCAGAGATTGACCAACTTGATCCGGATATTTTCTATCATCTGCTGCCTGTCATAAGAGAGCCGCTTGGCAGGCTATTCTTGGGGTGCCTAAACTGGGGTTGCTTTCTGACTAGTTGGAAGGTGGTTTTGGTGAGGGTGCTCTTAAAATCAGGAAAGGATCCTAGCGAGGTCATCAGTTATCGACCCATCAGCCTCTTGGCGGTAATCAGCAAGTTGCTTGAAAGGCTAGTTGTGGAACGGCTCTGGGAAAGCATCAATATGAACTCATTTCTAAATCGAGGCCAGTATAGCTTCATAAAAGGGGTTGGCACCGAGGATTGCATCTTAAATGTGCTTGCCGAGGTGGAAGGCGCCGACTGTAAATATGAAACGCGTTAATGTTTCCGTAGCCCTGCAGACCGTAGTACGTGACTACTTGTCTGATCGAATGGCTCTGTTTAAGAATGCACACCTAGTTGTGGAAAAGTCCGTCAACAGAGGAAGCCCGCAGGGCTCTGTTCTCGGTATCTTGCTGTGGAACCTGGTATTCGACGGATTTTTGGGACTGACATTACCGGAAGGTGTCACGGCCCAGGCTTTCACCGATGACTGTCTCCTGTTAGTTCGTGGTAACTCACGATTGCAGCTAGAAGACCGAACGCAGGCGGCTTTGTCAACCGCAGAGGGCTGGATGGACATTCAAAATTTAAGGATTTCTGTGCCCAAGACGAAGTTTATGCTTCTCAAGGGTGCAGATAAATTATCATAGTCGTAACCCCCGTATTAAGTACAAAGGCTGTGTAATTAGCCGAGTTCGAGTTCATAAGTACCTAGATGTTTTGATTGATGGGAAGTTGGTGTTTAGCAACCACATTAGGCAAGTAGCGGCAGACGCCGTCTCTGTGATGCACAAGCTTAGGAAGATTGCTCGAAAGGATTACGGGCTGTTAGGCCGTAATTTGTACATGGTGTACTGAGGTGTCTTCAAAAGTATGACCACTTAATTGGCGTCCGTTTGGGTGCATAGGTTGGAAAGAAATCGAGCACTAATTCAAAAAAAAGGAGTGCTCAACGCAAAGCCTTAATTGTATGCACTGGTGTTTTTAAAACAACCTCCTACGAGGCTACCACCGTACTGGGAAAGGCTCTCCCAATCGATTTAATGGCGAAAGTCCGGGCGGCCATGTGAAAATTGCGAAGAGGCCGAGGTATTTGGGGTGCGATTTCGAGCCGGTGCTGTACTGGAGCGGAACGGTGATCTCAATGCACCAGTTCTAAATTTCAAACAGTTGCCATCTCCCGCCTGTGGAGGAGGCTTTACAGCCTCGCGATGGAAGCAAGACTGGGCCACAATTAAGCGAAGCTCCTTGTATAAATTTATACAGGATCTGTGGAGATGGAGATCTTCTCCTTCCTTTTTAAGGGCAACGGGTGCCCGAGTGCTCTCCAACCATGTAAATTTAAACCAATATTTGTTTCGGTCCCAATGGCAGTTGATGAGTTGTGCGTCTGCGGGGAGGTCCAGTCGAACGAACACATGATGTTAGACTGCCCAGCTCTTAGGGGGGCCAGAACTCAGGCCACCCTGGAACTTAGAGGTCAATGGGAAAATTGGTCACTCACAAGCGGCGAGTCAATATGGTGAGAGCCGCACTGCCGGACAGTGTGGGAGTTCCTTAATGCGGTTGCTTTGTTCAACCGACAATAGTAGTTTACGCCGCTTACGGCCTAGGCGTGGCAGCGAATTGCTCTCTTTGACGAGACAAATTTAATTATTGATAGTCATATATGTTTTAGTAGTTGACGTGGTGAGCTTACCCATTTTAGTGACATTTGACAAGTGGGCGTTGGGACACGCAAGCGAGTGATGTACGATACCACGCTTTAGGGCGACCAAATAGTGTGCTGGCGGGAGAAATGCCAAGCAAACCAACCTGCTATGAAGAACCTGCACACCTCTTGAGGCTAAGAAAAAATGGGTTGCTCCCTTGATTTGACTGATGTAACTTCCAACCATTAGGCTATAAAACGACTAGAGTTCCTGACACCTATTCTAATGCTTGCCCAGTCTTACGCTGCGCTGAAATTCCAATTATGGACATCACCATTGCTTTGTTTGCAGATGGCTATTCTAATTGTTGATGTGAACTCAAATGTAGCTTTTGACTATTCTGCAATTTGGGTTAGACCAAACAACAGGTCTAACTGTCCAAGGCTGTCCTTGGGTGAATCTAGGTCTTGTTTTAATCCCGCATACTGAAAGCATAAGGTATCTAGGCCCTCACCTGATCATTGCCTAACATGGAAGGTTTATGTATGAGAAAAAAGGAAGCAATTAAATGTCAAGCTTAAGGAAATGTACTGGTTGCTGGGCAGGAAGTTCCAGTTATCATTATCGAACAAGCTGTTAATGTACTCAGCAGTCCTGAAACTGGTTTGGACTTATGGACTTGAACTATGGGGAACAATAAGCAAGAGCAACATTGAGATTTTGCAGCAGTTCCAGAAAAAGTTAGTGAGGTGTATTACAGAAGCGGTTTGCGAAAAATAATGAGATCCATGAATTTTGGGATTATGCTGTGTCCAGGAAGAAATAAAATGCTTCAGTTCTAGGTATGATCTGCGCCTGAACAACTACATGAACCACTTGATCATGAACCTCCTAGATAATTGAGAGAACATTAGAAGGCTTAAACGTCTCCACATGCTGGACCTTAGTGGCTGTGTGATTTATGGCAATGCATCCTCTGAGTGATCTATTTTTATTTAATCTTCTCTGTTTTTGTTTTTTCGCTTACTTTATATTTCTTTTTTTTCAGTGTCCACATTTTCCTTCTCTTTTGATTTGTGATTACTGTTTCACTTATGTTACTGATTTTTCAAATTTAAAGTGTATGAACTTTATGCACAAATTATAATACTAGTGAATAATTATTGTTGAGTTTTGATGGGAACTTCCTTTCAAGTATTTGTGAATGATTAAATTTACTTAAGGTCTCTAAAAGTAAGATGTAACTGACTGTAAATAAAATTTGGAACAAAAAAAAAATTATTCAGCAGAAGGGTTCAAATTCCATACAAAAACACATATTAAATAAGTAAAAAATAAAAAAAAAAAATTATCTTTTCTAATAGGTCACAAGATTCATACAAAAAAAAGTAATTTTATCTTTCACAATTTGAATGCGATGTTGGTGACACACTGCCCAACTAACTGAAGTTTACCTTACTTATGTAAAAATTACATAACATTTTAGATATTGTGGAAAAAATGCTAATATTGTTAATTCATATTCATGTTACTATTAGTAAAATTTATTAAAAATCCTGCTGCAGTTGAAAAAATACATCAAAACAGCTGTACCACAGTTAAGTGTTTTTATTACAAAAACTAAACAGAATGAAATAAAAATTTTCATTGCAATAGAATTGGAAAAATACAATTTTTACTGGCAAGAACAGTTTCAAACCTGATAACGCAAAGAAGTTTCTTCAAAATATTTTTTGCTCACTGAAACTAACAGTGCAGACTAAAGATTTGTTTGAATATTTGTACATAATAATGTTTGTTGATGCAGAATTTTAAATTTAATTACTAAATAATTAGTAACCTGAAGGTACTGGAACTGTGATGTTAATCAATTCTCTGTTAATTTTTAATATAATTTATAACAAAAAATAGAAGAAAAGTTTATGTGAAAGTATGTGGTTAAGTATTTACAAATTTAATAAAAAATATTAACACAAGATGACTGACAAAAAAAAAAAAACGGAAATAGAATAGCTTTAAATACTTCTGGGATATACACAGGTTGGAGATCTAAAACAAAATTTAGTTCATTACACTTAGTGAATGATCAATCTAGGAAAATATTTTACTTTGAAAATAACAAGTATTTTATTACACTTACTTTGGAATAACCTTATAATCCACATTTAGTTGGCTTTATAAACTCAAAATTAAAATATCAACATCTGTTTTAATTACTGTCTGATGCAGATAAGGACTGCAAACGGTAACCGTAAGGGCTGCTAATAAGGTAATTTTTAACACAATCCTGAACTTTATTGAGGTAGTTTTCAAAAATCCTTTTGCATATACATTCAAGTGTGTGTATATATATATATATATATATATATATATATATATATATACATATAAAATAAATGTTACCGATTTTAAGCTGCCATAACCATATGGTTATAAGTAATCTCACATGAGAGACCCACAATTCTTAAGAAAAGTGACTTCAACAATTTCAAAGAAAAACAACTATCCCTTGTCAAACTTAATGAGGTGCTTTCAAAGCCCACTGAAATATCATAGGTATTATTAAGTCGCAAATGGTGTAATCACTCATCACTACAGGGGTTGGCTTTAGACTGTACATCAATATTTTTATAGAAATCAACTTCTTATATTGCCAGTTGATCGATGTTTTGTATGAATTTATATTTACTTTACAATTTACTTCAATTTTTATTAAGCTAATGTAGTAAAAGCCCAGGAAAAATTAATTCCATCATTTGTACATAGCCACAAACTATAAATAATGGTGTATGGTTTTGCAAAGGTCATTGAAAGTACTAATTTTCACATTCACTAACTAAAATATAATAAGTAAATTAACTTTAAAATATATGTAAAAGTTTTTAGTAGTTTAACATTTCAATACAATATTCTCACCAATTCCAGCTTCACGAATCTGCTTCATATGACTATCAATTATTTCTGGATCAATAGAACTGTAACATCCCAGAACAGGGTAATAATTTGAACCTATATCATCTGGTGGTTTATGTCTGCCAGTTGGATATACTTTGGGATCATCTTTTTTCCAATTTGGAAGATATTCATGATTCCAATGACTCCATTCACCATCATGTTGAATATTTCGATACCAAGGATAATAAAATACATGTACATTGTAGTTTGGCTTTACGTTTGGCTGTACATACAGTATTTTATCGTAATTCGAACCTTTAACTTTCTTTGAAAGTCGTTCAACTTTATCTCTAATCCACTTTTGTCTTAATTCTGCTTCACTTGGAATTTTTGAAATTACTATTTCTTTTTCAGGTATTTTTCCAGACAATTCTTCTTCCATTATTTCCGCATCATTTTTTGAGGTTGGCACTGTACTATGAACATGTATATTACTCCCATCAAGGTATAATAGATTAATTATCGCAAAAACAACTATAACAGCAAATATTAAAAGCAATCCGTACCTCTTACAGCATAATAAACAATATCTCATAGGTATAATCATGGTTTAAAATTTACAAAAAAAATTATCATGCATCAATAGAAAATAATGAAAAATTTAAAAATAACGAAAGAAATATTTTACTTTTAATCATTTCGATTATATTAACATATACGTAAAGGACACAGAAATTAATTTTAAAATTAGCAACAGAAATATTTGTAATTACAAAGAGAAAAAAATATTATCTTAATAGAGTTATAATTTTGGAATGTATTTAAAGTACAAATATCTATACACATGCTCAGAAGTTAAAACAACTAGAAAATTGATAACTGTCAATATGTAACTACACGAACACAACCGCAATTCCTCATAACCATATCATCGCTACACCGTCCGCAGTATGCTAATTACTGACATAAATAATCAGTGCGACCAATATAATAATTCAAAACAATTTACCTTATTTATTGTTTTGACTATCACTTATGGCATGAGTAATGCTATATAATTTTATAGCACAAATTTATTATTACTTTTATTATTTTACTTGATATACAGTTGTTTATAATGTAATCGTTTAGACAGGAGAGTGCAGGTTGTGAATTCATTCTTCATAATAATTTATGTTAAATAAATTGAAAAAAAAATTTAAGATAAATAAATAATTAAAATATTCAATTTAAACTCTGTAATTCTTGTTTATAATTTTTCAAATATGCTGGAATAGTTTGAAGAAAGTAAATGTTGGTTCTTGTATAGAAACATAATATTGTATCAACACAGCGCCGGCGCGGCATCGATGTTAAGGTAGCCATGTTGGTATTAGGCTGTAGAGTTTCTTCGCGATGTTGGGTAGTAGTTAGTAAAATGTGAGGATTTATTAAAAACTGTTGTGCAGTGTTACGGATTTTATAATTGACATTGTTTCAGTGAATTTCCAACATGGAAGTCGTTAAGGCTTTCAACGATGAGGTAAGAATTACCTGTTTTATATTGATGTCTAGTAATGATACTGTAATTTCTCCTTGACCTAAGTTGTCTATGGGTAGCTTCGTTATTTATTTACGTAAAAATAATAAAACATTTAAGTAAACTTATGTTATTTGGTTTTTATGGTTATAGTTTAATGTAAACACAAACTTTTAAGATTCCGTTTGCAACCCTGTATCGGTGTTATTACTGTTGAGGGTTTACTGCCTAACCTAACATGGCCAAGCACCAAAATTAAATGTTATTTCGTATTTCATCTTAAAGAAATACATACATTTACATGAACGTTTGGTTTAATTTCGAAATCTAAACATCAGATTTCACATTTTCTAAAAGTGTAAAAAAATGCCGCTTCCCTTATAATTCCATTAGTTTATTATTTGTGGTCGTTAAATTAAAATTATATAGTTTTCATTGTAAAAGCTCTTTAATAAACTTTCATTTCGTTTTTAATGTTTCGATTGCTGACTTCAGTTATTTACACATCTTGTTAGTTTTATCAATCTTGTAATACTTTGGTAAAATAAATATTGTATATCATTTTGTTAGTAATATATTGGTTTTTTGATTTTATTTTAATTTGTCATACTTTATGAAAGAAATAATTATTTGGTATTTATGTATGAAATTATTTGAACAATGAATTTAAATTCCCATTGCATTTTAATAGTTAGCTAATGAATGAAGATAGTTGAGTTTGTGCTGATATAATTATGTAACCGATGATATTGTAATAATCATGAGTTTAAAACCTTTACTGCTATAATTATTTTGTTAAGAACTTTGTCAATTAGCAAGAAACATTTACATTTAAGAAAATGGCGGAAAACATTTTTTACATACTTTTTTATGTACGAATAAATAAACCTTTTATTCTAATTAGTGTGTAATAATATAGATCATGTTTGGAATGGGTATACTATTCCATGGATAAAAAAAGAAATTGCCCCAACATTTACGTGAATGAATCAAGGGAAACTATCATACCTTGATCATAGCAGCATTACAGAAATCACAGATCATTATAAAATAGATATAGAAATTCATATATTAATTATTTAAAATACAAATAATGAAATATATTAAATGTGAGTATGTGGAGACACTAAATATATAAAATAGCTATAAAATTAATCCCAACTCAGAAGGTAGTATGAAAATTATTTGAGTACATATTTAAGTCTGCATTAAATGTAGGTGCAGAAAATTCTGGGTGTTTTTAAATTCTTTTATCAGTATTATTTAAAATTCATTAACACAATGATATTATTTTTGTAACTGAGATTCACTATTTTAAATAAATTGGTGGGAGGATATTTTTAAATATTGATAAGCTGAAGTATTATGTGTTTAGTTATGTAAAAATGGTTTTTGTTTTATGGCTGTTATATGTTAAATTATGGATGTAGTTGTATTTTTATTCATAAAGTTTCAGATCATTTTGAGATTATTTTGTGTTAGCAAGCCTTTACACAAAAGGATATTTTTGTCTTTAGTTGTTGCAAAATATATTTTTAACAGTATAAGAAAATAAAAAAAAAATGTTTTAAGTTGATGTAGAGTTGCTGAAGATTGTTCTGTCTAAGAAAACTTGCTCCTTTATACAGCCTATCAAAAAACCAGGTTAAAGCTACTATTACCTATAATTTAAAAGTGCAGTTATTTTGATTTTAGAAATGAAATAGTTTAATATTTTATTAAGTTACGTATGAAAGTATTAAGATTACTGACCTTATGATAATATATTTTAAGGCTGAGCTCTAAAACAGATATTTAAAAAAATATATTTTAATATATATATATATATATATATATATCCCTTTCAGACCCGAGTGTAAAATTACAAAAGGAAAACAATGTTTTTTTGCATTTCCTGCCCACTACAGACCTCCAAAACATATAATAATTTTTTTGGAATTTTTCGCCCACCACTTCTATTTTTTTTAGTACTCCCACTTTTGTGAGGGTTGGGACTCCACGTTATTTATTTTTGAAGATGGTTTTTTGTCAATCAGTTACTGTTATGTTTACTATTTTTATTTGTTTACCTGCTTTGGCATTTGCATAGAAAACAACTTGTATTAATTTGTAAAATATTAAGTTGATGCTTATAAAATTTAAAAACCAACTATTTTCAAATTACGTAATATTTATTTTTAAATTTTTTTTACATACTTTCTAGTTACTTACATTCATATTTTACTTACTTCTGTATTATTACAACCAATTCTCTTTACTACTACTATTTAATACATTATACTACTTGTTATGAAATTCTGATAAACAATTATTACAGTCAATTCTTATTACTACTACAATCTATTATGTTGTACTACTTGCTATGAAATGCTGAAAAACAATTATTACAATAAATTCTTATTACTACTACAATCTAATACATTATACTACTTGCTATGAAATGCTAAGAAACAATTTTTGAAGATAGGCAAAGATAAACATTACACTTTGTACAGCGAACTTTAGTTCGGCTCTGACAACCTTTCATATGACACATCCTTGGAGCATTGAGATTGTCCACATTTGGCCAGTGTGAAAAACTATCGAATCTTTTTTCAATGCATGGAAGTGGATACTCTTTTTTTTAAATGGGGGTTCTATTTCATTATCCTGCTCCTCAAATGGAGTTGTGGTAGTAGTAGCAGCTACTAGGTTTTCACCTAAAGCTAAACGGAAATTTAACAAATCAAGTATATCCTTATTTACCAGTACCTTTATTTTTTGCATCCTGTCTGTATTCCATCCAGCTATTTACTACTGCTAGATCAATGAAATTTATTGCAGTTTTTAGTGTCCATTTCCTTGTTTTAAAAAATGTGCGATATGCTTCCATCTGTTGGTCGCAAATATTGACACCTCCCATTTTCTCGTTATATTTTTTTATAACATTGGGACAAGATAAATTGATATAATGTTTTTCCTTTTTGTCCCATCGCCTAACTTCATGTTCCGGTGTTTTTCCATGAAATGTAGAGGCTAATGTGACAACTTTGGAATCCTTCCAACGAACTATACATACATTGTCATCTTGTCTACATATTTATTCACAATCTCCACGTGCCATACTTTTCTCCGGCTTAAAATTGACATTTTTCACTCTGTTCATTTGAATAGTACCTGTTCTGTGTACACTTCATTTTCTTTGTCATTATTTGGTACATTTGGTATCTTCCAGCGTCGGTGTCTCCATCGGATACGGTCCTTGATACGATCACTTAATGGTTTGTCCGATTGTGGGGACGATGGGCACCGATCCTCTTCATCATCATCATCATCCAAGCTGGTGTCATCAGCTGGTACATTGAAAGGGCATACAAATGTACAATCATCATCAGTCAAACAATCGATATCTGAATCGTCCAATAAAGCTAGGATAGCATCATCACTCAGTGCATTCTCATTTACATATGTAATGAGAAATAATAACCATTTTGTTGTACATTATTTTCATATATTCCTTACTCAAATTAAAAAAAAAAATTTAACCAAAATATTATGAAAAACATAAAATTAATATTTGTAGTGCCAATTTAACTTCTGCAGGAAGATAAAATGAGTTGTCACAACAATGTTTACTAATATTCAGTACGATGTTAGCAGCAGTCAGTCCTAGACCTCACAAAAGTGAGGTTAAAGATTTGGCCACTAAAAAAAAATATTAAATATCTTCCTACATATGATCTAAATATAACATTGTGAAGATAATTAATTTCTGAACATTTTTCATTACATAAAAGGTATGTTACAATTAAATTAAAAATAATATAAACGTATTTACCTGCTCGTGATGTGGAAGCCACGTTTCTTACACTAACTGAATATTCAACGTAGTACAAAATAGTCTCAACAAATTGCAGCACTAGTAGGATCACAGAGATTATAGTTCAGAACCAGCAGAATATTGCTATCCAGGTCTAGTCACTTCCAATACATTCTGTAAATAATTGCAGCTTGAAAACCGAACCCTCAAAAAAGCGAGGGTAGGGTCCGAAAGGGATATATATATTTTATTTTTCTAAATTTATGAAAGTTAGATGTTTCTAGCTGCTTATGTGCAATCTTATTAAAATGATGTAGAATAACAGGCTTTAGTATGTGGGTCATTCTATATCAAATCACTCAATCCAAAATTAAACAGTTATATGACTAATTTGGATTTTTGTAATTTTTTGTGTATTCATTTTCTCATATTTCAAGAATTTCCATCAGACTTCAAAAAAAGTGTTATAGTAATGATACCAAAGAAAGCAGGGGCAGATAAATGTGAAGAATACAGAACAATTAGTTTAACTAGTCATGCATCAAAAATCTTAACTAGAATTTTATACAGAAGAATTGAGAGGAGAGTGGAAGAAGTGTTAGGAGAAGACCAATTTGGTTTCAGGAAAAGTATAGGGACAAGGGAAGCAATTTTAGGCCTCAGATTAATAGTAGAAGGAAGATTAAAGAAAAACAAACCAACATACTTGGCGTTTATAGACCTAGAAAAGGCTTTCGATAACGTAGACTGGAATAAAATGTTCAGCATTTTAAAAAAATTAGGGTTCAAATACAGAGATAGAAGAACAATTGCTAACATGTACAGGAACCAAACAGCAACAATAACAATTGAAGAACATAAGAAAGAAGCCCTAATAAGAAAGGGAGTCCGACAAGGATGTTCCCTATCTCCGTTACTTTTTAATCTGTACATGGAATTAGCAGTTAATGATGTTAAAGAACAATTTAGATTCGGAGTAACAGTACAAGGTGAAAAGATAAAGATGCTACGATTTGCTGATGATATAGTAATTCTAGCCGAGAGTAAAAAGGATTTAGAAGAAACAATGAACGGCATAGATGAAGTCCTACGCAAGAACTATCGCATGAAAATAAACAAGAACAAAACAAAAGTAATGAAATGTAGTAGAAATAACAAAGATGGACCGCTGAATGTGAAAATAGGAGGAGAAAAGATTATGGAGGTAGAAGAATTTTGTTATTTGGGAAGTAAAATTACTAAAGATGGACGAAGCAGGAGCGATATAAAATGCCGAATAGCACAAGCAAAAAAAAAAAAATATGTGCTTGTTAAATTTTAGAATGCTACGCATGCCAGTTTTTCCATTTTTTGGCATCTACATTTTCCCAATATCTCAAGAAAATAATTGAAAAAAAACTTGTATTCTACATAAAACTTACCACAAATTACATTACTTATATCCTTTTTGTTATCTTGTTTATTTATGCCCCAAAATCAGCTCTGAATCAGAGCATTTAGAAGACAAAAGTTTCATTTTTTGCAAAGTATTTTACTGTTAAGAGAAATGACATCAATTCTAATATTTATACTGCTTCTTAATGTAGTTCTAGAGAGTGTATTTATTAATTTTGAAGTCTTTTTGTCCTCTTGCTTTATTTTTTTTTTTAATAAAAGTTCAAAGTGCAGGATTTTTCAAAATTACAATTTTTGAAGCCTTACTTTTCAGATGGGGAAGGTAATAAAGATTCAGAAATTGTTTGGTTTGAAGCCCCATAGGATTGGATTAAGCAGTAAAATTTATAACATTGATATACAAATTATAAGCAAAATACTTTAGTAAGAATGTATGTTTAAAAATTGTAAAAAAAATCATTTCTTCTTTTAAGAATCAAATACTATAGTTAAAAACTATTAAAATTTTAAGAATCATATTTTTTTTAGCCATACAGTAAAGTTGATTTGATAAAAGTTATACTGTTGAAAAATAATACAGGCCCAGGTTACCCATTAAGAAAATGTTTGAAATACTGTTATGGTGATGAAAATGTAAACTTCAAATAATCTACACATATTTATTGGTACATACTAAATTTATGTATTATAAAAAGTGAATTCAACTATCTTTTTCTTTTTTAATATAAATTAATAACTTGCAGACCTGAAGTTTTTCCCAACTTTAAGTGATGCTCACTACTCAATATAATGGACTTCATACTGTATAATCAAACATTAGTTGTACATGATACTCTGTTCTGTTTTGAACCAGTTCAAAATCATGTTTTTCTAAGGATATTTTTATGAAAACAATTTCCCATGTTAGCTATTAGAAAACGCTTATTGTATTTTTTTAATGTAAATTTATGTTTTTGAAAAACTGTATTACAGTTCTTAAAATAGAGGCAATTAATCCTACTTAAATGCAGCAAGGTGTAAATCTTAAAAAAATCTAATCTGTATTAACGTATAACCACTGCGTTTTTCTAATCATAGTTTTATCAATTAAATTAATATTTTTAGAAGTGTTGATGTAGTTTTTATTTATGATATACTGCATTAAAACAGTATTTAATAATTTAATGTGCACCTGATTTCCAATACCAGTGAGCTAGTAATGAACTAAATGCAGTGTGATTGATTGACATATGATTGATATTAACTAGCACCAAGATAATTTTTTAGTTTTTAACTTTACATTTAACTAAATGAATAGCTTTTTTTGTGTGTATGTTAGGAATCACAAACAGAAAGGTTGTAGGTGAACTAATTTGAGATACAACTTACTGCTAAAATTTATATAGCCATTCTTAAGATATTAAATATCCTATGTAGGCTTAGTAATGAAAGTAGTACCTATTGCTTCTGTGCTGAGTCAAGTTAATTTTTTTATATTGACATGTCAAGCCTGAAGAATGCAGGCAATATTCCTATCTAAAAGCGACACCTTCACTATGTTCACTACAGGAAATGGCTGTATACAGAATAATCATTACTCTTAAACTAAACCTTTTGTACTTCAAGTGATTTATATAGTATGTTTTTTCAACCTCCGATGGCCTAAAAAAAAGACAAAATGATTTTATTACTAAAGGTTGATAGTACCTAACTTATTTTTCTACATAATTACCAAAACGATTGAGGTATTTAGTGTTGTCCGCTTAACCATACCTTCAATTCTTGAAAGAGGTGATAGTCACTAGGTGCAAGGTTTGGACTCTATAGTGGATGGTTGAAAGCTTCCCACATCAATTGTTTTAGAAGGTCTAGCGTCACGTTGGCACAGTGCCAGTCGTGGATCAAAAGCATGCCGGATGAGAGCAGGCTTCTTTGTTTGTCCTGAATCACCCTGCAGAGGCGACATAAAGATTCACAATAAACTCTCTTTGTTATTGTTTTCCTGTTGCCTTGTGTCTGAACTTTTTCAGCTTGTTTGGAGAAGTGTGCATCCATTGCTTAGAGTCTTCTTTGGTTTCTGGAATGTTATACTGGATCCAAGTCTCATCGCCAGTAATGATAGACTTAAAACCCCTACCCCTCATTATCATAATGCGTGAGAAACATTAAGGCTGACGCCATTCATTACATTTTGTGATCGTCGCTCAACATTTTTAAGACCCAACATACACAGTTTCTGGTGTCCTAGGTCTGTAGTCACAATTGTGTACAGAGAAGACCTTGAAATTTTTGTAGAAAGTTCACTATCGTAAACCTTTGTTTGTCGTGGACAAAATCATCAACACCCTCAACCAGATGTACAATAGTGACAGACTTGGGTCCTTGCCCACCTTCGTCATGGATGTCCGTTCACCCTTCTTTAATTTTTTGAACACCATTCCTGTACACTACCATCACTCATAAAGTTTTAACCATACACTAAGCTCATTCTGCTATAAAAAAAATATTATACATTCTGCGATAGAAAACCTATTACCCTTCGCAACTCACACTTGGCAGAAGCATTGATTTTAACGGCCATGTTCAGTTACTCGTAGCTCGGCTTAGACTTGCAATGGCAGAGGTTGTGGTGTGGTGTGCAGCGCAGTCGCATGACGCACAGACCTGGTTCCCACCTATTTCTTTTTTATTTAGATGCACAATCGGAGGTTAGAAAAAAAACAGCCCTTGAGTATGTGTATATGTACATAAAAAAACACATTCATGAGAAAGTTTGTTTAATAAAAAAAAAAAAAAAAACTTTAAATCAAATAAAACCATATAAAGTGTAGTTTCTCTTTAGAATTTATTAACTAATGCTTTATTTTCTGTAAAAGAGAAGAGAATTGTGTTTAAAGAGAATAAAAATATTGGATTAAATAAGATACTGAGTTAGTCAATGATTTTGTGCTTTTCAACCCACCCATCCTATTGCTTTGAAAATCTGTGTATAATGCATTATTTCACAACAGAATATATTAGTAATATCAATGGTTTTCATTATTTCTCCCAGTCTTTCTTATGGCTATGATGTGTATAGCCAAGTATCTTCAATACAAGTCTGTCAGCAAGAGTAATGATTTTGCTAAACACCCAGTCCTTGAGAACCCACCGGATTGGTCTAGTGGTGAAGTCATCATCGCAAATCAGCTGATTTTGAAGTTGACAGTTCTAAGGTTCAAATTCCTGTAAAGTCAATAACTTTTATGCAGATTTCAGTACTTGATCATGGATACTGGTGTTCTTTAGTGGTTGGGTTTCAATTAACCACACATATCAGGAATGGTCAACCTGAGACTACAAGACTACACTTCATACATATCATCCTCATTCATCCTCTGAAGTAATAGCTTAGGTGGCTCCAGAGGCTAAAAAGAAGAAAAGCCAGTCCTTGAGGTGAATGGAGAGGTGACACATTTAGGGTGGAATACTATATTTTTTTTTTAGTTGGCAGGCTGAAGTTCAACAGTATATTTGGTTTAATAGGAAACCAGTTAACTACTTTATTTCCCAATAAGCTGGGCTTGGGATGTTTGTTTATTGTTAAGAGTTGTTATGCTACATTCAGGAGTGACATAGGACTGGACTAAATACAATTTGTCTAATCAATCATACAGGATAGTGTAATACTTAAAATTTTTCAGCAATTAACCAGATTTTAATCCCAGGTAGTTTCCAAATAGTACTTTATTATTATTTTTTTTTGTCTTCTGTCATTTGACTGGTTTGGTGCAGCTCTCCAAGATTCCCTATCTAGAGCTAGTCGTTTCATTTCGGCATCCCTAACAATTTGTTTTATATACTCCAAATGTTGCCTGTCTGCACAATTTTTTTTTCTACCTTTCCCTCCAATATTAAAGCGATGACTATTCCAGGATGCCTTAATATGTGGCCTATAAGTCTGTCACTTCTTTTAACTATATTTTTCCAAACGCTTCTTTCTGCATCTATTTTCTGCAACACCTCTTCATTTTGTCACTTTATCCACCCATCTGATTTTTAAAATTCTCCTACAGCATCACATTTCAAAAGCTTGTAATCTTTTCTTCTCAGGTACTCCAATCATCCAAGTTTCACTTCCATATAAAGCTACACTCCAAAAATATACTTTCAAAAATCTTTTCCTGACGTTTAAAATAATTTCTGACTAAACAAATTATATTTCTGACTGAAGGCTCGTTTCGCCTGTGCTATTCAGCATTTTATATCGCTCCTGTTTCGTCCATCTTTAGTAATTCTACTTCCCAAATAACAAAATTCTTCTACCTTCATAATCTTTTCTCTTCCTATTTTTACATTCAGTAGTCCATCTTCATTATTTCTACTACATTTCATTACTTTCATTTTGTTCTTGTTTATTTTTATGCGGTAGTTCTTGCATAGGACTTCATCCATGCCATTCATTGTTCCTTCTAAATCCTTTTTACTCTCTATTCTGATGAATTACTATATCATCAGCAAATCGTAGCATCTTTATCTTTTCACCTTGTACTGCTACTCCGAATCTAAATTGTTCTTTAACATCATTAACTGCTAGTTCTGTGTAAAGATTAAAAAGTAACGGGGATAGGGAACATCCTTGTCAAACTCCCTTTCTTATTACGGCTTCTTTCTTATGTTGTTATATTATTACTGTTGCTGTTTGGTTCCTGTAAATGTTAGCAATTGTTCTTCTATCTCTGTATTTGAACCCTACGTTTTTAAAATACTGATCATTTATCTCAGTCTATGTTATCAAATGCCTTTTCTAGATCTATAAATGCCTAGTATGTTGGTTTGTTTTTCTTTAATCTTCCTTCTACTATTAATGTGAGGCCTAAAATTGCTTCCCTTGTCCCTATACTTTTCCTGAAACCAAATTGGTCTTCTCCTAACACTTCTTCCACTCTCCTCTCAATTCTTCTGTATAAAATTCTAGTTAAGATTTTTGATGCATGACTAGTTAAACTAATTGTTCTGTATTCTTCACATTTATCTGCCCCTGCTTTCTTTGGTATCATAACTATAACACTTTTTTTGAAGTCTGATGGAAATTCCCCATTTTCATAAATATTACACACCAGTTTGTATAATCTGTCAATCACTTCCACACCTGCACTGCACAGTAATTCTACAGGTATTCTGTCTATTCTAGGAGCCTTTCTGCCATTCAAATCATATAATGCTCTCTTAAATCCAGATCACAGTAATGTTTCTCGTCCTTCATTCTCTTCTACTTCCTCTATAGTGAGTTTCAAGGCTTTTGTAGTAGATTTCTTTCGAAGAAATTCACATTATTTTATTAAATGGTTCTACAAGAAGCTATAAGCAGATAACCTTTCCAATATTTTAGAGAAAGAAAATTAACAAAACTAACCCGCAGTTCTCTATTGAATGAAACATCCTTCTTACTTAATAGCCTAACCTTTCGTGATTTTAAAATACGAAAAACGGGTACAAAAATGGTTCATTGTGTAAGAAGTTAAAAACTTGAATAAGTGAGAAACGGTTTTTAATAATGTGTACATATTAATTGCCTTTTTAGGTTTTAAGTTATCAGCTTCTAGCAGATGATAAAAATAATTATTTTCTATGTTTACATGATTAACAGCCACAAAAAGATAGTAATCATTGGAGTGGGTACATCAGTGATAGTATTTAAAGCAACAATTACTGACTTGTGTTGAATATTAGTAATTTCTGGATATTATAATTACATAAATATTAATTTTATAACTAAATTAGTTTGCTTCTTAATTATGCACTGTAAATTAGTTCTACTGTCATTTTGTTTGTAGATGAAATAAATAATTTTCCCGGGTATGTTACATTTAACTATTAATTTATGTTTCATTCACAATGAACTGTTTAGTTGAGATTTTTGAGTGATCATTCCATTAGATGATATTGCTAACATGGAATCTATTAATAACTTTCAAGCATCTTTTATCATTACAAACTTAATAAACTCATCAAATAAATCATTACAAACTTAATTGAACGTAGTCCAATTTTTGTTTAGGATTATTAGATTCAGTTAACTTCAGTAAAGTTGTTTTAAGAAGAAGTGTTGAGTAATGCTACTGAAAAGGTTTTCATAAAACTGCATAAAGTTTCATGAAAATTCAGCAATGGATTTTCTATTTATGATAGAACTGTTTTTGAAGGTAATTTTATTACAGTTGATGAAAGTTAGTGTATTTTTTCATAAAAAAAATTGAAAGCTGCAAAAGAATTGGTGTGAAAATAGTGCTGATAGCAATTTTTTATAAATGATGATAAAAAATAAATTTATCATTTGTTTTGGAGAACTAAAACTGTTAATGATAGATTTTATAAAAGTTAATGTAGAGAATAATCTCAAGTTCTGATCTACCAAAGCCTAAGTTTTATAAAAGGGGCCTTGGTGTCCTAGACAGAATAATTACCACCTTATTCTTTGTTCATTGTCTCAAATTAAATGAAATCCTTGGTGATCCCACCTTCCTGATTTAATGTCATCTAATGATTTTATTTTTTTAACTAAATAAAAAATTTCAATAAAACTGGGTGATTTTATATTTTCCAAAACTATGATTGGTGTGAGCTCCTAAGACTAAATTCAGGAATTAGTGCTTTGTTGGGTATTAAATTTGTTGAATAACTGATATAGGTGTACAGAAAAAAGACAAGTGTTGAAAGTTGATATCAGTAATTTTTTTTTCTTTAATAAATGTTCTCTGTCCATACATTTTTTATATTGTGTTTATATTCCCTGAGTATGATTTGATTACCAATTGACCTATGATAATTATTTGGCTGGTTGAAGGTTAATATGTTTATTTTACATTTTTAAGATTTTGATACTTTTTAAAATTATTTTATGTTTGTTGTATTCCATTTGAAATAAAAGAAACAAATGAATTGTTAAATGAAGGGTAGCAAAGCATTTCTGAAAATTAATTTTTATTTTTTAGTTACTACATTCAAAACATGAAGTAAAACTTTTTCAATTTATTTTTTTGTGAAAAATTTATTGTTCGTTTGTACTGATGTCAATGGTCTGATGAAAGAGCTTGGAATTCAGCATATTCTGGAAGAATGGCATCTTTTTATTGACTCTTCCAGTGTTAGCATGAAAGCAGTCTTATTGCATAATTGTAGCAAACAGCCATCCATTCCATTAGCTCATGCAGTTGACATGACAAGCGTTTGAAACTTTGGCATCAATATTAGAAGCAATAAAATACAAAGAGCATATGTAGCAAGTTTGCATCTTAAAGTTGTTGCGTTACTTCGTGGTTTACAAGGGGGGTTTACTAAATATTGTTGTTTTCTTTGTCTTGGGATAGTCATGATAGAAAATGTCATTACCAAGTAAGAACTGGCCATTGTGACAGAATTTTGTGGCTGCATTTATCATTAATTGAAAATGGTAAAATCATACTGTTGCCACTTCACATAAAACTTGGGCTCATTAAAAATTTTCTAAAGGCACTAGACAAAGATGGACCAGGATTTAATCATTTAAAAATAAGTTGTCCAAAATTGATTGATGGTAGGCTCAAGGAGGGTATATTTATTGCTCTTCAAATCAATGCTTAAGGACTCAACTCAATAACTGCTTAAGGGCTCAACTTTTGACGAGAAACTTGGCAAATGTGTACTACCTGCGTGGAAGTCCTTCAAAGACAGTGGTGGTTTTTAGGCAACAGAAAACTTATAATTTTTTTTGTTAATAAGCTGTTACAAATGTTTAGGATGTAGGACGTCATTAAAAATTGATTTCCTACATAGACTTTTCCCCGAAAATTTGGGCTCTCATGATGAGCAAGGACAGTGTTTTCATCAGGATATTCTGACCATGGAGCATCAGTACCAAGGAAGATGGGGTATTGGAATGATGGGTGACTATTGTTGGTCTTTGTTTAGAGAAACTGATCAAACACCGTACAAATGAAAAGGTTTATCATTATCAACGTATTTAAAAAATTAAAGGTAAGACAATTCCAATGAATTAAACTTTTAGAAACTGTTATTTTAAAACTGTATTAATTATCTCAATTTGTCAGTGTTTAAATAAAAAATATATAGTTGATTTAAACAAATTTTAAATGAATACTCATAAATTATAATTTTCTAAAAATATTGATTTCACAGTGATTATGCAGTTGTTGGTAAATAAATTGTATATATCTAAAAACAAATGATGTATTCATAAATTGTAATAACAGTTTTGAATTCAGCCCCCCAAGATCAGTTAAAATCACCTTGTATGATTTCAGATACAAGAAAGTTTTTTTGGTTGAGTAGTGTTATTAATGTTTTTATTTAGTAAGTTTGTACATATTTGTAATCATTAATTTTCATTTGTGGTGTTCCAGCTGTCATCGTTATATGACACCAAGCCGCCAATATCTAAGGCAAAAATGACATCGATTACTAGAACAGCAATTAAAGCTATTAAATTTTACAAACATGTTGTACAGAGCGTTGAAAAATTCATACAGAAAGTAAGTATTCATTGTTAAGTAAATTAATGAATGTTAATTATTAGAAGAAAAGACCAAATAAAATATTGGTTTAGTATTTCATTGTTAATATTTTATTATTGCTTCAGTTTTTTATAGGTTTTATTTAGCTCAAATAACTTTAACAGTCACATATATAGTATCAACCATTTGCTAGGTGTTTAGACCATATTTGCAAATGGTAGTCTAGACCTTTTTATGTGTCTTGGTCTTATTAAATTTGTCTAAGATGCATTTATCTGGCGTTGAAGGTGTATTTGAACAATGACAAACTTAGTCAATGACACTGAACATTTCTTTTTATTGATATATTTACATTTTTAAAAAAAGATACATTTTATTTATGACGTATAGGATGACCCAAAAGTTATAATCTATTTTGAAAAAACATACTTGAAAACCATTGTACAAAAAACTTAATAATTAAATAATTCATGGCTTACAGTAATTTTATAAATCAAAACAACTTAACAGCATTTAAATCATATTTAAATGTTGAAATGCTCTCTGTTTGCAGTTGTACAGGCATCAACACTTTTATCCATTTTGGCAACAATGGTTGCAACATTGGTATGGGATATTTTCACTTCATTAATTCTGTTGAGTCAATCAATTGTTTGAGGAGTATTTCTGAACACTTTTTCTTTTAAATAATTCTAAAGGAAAAGGTCTGTGGAGGTTAAATCTGGCAACCTAGCTGGCCATAGACCGCAGGTCATTAATTACTTTCTCCCCAATAAACTCGTGTAGCAGCAACATTGTGTTATTTTCCATGTGGGCTGTTATATCTTTCTGCAACCCTCACTCTCATTCTTCTAGCAGCATTTTGAAGTTAAGCTATAACTGCTGGTAGCATTAAGATGTTATTATTTCCGTGAAATATATTGGACCCACTATTCTCTTTTGTAAAATTGTATACCAGTCTACTATCTTTTCAGAATGTAATAGTCTTGTGGAAAACTTGAAGGCATCTGCACTCCAATATCAATTCTTCTGGCTGTGTACATAGTCTCTTAAATGGAATCATGCCTTGTAACTAAATAAATTGTTATCCAAGATCTGAATATTCTCTAGTAAAAAATCATAGTACCATTTGCGATAGTAGAGTCTTTCTGTAATCAGGTTCTTGTGACGACTGCGTGATGTGAATATGAAAAGGACATAAATTTGATTTCTTTGTGTTTTTTTTGGGACATTCATATGATAGTGTAGTAGTGTAGTATGCTGAGATAGCCTTCTTAATGAGTTAAGGTGATTGTCCAAAGGATGTATGGACACATAAATATTCATAATTTAAACTGTTGGTCAGCTGGACCATTTTTGTGAAAAAAAGAAATGATTGAGCTTGATATTTTTTATTTACTGGGTACATTTGATCAAGGAAAATCCACAACAAAATCTTCCTGCTACTTTAAAACTGATTGCTATGTAAAATAACTCTCAAGAATAAATGCATGTTGAGACTATGTAAAATGCCTGATTATCTTTTTTAACATAACTTCCACTGACAAATAAAATAGGGAGAGATTACCTTTGATGTATTTGTTATTGCTACAAGATCAAGCATTATCAGTCTTCCATTCATGCCAACATAAAAGCATATTTTTCACCTCAGTGGATTAATGAATTCAGGATTGTGTAACTTTCTAGATACAATTGACATCTCTTTCTAGATGTAATTGACATCTGTAGTGATTCACTTGTCTAATTGGATCTGTAAATCAAAACCCTGGTAAAATAAGATCGAATCTCTATGTATATCTTGAATTTTTATACAACAGGCATCTTAGTATATTTTCACCCTATGGATTCGGTTTTTGTTTAAGGTCTGTAATGGAATATCTTCGTTTCTTCAAATTATTCATTCGAGGAAATGATCGCATTCATTTCTAAGAATGGCAAGAATTTTCTAATTATGGCATTTGTCTACAGTTGATGCTATTGCTTTTTCTAAAAGAAACTGATTAATATTGGAAGCAGTTTTTGTGTTCAGGCAGTAAACAGTGACTTCTTCGGCCAGTAAACAGGCAGTTAACAGTGAATGCCAATCACCTGATTGGCATTCACTTTCTACAGTTTTCAAACTGTTTTCTAGAATTCACATGTGATGTACATTGATGGATATAAAAATTATGATTCAGTTAGTGTGCAGCTCATGCTTAGTTTTCCTCATTAAATACCTGATTTACTGTAGAAAATAATGTCATATTTATGATTATATCGCATTGTTGATGGATTCCATCACTTTTTTTATGCATGATTTGCTATAGCAGACGTAATTTTATTAAACATGTCTAGCATGTTTCAATTAATAATTTTCAAAAATCACCTATGAATACGCATACCAAAATAACTTAGTATAAAAATACCAATATATATAAACTTTTTAATTCCAAAAATTCATCAGTACTGATTATTAATTTAAAGAGAAAATTGAGCTTGGAGTTGATAAATGTTCCACATAGAGGGCAAAGTCTAAAAAACTACATTTCAACTAAGAGTTGTCTATCTGCAGTACATTATATTGTATTACATTTACTGCAGTACATTGATGACAGTTAAATAGAAAACTGTACTTTCTGACCTCTCACTTTTCTTATGTTGTATTTTAGAATTACCGTACCACTAAATTTCACTATTATACAGTAGTTTGTAATATTAAATTTGAAGTCATAAAAATTGGTTGGGTTCATAGTTTTTTTTTTAAAGGATGTTTTCTTAATGCAGTTAGTTAATAACCTGAAATAAAAATGATAGTCACACTTTTCATCTGTTAATTAACGGCAGAAAAGCATCTAATTTTCACTTATTTTTTCCCATGTGTCAAACATGTAAGTGGACCGGGCTGAATGGTCAGCCCGGTCCTTCCAGTTTTGACTGATATCAAGTGTTGCTCTGATGGTATCCGGTCGACAGGATTTGATGACAGACTTCATTTTACTCTGTAGTTTATTAAAAAAAAGGCAGCTGAAACTGTAGGAAATTTAAGATTCGCCTTAAAAAACTAAGAGCGTCACTGAAAAAATTAGCTAAAATTGATTAGGATCTTCCTTTTGTCATGCAACATGAGCATACGTTACACAGGTTGAACTTATAAAGTGTGATTTTTAATGTACAATTTTATTACAATTTGAAGAAATCTTTCTTCAATTGTCTTTTGTTAAATAAGTCTTCTGATCTTTTTTGAACTGAAGTAAATGTTTCAGTTGTTTTATTTTATTATTTTTCCCATTAACCTGTATGAACTTTCTGATTTTATTGGTAGTTAACAGAAAATTTACTGCTGTGTTAATGATTGAGATTTGAAAACTTTGTTTTATTATTAGTGTTGACATTTTACTGTTGCCCTTTATCAGCTTAGAAACGATAGAAGGTAGATTCATTTTTAATTTTCTGTGTGATCATACCATATTGATTCTAAGCTGTTTTGTACACTTTACTATTTTTTAAGAAATTAAAAATTTTTCATTATGTTTTTAATTTATAATTTTTTATTTTCTGGAAATTCCTTTTTTTTAGTGTAAACCGGAGTATAAAGTTCCAGGATTATATGTAATTGATTCAATAGTTAGGCAATCAAGGCATCAATTTGGCACTGAAAAAGATGTGTTCGCACCTCGTTTTGCTAGAAATTTAAAGACTACTTTTGGACATCTTTTTAATTGCCCATCAGAAGATAAGGTAATGTATTAATGATTTTTTGTTTTTTCCTTGGAAACATGAATCATACAATTTTTATTTTGTTTTATGTTATTATTGCATAATTTATTGGGTATTATTATATTAATTTTATTATATTAATATAATAATACCCTCTCTTGGGCTCAACTTGTTTCCAGCAGCCACTTACAGTTGTGAATGTATTTTTTATTGATGTGGACTCATAACCACTTTGCAGTTACAGTCTTTCACATCAATGTGGTGGTGATTTCCTATCATTCTGCTGTTGAGTTCTTTACTTCAGATAAAATTATAAAACTTTTGGTTAAAAAAAAAAAACACATTTTCTAAATTGAGCTACATTTTTAGTTTTGGTTAATCAGTTAATTAGTCATCAGACTTATGATTTTATGTCTTACTTTTAAATCTATAATTTTTAATAATACCACTGTTGGTGCCCTTAAACTACAAGTGTAAAGTGTATCATGCAGTGGCCTATGTAGGTCATATAAAAGTACCTTAACATCCTCTATAATATAATCTTGTTTATAAGAATGGATTTCGTGACTTTTGTACTAGTTGTTCACCACAATGTGTTTTCGGTTGTTGTTTTCAGAGTTGAGCACATGTTTTCTATGCTTGACACAAATGGCTTTATATCTATAATATTCATTTGTGTAATATGTCTCTACGGCAGGAAATGTCTTTATATCTTTACCTTGAGCTGACTTAAAGAAAACAAATGCCAATCACCTGATTGGCATTCACTTTCTACAGTTTTCAAACTGTTTTCTAGAATTCACATGTGATGTACATTGATGGATGTAAAAATTATGATTCAGTTAGTGTGCAGCTCATGCTTAGTTTTCCTCATTAAATACCTGATTTACTGCAGAAAATAATGTCATATTTATGATTATATCGCATTGTTGATGGATTCCATCACTTTTTTTATGCATTATTTGCTATAGCAGACATGTAATTTTATTAAACATGTCTAGCATGTTTCAATTAATAATTATCAAAAATCACCTATGAATACGCATACCAAAATAACTTAGTATAAAAATACCAATATATATAAACTTTTTAATTCCAAAAATTCATCAGCAGTTATAAAATACTGTACGTGGAAATGCATTACCATTTTTAGATATAAAAATACTATATGAGGTAATGCATATCTATCGTTGCATATAAAACTGATACTATCTTGATCAAGTGAATTAAATACTAATCATAGTTAAGGTATTATTAATTGTAAGCAGTATTTAAAATTCAGTTGATTTTGACAATTATCAGTTGTTTTTATTAATGGATGATAATGCTTGCCTAATATATTTTATAACTGATGATGAATCTATGGATTTAAAAAGTTTTTTATATAAATTTGCAAGTTTATATTAAGCTTGATATTTAGTTTGTGCTTATAGGTGATTTTAGTTATATATATTAATGTAACTGACAATTTAATTTAAAAAAAATCTACATTGAATAGAAAATTAGTTTTTCTTACTTTATATCTAGCTGAAGTCAATCCCAGAATCTCCATATTATCTAATACATAATTTCCTTTAAAATGTTTTGAGACCCTTGCAGCATGCTTTTGAGTTCTTTCATTGTGTAGTGTACAGAAACTTTTTAATTAGTAGTTCTTGCAGAAAAGTGTAATTAGTGTTCATGGAGATAAGTGTAAAAAAAAGCTTGTTCAAAGTTGCTCATCAAACAAGGTATGAGAATTATCTCTTTAAAAAAAGTTTCACTCAGCAATTGTGCTGATATGCGTTTTATGTATTGTAATCCCCCATCTTGTTAAAATGATACATTTATTTATTAGTTATGATTTTGATTTTTTGAACAAGGACTTATTTATTATGTTTGCCACTGTCTATGTATTCGTATCATAATCTATAATGAAATAAGACCGTAGCATTGCACATCTAACATTTAACTTCAGACAACACAAAACCTGTTTATGAAGCTCAAGAAAGTTCATTTGCTAATTAACAGCAATTTTGTTTTTTAACCACACTGATAAAAAATGTCCTCCATCAGAGGAAAACAAATTATCTAACAGCAGTTGGAACTTCTATAAGTTTCATTTCTTCTGAAGTTAAACATTAGTATGCTTCAACATCACTACCATAACAAGTGTTTATTATTTAGTTTTGAGTAAACTAGCAAGTACTCTTTTGTTAGTGAGACTAGTGTTTACAATTGTTGGACACTACTGTCAAAATACAGATTATTCTGCTCAATCATTCCACATTCCACACTTTTTCAGTCACTTTGTCAAGATTCATATTAAAACGTGATGTACTAGAGGTGACATACTAGATACTTGAAACTGTTTATATAAATGCTTTTTTAATTTTCTTATTTATTATTTTTTTTATTGTTTTGAATTATGCTATTGTTATGTAAAATCATTAACACATTTAAAAATGAATTATAGTACACTATCATTCTTAAATTTTTAAAAAGAGAAGTTGGATTAGGTGTTATTGAATTTGAGGCATTAAAATTATTTTGAATTCCTTTTGTTAGATTGAAAAAGGTTTGTTTGATTAATATATGTCAAAATTTGTATAATAATCTTGTTTTCTTAAACTGATTTGAGTGACAAATAGTAGTAAACTTCTTATTGTATACTCATTAAAATTCTTATGATATTGGAATATGTGGTTTGTATTTATTGATTAAATATTCTATTATTGCAGTTTGTAATGTATTTTTTCAATGCAATATTAGTATTGAACTAAATATAAATTCACAACCTTTGTGAATTCAATGTGCAAAACTTTTAAGTGGATCTTATAGTAACATACAAATTTATTGTATATTTTTAATGTGTGTATTTATAAATTGTTAGACTGAAAAAAAATGTGTATACTCTGAATTGTGTTTTTTATTACCAATTAGATTGCTATAAAAGTTGTATCATTAAATGTTGTATTTAGCTGAACAGTTTTAATTTAAAATTTTAAATTATGTAGAAACACATAATATAATTATGTGTTTCTAATCTGAATTTTGAAAGAATTTTTTCTCTTATTAAACAGGCAGCTAATCTTTTTTATCGTGTTTCTAACATCTTTAGATTTTGATATCTGTTTGGCTTCGTTATGTCTGTTTTCAGTTGCATATGGTGGTTTCTTATATAGTTATAAAATGTCTCAAATGTATAAATCTGATCATGTAACCTAAAGATATATTTTTTCTACAAGCTTTTTAGTCATTGTATGCTCTGGAAATGAGTACTCTTGTTTCAATAATATTTGAATTGAATTACTGATTCAGCTTCTAACTGTCTAAAGTAGCTATACCTACTAGTTTATCTTGATGTACATTATGGTTTCTTTACCAAGTAAAAAAAAAGAATAGTAAAAAACATTCCGTCTCATCGGTTAACTTTGATTGGTTTAGTTAGTTATCACTAATGTTACGTAAAGTGTAGTTTTCAAATTTACCCATCAGTTTGAATTTTTTCTTTCTTGTTGGTTCCTCTTGTGATAATATACAAATTATATCAAAATCGGTAACACAGCAGTTGGTATTCTTAACTAAAAATCAGTCTTGACCAAAATTATTTGTGGTTTATTTGTTAGTTTTAAATTTTTATTCATATTTCTGTTGCCAGTATACCAAGGTAATCCTATTATTGACCTTCGATTTCTTACATTTCTCTCTAATTCCCAGGGATTTTCATTCATCTGAGTGTTTACATTAATTTTTTAAATATTTATATTTTAATTTTGTGTTAAAATTATATTTACATAAGTAGCACAATTAGATTCTCAGATGGAAAATTAATTAAAAAATAATCTGAACTGAAAATTTTACTTAGTTTCTTTGTTCTGATTTATAACATATTTCTTACTCGTGTTATCTTACTATTACATCAGCTAGTTTCTATAAATATTATTATTGCAATTTATCATCCTGAAGTTTGTGATCTCAGGCATGTGTATATATTTATGCAGCACTGTTGTTTTATGTAGATGTGTTTCCATGACTGAGAACTAAAGCTTTTAGAAGGTCTTGCTGTTAGATTGTCACAAAATTATTCAATAAACTGCTGAATTTCCTAGCGGCAGAAAATCAAAACGTTATATAAATCAAAGGTATAATTATTTAAAGGTACAAATATTTTTTGAAATTTTTTGAGTTCAATTATGAATATTCGTGATTCAGTTTTTTTTAATAAAATGTTTGTGAAATGAATTCATAATTCGGTTACAATGAATTCAGTTGTAATGAATATATATAATTTAGTTACGTCTGTTTTTTCATTATATTTCTAATTGATTTATTGCCATTGTTAGACTGTAGCTTATTTCTTAAGTAGCTTGAGGATGATTAAACTGACTATTATGTCAATAGTTATTATTATTATGACTATTATGTGATGATTGTATTGACTATTATTATTGTTTTATATTAAAATATTTTTATTTTATTATGATAATTTTTTTGTCAGTATAATGGTCAGTTTTTTTACTGAAGGCCGTAAAAGTTAGATATGTAACAACTTCTTATTACAGTATTGCTTTTGAGAACAACGGTCATTGAACTGAAACTGATTATTGTGTTCCTCACTTATATTAAGTAAAATTGGAAAAAAACGCTAGTGTCTTCACCAATGTGAGACCATGAAGCTTACATCTAAGATAACTGTAATGGTAACCTCTTAACATGTTTTACCTTTAAGGGCGTCTCCATAAGAATTTTTGTTCACTATACACTTGTTCAGTTACTTCTTCTACTATGCTGAATGATTATTAGTTTTATTATTTTATTAAATTTTTAATTCATAGTTGTTTTCTTTGTTTGCAGAGTAAAGTTATTAGAGTATTAAATTTATGGCAGAAGAATAATGTGTTTGAATCTGATGTAATACAGCCATTGTTCGACTTGGCAGATCCAACGCATCCAATTCACAAGGAACAAGGGAATACAAGTAATGGTCTGACAACAAAGAACACTTCCACTTCTAACAGCACTTCATTAACAAGGACTCCTACTAGTTAGTCATGACTGGTTGATTGAATGTTGTTGGAATTTTTTTTGTTGGAATTTTTAGTTTTTCTTATCTAGTCTTAACCTAAAATCCTAGTATTTCAGATTCTGTTAATGCAAATAGATGAATAACCTAAAGAGTAATAAAATAAATCAGCACTTAAGAATATTTTCTTCCTTAAATCATTGTTACTCATGATTCCCAGTTAAAAATTACATTAAAAAAATTAAAAAGTTTAATTTTTATTGGATGTATCATATTTAAAGTAAAAGAAAAAGGGGGAAAATATGTTATACCTATGTTGAATCACATTGCAATTTTTGTTTTTTCTTATACACATTATACTACATTGTAGATAGTATTTCTGTGTTTATAATATTTAATTAGTTTTAATAACTAAATCTAAGTTATAATTTAACAATAAGAGTTTGAGAAATGTTGTATTACTCTTTTAGGGTATTTATTTATTAATATTGATATCAGTAAATTAGAATAAATATATCTGATGTTGTTTGTATGTATATATATATTTATTTCTTTAAGTTGCTGGTAGTAATGCTTTAAACATTAGATTTTTTATGCTTTAAACAGCCAAGCTGAATTAGATTTTTTTATGAAATTAGGTGTAATGATTAATTAACTTATTAACTGTTCGTAGTAAACATGCTTAAAAGTGTAATATGTCATTTAAAATGATTAGGATTTACAGGAGTAGAAAAAAAGATACATTACACAAATAATGGCATTAACATTTTTATGTTGTAATATTATTTTTAATCACCTATACCTTATCTATTACCGAGCTGCAGTCTGTTCATTTCCTTCTTTCAGATCTCTTCTTTTTGTAATCATATTGGTTTTCCAAGTTGTCATGCCTCTTGCAGTTTTCAGTGAACAAAGGAATTATTCTTTCTTGGTTATTCTGTTGTCTCCTTTTTCTTAGCACATGACAAATTCTCTATCTTCTTTCTAGTAACTACATCAAACCTTGAATAAGAAAAAAGAAAATATTTTATCAGTACTGGTCACCTTTTTTTTTTATTCCATTCTATTTTAGTATTTTGTAATAACTGCTGTACATTTTCGTTACTGTGAGCTGTTAATTATACATAAATATACAAATATTGATTTAGCCACAGGTTTTTCTAGTAACCACCTCTTAAAAACAGATCTCTAAAGCAGTAACATTAACAAAAACTTAAAAAATCTACTTATATCTAGAAAGAAAGATGACTTCTCAAATAGCTGAACAGTTTAAAATAAAATAAAGAATTTATTACAAAAAAGCATTACAGAACCATTTGAGGTAACAAAACCTTATATTTGTAAATTTAGTTAGATTCACAATAGATAACAGTGCTATTCATTGCGGAAAGGAATGTATTCGAAAAAAATGTTGAATGTACATAAAAAAAATCTTCATTATATTTTGCTTCATCTTAGAATAGACTTAGAATTTTATAGCATATTTTTGAAGATAGAAAATAATAAGGTTTTGACAGATATCCTGAAATAATTAGGATTTATGGCTAGTTAGTGAAATAACTAATGGATGGTTTGCTTCTATTCTTATGTTGTTTTTAAATGGATAAATGTGAATTAATTCTCTTTTTTACTAATTAAACTTAATATGATACGTTTTTATGATAATTTGCGTGGCTTCTTTTACTTTTTTTTTGAAATGATCATTTATACATCCAATGATTTTGTATGAATGTATGTATGTGTGTGTTTTCTTCATTTTTTAAACAAATCTTATATGAAAAGTATTTGTTATTAAATCAAATAAATTTTTTAAAGATAAAATGAAACCATTAGGAATTGAGGAGCCATAGCAAGACTAACTGCTTTATTATTTGGGCAGTTAGTTACATTTTGGGTTTGGTGCCTTATAAGAGATTCTTAAATTTGACAGAAAAACATTGCCAGTTGACAGGCAGGCAGGAGAAGAAGACATCCATTAATTTATTATTATTCTCTTCTCTTTTCATTTGTTAGAAGTTAGATTTTATTCATTTTGAGAGAGATATTTTTGGAACTGCATATAACCTTCATTACTCCATTCTAAAATCTTATTTCATAGCAAAATTATTTACATTTCAAAGTTACATAATTACTAAAAGCAGGTTTGGTCAAATTTCCCTTCTTTAGATTTCACTGTAAAGTCATGCATGGCTGTTTTTATATAATCATTAAAATTGGTGCTGGTTTCTTTTATATAATCATTAAAATTGGTGCTGGTTTCTTTGTATATAAAATTATCTTGTGATTGAGAAGGAATTGAGCTTGCGTTTGAAGTTTACTAATATCACATTAAATTTAAGTCTATATTTATATCATTAAGTTGTTGGAGTTCAAGCTTTCATATATGTTAGCACAATAAATAAGATATTTAATTGTTTAATATAGCAATACTCTAGTAATTTTCTAGTATAATGTTATTTTTGATAGTTATGATTTTTATTTTCTTTCAGAAAATAATTTTTTATTTCCTTTGTTTGTTTTTTATGAGTGTGTTTAGAACTAATAATTGTTTATTTTGGTATGAAATCAGGTCACCGTTTTATTAATTACAGAATAAGATGTTTATGTAGTAGCTACTCATAGCTTCACATGCATACTTGTCATGTAGCTTGTGTTTTGACTCTCATTTGCTTGATTTTCATTTTTGGTAGCTCTTGATACTATTTGATGTTCAGCTTGTGGGTTTTTATAGCCGACATATTTCTCTAAAAAAAAGAATGAAAATAAAAAAGATTTATCGATAAATACTCTTCTCTGTTTCTTTGTGGACAAAGAAACAGAGAAACTTTCAGAACATGTTCTTCTGGAGAAAATAATGCAAAAAGTTCATATAAACATAAGTCTGGAAACACTTTGTTTTTGAGTTACGGCTAACGAAAGTTGTCGTCCATATTTCAGCTCTTATAATAAAAAGAAGCCCTACTGTAATTTTTGGGAGTCAAATTAAGAAATAAAGTTATGATTTCTTATGTAATTTTAGTTGAGAAATAGGATAAAACAGGTCCCAGATTTTTAACTGTAGTAGGTTTTAATATATTTGATGTTAACACAAAATTCAATGTCAAAAAACAATTTTTTTTTTCAGGCTTGTAGTACAATAAAATTTTAAATGACTAATAAATGCAGAAGATTTAGTAATAAAACTTGTGGAGAATTTAATTTGGAGAAAATTAATGTAAATATAGCCAATAAAAAGTAAATAAAATCTTCTAAAAATCTGTGTATTGAAGAAAACAGATGAAAAATAGACAGAAAATTGTAGTATTCTTTCTGTACCTTAGAAACATTTTTCTGAATATAGCAAAACAAAAAAATAAAATAAATGAAATGATAAATAGTAACAGAATAACAAATTCCAGTTACTGTATTATTCTAAATTCTCTCCTTCACAATGTAACATTGTGAAGGAATGAATAAGTCAGTCACTCTGCCTGACTTAAAATGTTTCTGCTGGTTTTCTGTATCATCTCAGAATTGTTTCATATAAATTTAAGTAGCATTTTGTATTTTAATGAGAACTCTTCTTTAGCATTAACTTTTTGTTGATATACATTGTTTTCATATTGCCCCAAATGAAATAATCTACTGGCATAAGTCAGGTGATTGTGGTGGCCAATTGATTGGTTCATCATGTCCAATCCAGTATAAGAAATTAGCATTGAAGGGATTTCTAAAGAAAAATGTGGCATTGCACTATTGTGCGGAAAAATCATTTTCAGTCTAGTTTGTAAAGGTACATCCTCCAAAAAAGCCAGCAAATTATTTTTCAATAAATTAACATATGCATCTCCCTTAAGGTTTTCATTGAAAACAAATGGTCCCAGAATTTTATCAGTAATAATGTTACACCAAATATTAGTGTGAAATCTATGTTGGAAACTAGTTTCCACCATACGTGTGGCTTATTACTGATAAGTAATAAGTCACACTTTTCATTCCATAAATGACAGTTTTTAGAATTGAAGACCCCATTTCTCGTAAAACGGGCTTCATCAGTAAATAAAATTGTATTTACCTCATCAGCATTGTCTAGAAGCCAATGACACAAGTTTAACTGCTGGGGGTAATCTTTTGGCTTCAAATTTTGAACCTTCTGCAGTAGGAAAGGATATAGATTTTATTTTTGTAGGGTGCATCGCACTTTGTTTTTTGACAAACCAGTGGGACATAAAATTCACTTTGTACTAGTGTCTGGGCTACGCTGAATCACACGATGATTTACTTTGTGTTTACTTGAAATGAGCCTTTCGTTTGTAAATGCCGATACACCAAAGAATGTTTAAAAGAATGTATGTTTATTAGATACAGCATATGATTCTCTGTCTATTTTTCTTCAGTAAAAAACCGATCTTAATAAGTTTTTATTTACTTTTTATTGGCTGTATTTACATTAATTTTCTCAGAATTAAATTCTCTACAAGTTTTGTTACTAAATCTTCTGCATTTATTAGTAATTTAACCCACTCAAACCATATGACGCCCAGAGGTCATCACATGATTTTTTGGCACATAAATCATGACGACCTGAGGTTGCAGTGCTACGTATACATGTATATATTTCAGTTTGTAGCTCATAGGTGGCATTATAATGTATTCTAAAGTGAAGTGCCGACATGTGATTTTTGTAAATCCCACTTTCTAGCCTGCTCACTGCTTCTTATCAAAATAAAATAATCTCTGTTCATATTTTTTTGATGACCCAATAATCATCATGGTGGATAAAAGGTTTTGTGGTGATGATGGTGATGTACTATGTAATAGATCTAAACGATCAAGATTTGGAATAAAATTTGTGAATCTAGTTCAGGCTATTGTTTATATTTCAAAATGTATATAGGTGATGATATGACAAATCCTACTCTTCTGTCAGTACTAATGTTGTGATTGTCATGTATGAACCATTGTTGGACCGAGATCACACATTGTTTTTAGATAATTGGTATTCTTCTCCAGATTTATATAGAAGGCTAACAGAGAGAAAAACAAATGCGATTGGAACTGTGGGACATTTTCAGCGAAAAATCTTTCTTTGTTGATTTTTTGTGTACTACTATGTTCTCCAACTTACTGCCAAGGGATTTAAATATGATTTCTAAGTCAGCAGTGTAAGAATGTAAATATGATATTGGGTTAAAAAGCTATTTTACAAACCTAAACAAAATTTTTTTAGACACCTAATTTTGTGTTTTACATTGGATGTCTTAAAAAACTATTCAAGTTACAATTCTGGGGTCTGTTTTATCCTGTTTCCCAGTTCACAACTTACTTACTTAAGAAATCAATTTTAATTCTTAATTTGGGTACCAAAAATTACAGTAGGGCACTTTTTGTTAGAAGAGCTGAAATCTGGGTAAAAACTTTTGCTAGCTGTAACTTGAAAAAAGCGTTTCCATACCTATGATTATATGAACTTTTTTTGTTATGTTCACCCATAGAATATGTCCTGAAAGTTTCTCCGTTTCTTCATAGGACACCTGTATAATTATTAAAAAAAAGTAGAAAAAAGTTATTGCCCGAAAAATTAAATTTTTTCTAAAAATTTAATTTTAAATTCTTTCTAAGAATTTAATCCACAAGAATTGATCTGTGTAAAATTCATGCTGTGTCGTGACAAAAATGTATGATTAAGTAAAAATATTATTAAATACGTGTAATAAGATGAAGCTATGATTTATGAAAGAAAAGTAGTTCTGTAATATACTTTATGTTAAAAAGATCCTTCTTTCTTTAAATATCTCTTGTGGTTTTTTTTTACACACCTGTAATAGTTCTTTTGTATTCATTATCTATGCCTATATTTTTGTGTTACGAGGGTGAATCAAATTTAAACAGCAATTTTGCTATTCTATGCAGCAAGCAGTTCCAAGCTGGATGGCGGAGTGAGTGGGAGTTAATGTTAAGTGTCGTAGAGAGGGGGAACCAGCTTGGTTAGCTTCTCCGCTCTGTTCTGTCATCAGTACAGCAATGAGTGAGCAAGAGGTTCTGTCTGTTACACAATATATAATTGTAAAGTTTTTAACTAATGAAGGCGTTAAACCCAGGGAAATTTTAACTCATTTAAAGATACAGTTTGGGGATACTACATTGCCCCAGAACTGTTTATACATGGGCCAAACAATTTAAGGGCGGGTGAGAAAGTGTAGAAAGCGAAAGTCATATAATTTTTAGTTTTTTCAAAGTCAGAATAGGGAATTTTTATCCAGAATGGGAACAGCTTATTTCATTTTAATTTTGTACTATCAATTTATAAATACGCTAAAATAAACATTGCTTTTCATCTAAATATTAAATAACCTCTCGAGAATAGGCTCAACCTTCCTTTGAAAAAATTCTGTCTCTGTAATATATAGTATGCAGAAGTATCCAGCTAAACTCTGAAATGAAAGATGGGTTGTAATTAACTGGATACTGTAATTGAACGATATGTAGCTATGAAAGCATTCTATAAACAAGACTATGACAAAGAGTTTTGACCACGATTATTATATAATCATGCTCTATTTTATGGTAGATAAACAAGAAAGGAAAAGATAATATGCTTTTAAAATATAATGTACAGGAGAATATTGAAAAAAGTAGGTGGATTGATAAGTTTGGAAATAAAGAGGAAGTGTAGAAGAGAAACATTTGGCAGACCTGGATGATCCAGTCATTTGAACCATATTCTAGGTTAGCATTGTTAATAGTGAGAATTCTTGAGGGTAAAAACTGTAGAAGTAGATAGAGATTTGATTTTATAAAACGTAACTTAGAATAATAGATGTCATAGATATATAGAGATAAAAAAGATCAGCACAGAACAAGAAAAAATTGGGATCATACCAGTTGAATGTTCGCTTACTCCTAAAAAATAAAAAAAATATTTATGAAACATGCTGTCTTGTTAAAAACAAATCATAGTTGCTGGATATGTTAAAGGTTCTCTAACATTGGAGCATTTGTTTTATCCATTTTAAAGTCGCTTAACTAGGTATTGCAGGCACTTAGAATTAAAACAAATTAAGACATTATTTCAATTTTTTTTTTTTCAAGGTAATGAGAATAAGCAACACTTAATTTTTTTATGTTTGAGTTTTGGTTAGAAAGTTTGGCTACCAGTACAATAAAGTGGCGGTGTAACTAAATTCAAGCAAATTCTGATATAAAAGTATAAACTAATGAAATTTAAAGAAAGGAGCTATGTTAAAATAGATATTATAATAATTAGAGAAAAAAATGGTCATAATTTGTGTATAGAAAGAAAAAAATTAATTTAAAACTAGTTGGTCATTTCAATCTTTTAAGCAATCATAAGTAGGTGCTAAGAAACGTATGTGATAAAAAAAATTGTGTTTTTAAGTAAATAAACACTATCACTAGTGTTTTTCAAACACTAAAACCACTATAGTTTTTAAAAACGTAGTTTGAACATTCAACTGACCAAAGAAAAACTCTTCTATGAATAAAAGTTATCAAAGGGGATTACCATTTAAAGTTTTTATAATCAATTTTTAATAAATTAAAAAAAAAGTTTTTTCTTTATGTAATTGTAAGCATCACCATAATGCTTTGAAAGTTTATTTCAATGATTTTGACTTGACCAGATAGTATATCTAATAATCTTGGAGATTCCAGTCATTGATTTCTTAACATTGTTAAGTTCATCAACTGTTAACATTAATAAACCATATTGCATTTTCACTTACCTATCCACCATTTTGACAAAAGTAATTAAACAAATGTTTTACAGTGTAGTGACAATTACACAAGAATAATTTCAAAATAACTTTCCATCTCTTCATAGGAATTTATTCTAGGATATAACCACCTGTCATATGTAAAAGCTTATTTAATGTTTCTATGCAACAAGTAGTTTGTGAATAAGTTTGTCATATTGTATAATTAGTAGTGCTACTTGTGAATAAGTTTGTCATATTGTATAATTAGTAGTGCCAATTTCTGAGTAGTGTAACTTACAAATTGATAAATGGATGATTCAATAAAACAGGTAATTCTTTAAAGTTTAGTAGCTTTTTATTTATAGACTTAAAATAAACTTTACTGCAAATTGGTAGTTTATTGAATAATATTTTTCTGTATCTTAGAACATTCTGATCACTTTTAATTCAAGTATTTTTTAAGTTGAATTTTTATTATTTTACATTAGTCATAGACATCAGTCACAGATTCCTAAACATCAGTGACTGATGTTTAGGAATCTGTGACCGATGTTTTCTTTTAGTTCTTAACTTTTTATGAAAATGGATTACAGAATACCTTATCTTCAAATAGCCCCACAAAGAAAAAAATAGCATGCTATAGGGGTGTAGTAGTCTCATAGGTCAAGGAATGTTGCTATACATGTAGAAAACATGAACTGGATACAGTCATTTAAATGTATTCATTGATTGTCTAGCAGTGTGACTGGTCCCCCATCATGTTGAAACTATATGTCAAGGTTTAATTCAGATTTTTCTGATGTTTAAGGAGACAGAAATTTTTGGTTGATGATAATTAATTCACCATATAAGCATATGAAAAATACCTTGCATGACTGATCCAAACTCAGGACTTTCTGGATGATAGGTTGAAACTGTGGCATGGAGATTAGAATTATTTGTCATGCACACTAGTTGCTCTGATGCGACTATAGTTGCATTCTTATCACTGTTATTAAAGAGATGCAGGCCAATTGTTTCAGAGGGTACTAATGCATATCACACAGTGGTGAATTTAGTGTATTAATTAGTTTCTTGATATGTTTAATTTGAATTGTTTGTTGCCATCAAAGTTTTGTTTATTCACATTTACACATAAGTAGAAACCATAAGTTATTTACTGCTCATTTGCATATTATGAATAATATCTTCATTAACTTCTTGTTCACTGTCATTTAAGTCTAATACATAAATTTTATATGGATACTTGTGTTAGTCCTTATGAAGAACACTTCAAACACTTCATTGAGAAGCTTTGTGTAACTGAATTATGGCGGATAAACTGTTTGGGCTTATTAGCATTGTAGATGGTACTTCATCTATGTTTTCTGATGTAGGTAGATTATTTTCTTTTCAAAGCTAAATCAGTTTTTTTAACCAAACTAGTGGCATCACAACATTCTAGTTGATGTTATATGTGACATTAAAATTATAATTGTACCGCCATGAAAATATACCATTTTCATTATATGTTTAATTGTAAATGCTGTTCATCCATCCCATGCTCCATCATAAAAAAGTAGTATATAAATAAGATCTATTGTTATTGATTGTTAACAACCGTAATGTTATTAAAAAATAACAGTGATTAATTGCATTTTAATGGCTCACCCATGTATATACAATAGAAAGAACTGTACAAAGTTATAAAAATGATATATATGTGGTCATTGTATTGTTTTGAAATACGTATTTTTTGTTTTAGGTGTTAAGCCTCTACCTCAGGTAAAATCAGATGGAACCCCATCATGGTTAGGTAACTTATCAACAGACACACCAAATAGTAGCTTGTTACAGTTGAGCAGTAGTTCAGCAGTCACACCCAATAAACAGGTTAGTTAAAACAGTGTTTTGTTGTAATCTGTAATTAACTACAAACTAATTAGTAATTTTCTTGTAAATGGTAAGTAATTTGTTGTGTTTGTTGTAAAATATTGTGGGTGAAAATCTGATGATGTACTTGATCATAGTAGAAAAGAATGCCCTTTTATTATTTTAATGTTTTGCAGTTTTATTTACTGATAGCCTGCAGGTAGAATTGATGTGTATATACGTTTAATCCACTGCCAAATAGCTTTGTTATTTTTTAGGGTTGCCAGGCCAGAATATTTTGTTAATTAAAACCCAACACTAAATGGTGTTAATTTATAAGAGCTGATTGGTTGATTGCAATTACTACTTATAATTAACTTGTAAACTGTAAGAAAGTTGTAAGCTCAGGTATACTCTTTTTTTTAAAAAAAAAAAACTCCTGTTAATGTTAGTATTTGATTTATGAATTTGTCAGTCTAGAATTACATAGCAGATGAAGTAGAAATAGTGAATCAGTAAAAACTTGTTAATTTTTAAATAAAGTTCATGTAATATGTGGCACTGGAACTCAATTATGGCTGCATATTTTTAATGAAACATGTAGCATATGATAATTTCAATTTTGTAAGTAAAACAGTACTTCTTTACCAGAAGTACTGTAGGTGAAAGAAATTCTATCTATTATTGACACTCCATCAATAATTTTCCCAGTTAGAGATATATGGTATAAATTTTTATTTTGCAAGCAAACAAGATATATTGTCACTAAGATTCATTCGTAATTGTTGCATATGTATGATCATCATAGTATAAGCATCAGCGCTATGAAATATTACTGGAAATGTGGATAGGTGTGCATGGATGTGTGTGGCAACAGGAGGAAAGAGTGACATTTGACATCACTGAACTTTGTGAAAAGTTACTTGTATCAAGTCATGCATGATGTCATTTCATGATTAACTTTTAAATGAATTTCTATAATTTTTGAGAATAACTTCTATTGGTTCAAAACAGACAGGCAAGATTTCTGTAAATTTTGTGTAAGTTTGATATTGAATCAACTGGACTTGTAAAAAAAACTCAAGGAATATACATGACCTTTTTGTATTCCTTAAGTACTGCAATATGAGGCACTACAATATCATTGACAGAATTGTGAGTGGATGAGGCAAGGATGTTGTGAATTTCATGAATGTAGAGACCATGAAACAGCTCAAAAAATGGGTGGATGTAACTCATTTTTGTTTATTTATCATATAGTTACCATTATAGACATTATAATAATTGTCATAATATTATTCATAAAACTAGTACAGTATACTAAAAACTAAAACAACAATAATAGATTTATAAAATAATATAAATTTCATAATACAATAATGTGATTTATTTTATACACAAAAAATTTATTTTGTACAGAAAAAAAATGTCAAGAATCGCAATAACACTGTTTTTCAATTTAAACAAAAACATTGTTTGACCACTGTAAAAAGTTTTCAAAAGAATAAAAGTCTGCCATAAAAAGTTCATACTTAAATTTGCTTTTAAAGTCTCTTCAGGGTAGTTTCTTAATGCTACAAACAATCTTGTTATAGAATGTTAAGCCCAATAATAAATATTCAAATTAATAAGCAAGTCTCAAAACACAATCCTTCAAACTACAAAGCAAGAAAAGACCACCACTTGGTCACCACTTGGGTTGGTAAACGTACAGTTTACCAATGAACCAATATTTGGTAACCAGTTTAGAGCTGAATCAATAACTACTTAGAATTTTAATATACAATTGTTTTTATTATCCTCAATGTCTCATAAAGCTAGATTTTTCTTGGTTAAGAACTAATTTATTATGAAAAAAAATCAACCCATAATCATATTGACTTCATCATATGCATATATGTGAACAAGATCATTTAAAGAGCTGCTGACTTTGACCTTTGTTATATCATGTGATCTTGTGTCACCAGATGTGAATTTTTTATTTAAGCTACTTTTTTTTATCCAAGCCTACATTCAAATCATTTATAAGATATACAGGGTGTCTGAGACAAAATACCCTAATTTGAACTGTCTGTAATACTACATATATTTGATGCATTAAGAAGATTGAAACAATAGTGGATACACATAATTATGAAGTTTTGCTTGTGCGATCACACCATTTCTACATGTGCCCCACAAGTGGCACAGAGGATGTCTAATTGATACTCAATTTCTCTCCAGGTAGCCTGCAGCATCTGTGGTGTAACTGTCTCGATAGCAGCTCTAATCTTCTCACAATCTGTTCCAGAGTTGTTACTTTGTCCTTAACATACCCCCACAGGAAGAAATTCATAGGAGTAATGTCAGGTGACTGGGGTGGTTAGAGAATTGGGCCACCTCTCCCAATCCATCTTTGTATAAATTTGTCAGTCAATGTGTTCCAGACTTCCAAATGCCAGTGTGGAGGTGCTCCATCCTGCTGGAAGAGCAGGTTCGGGTGTCGATGTCGTATCTGAGGGAACACAAAATTAACATATCAAGATGTGTGTGACCAGTGATAGTTGCCTTTGCAAAGAAAAAATGTCCAATAACTTCATCCTTCATTAAGCTACACCATACTTTGACCTAGGGGCAATCTTGATACTGTATGGTCTTTTGAGGATGTTGACTACCCCATATTCACACATTGTGTCTGTTGACCTTACCACTGAGGTGAAATGTTTACTCATCAGAAAACATAATCTTGGCTAAAAAGTTGTCTTATCTCAATGTGCTGAAGAATGTCTTTGTTAAATGTTGCTCGTTTGGGTTTATCGTCGGATTTCACTTCATGTAACAATTGCAATTTGTATGTATAAAGCTAAATGGGCAAATTTGAAATGGGTCGACAATTTGAGGTATCATCAACATCACCCTTCTTATATGAGGAAAGAACAGTAGCCAGTTTGAATCCATCAAGAAAAACTGATAATCTTGATTCATTAAGAACATTAAATGTTTAGAAATAACTGGAAGTGTGTGTTTGATCAACTTACTTGTTAACCCATAACGATCCAGGCAGTTACTATTCTTTAAGGAATTAATTATGTTTATTATTTCTGTAATGTCCAATAGATAAAAGGAAAAGGAAAGTTCAGTGCCACTACTTGTCTGTTTAAAATTAGAATACTTTTTTGTATTACTTGGCAAATTAAAAGTGACTTTTCTTGATAAGTCAACAAAAAATTGAGTAGTCATCACAAGTCAGTTTATCAGAATGTTTAACTGAATTCTGGTTGTCCATCTTTCATTCATTCGATTCATCACATATAGACATGTTCACCACTTTGATGAACATGTCTATATTTAATACCTCAATAATAGATCCAAAATATTAACTTTATTTCGTAAAGATTTTATATTCCAAGAAAATAAATAATCATTACTACTATCACCATGACTGCTACCATTGTCATTATTGTTATAGTATATGTAATATCTAAAGACAGGTCTGTTAGTACACTATGGCATCCTTACACTGCTCTTAACATCACTCAATGACTTCTCATACCAGCAGCCATAGTAGTGTATTGCAAAAATCTTCAATTAATTTGCACTGTATCTAATTATGATGTCATTATTATAGTAACAAAATATGTTCTGGTAATTTGTTATTACAAAATAAAATTATTATTTTGTTCAAGATGTATATGAAGTAATTTATTTATTTATTGAAAGTATATGTTCTTTTTTTTCTTTCTCATTTATTTAGCAGCTATAGCTATATAGAAGGAAAGTATGGTGATCGTTCAAAATTGAACATATCTAGTTTTCATAAAATTTTGACAGATTGACTCCCAAGGACCCCAGAAAACTGAAAAATGATATTGGTCAGAATCGGGTATATCCAGTTTTCACTGAATCTTGACAAATTGCCTACTTAAGGACTCCAGAAAAGCGAAAAATGGCATCAAAATTTCTATGACAAAATGTGCATATGTATGTTGGTGTGTAAATCGCCTTATATCTTTATAACTACTTGACCAATTTTCACCAAACTTGGCTATAATATTTCTATATATGGGCATTGATGCTATTAAATTTTTTAAAGGAAAAAAACAATTGTCTCCAGATTTTTCATAATTGAGGTTATTTTTTTTTTTATATAATTTTGTGAATATTAATAAACAACTTTTGTAAAAAAAACTTTTTTTTCTAAATTTCACCCCTTTCCCTAAAATTGGTTTTAATTTTGAAGAATTAGAAGGCAGTGCAAGGGGTGATTTTCATTAAATTTTTTTATAAATATTTTTGTGAACAATTATAAAAAATCTGATGTGGACACCACATGACTTCCTTGTACGACTATTAAATTACATATACACATTTTTTGCTGGACTTCATTTAAACTTATTTTATTTGAAAGTGAAGTATGATTCTCTAATTGTTTAATAAAGTGGACAGTACACAATTGCTAAAATATTAGTTATTAACATAAAATATTTTTACAATTACACCTCAAATCAACAATTTTACTTGAAATATTAGGATAGAGTAAAATTTCCTTTAATACTAATTAGATAAATGTATGCCTTATATCTATATAATACTATGTTTTTTTTTAAAATTATTATGATGTAACCATCAACAAAATGAAAACTAAACCAATTATCAGATGTTTCACCAAATCTGATATGGACACCACATGGCTTACTTATATGCCTATTAAATTACACATACATATTTTTTTTAAATGTGCATAACATTTTTTTTTTAATTGTACATGATATTTAAAAAAACTTCTGATATTTTTTCTTATATTTTCTTTTTTTATTGTTATTGAATTATTTATTGTAAAATCAGAGGTTAATAATTATGAGAGGGTGCTGAAAAGTTCGTGGTTTTGCCTATAAAGAATGGAGCCAGAGTTTTGAAATAATCTATTTATTCAATATATTCTCCCCTGAGAGTGATACACTTGGTACTTTGTTGTTGCAGCTTTTCTAGTCCGTGCAGATAAAAGTCCTGTGATTGGTTGCGAAACCAGCTCTCTGGAGCCTCTTTGACATCTTCAATGTCCTCAAAATGAAAAGAAACACCCTTCAGGTGTTTCTTCAAGTTCAGAAACAGATAATAGTCCGAAGGGCCTAGGTCTGGTGAGTAAGGAGGATGGTTGACCAGTTGTAAGCCCAGGGTCGTCAATTTAGCAGCCACAACGTTGGATGTATGCGCAGGTGCATTGTCATGCAACAAAAGGATTTCTTTGGCTAACTTCCCCCCAAGTTTCTTCTTAATTGCCTCCTTCAACTGGTCCAGCAGGTTAGCATAATATTGTCTGGTTATAGTAGATCCCTGAGGTAAATAGTCTACCAACAGAATGCTGTCTTTGTCCCAGCAAACTGATGCCATCACTTTTTTGGGCGATTTCTGGGTGTGAAACTTTTTGGCCGCAGGGAACTGCTGTGGTGCCATTCTTTTGACTGTTCCTTGGTTTCAGGATCAGAAATGTGAAGCCATATTTCATCCTCAGTCACCAACCTAGCCAAAAAGGCCTCTGGAGCTTCAAAATGCCACAAAACAGCTTTGGATGTCTCAGTTCATTCCATCTGTTGATCACAGTTCAAACATTTGGGCACCCACTTTGGTGAAAGCTTGCGCATGTCTAGGATTGTGGTAATAATGAAATCATCACACTCTCTGGGCTATCTTTTGGGTGGATATTTGCCAGTCCTCAAGAATGAAACAGCATTGCATTTTGCAGTGAGTTGAAATTTGAGGGCGCCCACTGCGGGGCTCATCTTCAGAAGTGAAATAACCAGTCTTGAAACGATATATCCAAGTTTTCACAGTGCTGTAGGAAGCACACTTCTCCCCCATTGTTTGTGACCTCTCATTGTGAATGTCCTTTGCTGACTTTCCCTGAAGAAACAAAAACTTCATGATAACTCGTAACTGCACTGACGAGAAACTTGCTTGAGACTCTGCCATCTCGGCTTTCATCTACAACAGAAAAAGTTGTATGAATCCTGGACACCTGATATTTGCACAGTTACATACAAAAGATTTCAAACTTTCAAGTGAACCCAAAGTTGTTTTCTATTTCAACCACAAGGCATCAAAGCCAGGAACTTTTCAGCACCCCCTTCGTATTAATAAATCAATATATTTAATTTAAAAAAAAAAAAGCATGAAGTTTGATTCGAACCAATATGCCTTCCTCTTATGAGATCCAAATAAATTCATTAATTAAAATTTCATTTGGCTGTAACTCTGGAACCATTGAAAATAAGCACCACTTATGATACATTGTTGAAAAGTTCTCAATGAAAACATATTACTGTAGTTAAGAAAAGTCCAAAATTCAAATTTTTATTGGATTTTGGGCTTTTTGGACACTTTTGGTTCAGTTGATTGTCATCAAAATGGGAGGTGCACTACTAGATGTTAGAATAGTTCTATATCCCAAATTTCAACATTCTACAGCTATTCATTTTTGAGTTATGTGAGGTACATATGTAAGTCTCTACAGACGTCACGCTGAAACTAGTCAGAATTGATTCAGGGATGGTCAGAATGGATATTTTTGTTGAAATCTGAAACCTGAAATATTTTGCAATCACAATACTTTCTTTATTTTGTACAAGGAAGTAAAAAAGTTTTGTGTAAAATGTTTTTTGCTAAATTGTACCCCCACTCAAAAAAATAGTAATAATTTTGAAACATTGTAGAAGACAGTACAGTGGGTCATTTCAGTTTTATTATTAGCATCTTATTGAATCCACAAATTTGTTCCCTATCAAAGTGGGGTCCTAACCCAGTCGCTCCCCCTTACACACTCCACATCACATTTAGTGGCCACAGACTACGCTGTAGCTGTCTGCTATGTTGTGACATGACAGGTGAGCAGTAGAATTAAATAAACGAATAATATTTAAAGTGTAAAAATTTACTTAATGTGGCTGCTAGTACTGCCACATTCACATGATTGAAATATAGTATTTGCACTGTAGTTTGAAACATTGCATTAAATAAACAAAATATATTTAAATAAAATGATAAATATTTTAAATTAAGTTATGTGTGTGTAAGCCATGTATCAGAAAAAAACTGTGTGATGGGAAAGGCCTACAACTGTGTTGATAACTTTTTTTCAAGTATGTTAAACTAAGGTTTTGCTATAAATAAACAGTAACAATAATGTAATATAAAAGTATATGAAATGAGTTGTTTATTTATTTTATTACAGGGTATAATGTTATGATTTTCTGTGAAGTGGGATAGTTAAATAACACATACACACCTATAACTAATATGATTGTGAACTTTGTAGGCCTACAAAATAAAAATATTAAATATTAAATTGTAAAGAAATACATAAATAAATAAAGTGTTAAAGAAGCGTGAGTAAGAATAATATAATTATAATCATTATTAAATTTATTCTAAAAAACAATCATGAATACTACAAAGATACTAATTTTATAAACATAAAATATAAAATGATTTCATACAAAATAATTTATATAGTAGTTCAAATAAATAAATACAGTAGAATAAGTAAATAACAGATGAAATAAATAATTAAACGAAATAGTAAAAATAAATGAATATGGTAGAATAAACAATTATAAAAAAATAATAATAAATACAAGTCTGTTTCATTTTGAGGTCTTAATTTGTCGCAACCAGTAGCAAGTGTTCCTCGTGCTGGGTTGCAGAAGTGGTGTTAGAGGCAGCTTGTAGGCAGGATCCATCTTAAGATTTTACATACAGTATAGAAGTTTGTTTGTTAGTTAATTTTTGTTTAACATCTTTAGGTTTTAAACCATCATCAGCTGGAAACTGAGCTTCATAGACCTCATACCCACTAAAACACCAATATCATGATTTGAATTCAATTTATTTTAAAAGTAAGCTCCCTTATGTTATGCCCTCCCATTCTAATCTCTCGCTCCTAAAAATGACAATTTACAGAAGACTTTATGACTTGCTCAGAAGGATGCTTTTCCCAATCATCTGTCAGTGGGAAAACCCAAAAAGGAAGAACCTGTTAAAACAAGATACGATGAGGAGCAATTTTTTCCAGTATCAGTTGCTGAGAAGGAGACCAAAGACTGGTAAAAAGTTTCATGTACAGTAATAAGGGAACAGTTTTTTATATTAGCAGTACCATTTTTAAAGGAATAATAAAATTGACCAGTTCTGCTGTGAGTTTTGTTTTACCAGTCTTTAACAGGTCCAGACCATGATTAGTAAAATCTCTTTTTTTTAGTTTATTATTCAAATATAAAAAAGAAATTCCTAAATCACTTTTTCTGAATTTTGCTTAAGAACAGAATTAACAACTAATATTTCCTCTGCTTGAACACTGTCATAATGATTAAAAGTATTTGCAAAAACTATTTTATTTTGTACCTTGCTAAAAGTGACTTAAAACTTTTAGTTGTCTTAAGCAAGGACAAACTGATCGGCAGTTTTCCTACATTATTACAATCCCCTATTATAACAGTTTAATTATTTTCATTCATTGCCCCGCTAAATATTTCAAACTATCAAACATTAACACAAAAGCTTTGCTCTGGGTTTATGAAAGAGTTAACACTAGAAAAGTTCTCATTAAATAAATCTGGTAATTTCTTCTGTAGGTTTTGCCTTTCATTCAAAGTAAGAATCCTTTTTTTCTTGAAATCAACCTTAAGTTACTCTACAGCTATGTCCTTTTTCAATGAAGAAGCTGTGAATGGTTCCCTAGAAAAATCACCAAGATCATTTCCAGATACAGAGAGCAAATGATCACAGATTTTCCTGACCAATCACTTCGTCAGCAGTTCCACAATTTTCCACTGAACTGTTAGAATGCTTAACCATTACAATACCCAGACATAAAATCATGAATGTCCCCAACTGCTGAATTTTTTTCTGATGGTTCTTAATTTGTAAATCTCTTAATTTATTTTTTCAATTTTTAGTGATTCCAACTTATCAGTGAGATTTGAAATATTTAAATTTAGCTTATTATTAATTGCAATTAGTTCATTTAGCTTCTGTTTAAGCTTTAACTTTTTTTTTGTTCTTCATTGTTCAAGAGTAAAACTGTTTGTGATTTCACTTCTCAAAAAGTTTTCCTTTTCCAACCTGGTTTTTGAACGTATAATTATTGTTTTTTATAAGTGCGGTCAAGTTATTATTAACTTTATTACTGCATCCAATTTTTTTTAGCACACTTACAATCTGAGGCAGAATTCTTACCACAGAATCTTCTGAATATAACATCCATTAAAAATTTCAGTTCTATATATATATATATGTTCACAGAAAATTCTGAAACTTCATCACCAATTTGCTCAGACTGTGGTGTCTTTAAATAATCAAAATTTACACTTTTGGCCATTTTCCTACCCCTTTGTGTCCTGTACATTTTGATATAGGTTACAATTTACTCGTTACTGTAATAGATTACAGAATTTCAACAACTCAAAGCTCTAACAAAATATAGAACCAAATATGTAATTTCATGGGAATAACACTTAAAAAGTCAATTAAGCAAAGCCTCATTTATAAGAAATTGAGATAGTTAGTCCCAAAGGATACAGACAAAAAAAAGAATTCAAGATGCACCAAGAGAGCTGACACAGCTGGGCAACAAACTGGAACCTCCTGAAAACACAGATTAAAAAATTAAAACACAAGTGAGGAAGAAAATATATTTAAATACACATAGTTATATGGCCTGTAGTTTAAATCCCTTAAGCATTTTATAAACATAAATAGACATAAACTTAGTTTATATCAATATTTATAAATGTTGGCATATAGTTACTTCATTAAGAAAAAATGTAAACCCTTTATTTTATTTTATTTATTAGACTAATATTATTACATATGTTAATCAAAAGTAATAATTTCCTTATCTCTATTGCAACTGTATTCACTATAAATCACTCAACTTCACCCAATTAGTCCAATGTCAATAAAATCAGTTTTAAATAATTTAGGTGCACATTCTATGATATTTTTTAATTTCTTATCCAACTGCACGAAACAAAAGCATATAAACCTCATGCTCCTAAGTTCTGCTTCACAATCAGTCTTACTTTTTTAATTATTGTTCATTTTAAACAAAACTTTCTTGTAACATCCTTACTAAAAATATATATTTTAAATTTAAACAATATATTAAAATAACAATTTTTTAACACCAGCACAATTAACTAAATACTAAATTTTATTATGATGTAGAGCACATTGTCCTGTATAGTGCACAGTCTGTGACAGTTTTTGTTGTAAAAAATAAATACTTCATCAACATAAAAACAACACAAAAAAAAATTTCAAACCTAATATTATGTGATATAAAACTTATTTAGAAAACATTCAGTCTACCACAAAAAAAACTGAAATCTTCAAGAACAGCAAACAGGCCAGCCTGATTTGTCAATCAACGAATGATAGATAAATGAAAAAGTTATTTATTCAGTTCAGAAGTCTGAAAAACTCAAGTAGGTCCTGCTGAATCTGTAAGTGTTAGATCCAGTATTTTATATTTATTTTGTGCAATTCAAATGAAAGTTTTTTCATCCCCTTTCTGCAATTCAAACAATGATGAATGACTTATTTTGGTTAACTACTTTAATGCCTTGTTGACTGAGTTCTCTAATAGGAGTCTGCAAAAATTGGTGTTACAGTGTGTTAAGTGCCTAGTTTGATGGCAGATATCTAGAAAATTAGTAAAATAAATATTGAGGAAAGATAATTTTTTAAAAACTTAGAACTTAAAGAAAATTTAATTAAAAATATCTCTAAAAATAATTCTAAATATTAATGCCTAAAAGTAAGGTTTTAAGTTGTAGGTTATTAAAAAATAAGCAAATAGGGCTGGAGAAAATTATAATTAAAAAATAAATAAAATTGAAAAATGTATTGAGTGTGATAATTTTATATATGAAGCATGAAACTATATATATATATATATATCAGTCCAATAAATGACTGTGTACATTCTGATAAAATATTTTTACAGATGTGAGAATTATTTACAACTTGCATCATCAAGTTGTAAATTAGTTTGCTATATATATATATATATATATATATATATATATATATATATATCAGTCCAATAAATGACTGTGTACATTCTGATAAAATATTTTTACAGATGTGAGAATTATTTACAACTTGCATCATCCTCTGTAAAAATTGCTGATTGAGACACTCTACTGTATTATAAGTAATACATTGTTTTTTAGCGATAATTTTTTCCAGTATATATGTGATTTCTCTCTAGGGGTTTTATCGATAGGAGTTAAATTTTGTTAATGCTTAGAGATACCTTTTTGTTATTGTAGGTTTTGCAAAAAATGCTTTTCTTTTTGTGCAATGACTTGTTAATCAGTGAAACTAGGTTTCTATACTTCAGATCAGTAGTTTTTTTGTTTAGTTATGGATTCCTTAGTAGTTTTTGATCGACTGCTTTTCCCAGTGATATAAATTAAATGTAAAGTTTTAGGTTTTTTATTTTGCTTATAGACTGCTACTTTTATTTCTTTACAGACACCTTTAATGGATACAAATATGTTGCAGCAATTACAACAGTTACAAAATATTCTTTTAAATCAAACACCAGTTGATTCAACACCAGTTAAAAAGGATAGCAATAGTGATCAGGTGATTTTATTTATTTATGTAGTGTTCAGTTTTACTTACACTTATATGGTTAGTCTTTTTTTTTTTTTACTGTTATTAGTATAATGATGGAAATTAGGAAGTAGTGTTTGTTTGTATATTAGAGTGAAAGTGTTTGAATTAAACAGTATTCATTTTTTATTTCATATGATTGTTTAAATTACTAGAGAAAAATTTTGATTAATTTTGTGCTTTTCTCCAGTTGGACAGCAGAAGCAAGTGGTATTAAAGCTTGTATCCTGTTTTACTGCATACTTCAAGTACACAATACTTTATTTTCACTTGACAGAAAATAATTTATTCAAGAAATAAATGACTGCAACACTTATTTACCCCAGTCTTTCATATAACTATAAGGTACCTGAAGTTTAAGAGACACTAGTCAGAGTTGCATTCTCTGCGAGTGATGAGTACATTATAAGTTATCACTTGTATCAATTGCTGTTTTATTTTTTTAGAGTTACTCATGATAGCTTTCTCATTACGTGTAAGGCATGTAATATATGTTATAAATGTAACTGGTATTAAACTATATAGTGTAGTTACAGTTTGTTGTACATTTGTTTTTGTTTTTTTAATTTAATCCAAATGGATGATTTGCAGCTTACTGAGAGTAAATTTTAATTACATTCACTATTCACAACAGTTAAATGTCTGTCATTGAAGAAAGACAAGCTCTCTAGTTATAAAAAAGTTAAATGAAATAAAGTTTTTATGCATACTTGTCATAAATAGTTGAATTGTAAACAGGCCGGTGAATTGTAAATTGAATACTAGATCATGGATACCTTTGGTGGTTGGGTTTCAATTCACCACAGCTCAGAAATGGTTGACCTGAGACTGTACAAGACTACATTTCATTTACACTCATACATATCATTCTCATTCATCCTCTGAAGTAATCCTGACAGTGGTTCCGGAGGCTAAACAGGAAAAGAAAAAAGGTGAATTGTAAAATCAGAGTAGAAGATGCCAAGTACGTAAAAAAATCATCATTCAGAAGGTGTTCATTTTGCTTCCTCGCTTGTGATATACACTAGATCAGCTATGTCCATCCCAAAATCATTACCAAGCCAATAAAATACTAGGAATGTGAAGTGAGCCGCACACCGCATAGACTAGAGGTATAAAGGGCCAGCTGCCTGTTATAAGTAAATTGTTTAGAACTAACATACTTATAATTTTATTATACAGTTTTCAGTGTAATAAAACAATATTTTTCAAAAATTCAAAACGTTTTAATTTTTTAATATGCTTTTATAATTTTTTTTTCATCAAATTCCTTTAAACATTTATTTTAGTTTCTAAAATAATTTTTTTTAAATTTTTATTTAAAACATGTATTTTATTTTTAAATTATATTATTTTAAAAGTAAAAACCTTTTACAGTATATACCTTTAGCGTCATAAGTTAAAAACTTAATACTATAAGAGTCATCTATGAATGTTGTAAAATAGTTTAATATAAAAAAATAGCAATGAAAATTGTATTACACTGTTAACCAGTCATAGCCAATATAGTAGATGTTCAGTTACTTGTATAAAATATATTATAATTTTTTTAGATTTTTTAATGCATAAAAAATGTATTTATAAGGGCCACAGAAAAGGAACAACTGAGCTGTGGATTGGACGTAGCTGCACTAGATATATGTAGGAACTTCTAAAAAAAATTCAACTTTTACTACCTTACTGATAACAGTACATCTTTTTTATACAAAAGTGACCTTAAAAATATGTAATGTGAGTTTTTGGGTGTGTCATAGCATTTTTCATTTAATATAATTTCCTATAGCCCTTGTGTTCATAGAATTGATGCTCAACTTAATAACACTATGAGAATGATTGCCAACACTATGAGAATGATTGCCGGGGTTATCAGGTTTACTCCTGTGGAATGGCTCGTGTTATTGAGCCACATACCACCCCCGAACCTGCACCGTATAAACGCTCTTGTAAGAAAGTACAAGAAGATTACGGACCATCGAAACCTGCCAATACATGAGGACATTGATTTTGCCAAACTTGTTCGGCTTCGATCTAGGAAGCCACCTATCAAAACAGCAATTGCTGCCACAGAGGACGGATTTAACCTAACTGATGCCTGGTGTCGAGATTGGACCACAAAGCAGGATAACCAAATTCCATGTATTACTCAAAGGCCGCTGGGTTTTGACTTGCCACGTAAGACATGGTCAATGCTAAACAGAATACGGACTCAGCATGGTAGGTGCGCTTATTTCCTGTATAAATGGGGTAAAACACCAACGCCCCTTTGTGAGTGTCCTGAAAATCAAACTGTCAGACACATCACAGAAGTTTGCCCTAGGACAGATTACGAAGAGAATCCTGGAGATTTTCTGATGGCGACTCCAGAAGAATCAGTAGCATATATTATTTTGTTTAATCTTTGTTTATAATTTTGACTGTAATTGGTGTTGTTTTGGTGCCATATGCTAAATAAATAAATAAATAAATTTCCTATTTTTATTATTAATGTTTATTATCTACTTAATTACTTTTAAATATTAAAACTTGTTTATGGAAATAATGATTACATTTCATGTTAGCTGATAGCTGGAATGTGATTGTTTTACATTGATGTGTCAAGCTTAATATTATTGTTAATTAACTAGTTTCTACTCTTGATGAAAGTGTATTATTATTGATTCTCATTCTTTATTTAGTGATTTTTAGTCACTAATTTACAGTATTTGAAGTATTTACAGAAAAAAGTTTGAAGATGAGCGGCTATTTTGTTATGAATTTTCTATCTAATTAATTTATGGTTTATAGAATATAATTAATTTTTTCGTCCTTAAATCCAGGTTAAATTTGATAAAAAATTATTGGATTTTGACTATGGTGACGAAGAAGATGAAGATGGGAAGACATCACCTGCGCAGGCTCAACAACCTCAACAGCAGAATCTTCCTTCTGCTATCGATTCTCTTGGAAGGTAAGTAAATCAGCTTTCTCTTTTTTAAATTTTATTTAATTTATTAGAATATTCATCAGCATTCATATTTTTTAGTAAATAAAGTAACATTTCAAAAAAAATTTCACATTTACATAAGTTTTTCACTGTATTTTATTGATTATTATTATTAATGTTAATATTTTATAAAATACAGTTTAATTAATTTGATTATTAATATCAGTATTGATTATTGAACCATCTAAGACAGCATCAATTGAAGAGAATTCACCCAACAGATTTTTTTTTTTTTTTAATTTAATCAGATCTTCTGTATTTGTAATGAATTAAATGTTGTTTTCTCTTTTTTACTCTTACTTTGTAATCTAGAATGCAATTTTTGCAACATTTTTTTTTTAATTTACCCTACAGTCTAAAATCATAATTTTGCAAGATAATTTATAATAATTTACTGTTTGCTCCAAGGAGACTTATAATCTTGTCACTTTACCAAATAGTTTACTGAAGTTGTACAGTTTTTTCGGTCATGTGCAATTATTAATGACAGTTGTTACAGATTTTAATGATTGTACTAAGGTGACATTTTCAGTTGTAATTGAATTGTACCAGTAGCTTTTTTTTTAATTTGTTGTATAAGTAGCTAATAAAATAATCACCTAACTGTAATTTTTTTTTTTAATAGCATTTTGTGTAATCCGGAAGTACTACGGCAGCTACAGAATTTACAGCTTCATATGAATCAGCAACAACAATTAAGGCAGCAGCAGAGTGATATGGAAGAAAAAATGAGAAAACTTCAGGAGATGAAACAACAGGAAGAAGAGTTTGACAAACATTTAGCTCAAACACTTCCTGTAAGTTGATAAATTACGTAAATTGTTGACTCTTGTGTTATGCTTTTTAATTGTTGTTGATAAAGTCTCTGCTTTTTGTAAATTTTAAGAATTATTTTCTTTGTTCCAATAAAGAAGATATAAAATTCATGTTTAACTTCTGCTAACTTTGCTACAATAATTATACTTTTTTGTTAGTTTTTATTGCATTATACATAGATAATTGTAAACTATTTTCTGATTTTGGAGATGTTATGTGTTTAATGCGTAAAAATGTGATTGACACATGACTAAATTACCAGAAGGAAATGGATGCTAGTTTCTGTTGGTTTATGAGTCACTCTCTTACTATCATGTTATATTTAAGAGTCACCACATCCCTAATTTTCCAAATGGACAATTTAAAAATTGGCCATTTTGATGTAAGACTAGTGGACCACTAGTAGACTAAGTGGTCTTTTTAATGTTCTCTGTGACATGATGTATGGGTGTATCTTGAAAACAGTTGGTTTGAGATATATATATATATATCATTCTCAGTAAGACATAAAGTCAGTCAGATGAAGTCATTTAAAAAAATGTTGCGAATAGCTGTATCTTAATAAGCCTTTATGCAATACTAAATAAGATTTATTGGCAAACACTTACATAATAATTTATAGAAGGCGTTGAAGATTATGTCCATCCACTTCTATACACTTGTCAACACATTTTACCATGCTTCTGACTACTTTTGTTATGTAGGTATTTCCCAGATGGCAACGTTAATGTTTGTCTTCAATTCCTGCAGTATTTCTTTTTAGTTACCCCGTAAAAAGAATTGTGGATTAGTCAGATCAGGGGATCTTGGTGGTCACAATCGTATAGAAATGATTCTTCCACTGAAAAAATGCTGTAGCATCTCCATAGTAAAGCAAGTGGCACTGTCCTGTTACAACCAGCAATCAGACTATGAACTGTTGAATAATTTCTCTGTGAATGGCATCATCACAGTTTAAAAAAAAAAGAAGCGGATCCTATTATTCATTGCCTTGAAATTGCACATCATATGCCTATTCTTTGTGGGTATAGGGAAAATTCAAAGAAAATGAGAGGGTTTTCAGCACCCCCAGGTCTGGTAGTTCTGACTATTGACATACCCACCAAGGTGAAACTGCATTTTATCTTTGAAAAACACTTGATCTAAAATGCCAGTCTTGCCTCTAACAAAGTTCTTGAACCATTGACGGTAGTGAACCTTTTTAGCGTAATCAGCATTAGCTAGCTCGTGGAAAATCTGTATTCGATACAGGTAACATTTCAGTATTCTTCTCACTACAGTGTGGGCTGAACCTACTGAAATGTTCTTTTCCCAGAGTAGTCTGCTAAAATTTATGAGGAGATTTTGTAACTGCCGATATAATGACCTGTGTGATTAAAACTGTTCTGTTGGGATAGGATATCAAAAGTTTCTGGTCTAACACCAAACATGTTTTGCAAAATTTTTTAACTAATTTCTGAATAACACTTTACTGCTGCTTCCTTTTAAAATTTCTCCCTGAATTTTCACCAATACACAACATGAGATTTTCGTCTCTAGTAAGTTTTCATCACGAAAACAAGTTCTTCATCAGTTAATCATATTTTAATAATCAACAACACAATTATGCAACCTTGTTCAAAAGCCACTGCTTGACACAGACTGGCAATACTGAAATGTACAGGCAGTAAACAGATTCCACCACTCCAGCTCCAGTTGTACCAACATCTTGTACAATATTTTACCCATCTCACACCTATACATGCATTTCAACAAAAATATGCATTTACTGTAAACTACTGAGTGATGGAGCCTCGTTTTTGTTGAATGCTATGTATAACACTTAAAAAATTTATTAATAGGCAAAAAATGTATTAATAGGCATAACTCATATATTCATTTGAAGATTATAGTAGAAGACATTTTCCCACAATATATGTCTTCCCATTAAAACTACTTAGTTGGGCCCTTGATGTTGAGGTTCTGTTTTTTGTAGTTTCATTAGCTATGAGATTTTTGAAATAATTTTTGTAAAAGAACAAATTCAATATTTTATGAGGTAAATGCACTAATTGCTATTATTGGCTTGGAAAATTCCCCACTTTACTCACCAACTGCAGATATAGAAGTTTTTCTATCAACATTTGACATCAGTTTAACAGACCCATCAGAAACTATGCACTCTTTGTTTTTGTAGGCCTAAAAATATGATAAACATATCACTGAAAAGAAAACTGTAAGGGAGAAGAAAAAAGTAAAAATATATGAGGAATGGTACAAATACCTACAAAACAGCAGTGGCAGTTTTCAACCCAACAGCAGGTAATGAAATCCTTCCTATAGAGGTATATCTCCTTTCGATAGGTATTGAAATAATTTTTTATAAAAGAAGACAACCTATACTTTTACCGTTTACAATATAAGAACAAGAGAATGCCACTGCTATACTTGGCGTGAGGGTATCAACAAAATGGGTGTGTGAGAAATACCTACATGTGTATTCATGTATCTGAAGCAGCTGTATGAAGGTGTTAATGGAGTTTACTTTTTCTGATTATAAACAAATAATTGGAGCAATGCTGTTTCAAATTTAGTTAGTAAATTTAAAAATATTAAAGTAATTGAACACTCATTCAATGAACTGCCATCAGTATCAATAACAACCGTAACAATAACAATAATAAAAAATAAAATATCAAATAACCTAGTAACAGAATTACAAATTACAAACATTATTTCAAATTACTTCACACCATATCATGGGACATTTTTTTTGTCTGCAGTCAATTGATTGGTTTGATGCAGCTCTCCAAGATTGCCTATCTAGTGCCAGTCGTTTTATTTCAGTATACCCTCTAACATCCCTAAAAATTTGTTTTACATATTCCAAACATTGCCTGCCTGCACAGTTTTTCCCATCTACCTGTTCTCAATATCAAAGCAACTACTCCAGGATGCCTTAAGTGTGGCCTACAAGTCTGTCTCTTCTCTACACTACTCTAAACTATATTTTTCCAAATACTTCTTCCTTCATTGATTTTCCGCAGTGCCTCTTCATTTGTCACTTTTATCCACCCATCTTATTTTTAACATTCTCCTATAGCACCACATTTCAAAAGTTTCTAATCTTTTCTTCTCACGTACTCCGATCGTCCAAGTTTCACTTCCATATAAAGCTACGCTCCAAACATATACTTTCAGAAATGCTTTCCTGTGTTTAAATTAAGTTTTGATGTAAGCAAGTTATATTTCTGACTGAAAGTTCGTTTTGCCTGTGCTATTTGGTATTTTATATCACTCCTGCTTCGTCTATCTTTATTAATTCTACTTCCCGAATAACAAAATTCTCCTTCTTACTGTGGACTTTTCTTGCCCTATTTTTATATTCAGTGGTCCATTTACTTTATTTCTACTGCATTTCATTACTTTTGTTTTGTTCGTGTTTATTTTTATGTGGTAGTTTGCAAAGGACTTCATCCATGCGATTCATTGTTTCTTCTAAATCTTTTTTACTGTCTGCTAGAATTACTATATCATCAACAAATCATAGTATCTTTATCTTTTCACCTTGTACTGTTACTCCGAATCTAAATTATTCTTCAACATCATTAACTCCTAGTTCTATGTAAAGATTAAAAAGTAATGGGAATAAGGAACATCCTTGTCAGGCTCCCTTTTTTATTACTGCTACTTTCTTATGCTCTTCGATTATTACTGTTGGCAGTTTGGTTCCTGTAAATGTTAGCAATTATTCTATCACAATTCTTGAACTCTAAACTTTTTAAAATGCTGAACATTTTATTCCAGCCTATGTTATCAAATGCCCTTTCTAAGTCTATAAATGCCATGTATGTTGGTTTATTTTTCTTTAATCTTTCTTCTACTATTAATATGAACACTAAAATTGCTTCCCTTGTCATAGAGACAAGGACTTTACCTGAAACCAAATTGGTCTTCTTCTAACACTTTTCCACTCTCCTCTCAATTCTGTACAGAATTCTATAGTTAAGATTTTTGATGCATGAGTAGTTAAGCTAATTTTTCTGTATTCTTCACTATTCTGTTCATTCTTCTGCTCCTGGTTTTTTTGGTATCATGACAATAACACTCTTTTTGACGGAATTTCCCCTTTTTTGTAAATATAATCTATATTTCATAATCTATCTATCGCTTTCTCACCTGAACTGCGCAGTAATTCTGCAGGTATCCCATCTATCCCAGGAGCCTTTCTACTATTCAAATCTTTTATTGCTCTGTTAAATTCAGATCTTAGTATTGTAGCTCCCTTTTCAACCTCTTCAACTTCCTCTATAACACCAATTTCTAATTCATTTCTTCCATATAACTCTTCAATATATTCCACCCACTTATCAGTCTTTTCTTTCGTATTATTAATCAGTTTACCATTTTTATTTAACACATTATTAGATTTTAACTTACGTACCACAAAATTCTCCTTATTTTTCCTGTTCTACCCACTTTCCACTGAAGAACTTTCACTTCTGATCACTTTTCTTTTGCTAATTTGCACTTTAGTATTTCGTAACTGTCAATAGTTCCTTTTACTATCTTCATCACTAGCATTCTTATACTTTCTACGTTCATCCATCAGCTGCAATGTATCCTCTGATATCCAAGGTTTTCTACCAGTTCTCTTTATTCCGCCTAAGTTAGCTTTTGCTGATATAAGAATTTCCTTTTTAACATTCTCCCATTCCTCTATATTTTCTACCTTACCTTTTTTACTCTGACCTCTTGTGATGTCCTCCTCAAAAATCTTCTTTACCTCCTCTTCCTCAAGCTTCTCTAAATTCCACCGATTCATCTGACACCTTTTCTTTAGGTTTTTAAACCCCAATCTACATTACATCATTAAATTATGCTCGTTATAAATGTCTGCTCCAGGATATGCTTTGCAGTCTACGAGTTGATTTCTAAATATCATGATATAATCTATCTGATAGCTTGCAGTATCACCTGACATTTTCCATGTGTATATTCTTTTATTATGATTTGTATACTAGGTGTTGACAATTACTAAATTATACTTCATGCAAAACTCAATAAGTCAGTTCCCTCTTTCATTCCTTTTGCCCAGCCCATATTCACCCACAATATTTCCTTCCTTATCTTTCCTAATGCATGCATTCCAGTCTCCAACTATTATTAAATTTTCATCCCCTTTCATGTGTTTAATTGCTTCGTCAATTTCTTCTTTGCATATACACACGCTACCTCATCATCATCATCATCATCGTCACTTGTAGGCATATAAACATTAACAGTCTTTGTCAGCTTAGATTTTGATTTTATCTTGATTACAATGATTCTGTTGCTAAGTTTTTTGAATTTCTCTTTTCTCTTGCCTGTCTTCTTGTTAATTACAAAACCTACTCCTGCCTGCCCTTTATTTGACACGAGTTAATTATTCTAAATCACCTGACCAAAAGTTGTTTTCCTCTTCCCACCAAATCTTGCTAATTCCTACTACATCTACATTTAATCTATCCATTTCCCTCTTTAAATTTTCTAACCTACCAACCTTTTTTAAGCTTTTAACATTCACGCTCCAACTCATAGAATGTTATTTTTTTTATTTTCTGGTGATCCCTTCCTTAGCAGTTCCCACTCGGAGATCCAAACCGGGGACTAGTTTACCTCTGGAATATTTTATCAAGGAAGGCTTCTCATCATGTAACATCTTTGTTACATGAATATACAGATAGCTACATTTTCTTGGAAAAAAACAGCTGTAGTTTTCCATTTCTTTCAGCTGCGCAGTACTTAGAAAATTGAGTGATGTTCATATGGCTGTTTAAGTCTTCCTAATCTATGCCCTTAACAAATACTGAAAAGGCTGCTGCCCTCTTTCAGGAATCATTCCTTAGTCTGACTCTAAACAGATACCTCTCCGATATGATTGCTCCTTCGGTCCAGCTACTCTGTATCACTGAGCATTCAAGCCTCTTCACCATTGGCAAGATCTCATGATTCATAGACGTAGATCACGGCCGTAGTGAAGGAGATTCTGCTCACTCCACTATTCCAGCATCCATGAAATCTGCTTTAGTGTTATATTTGCCATCCTAACTTACATCAAAATTCAGGGTAGTTAGACTATCAAAACCATTTATAATAGTTCATTTGTTTTCAACTAACATGTTTTTAGATTTTAAGGAAGTGGCAGTTAATTTAAGAATCTTAAATGTAAGGAAAGATGATAATTGAGACAAAACTGACTGGACTAAATTTGTAGTATTAATAGTAAAGAAAACTGAACCTGATAAGTTGTTTTTGTAAGTCAGTCACTTGATGTCACAATTTAAATCTTTTTTTTTTTTGGTTTCTATCATTGTGTTGCATGCGCTTCAGAGTGTTTTGCCTTGTAAATAAAAATTCAAAACATTTTCCTGATTTGTTTTTGAACATGGACACTTTTACCTGAGTAATCTGAAAATTTGAAAAACAACTAATTTTTTATTTTCTTAAATCATTTCTTTAAATGATTTAAGAAAATTTAAAATTAAAATTACTGAAAATTTCTAATTGCTCTCCTATAAATTAAAAAATTAAGTTGTGCCCCTTTGTAAAGTTAGGGATGATCTCTGTCAATCATTAATGCTAGAAAAACATTAATAAAATTTTTTTTGGTATGTTTACTCAGCCTCTCACTGTAATTCTCTATTGCTCTAGATAAATTGTTGTCTGAATATTCCTCCCATTTCAAATGTTAATATATTTTATTTTTTGGCTTTATAAACTTTAATTTAGGAATTTGTGGTCACATTTCTTACACACTCCTTGTAATGTCAATGAGTCGTAACAACAATAAATTGTATAATTTTAATGGTGTTTCATCAGGGTCATTCAGAAAGTTCTCAGCCTGATATAGAGGTGGTACAAGTATGACCAAATAAATATGATTATATTTGCCAAATATGATCCTGTAGATGGCATGCTTTTTTTTTTTCTTTTTTTTCCTGTTTAGCCTCCGGTAACTACCGTTTAGATAATTCATCAGAGGATGAATGAAGATGATATGTATGAGTGTAAATGAAGTGTAGTCTTGTACATTCTCAGTTCAACCGTTCCTGAGATGTGTGGTTAATTGAAACCCAACCACCAAAGAACACCGGTATCCACGATCTAGTATTCAAATCCGTGTAAAAAACTGGCTTTACTAGGACTTGAACGCTGTAACTCTCGACTTTCCAAATCAGCTGATTTGGGAAGACGCGTTAACCACTGGACCAACCCGGTGGGTTGTAGATGGCATGCTGTGAAGTTTCAGATGCACGCATTTAGTTGCTTGTTGGTGGTAATAGAATAAAGTAAACAAGTTTTGATATTTCTGAAGGATGGGTAAAATTTAAATTTTCATAAAGTAACTTTGTTTAACTCTGAATGACATACAAAATGAATTAGATTCCACTTTAAAGGTGGAACTCTTTGTTTTTGATAGTAAAAAAATGGGGTGATGGTTTAAATGGGGCCATATATCCTTCAAGATGATGAGTGCCCCGGTTACCCAAAATCCACTGCAATTGATAAAATCATCATGAAAAATCCACACTGCTCTATTAGATGGTCACTGACTGAATGGTATGTGAGTTTGCTGACATTGCAAATATCACAATATGAGGTTCATCCCAGAAATAATTATACTGTTTTTTTATTTAATTATCTATTGGACTTACCTGAAATTACTAGTTACCTGCTTCAACGTATGATCCTTGGGAAGTTACACAACAGTTCTAACATTCATAGCAGTACCGGAAGTCATTTTCTTTAAGTGTGTATAGCTCATCAGTTAACAGTTTTTTTTTTTTTTTCATCATCCTGAAATGATGACCCTTCAATGTAGTGAAGAGGTAGAAATCGCACGGAGCTAGATCTGGGCTGTAGGGGATGTTTTTTTTTTGCCAGAAATTCTTGAATTGAAAGCGAAGTGTGACCTGGCACGTTATTGTGGTGCAGCACCCAATCATGTCTGTTCAGACTGACTGGACCCATTTTCAGTCATTCCAAGACATCTTTGTAAAAGTTGCTATTAAAAAAAATCATTGTTTTTACCTTGGATCTGTTCATGCATGCTTTCTTTGAACCAAGGAGAACTGTTTGTGTGTCATTTCAAATTTTGCTGTTTAGTTTCAGGATCGTATTCAAACATCCATGATTTTATTACTTCATCCAAAAAATTTGGCTCAATTTCAAGTCTTTCTAGTAAATCCTGACAAATTTACATCCAGTTCACTGTTTGCACCACACAAGTTTTTCTATTCGAGTTTTGAATAAAATTTTTGCATGTGTAAACAATCTGTTAAAATTCTACAAACTGCATTTTTATCCAATCCTGTTTTTTCTGCAATCATCCTGACATCAACAGTTTTTTGCAATCACAACTTGCACCACTTCCACATTTTCATCGTTTGTTGACGATGTCTTCCAGAACAAAGGTCATCTTCAACATTTTCTTGGCCCTCTTTGAAAGCTTTGTGCTATTTAAAAACAACAGTTCGCAATTGAATGGCAACTTCATAAACTTCGGTTAAAAATCAAATGTTTCTGTGGCAAACCTGTTGAGTTTCACACAAAATTGATAGTGTAACATTGTTCAATATTTTCCCCCATTGCAAATGTAATGAGGTTATAAAACATGACTTTGCACAAACAGCAGTAGTGCGTAACTAACTTAACTAATTGAGTTGAAACAAGTATTCATGTGCGTTCAAGATGCTATTCACCTACGCGCTATACATCAAAAGCATTTTACATTACTTGTTCATAGGAAAATCAGTACACGTACTTATGGGACAAACCTCGTAGACTGATTCCACCACAATTTACAGTGTTTTAGATATGAAAAAGCTTTCCACTTGATGAATGCCATATTTATTAACAGTCAACCAAAAACATATTTTGACAACATTTCTCAAGGGTGTTTAGACATAATTAAATACAATTCTGCTGAGTTTCTTCAACATTTTTATGAAGTAGATGAAACATAGGTTCACCATTACATCCTAAAACCAAACAGTTGGTGGGAGCAGATGAAAGTGCACCACAGAAAGCAAAAATTGTCCCACCTGAAGATAAGGTCATGGCTATTGTTTTTTTGGGATTCTTGTAGGGTGGTGGTCATAGACTACTTGGAAAACGGCAGTAATATTCCCCATCACAGGGGAGGAATTGTACTTTACTACTGGACTAATTGAAGGTGCTATTCAGGCTAAACATCCCCATCTGACCAAAAAGAAAGTGCTCTTTCAACACAACAATGCGCTTGCACATACATTGTGTGTACCAGATTTGGCTCCTAGCATTTACTTCTTCTCAAACTTGAAGAAATGGCTCATAACATGAGGTGAAAGCTCAGACAATTGCTTATTTTATAGAATTCGACACTTACGGTATTAAAAAGTTGGAAAGTCTTTGGGTTAAATTTTTGGAATTTCAAGACTGAAAAATAAAAATAACATTTCTTAAAAAATCAAGTGTTTTGTTTATCAAGCTGAGAACGTTTCAAATGGCATTTGTACTATTATCAAATTGGAACAACTCAATATGCATGACCAGCGTATTAAATTATAACCATTAGTCAGTGGAAATAAATGTACAGTTTTTAACAATCTCTAGGTGACCCTTGAATGCACTGCTTTGAGAATTGTGTTGTCCTCATGAATGTTTCTGTGGCATCATATTGGCACTTCCCCATAGTCAGCGAGGATGTCTCTTGTTTATTAGGAATTCAATCGGTGGAATTGTCTAATAAGTATTAAATCAGGTTAAATAATATATATGAAGTATGGCTGTATGCAGAATAATTTCTATAGTAACCTGTTTGTCTACATAAATTTTCTGTCAATTAATTTGATTCCAGAGTTTACCATTTGCAAATGAGTGTGACTTTAAACTGAATACAGAAACTACTGGCCATAGTGGTACCAATATATCTCATCAGGTTTATCAGCATCAACAAGTTCAATCACTGCCTACATTTAAAGGAGTTGATGTAACGCAGCCACCTCCTGGTTATCCACAAATAAATCAAACAAGTCCTCTAGAAGATGGTGAAAGAGCAAATTCAGATGTTGATGAAAGGCATGCTGGGTAAGAAAGTTCCAATTATTGTTCTAAATATATTTACTTTCATTTAACTAAATGGATAATTTAAAGGCAAATTGATTTAATCTAAGATAAAAATAATTATAATATCGAAGAGAGGTTTTTTTTTAAACTATTGTTTCACTTATATAAGATTCTTCATATATCAGCTTAAACACAGCTCAAGTATTAGTTTTTATAGGCTGTGAAAGTATATTTTAAGGTGATAGACTACCTCAGAATTTTTACCAATTTTATATTTAACTTAGCAGTCCAACTACAGCTGTAGTATATTTGCTAAAGTTACCATACAGGGTAGTTAGCATAAAATAATGTTTAAATTTATACATTTGTTTGGGGAAGGGTTGAGTGTATTAGTGCGTAAACATTTTAGAAGATGTTCCTCTTTTTTGTCAGAAAAATTGTCACTTAGAAAGAGCTAGATAATTATTAGAGATATTTTGGGGCTAAATAATTGGTTTGAGTAGAAGTATTTGAAGTTCATCAAACCAAATTCTCAAAAAAATACTTCCAATCAGAAATTGTTGAACAGGAGCGTTTTTAATTTTAATTACAATTATTGAGTATTGTGGGTGTTTAGAGACTATACTTCACTAATATGTACTCACTTATTGCTTAACTAAGATGATTTATGAGAACTAATTTATTAAATGTGAACCATTACCATTAATGGTTGATAATTCCATTACCATTTTTCATTACTTCAGTAGTTTTATTTATTATTATTTATTTATTCTACAAATATTACTAATAGCTGAATCCATATTTATATGATACTAAAGTTATTTAGTGTTTGATGCAGTTCAGCTTCATATTTTAGGGAAATTAGTTGTAATAACCCTAGCAGTTTCTTAGAAAGTCTTATAGCGTGTTCATTCAAATAATTTATGTAGTGATTTCTTGTTTGAAGTAAACAGTATATTGTCCATAGAAAAATTTGTACTCCTAACTTTTCATGATGTACTGGAATTTCACTATAATGGAATTAGCCTTTTATAACTGGCTGTTAACCATTCATTCCACCTGTTTGTTAATTACTTTGCTGAATTTTGCAAGAGTGCATTGAATCTATAGCTAATTGTATATTCTTATGTTCAAGTAATTATGTTTTTGTTGTTCCTACCCCAACTTGTTTAGTATAGATAAAATGTAGTAGTGGTTTATTGCATGGAATAAGAATAATGTATCCTTACATAGGAATTTATCTACAGTGGGTATTATTATTTTTTTTTAATCCTTAACAACCATTCATGTGTGTACTTCATAAGGTTGCTCCAACGCAATTTTAACTTAAGGATAGAAAATCTTTTAGCAATCGTACAACATTATTTTACATTAAATAATAAAATATAACATTTGTAGTTTGGTTGATAAATATTACGAAAAATGTATGTATTATAGGAAGAGACAGAGAATCAGTTATTGCATACTGTTTGTTGCATTGGGAATTTTTCCATTAATTAAAATTTTTTATTGCACTTAATTTCTTTAAATTAGATCAATTAGTTGATAAAATTTTCAATAATATATAACCTTTTATAACAATTCAAGGATTTCTATACATTTATTTCATAATCTATTGTAAAAAACATTAACCTTGCCAATTTTTTAAAAATGTGTTATTTTCAACCAAAATCTGTGTATTTTGTTTTTATTCACACTTGTCAAATTCTGATAAACATCCTAGTGTTTTTTTTTTCAATTTCTTCTCATGTGTAAGGGTCAGTGAGAATTCAATCTTAACATTTTCCAAAAACAAGTCTGTTAAATATTGATAAAATTATTTTGTATACATTTATATAAATTCTGCACCTGGTAATTTAGACATTTAATGTATGTTATAGCTTCATTTTTGAAGTATTTTGCTACTTAATTTATGGCCTTAAATAATAGATTTCCTTTTTCATTCGATGATGCATTCTTTTTATGTAGATTACTTATTAAACATTACAATTTGAATAGATTAGGATTTTCATTTGTTCTTTCTTACCATTTAATTTTAGTCAGGACTTATAAATTTCCTGATGATGTCCATTGATATTTTTTTTAAGATTCTTGAAAGAGTAAATATTTTTGATTCTCGATCTATTTAATTTCCATTTGTATAATTGCAATATTGCAGAAGCTTGGGTTAACCCGGTTGTAGAATTCTAGTGTCTTGTGAAGGTATGTGACTGAAGCACACTTAACAGGCAGTTCAATTCATTAGAAAAATTACAGCTCCATAATCTAACATTAACTCATGGTTGTGTCTAAACTCATATTACTCCATTGGTCTCCTGAAAAACAGCTTATATTTTATTTTTTAAATGAAGTATGTCAAGTTCGATAATATAATGTTAAAGTGAATAGATTACACTATGTCAAAAGAACTATTTTAATATTAAAGTTATACATGAAGTTGGAATATGTACAGCAAGATAAAATATATTAATAGATTATTTAACATTACGACAGTTCTTTTAGTTATATTCTCTCAGAAACTTCACAAGCATGATTTACATAAAATTATAAATTAAACTTACATGTAGGTCATACATTTTTAATGAATAAAATTTATACATTTTATTTCATGATTATGTATGTTTTTCCAGGATTCGAAATTGGGTTTCAGATGCTATGATGAGAAGTCAAAATTTAAACAGGTTGGTTTATGTTAGGTTTTATTACAATTTTTTTTTTCAAATTAAAAAATTGGTTGAATTTATTGGCAGAATCAACAATGAATGATATTCGTTCTAATATCCAGTCCTAATTATATGAGACTAGCTGTTTTAAAACCTCAGTTAACATTTTATGCATTTGTTTGTTGACCTATAAATATGACATCTATAAATATTTTTTATTTAAAAAAAGTCATTGTACTGTAGGGTCATTGTACTGTAGGTTTTTAAACCAAAAAATTCTATATAATTATGTTCAAATTTAAGACTTTTATTTTTATCTATTGTAATTAGTAAGAACCAACTTTCTATTTTGGCATGTTCCACCAAAATACAGAATACCAAGTTTAATTTAAAACTATTAATTTTTATGTTTTTAATAATTACTATTAATCAATCATTTTTTAAAATCTTTAAATTTAACAAAAAAATCAATTTAATTTAATATTATACTAATAAGAATATAACTAAAATTATCATTATTTATTCCTTTACTACATATATTATTAATGCAGAAATATGACAATTTTGTAATTATCCAAAGATTTGTAATTAATATACTTTAAAAAAATTAATTTTGTGGATTAAATACAATATATGAGGGGGACTGGTTTCCATATGTATTGTAATTTATTTAGAACTATAATTTCATAGTTTGTTTTAACCTATGATTGCTATTTGGTATTATTCATCTAACTGAATTTTTATTTTTTAAACACCTGCACTAATTATAATAATAAATAACGCAGTAAAGTTAAAAAAATTATGAAATAATATATGCTAGTCATGAAATTTCTACAAGATTTCCTTGTCATAAAAATAGTTCCTGTGAAAGTAATGTGCAGTCTAAGCTATACTAAATTTTACAATTTTGCTGTTGAGCATCCTGAGTGATTCTGATACAAAACATTTATTTGATTAACCAACCAGTAAATTTTAAATTACAATGAAACTCTAAAAATAGTCCGTAACATTTGAGCCATATTCTTCACAATCTAGCATTATTACTCCTGCCTATTTCTGTAAGTTAAACATTACACACCACATAAGAGGATTTAATAGAAGTTGTTATTAAATGAATTGTTTCAGTAGTTGTTATTGGAAAAGAAAAGTGAGAAGTAAAATCCCAGTCATATAAAAACAGTGTAGTGTGTTCTCTTGACTTTCTAGTTTTTTTAGTGAGAATGAATGCCTTTGCTCCATTGTCTGTTGCTTTAAACCTCTAAATTTGTTTGCTGCTATATGGAACGCATATAGCAGCTGATTTATATCTTTATTCTGTATATAATCACTTTGTTTTCTATATAATTACTTTGAAAATGGTCTTTATACTAGCTACTTATTTTTTGTTATTCATAAATCATCTTTAGTACCCTTTGTTACTGCTTCCTACAGTCAAATGATCTGGCACAGTTTCATAGTGAGCAGTCTGAAATCATTGTTGACTACTTGGTGCTAACTGCCCCGTGCATGTGCATCAAGTTTGTTCTTCATTGAGCCGTGTTTATAAATATTTTATTACTTATAGCATTTTAATACTGAATTTAACATATTTGACAAATGTGGTTTGTGTGAAAAAATGAAGATATTCCAGTTGTGTAATTGGCAGAGAACTTTAGTGAATCTACTAAAAAATTGGCAGTAAACTTTATTGAATTTAGTGAAGAATCTATGCATATGAACTGCTGTTTTAGTGTTTGTGGCTTGTTAATAGATGAGAAAGTCAGTATTTATACTGGGAACAACTGCAGTCCTATAACAAAGATATTCAGTCAGTAATTTTTTGAATATGCTGAGTAGATATAATTACACAGAATTAATTTGTTAATTTGACTGTAAAGCAAATTTAGAGTATTAAATTATATTAAGTTGTAATATTACAACAGTAAACTAAGTTATTTGGGGGGTTGTATAAGATTCTAAGAACTATTATATAAATGAGAAATAATATTTTTAGTGTAATAAAGTATTTCTGGATTATTATTTATGGATTAATATATGTAAAATATTTTTGGATTATTTTCTATAGTAACTATTGACTTACTCCATATAGGATATTGCAACTGTCATTCTCCGGTATTTTATTTTTCAGTGCTTAAAAGAATTTTTGTTTTATTGAAAATTATGATAGGATTATCATTTTTGATAAACTGATAATTACTTTAATTTTTATATTTTTAGGCAGCAAGGTAATGACAGCAATGCTCAGGTTGTAGTTATTGATAGTGAATCACCTAGCGAATCGCCTAGGCAGAAAAAAAGTAGAAGTAGGTACAGTAGGTCATCTTCAAGGTCGAGATCAAAAAGAAGATCACGGTCAAGATCGCATTCGAGATCTCGTTCAAAACGAAGAAGGTAAGATATCGTTAAAAAGAGGATTAAAAAAAGTAAATTTGCATGTTAAGGAAATGTATTTCTTATTACATTTTTATATTTATGTCTTATTTTAAGTAATTACATGTAAGTTTTTTTTTTTATTAGATCAAGATCATATGACAGAGAACGTGATTATGACAGGGATTGGGAAAAAACGTCCAAGAAAGATTCTGATAAGGAAAAGGAAAGAGAGAGAAGGAAAAAAGGATTACCACCGTTAAAAAAGAATCATTTAGCTGGTGAGTTTGAGTGAATTGTTAAATTTACCGTAGTTACAAACTAATTATTTCAGGAACAATTTTGTTTAAAGAAATTATATTTCTACAAGTGTTAGGTTTTATATTTATTTCTTTTAATTATTCAGCCACTGGTTTAACAATCAGAATCTACATCTACTTTTTCTTATAGAATAGAATTTGGTAAAGGGAAAATGGTCTATGGAAAATTGCAGTTTTAAATGTAAAATGATTTCAAAAAAGAAATGAAATAAATTTATTGATATATTTTGAAATTACGGTAATCGAAAAACTGTTTTAAAGGGTTTCTAAATGCCCAATCTTTTCCATTATCAGTACATGACTGTAATGTTTCAGTAAAATTGTTAATGATATGGTATGCCAGATGTCAATTCAGATTAATGCTTTCTGTTTCTTGCTGTATTTTTTTCATTTTAATTCCCCGATTGAGTGAGTTTGATTACAGAATACCTTTTCTTTTAAGGTAAGGTAACCTTTACCTTTTCTTTCAAACTGCTGGTTTCTTTCAAAAAGAAAGAAATCAGCAGCTGAAAGATTTGGTGACTTTTGTAACCATTGATGGTGTCCAAAATTATTCTGTTACCAAACATTTTATATAGAAAGTACTTCATGCCACTAGCTGTATGTTTAGTTTTTATTTTGTTGAAATAGGATTAAAAGAAATTTTTTTAAAATTTTGTATAACTGTTACCCAATATTTCTGTTTTATCTTTAAAAGATATGGACAGCTATAATTTTGTGGAAAGTTATGGTGTACCAGACAGTAATTTTTCACACTGTATATTGATTTTTCATTATACCAGTTAGGTTTTTCAGCTGATCAGCATCTATAGTTTTATTTGAATACCCTGTACAACTTTTAAGTGGTTTCTGACATTGAGAGATTATGTAAAGTTTTGAATTAGTCAGTGTGATCTCTAAAAATTGCAGAAAAATGTGTAATGAATTTGTCACACACTTACTGATCCACTTTTTGAAACTTACAGAATGGAAATTAGGTTTTTTATAATATTGATGAAAGACTTATCAAGAAATTTTTGAATTTGAAAGACTAGACTGTTTGTTTTATAACTGTTGAATAGTATCTCTCATGCAGGCAATATTTTCTGCAATATTATTGTTTTTTTGCCCTAGGACAGCAATGGGAAACATTTTTAGGAAGGGATCAAAGAAAAAACTAGGCAGGCCAATGTAATTTATTAAAAATAACAATAGTACATTTTAAAAAAAAAATTGTAAATTCCTAAGCCCTATTAATGATTGAAAGATTATGACTGAGAATGTGATGAATGAAACTGATTGCATTTCTTAAAATTTCTCGTAATCTGGTTCAAACTGGCATGCACTGATTCTCAGAAATGAAATTAAATGCTCATCTGTCAGTCTGTTTCTAATACAACTCCTTCAAAGTTTCATTGTATAAAATACCTATTCATATACATAGGATAAAGCAAACTTTGGGCATGAAAGTTCGGGTAGGAAGCAAACACTTTCTGGACATGAGATATCAGATTTGGGAAACTGTGCATTTTGACAAGGACTTGTAAAACTCTAATTCTGGGACATTGAGAAAGAATTGTTTTATTCACTGTTACATTGCAACTCCATTAATTCAAGTTGTAAGTCTGATTTCTCATACTGGAAATATACCAAGACTTTTTCAGTGGCTCCGAAATCTTGAGATCTTTGTTCAAATTTGTCACAAAATCTTCTCAGGCTATCCTCATAACTCCTTCATCACGCTCTCTTTTTCCTGTTTAACCTCTGGTAACTACCGTTTAGATTATTCTTCAGAGGATGAATGAGGATGATATGTATGAGTGTAAATGAAGTGTAGTCTTGTACATTCTCAGTTCGACCATTCCTGAGATGTGTGGAACTCCTTCATCACTGGGACTATTGAATTTAACCTTGAGAAATGAGGCAAGTAATTCAAAGCTAGCTGATTTCCAAACTGAACAAGTTGAAGTTTAAAACATCTGAGATGGTCCCAGTTATCATTGAAAGAAGATGTGTGAAAAAGTCTAAAAACCATACAGTATCTTCCAGCCTTTTACATTCTACAGGCTACTGATTCTTACTATTTCATCTTTCTGCTGCCAAACTCGCTCAAAAATGCATCCAGTGCTAAGCTACCTTACTATCGAGTAGTATAGTACATCAGATTGAATGGATTCAAAAAACTAAATTGTCTGTGATTAGCCCTCGAAATCAGATAGCCTTGAGAACGAGCTTCACTATGACTTCAAGCATAGGTTTCATATCCATGGCAGATTTACAAGGGCTACAACATTGCTCTTAGGATATTCTTGTTTAAAGATCCCAAAAAAACCCAGATTTTTTTCATCATCTGTCATAATTCTACAAATGCTAGTTATAGGTACTTTCAAAGTTGAAAGCCCTTCCAGAAATTCATGAAAAATATCTGACCCTGTTGTTCCATTTAACAATCTCATGTTTGCTGAATCTTCTGTAATGGAGAAGTTTTCATCAATATCTCATAAAGATGTACTGCAGCTGTGCAGTATCAGTGCTTTCATTTATAGTAATGGGCCAGTATTTAAATTGGCCAATCTTTGATTCCACCTTTGATATGTTTTATCTATGGCTTCAGTTCTAGAAGTCGCTGATTTTCGAGATAACTTACAGTTTCAAAATCCTTTGTGTTGTCGAGGCATAAAATATCACAGACTTTGAGGATGCATTGTTTAACAAACCTCTCATCAGAGAGAACCTTGTTATTTTTAGCAATATTTATGCTACAAACTAATCTGCATTTGTAGCTGCTTTCTGAAACTATTTAGTTTTTTTTTAAATACTTTGCTCACCTGATAGTTTTTTACATTTGTCTTATGCTTTTTGTTTCCTTTCTTCTTCAGTCATGCCTCCATAATTGGTATTTTTATGCTTAGAGGTGAAGTGCTAGAAAATGTATTCTTTGTAGACTTGTTACAGTTTCATTGCAGATAAGATAGTGCTTTATTTAAAAGCTGTGAAAAGTACTTCCAGTTCCATTCATCTTTGAAAACACAGTAATCGCTTACAACGTTGGTACAGCTAGTCTGAATAAATAAATATGGTATTAGTAGCAGCAGCTGCAGTGGATGCAATGTGGAGGGGATTTGTTACTAGTTTTACTCTTCATTACAAAAATGTCAGCAGCCAGTGTCTCACTCAAATATTAACATAACATTCCAGTTTTGTTTAAAAAAATGTTTATTAGGAACAGAAAGAATAATATGATTTTCTGTTTATTTTTCGTCTTTTGCTTCAATAACAAACCAAATTTTAAAAGTTTATTTGCTTTTTATTGGCTGTATTTATATTAATTTTTTTCAGAATTAAATTCTCTACAAGTTTTATTACTAAATCTTCTACATTAATTAATCACTTAATAAAGCTGTTGTACTACAAATCTAAAAAAAAACTTGTTTTTTGGCACTGAATTTTGTTTTTACATTGGTTATCTTAAAACTAGTGGAGTTACAGTTGTGTAACCTACTTTATCCTATTTCCCAGCTCACATTACATAAAAAACCACCAACTTTACTCTCTGATTTGGGTCTGAAAAATTACAACATAGTATTTCCAGATCTTTGTTTATATGAACTTTTTTCATTATTTTCACCAGTAGAACACGTCCTGAAAGTTTCACAGTTTCTTCATGAGACCCTGCATATATATAAACGCAAGGTGGGCAACATGCAACATAATACTGAACCCATAATGAAACTGCTACCTAGCACTATTAATGGGAGACTCTTACACATCAAGCGCGTCTAGTGGATGTGTATGTTAGTACTGATTGTTGCTGTCATTTTTCAGGCGCAGTGCAGTATTATGAGTGTAGTTTTGTTTGTATAAAATGCCATATTCAATGCAGGAGAGAATAGCTAGTTGAGTCTTATATTTGTTCTGAATCGTTTGAAGAATCACGTCAAGTATTTGTAGAAAAATTCCCAAATTTCTGTATCCCAGCGAAAAGTAGCATACATGATTTAGTTAAAAAATGGCATACAACAGGTTCGGTTTCAAATGCAAAACGAAATAGGCAACCTTCTAAGTTAGGACTTCACAGGCCATTGTGGATATTGAAAGGAGAATTACTGCCAGTACAAAAAAATCAGTAAGTTATCCTAACAATCTGGTGTTAAATACACATTTTGTCATAAAATTCTTCATGAATTAAAATTGAAACCTTACCACATTACAACTGTGCAACAACTGAAGGAGATAAGACAAACTGAAACGACTTGATTATTACAACTGGCTTCTCGAAAACATTGTTGGTGGACAGATAGACCCAATGTTGTATTTCATGTTAGACGAGGCATGGTTTCATTTATCTGCCATGTTAATTCACAGAACACCAAGTATTGGATGGTGAGGAATCCTCACAAGATATTTGAGCGTCCACTTCACAATGAGAAAATTGGTATTTGGTGTGCCACTTCCAATAATCGTATAGGGGCACCAGTATTTTTTGACCGGACTGTCAATACACAAGTTTACCTCAATTTTTGAAGAATTCTATGTGCAGTAAACTGATAATGCAAAAGGATACAGGATCTTCCAGCAAGATAGAGTAACGTGTACACATCAAACGTTTCACTGAATCATGTTCGTGCAGCTTTCACAAATGAACGAGCTGTCAGCAGAGGACGGTGGCATCCACGTTCCCCAGAATTGTCTACTTGCAATTTTTTCCTTTGGGGCTACTTAAAGGAGAGTTTATGCATCTAATCCCCACAGTATTGATGAACTAAAGGTGAACATTCAACGAGAAATCAACGCAATTGACAACAATGTTTTGCTTCAGACGACTCTTAATATGATCAGTCAGGCACAAAAGTGCATTGATGCCCAGGGTGGTCATTTTGAACATTTTTTGTAACAATAAGATAAATAAATGCAACATTTAAATTATGTTTTATGTTCTTAGTATTTAATTTATCCATATCATTCATAAAATTTCATTCCAACATAGCCTACTGATTCTGCAGCAGTTACGTTACAGGTTCAGTTTTATGTTGCTCACCCTGTGTAATCTTATACATTATAATATAAGTATTATATATTATTATATATATATATATATATATAAATATTTTTTTTCTAATAAAAAAACTGCCTAGTACAAATATTGAGAGTAAGACATACCTTAATCTTTCATGAAATCCCACATCCTGTCATGATTGAAATAATTCTTTTATGGCATATTAAAGATTTAAATATAAAAATACTAAAATAATGAAAATTGTGTATTAATTTACACAAGTACTCTGTCCTTTTCAGTTTTTATAAGACTGTCTCCCTCAAACACAGTCTGATTGTTTATCAAATTGGAATCTTTGTGTATATATATATATATATATATATATATATATATATATATATATATATATATATATTTGTAATATATTTAATCTTACGTTATCTACATTAATTTCTAGATTTGTTTAGTATTAGAAATAAAATGTTTATTGTTTTTTTGATGGTCTGCCATGTTAGATAAACTTAATGTGTTATTTTAATAATTTCTATAATATTCAAGAAATCTAGTTTTAAAGGATGATTTGTTTTTCCTATTTAAATACCATCACAATCATTAAATTTAGTTTTATAAATCCCACTCAGATTGTTTATTTTATTTATTTTTTTGTTTTTTAAATATTCATTTAATTTTAATTTATTTTAAATTATGAATTATTACAGTCTGATAATTAAAATATATGCTTATCTTTATATTTGGGTTAACTTGATTTACTGTATTGTTAAGTGTAAAGTTTCTTGTGCATTGTACTAATAAAAATTTTATAACCTCAAAAATCATGAAAAACCTGTTAAAAGTGATACCATTTTGACTCACTAAATAAGTGCTCCAGGGGGGGGGGGGGTTCTTGTCTTTTTTGCACTTTACATTTTTTATATTTAGCCCCTATGTTGTTGAAGTTGGTGTTTTCAGTATTTTTAAATTAGTTTTTTTTTTTTTTAATTATTAATGATAGGTAGTAATTTAATGATAACTTAATCAATATTTTCCTTAATATTCCCATCTCTTTTATCTTTAGAATACCAAACTAAAACCAGCCAAGTTATGGAAAAATATATAAATGTTTGAGCTATGTGCATTGTATATGTCTTCTCTTTAGCATTATTTAGATAATAAATACTGTTTTTATTTATTGTTTATAGTTTTTTTTTTTTTTTAATATCGTAATATGCTTTGGTCACTGGTAGTTACAAATTGGTGAATGAATTCTTGAATTTCCTAGATGTAACAATATTATTGTACCTGTGCTGACAATTTTTTGATGAAGTTATTCATTTTTTCAGTTTGCAGTACAACTTTGTGGATTGGTCATTTATCAAAACTTGTTCAACAAGAAGAATTATCAGATACATTTGGTGAATATGGTGATATTGTATCAATTGATTTGATACCACCTCGAGGTTGTGCTTTTATTTGTATGAATAGAAGACAGGATGCTCACAGAGCATTACAACAATTGAAGTACCATAAACTACAAGGAAAGGCAATTACTGTAAGTATGTTTATTTCTGAATAAAATTTAGTAGATATTAAAATCCATTACAATACATTTCATATTTGGTAGCTATGTTTTCTGGCAACTTAAAATAAGTTGTGTGTAAGACCTGCAACAAGTATTATATGGCGATATAGCTTAGCTAATCTCTAGTATTACTGATTAGAATAGCTATGAGATGAGTGACACTGCTCCTATGTTTACTCCAGCCTAATGAAAAAATCTTTAAATAATTAAAATATAAAACCCACTTACCAACAATCTTTTAATGCGTCCTAGCGCTTTTGGAACTTAAAATTTTTTTATTACCTAAAACTTTATTGTTATGAGTAGAATTGTTATGTAAAGTGTATAAAATATATAAGAATATATAAAGAAAGGAAGTATAACATATGACGACCACCTTTATATATTTTGCACACTTAACATAACTATTCTACTCATGACGACAAAGTTTTAGGTAATAAAGAAAAATTTAAGTTCCTGAAGATGGAATTCATTTCCAAAAGCGCTAGGATGTATTAGAAGATTGTTGGTAAGTGGGTATTACATTTTAATTATTTATTGTATAATCATAACAATTGACCATGTTTGATAAATTATGAAAACATTTTTACCATTTTAATGTGTTCGGTGTACTGGCGTGTGGTGATGACCCAGTTCGTATAATTAAAATAGATGTATTAAATTTTTTTTTTAAATTCATAATGCTCTTTGCCTAAAATTATAATATATGGTTATTAGGGTACTGTCATTTCTCCCAATACCTCTCCTCTAGGTCAACAATGGCTCAGACCTGGAATTTGTTCCAAGGAATTTTTACTAATATAAAATTAGTGTATTTACCAATTAATTTAAAAAAAGAATTAATATTTAAGTGAGCTAGATGGGAATATGCCTATCAAATTTTTATCACGTCCTAAATAAAATTGCCTCTTAATATTTTAAGACTAAAGTTCTTAATATTTTAAGACTAAAGTTACTTAGAATGTAAAACCACAGGATAAACTTTCCTACTTAGGTACAAGGTAAACTGGATGTATTTTTTTTAATACATTTTTAATATAATCCTGCCATTCATACTAAACGAAAGTTTTTAAAAAAAAAAACATGTGCCTGATATTTTAAAAAATTGTTCGAAAGTTCATTGCTAAAGAAGTCAGAGCAGGTGTTTTGTTGCAATAAATGCTTGCTGTTTTGAAACTTGTAGATATATTTTTCTATTCCAAATTTCTGAACCGAAAGGACTAGGTGTGTTGATCAGTCAACACATCTTAAGGAAGAAAATTTCAATTATGTAATGGTTTGACATTCTGTTGATTTTTATTTATTTACTACTGTACATAGGGCATAGAGGTGAGTTGAGTTAGGACTATTACAATAACCCACCAAGTTGGTCTAGTGGTGAACTCGTCATCGCAAATCAGCTGATTTCAAAGTCGAGAGTTCTAATGTTCAAATCCTAGTAAAGACAGTTATGTTTATACAGATTTGAATACTAGATTTTGGATACTGCTGTTCTTTGGTGGCTGGGTTTTCAATTAATCACACATCTCAGGAATGGTTGGCCTGAGACTGTACAAGACTACACTTCATTTACATTCATACATATCCTCTTAAGTAATACCTTGCCACGGTTCCAGAAGCTAAACAGAAAAAAGAGAGAAAGAAAGGATTCTTACAATTGCGTACAGTAAAATTAAAAGAAAATAGAAGGTTTACAGAAGAATTAGCCTGTAGAAGTATCCTTTATAGCACTTAGACTACAACAAAAGTATTTATTTAAAAATAATGAACTGAATTTATATTCAGGACATAGCTTAACAGAGAAAAATTAGAAATTCCATTTAAATCTAAATTATCTGAGTTTATGTATATTCATCTATTCATTTGAATCCCTTCCTTGGTTGACAATTAAAGAATTCCCTTTCAAGATGTCCTTATTGAACCATATTTTTGACTTATTTTATCCATATTTTTCTCCTTTTTGGTACTAGTCAAGCACTCTAATTTAATCTATAGCCATATCATCAAATTTTTATCTTTGCTGTAAAACCCATCTATTCCTGTCCAACCACACTACCTTAAGTGAGTTTTCTGATATCTTCCTATAAGTTAATTATCGTTTTGAGCCTATCATATTGTATAAGCACATTACCATTGTTGGATCATAGAAATTGAATGATCTTAATTTTTAATTGTTTGTCTTCAGCTTGAAAAAATTTTGATTTTGCTGTGGAAAAATATTCAAAAATTATTATAGATTTTCTTCCAGAATACTGTAATCATTTTTATAACTTCTCTAACTCTAAATTTTTGTCATTTCCAAATTATTAATAAATTTCATAATTATAAATGAATCACCTGATCTATTAAGTTTTTTGTGTAATAAAATATCAGTTTCATTTACAGAAAATTTATAACCAATATTATCACTGATATTTTTTATAATTTGTTCTCTGTTTTCGCTTTCCTTAATTATATTTTTTTATCACAGTTAAAATAGACGCAGCTCTGTCTGTCTTACCATAATATACATTCGTACAAAAAAAAAATTAAATCTATAACAAAATTATTGTATTTGGAGAGCATAAAAATACTCATGTTCTGTGTACACTCACAATCTCAGCTCTATATTCTACTAATGTGTTAGATGTAATAATAGTTTGTTGAAAAATTTATTACAGTTAGCATGGGCTCCTGGAAAAGGTATGAAAGGTAAGGAGTGGAAGGACTATTGGGAAGTTGATCAAGGTGTTTCTTATATACCTTGGTCAAAAATCAATCCTGATACTGATCTTGAACTTCTTGAAGAAGGAGGAATGTTTGATGAAGAGTCTTTCCCAGATTGGTTGAAACGTAAGTTACCATCTTTTAAGTTTTTTATTTGTTAATTTTGTTTAATAATTACACCCAACTTCCTTCTGGTAAGACTTAAATATATTCTGAATTTCATTTTGATAAACAATAAACACGAAACAGAATGTTAAAATAAGTTATATTAAGACAAATAACTTATGACTGCAATTATATGTACAATAAATAGTCTAGGAAATTGCATCTTTGCGATAGAATAAAATTATTTATTTATAAAATCTAATTATAATGTAGTTACTGCATATTCTTTTTTTATGTTTAGCACTTTTGCAGAAATCTCTGCTTCATCAGAACTAATAAAATTAAATATGTTAAATTAAAAAAATATATAGAACACATTTACGATCTTAATCTTATATAGAATTAATTATTCTGATGCTGTTTCAATTTTTTACGAATAATAAAATTATTGTTATTTGAATTATAATTTAAATATATTTTTAAATTTAGCTTGAACGTTTTTAATTAAGTGTACTATTTCCCTAATCCAATTATCATATTTAACCTTGTGTTGCTTATTATTTATATTTTAATGTTGCTGTGATTTTATTATTTTTATTTTGTTGAAAATAAAGTATTTTAATTGTTACTTATTTCCAGTATTCTTGTTTTATTTATACTTAAAAATGTATGTTGTCTTTAAGTGTGATAAATAAACATTTTCAAATATAAATAACATAAATATTAGAAATGCAGTTCAATAAATTTACAACCTAGTAAAACTGTATTAATTCAGATTCTACTTATCTGGATTTTTTCTTTTACTTTGGGAAATAATTTGTTTTTAAGAAATCCATGTTTACGGTGTATTAAACCATGTGTATGGTTTAACAGTTCTTTTGGTGTAGAAATGTAGTAATACCTGCTATGAAATACTGTATATCCTCTTTAGCTTGAGGAAATAAATCATCAGTATGGAATTAATTAGTTCTCTTGGCTAGAAATTTTGTAGATTGTATATTTTGTATTGCTTAATAAGTTATATACATAATACAAGGTCTGTAAATAAAGTAATGAGACTGATTCAGAAAAACTTCTTATTTACAATCCAGTTATACATGGACTCTATCACTTTCAAAATAGTTCCCTTGGGAAGCCACCCAACACTTCAAACAGTTTTCTCACTCTTCATGGCAGTGTTGGAAAGCATTCTGCTTTTTGAGTTTGGGCTTGTGACAGAGTATCATCTCCATATGCCCTTTTCAATTCTGAAAAAGTTTCAGTAGCATTTTTGAGTTAAACACAAAACTTGATTGCATAACGTTGCTCATAATTAGCATCACCCATTTTTATAATGCACAACAAAAACTTGTTTCACAAAAAGTTTGTTGCACACATGGCAACAGTAGACTAAAAATATTAATACTTAATATAAATCAGCTGTTCATATAACCATATGTTTACTAGTAACTTTACATTGTTGCCACTTTGGCTGCCAAAAAAAACTAGTCTCATTACTTTATTTACAGACCTTGTATATTAGTTTGTTAATCATTTTTCACCATAAAGCACATATTATAAAAGTAGTAACTAAATAAATTGTAAGTGTTAATGATAATTTCAAAATTATGTAACGTAATTTGAAACAAATGCATACTACATCATTTACATAATAAATATATATAAGCATATCCATTGGCAGAAAAAAGGTATTAGTATTTCTTCAGTAAGTTAATATATTGAATTATTAGTAATTTACATCAAAAATACATCTAGTCTATAAATGGTTAATCAGCGAATCGTTCAGGTATTAATTAATGTAATTAAAATTTTTATCCACCTCTTGCATTGGGATTTGTGTACCAATGAATAACAGTTCTGAAAGAGGTAAAACAAATTCCTGGGAACCAACCATAAGCAGGGAACTAAATTTGGGCACCTCCAGGTTAGCTGTTTGATATGTGTATAATGGTAAAACATTCTCAGAGTTAGGGAATTGAGGTTTGAGATATTCATTTGATTTGGTTAATGAGAGAGCCTATCACTCGGGGCAGTCAGGTTACACCTCAACCACCAGCTTTGTGAAGTGAACTCTGATCAGCCTGGGTTGTCTCATGTTTCAACCTCTGTGAATGTGACCTCCTCTGTATGTCAGACGAGGGTTTTCATGTTGCATAGTGGATGATCCCAGTGCAATAAAGTCTGTAACAAGTCACTCATTGACAGAACAGTTCTGCCTCACAGTGAGTCAGCTGGAGCTTGGAGTGGGGACAGAATTCACCATGTCTATGCCTTGGTGCTTCAAACCAGGTCTACCTCTAGCAATAATTCATTCCTTTTAATGTGACACCAGTGAAAGCTTAAAGCCATCTAAGAGATGTGTTAACACATCTTTTAGATGGCATGATGATTTTTACTTGGCATCTGGGATTGCCAGTGGATGAACAGCATTAATACTTGTGCTATGACCCACAAAGTAATGCAGATAATAAAAGGATAGTTTTGCAACCTACTAAGGTGACAGTTGTCACTACATTTGTCAACTATTACCTGAAGAAATTGATATTACTTGTCAATGATAGACAGGCGGTAGCAGTGTACAATAAAAGCTAAACAGAGGGAACAGTATGGCTTAAGAGTATTCAAGAAAACTAAGGGTTATTTATTTGTCATGATGTTACTGCAAAAGGAAACCTACAAGGGTATACCTACCATTCTGTGCATCTTTGTATCTTGTTTTTGGGTACATTTTAGCCATTTTTATTAGCTTAATTTAGAATTTATCAGATGTTTTGCTTAGTTCATGCTATCCTGATTTTTATTTGGAATAGAAAATAGATTAAATTATAATTTAGTTAAGTAATTTTGAATAAAATTATTAGGTTGTTTTTTTTTCTTTAAAATTACTGGTAAGTAATCTTTTCCTGTGTTTATCAGAAAAAATTGAATCAGATAAGATGAAACCAAAAAGAGGAAGTGACAAATCTCATGACAATTCTCAAAATCATCAGCAACAACAAACTGATAAACGTACATCTGGTTCAGATGAGACAGATGCTAAAAAAAAACACGATGAAATAAAGGAGGAACAACGAAAAGAACCAGAACTTGACATACCAATTCCAGCACCAACTCTTCCTGGATTTATTCCTCTTCCAGATGGACCTCAGCCTGATCTTAAAGTTACTCCGCAGCCAACAGCAATACCTCCAATGGGAATACCCCCTATGGGAATGATGCCTCCATTTGGACTTCCTAATGTGCCTCGTAAGTATTTGTATAGGATTTTCATTTGGATTTATAAATTAAATAATTAAAATATATATTAGTCATTCATATTGCCCTATACAGTAGATGCTTATCTACATTCCAGAGTAGAACTATATATAATAAACAATTTATTAATGTTTATTATGAAGTAAACATGCCAGTTTATATTCATGGTTCTTTTAGTCGATAGCAGCCTGTGAATTTATTAAAACAATATGTGCACTAATCCATATGTATTGTTTAAGGGCATTTATGTTGCTGTTCATTTAGTTATATTTTCTTCATACATTTTTGAAAAATTTCATTGAGTTAGTAGATCTCATTTTTCATCTGCTACGAATCCAACAGTTAAAAGTAAAGTAAAACATAAACAAATTGCATAGACAAAGCAAAGAAAATATATACAATATTTTAAAATTTATTAAATAAAATCAGATGACAGTTTCCTTATTCTATTGCAAAAAGTTCAGCTTTACGGCAGTTAAACTATAGTGTATTTGTCAGTGTGCTAACAAGCATAAAGAAAGAAGCTTAGCCATATTTTCAGATAAAGGGAGAATTAAAAAGGTTTCAATATTCCTAATAAAAGTCGCAAATGTGAGAGATCTCAGTGCATGACAATTTTAATATGTCACCTGTTCGGAGAATTGTACTTGATTTTTATTTAAGTGAGAAAACTTAGTCATGAAATAAACTAACATGATCTAGGTTGGCTAGGAGGTGCATTAATTTTAAGGATTTAAGTGGATGACAACAACCAGTAATAGAAAATTGTTGCTTTATAGAGAAGATATTGCCATGGAAAGATTTTCTTTCTTGAAAGTCATAAAATATTTTGAAAAGAAATTTATGATTTATATGGATGAAAATTATATTTTAACTTAATATTCAACCAAAAGATTGTGGAAGGATGTAAGCAATCAGGAAGTCCATCCACAAATTTTTAAAGGTGAAAAAATTATAATACATGCAGATGGAAAAAAGCAGTTTTATTCGTTGCCTTACTAATATGGACTGCTAGCTCAAAAACAGATTACTACCATGAGAATATGAATAAACAGAACTTTGATCATAGAAAAGTTTATTAAAAACCTACCAAGTAGCATATTATTGCTAAACAACGTCATATCATTGTGTAAAAGTTGGAAAAATTGTATCTTTGGCAAGCTGTAAAATAAAATTGCAGGAATATCTAAAAAATAGGATCATTTTCCATTCCTTCGTAAAGTCAGCATTAAGGCACAGTTAATTTGGTTGATATAAGCATAGAATTCAATTGAAGCCTATTCTCTTGACAGTAGTTTACAAAAACATGGTTATTTTGTTCTTGAATTGCCTCTTTAAATCACCCAGATTTCAACGTACTTAGCTAATTTGGTGAACAGTAACTGATTATTATATATTAATCAGTAAAACTGATTATCCACCTTAACACAGAAAGTAATGATGAAACTGTAACTTAAGTTAGATTATGAAAAGTTAAAAAAATGGCCTTATAAGGTTAGATAGAATTAAAAAAAATTTATTACATTACAACAGTGATTCCCAAACTGCACCGCGGTACCCCGGTCTCTTCACAGGAGCACCAAAAAATATTGTAAAAGCTTCATAATTAATTGAACCAAGACATCTATAATTATTAATTTAATGTTAATAAAGTAAAAAATAATGAAAATACACAAGTTTTATTTATTTTTATCTCTTACGAGTAGTCATATGTTTACTTAGGATAGGACACCATGTAAAAATTTTAATTGAAAAAGGGCACCGCAACTCAGAAAAGTTTGGGAACCTCTGAATTACATGACTGCATCTGTCATGTGTGCAACATAAATTCAATATTTTGTTTTTTATTGGTTAAATTTTAATATATTTTAAATTAATATTGATTGACTTTTAAGAGATTGAATTTTTTCACTAATTGAATAAATTGATCATGTCATCATTAAAAAGTTAATTGAATTTCATGAATTAAAGACAATTTATAAATATACGTGCTGGAATTTTATTTTGTAATATAAAACTACAAGCTTCATTATTGCATACATAGTAATATAGCTATTAGATATGGGTAGATTACTACCCATTGCTAGATAAGCAGCAATCATTAGTTATAGAGATTTTTTGTATTTAAACTTCCGCATTATTAATTACAGAATAGTGCTTGACTTGGTAACAGATTTCAAATCCTTTATTATATGTACTAATTGACATCTGCTATTTCAAACATTGATTTTGAAAAAGTTTTTTTTCCTCTAGTCATGTAAGTAGGTATATATACTGTTTGCAAGTTAACACTCTCATTGAAAGAGTTAGCAAAGGTTTGCTTAAAATTTTTATTAACTACTTTTATCATTCCTAGTCTATTAAAGTTGCTATCTTTATTTGTATGATCATTGGTGTTTACACCATCTAATTGTGTAATAACATTAATAAATTGCTTATATGAAAATGTATTTTTCAGGTCTTATGGGTCCTATGGGAATGCCAATGGGTCCTGGTTTAATGCCAAACGTGAATGTGCCTTTAGGAGTACCTCCGCCAGGTCTTATGGGCTCACCTCTCATGCATCAACAAATGATGCAGAGAATGCCTCAGCCTGTTAATTCACCATTTAATCCACCTCGTAAGATATTTTAAACTATAAGTTAATTAAATTATTAGACTGGACATAATGTCAAAATCAATACTATTTTTATGAATTTTTTTGTTAATTAATGTTTTAGTAAAAATAAGTTATTATTAGCCATATTTGTTTAGCTTTTATGAGCTCATTTAAGTAATGCTATTGATTCAGGTTTTCCATCATGTGAATTCTTAGGATAATATTTCATTCAGTTGTAGGTTGTGTACAACATTGCACTGCCAAATGACCAACATTCATTGGTTAACAAGAAATAGAATCTAATTAAAGTAATAATATTTTAAATTGATCTGAACCAATGACATGCTGCATCACAAAATAACTATAATAGTAGTTTGTAAGTGATGATGATAACCACTTATCAACCAATGAATGTGATTTAATAGTTTTGGTTTCTTATGCATTTTTTTTTAAACACTTTATTTGTAAGTTAATTTTTAGTTTACATTAAGAACTGTTTAGTAATAAAAAAATAAAACCTTCCTTGGAAAATCATTAGAAAAATAGAATACAAGAGTGGTCAGTAATCATAAAGTAAGTACAAAATGTTATTGGTAGAATGCATATTTAATCAATCGGTTCTCATTCAACAGTTTAGCTATGCAATATTGGGTGCAGCTTCCCTTAAGTGATTGTATGTGGTTTTGTTAGAGAGTTGCTTTTTATCCCCCTCCCCACCCCCTAATTAAAGCAGAAATATATTACAGTATTTTTGCTTTAACCACAAAAGAAATATGCTTTGCAACGAACATTAAAGTTGTTAAAGCCTGCAAGATTTACAAAACTTAATAGATATGTGTCTTTATGGTGCAATCTAGGAACAGGTAAGAAATCATTATATTCAGCATAATTTTGAAACTTAAAATTTTTATAGCTTGTTTATTTTAAATTGCTGTACAGTGGTATTTTGATTTACAAACTTAATTCTTTCCATAAAACTGTTTGTTAACAGAAACAATTACTCCCATAAGAAACAATGTAAAATGGATTAATCCATTTCCAGTGCCTTTTATTTTCTACTTCTTTATTGAAATTCTTTACAAAATTGAAAATAATAAACCTAAAAAAAAAAATTATTTCAACTTTTATCTTACAAAATAATAAAGTGTGTTTAAAAGGGGATTTCCCTTTCAAAATCATCAAATCTATGAAGTGTTGAATGTTCACCAGGTTTTTGTCTTACTAAAACCCCAACCAGTGAGGTTTGTTTCTTTTTGTTCTTTTAAAATGTAAAAATGAGACATGACAATATCATTGAACAAATTAATAATTTAATATCATAAAAAGTTTATCAGGATGATGTCTTTCCATAATACTTTGATCTTAAATTCCCTCACATTTTGTGGATCAAGGGTGTAGAAGGGACATCTTTTATTCCTTCTCATCAGTCTGTAATGTTTCCTCTGTCAGTATTTGTTTGCTGCTCATGAAGAAGCTGCAATCTTCCGTCGTGAGCTTATTGCTGTGGTCCTCCACTAGCTCCTAGCATTAACTTGTAATCCATTGAATTAGGGTAGGTTAGAATAAATTTCCGTTCAATATCAAAAGACAACTCGTTCAATATCAAGACAATTTTGAGTTAACATCAATAGACTCAGTATCTTAGCCTCAATACCAGATATACAGTCTGGCCATAGTTTCCTCCAGCTGATTTCATAGTTTCGGGAGTCACTAGCCTCCAGGCATTTCAATGAAATGTAAGCAGTGTAGAATATTTTTATGTTTTTTCTAGAATTCTCTTGAAACACCTTTTAAATAATTATTTGATATACAGTTACTTAAAATTTGAAATAATCTGCTGTTTATTGGCTGGATTAGAGGAGTCATATTAGGAACTTTGATAAAACCAAATCCTCAGTCAACTTGTCTTGCAAGCCTGAAGGTTGAGCTAGAGCACATTGTCTGTCACAAGAAGGCATTTTAGTAGCAATTTGTTTCCTTGGAGATATTTTCTCACTTTGGGGGCAAAGGCTTTGTGAATCTACTCTATAAACAGTTCACTAGTTGCCAAGTCTTATTACTAGCCTTCCCTATTCATTATATTTTTTTTTAAGCACCCTTGGTTTTTAGATTGGTAGACAATAAATAGCTTGAGTTTGATGTCCCTACTTCCATTTCCATACAGAAAAAAGTCAGCTGGTTTTCATTGGCTTACATCCAGTTAAAATATTTTCTTCCTGAGTGATTTAGGTTCTGTATGGTAAGTTTTCCAAAATAGACCAATATTATCACTGTTGAATACTTGCTAAGGTAGACAAATCTACCCCAGTAAGTAAAAATCCAGATCAATTGCAGTTTCTTCACTTGATCAATCAATTGTGGTCTTTGTTTACTAATAACTTTTACTCCTTTCATGAAATCAGCTTTCTTGATCGACTTTCTTTTTTTTCTTATTGTAATACAGAACAATGATTTCGCCACACTGAATTGCATAGCAAGATTCAAGACATAAATACAATTTCATGTTTAGATATAATTTTTTAGTCTGCATTTTTTTATTTCTTTTCGGTTTTCTTTTACCATTCTTGGGCTTCTTTATCATTCTTGTAAAAAAGTTAAATTAAATGTGAACTAAACCTGGAAACATTAGCAACATTTATGTAACAGTATAAAATTCACTCAAGCAGAAGTCCAATGCATACGGCACGCTTGAACAGCAGTTTATCCAGAGCAATGCTGCTGCATAACTATCGTGCCCTCTTGTTTCTCAAACTAAAGAGTGCCAATGTTGGTGAGTGTCTAGGGTTTTGGGTAGTGGCATGCCGAGACATGTAGCTGCTTGTTCTTGAGCTGAAATGCTGATGAAAAATTAAACATATTTTTCATTGGGATTTTTGTTCATAAACCAAGGATCGATCCCTTGCACTGATCTTTACAGTAAAATATTTTAATATTTCAGCTGCTGCAATGTTTTCAGCAGGTCTGCAGTAGTAGCTGCTGCACCCATGTGTGCATTTTCATAAAATGATTTATGTGTAGATTGATATTTTATTATGATGAAACTTTATATTATGATTTTTTGTTTGTTTATTATAGCTGGTGTTAGTTAGGTGGGTGGTCTACCTCCATTGTCAGAAATTCCATTAGTGGTAGGCATTCCTCAAAGATTAAGAGAGAAAATCACAGAATATTGTTTTACTGTGTTTTATTTTTTTCTAAAATTCAAAACTAGCATTATTTAACATTAAATTATTTTAATTTTAAAAAAGTATGTGAGATCACCGTTGATCCTCATGGTACTTAAGAAGTAAATGTATTAACAGAATGCTGTGAGATTGCAGCCATTTCACAAAGAATGGTTAGATTTATTTATCTAATTTCTTTATGAGTTTAATTATAATTTAATTCATTTTTACTATAACTTACATCTTTTTTTATACTTCTTACCAATTTTTGTATAAAAGAAATTATTTTATAAGATTACATATAATTTTTTTTTCATTCGATCATTTTCTTTAGTTTTATTTTACTTTTGAATTTATTCTATTTCACTTGATTTCAGTTTTAATGAATTATGAAATACACACATGAATTTTTTACACTGACTGCAAATTGTTAACACCAATAGAAAAATCCTTTGGACTTCTGCATGATGTGCTATGCTGCTGCAGAATCTGCATAGCTGTACGTGCTACTTCTATAGATTCTTTGATTTCTTTTATTTTTTTTTATAGCTTGTTTTAACTAACTCTTAAAGTTACCAAAACTGGCAAAAACTAGCCATACTCAAAAGAAAATCATCTGATATTACTTGAAAAGCAATTACAAATAATTTTTCTCTGTGTGATGTAATAAAGAAACAAAACTGACTAGCCAACAAGAGATAATATTAAAGGTTGGCTTTAATATTACATTTATATTTTATAGCTAAGAAAAACCGGCTTTGCTTACAATAGCCAACAAGTTAATATTATATTTTATTTCTTATCCATAAATGAAATACAAAGCATACATCTCTTGCTACTGTAACAACTAACAACATTAATGAAGTTTTTTAAATTTAATTGTTAAAAAAAATTCCATTCTTTCTTCCCAACACATCACATTCTTTTTCTTTCTTTATACGAAACATGTAGTTGATATTTATAATTAAATATATATCAGTTTGTTTGTAGTAAACTTTTGCCAGTTCATAAAATTTGTAGGAGGTTCAGCCAGTGCAATACAAAACATTTTGATATAGATTCTTTGTTCACTTAAAATTTTTGTCAATGTAACAATATAAAACAAATAATTTCACGTACTGATAACTAAATTATGAATGCAATATTTGGTCTTAAATCCAATTTATATAAGGTTTAAATTTGTTAACCTATATTAAATTTTTTCACAGTATAAAATATGTGCAGTGTAGACCTTTACACAAGGTAATGTGTATTTGCTGATATATTTCTTAGGTATTTATTATTTTTTTCTGAAAGAAATATGATTTGCAGTTATCGTAATATTTACTGATTTCTTAAAAAAATTATTTATGTGTCGATTGTTTAATATGTTATTACGATGATGAAACTTTTATATTATGATTTTTTTGTGTTTGTTTATTATAGCTGGCGTTAGTTTGATGGGTGGTCCACCTCCTCCATTGTCACAAATTCCATTACCTGGAGGCCCTGCTACTCCAGATAAAACAAAACCAGGAATGCCTCCTCTTGGAGTACCTCCTCCTACTACTGATATATCAGGGTTTACTGATCCGCTATTACAAATGCCTTTCTCATTACCACCACAGTTACAGCTCAATCAGCAAGGTAGGTATTACATTTTTAAAATATGCATGCGTTATAATTTAGTTTCATGTTTTTTTTTATTTTATTATATCTGCTTTTCTGGTTCAAAATAAATTTTTATTTAATAGGTAAGAGATGTGCCTACAGCGGATGATTATTATTGAACGAGTTGAAAGAGAGTGCCGAAAGATTATTTGCATTAAGATTTGAGAAGAATTCAGTTGAGAGAGTTGATTTATTTCGTAAAAATAAGAAAACAGATATTGAAATATAGAAAAATGTTATAACGGGTTTTTTTTTAATATAAGAGTTACTGCTGTCCACATGAAAAACTAGAAAATGTAAAAACATGAGCTGCGGGTTATTTTATTAATTTCTTGTTAACTTATTCTATACCTTATACTAGTCTTTAGAAATCAGAAAAAATCAGTTATGATATGATGTCAATAAAAAATTATTAGTTATTTATTGTTACCACGTATACAGGTGATTCCAAATTGCAAGGTAATCTCTCAGGAGAACATTATATAGCTAAAAATAAGAAAAAAACAGTTTATAGGTCAGAAAGTGGTTCATTAGTTAGTTTCAGCTCACGAAACATGTAACCCTGCTTTCTACTTCCTCTGTGAAATTAAACCATACTAAAACTCTTGGGATTCAAATCAAGGGTAAACTTGGTGCTTCTTTACGGTTTTTGATCTAAGAGATTCAATAAAAGTGGTCCCAGACCTCTACCTCTCTTAGGTTTTAAGAAAAACAGAATAAAACAAAAAAAAAAAAAAATGTTTTGTCAGAAAATATGCATTTTTAGGTTTGGAATAAAATAACTTTGTTAATTTACCAATAAGCAGATAAAAATTTTTAGTTAACATTGTACAGAAACTTTATGTAAAAATCATTTATTAAAAAAATTAAACACAAATATGAGAATTAAATGATTTTAATCAGAAACAAATCACACAAACAGGATCGGAAAAGCGATATGATTTTAAATGGAACGATTTTCATCAGTGTTTAAAAAACAACGTATTATAAACGGAAAAAAATAGATAACTTATCAATAACAGAAAAACATGAATAAAAGATAAATTTAAAAAATAAAAATCACTTTTTGGTTTGTTTTTAATTATTAAATATCAAAATAGCTACAAACATTTCTTCAAAGCATTTGCTCTATGTGGCCGCCATTCTGTTCAATACATAGCTGAGGTTGTCGAATCCATGCTAGCTGGGCATGTAGAATAGCATCATTATTATTCCTCATGGTAGCTTCATTTCTATTATAAGATGTGTCAATTCTTCTTTTGTGCTAATATGAGCAGAATAGACTAACGACTTCATCCAACACCAAAGGAAAAAATCTGCTGGCGTGAGATTGGGAGATCGAGGTGGCAATTTTTTTACTGGTCCCAACTAATCCATTACTTACTAAATGTGTTATTTAAATTATTCATCACGTCATGCTAGTAGTTAGCAGGTGCACCATCATTGAAAAACCACATCTGCAAGTGGTCCATCTTCCAAGAGGTCCATCAAATTTGTTTGCAAAAAATGCAACTACTGTTCTTCATTGAGCCTTGGCAGTAAGAAAAAAGTGCGTTTGAAATGACTTGTAGCAGACTTTCTTCTACCCAAGTGTGTGTTTCAATAATTTACAATGCCATTTCAGGTAAAACAAGATTCATCAGCAGTTAGAATATTACTTAGAAAATCAGAATGATGTTTACATATTTTAATTAACCATCAACAGAATTTCATCCGTTTACCAAGATCAGGAAGTAAGAACATGTGTTGTATGGAATGGGTTTTAATTGTTGCTCCTGCAACGTTTGCCAGACACTTAATTGCAGAGCATTAAAGCGATGGACAACCTCTGATGCTTAAGCCAGTAAATAATTGTACCATATTCAATATTACATCTTTAGCATTGGCATTTCTCACAGAAGTTCATGACTAGCATCCAATCATTGTGGTTTAAGCATTCCTGTTTCTCTAATGCAAATGCTTTACAATTTGGTACTTTTCGATCTGTATAATTTTCCCTGTATTCAAGCGCAGCAGCGAATCCATTTTTATTTACTTTACCATAAATTAACATGTCTGTCAACCCTCTAAATGAAAACAAATTTGTGGTATCATCCATTGTGAATGAATAACCAAACAATCACAGTACAAACACATTCAAGTGATTATTCAAATGCTAGACACTGAACTTAATTGTTGGTCAGCTGTTATTGCCAACCTATGAAAAAAATAAAATATTTTATTGTTTTGGAAGGATTCCTTTCAAATTTTTTTTTATAACTTTTAGCATTTGTATGTTAATTGTTTGTTTAAAATTGTATTACTTTTCCGATCCAGTTTGTTTGTTTTGTTTCTAATTGAATTTGAAATTTTCAAATTTGTATTTAATTTTAATAGACATTATCTAATCAGTTTTCTTAAAATTAAATTCCCTACAATGTTAACTAGAAATTTTTATTTGTTTATTGGTAAATTAACATAGTTATTTTATTCCAAACCTAAAAAAATGTATTTTCCAAGAAAATGTTTTTGTGTTTTACCTTGTTTTTCCTAAAACCTAAGTGAGATGAAGTTGGGAGCCACTTTAATTAAATTTCTTAATCAAAAATCAAAAGGAAGAGCCAAATTTACCCTTGATTTGTACTCAAGAATTTTATTACGATTTAATTTCACAGAGAGAGCAGAAAGCAGAGCTAAATGTTTTGCAAGATAAAACTCGCTAATGAACCGTTTTCTGACCTATGTTTATATAAACTTTTTTTCTTATTTTTGGCTATAGAATCATCTCCCAAGAGATTGCCATGCATTGGGAATCACCTGTATATTTTGCTTCAGGGATTGACAATATAATAGAACCATATTTTTAAGAGGTATATCCCTCAGGATCAGAGAGAGTTGAATATTTATTCTTAACAGCTATAGGTTGACACCCAGGTCTTACAGTCTCCTTTTTTTGATAAAAATGAGAACTAATTTTTTTATCTTATGAAAAAATGCCAAGCCTGATTGGGATTACAGCCAGTAAGTCTGAGTTATGAAGAATGGAAACTTTCTGCTCCTCTGCTCCCCCCTCCGGTTTGTAATGTCCGATCATAAATCTGCAAACTGAACTAAATAAATATTTTATATGGTATCTAGTGTGTTCTAGGTACAGTTCTCTGCGCAGTATTATTACACCTTCATATATAATTACTTTTACTTAACTCTTTTTTTTTTAATGAAAAAAAGATTCCAAATTTCTAGAACCTAAATAAAGAAAAACAATTAACTTCATGAAAAGATTTCTACCTCCCTCCATTTTTCAGATGTTTTCATGGCTTTAAAAAAATAATAATGAAGTTTTTTTAAAATGAAGAATAGAAAAAATGCAAAGCTAGTTAACTAGATTTAACAGGGTTGTACGATTGATTGATTGATGAAGATAGCCATTCTTATGTAAGTTTTTCTAAGTAAAATGTTAACTGCGAATGTTATTTTATCCATGACAGACAGTAATGAAAGTCACACAGTGAGTTTATGGTGTAATTAAAGAAAAATATTTGCTGTTTTATATTGATTGGTATGTTATAAAAATAATAATTTTTATTGCAAAGTTATTATTGTAAGCTAATGATGTTTCACTTACTGTGGGTAGTCTAGAAGTAAAAGGAAATTATAAGGAACTGGTAAAAAGTGAAAATATATTAATAAAATGATTGTTCATATTTTCAGATCATAATATTTTTATTTATATATCCCATTATTATGTGATCAGACTTTGTGTTTTTACTATAATTATTATTTTATTTTTTTAATTAATAAAGTTTATACAACTGTCATTAAGATCATCAAAGAGTTATTCCAAGAAATACTAAAGTAGTGAGAGACATATGGAGTTCTCTAGTTTTTGGCTATGACTTTTCAAAAAATCTAAGAATCATCAGTATACAGACCCATGGCCTTCAAGCTTGTGAAACATGTAAAAATAAAAGTAGAGACAAAGTTTGCTTAATTCTTATCTAGTAGAAAATTTCAGCTCTTCAATATATCTTATCAATATATATGTACATTATTGTTGATTTAAACATTCTCTTGTACTTATTTTTAGTTTTCTTCATTTGAGTGTCCAGTTTTTGCCCTCACCTTGATTTGATCTTATCTTTCTAAAACTTATCTTGTGGCATCTCTTATCTTATCATTTTAATATTTCTATGTATGCTATTTCTAAAATTTCTTCCATAATTTTATTATGATTGTTGCTCAAAATTGTTATTTTCTTTTCAGTTGATTCATTTCTAATATAGTCTGTTGCTAATGTTTAAGTGATAACCTCTTGTTTTTTACACTTAATTTTTATGGAATAAGTTAAAATTGTGTTAGATACAAACTCATTGTTCTAGTATATGCTGTGATAATCATATTCATTATATATCACATTCTGAAGAGCTTTGATTTTTCTGTGCAGTCTATACAAAAATAATTTTATACAGCTTTTATATAAGTGTTAAGTATACTCATCAAAGTTTAGAAAGTTCATTTAACACAGTGGCTGGAGGTAGATGTTGGACCAGCAGGAGGGCATGAAAAATATCAACAAAACAATGTTACATGCATGCACACAAGTGCGCTGTATGGCAAATGCATCTGTTTCTTTTTATTTACCTTAATTGTATCTTTCTTTGCATATTCATATTTTATTTCCAGTTATTAAAAATATTTATATTTACCCAAATTTTTGCATTTTATTATTGTTTGGTTTTTAATACTTTGATTTATTTATTTTAATAAAATGGAAAACAAGAAAGGAACGATAAGGTTTTTTTGTAATTCAGCTACTGTAACCTATCCGTAAATAAATGCCTATAATATCAGTCTGATGACTAAGTTTTCATAGACACTATCATTACTAAACTATCCTGAAAACTATAATTTTACGTGCTGAAAACTGTTTGCATGTCAGAAATTCCTGTCTGTCTTAATTCTGTTCTATTTTTAAGAAACATTTGTAGCACTCCAGTATTGAGCCAGCCTTTGTTTTCAGTTATTTTTCTTAGTTCCTAACATTCATCTTTTTCCACTATTCTCAGTGCTTCTAACCCAATTAAAAAATCTAAAATTCATTTTGAATTTCCCTTTTAAAAGATTTTCCAGGTATACTTAAGTTTCCTTTTTCCCCTAGTTTATTTGATTGTGTTATAAGTTGACACAATGTGTAGGCAGACCTACAAAGGTCAGCTGCAGAAATTTGAATTTCTGAAAAAAAATTTTTGGATTTTCTTCAGTTATTTTGTTCTAAATGTTCATTATTAAACATTTGCTTTGGCTTTTTAAAGCCATTCCTTCTCTTAATCTGCAATTATATCTTGGTCTGCAATATTGTGAAGGTAAGCATGAATGAAATGGAAGTATAAAAAATGTAATGTTGGTGATGAGTACTGAAAAATATTGTTCATAAGAATTATAGAAAAAAAAAAATTGAGTTTCAAAAAAATACTGATTAGAAATGAAGAATAATTATTGAAAAAGACTACTGGTAAAACGTAGAAACAAAGCATGAGTACTGAGAAATGGTGTTTTTAATGTATTGAAATAAAAAGTGGACATTAAACATGATTCTTATATGAACTGTGTTATCAGGCTAGAGCGTGATCCTTATTTTTTCTCAGTTGATTTCCTCTCCCAAAGAAGCTTTACTTCAAACTACTTTGTGAAACATTGAAATGAACATTTTTATGTTGATGTTTGTGGCACTTTATGAGTGCCACAAAGTGACTGACTTTCATAATAGCCTGGAAATCTTTTATATTATTTCCCCCACTGAACTACTAATAATGCAACAGGTCAACACTATTTCAGAAATCTCAGGTAGAACTACTGCACATTCATACTTTCCAACATTTGATGAGTAATCATGTGATATACTATGAAGATTAGCTCTTTTGTTGTACTTGGATATTTTAAAGTCAGATAAGTTTTAAATTCTGTTTAAATTCATTTTCTTATTATAATGCACCTGCATTAGTACTACATTATTTTTTCCTGTATGAAGATATTTTATGCTTTTTTTTTCAGGTAAACAATCTGCTTTAACACAGCAAACAGAGTCTATGAAATTGAATGATAATAGTGATCATAAAAAGACAAATTCGTAAGTATTAACATTTTTTCTCTCTTGTTTATTTATTTTTCTTTCATAACATTTTTAACATTAACTAGTCAGGTTAGTCTAGTGGTAAAACTTGTCAGCATAAATCAGCTGATTTCAAAGTAGAAAGTTCTCAGATCTGAATCCTAATAAAGGTGGCTGCATTTATTCTGATTTGAATACTAGATCGTGGATACCAGTGTGTTCTTTGGTGTATGGATTTCAGTTAAATGAGATACTAAATAATTTCATCTTTGGAATTTGTTTTAATGGAAAAAATGCATCTATTAATGAGTACCTTGAGATGGTAACTCACTAATTCCCATGTCTTATTTTTGTATATTCATTTCATTGTCTTGTAGCTTTGATTTCATAGTCTCATCATAATCTGTTGGCACTTCTTTTTATCAACATAACTTTTGGGTTCTGTTGAAATTATTCATCTTGAATTTCCTCTCTATTTCCTAGATTATAATGACATTTTTGATTATTATCAGGAATCAGTTCCTGTTATTCATTTTCATGCTCAAATTGTGAAAAAAAATCCTCATTCATCTGCAGTTCGTAGTAATTGAATTTTGTGAATTGCTCTCATTCTCAGTACCTCAAATTGTGAAATATTATCCAGTGGTTGTTTATCTTCCATATGAATTCATGCCTGGTGTTACAGAACAACAGTATAACGTAGTAAATCAAGGGAGATGTTAAGGAGTTAAAGAAACTGATTGAGAACAGAAAAATGATAACTGTTGTAATCAAGTGAATATGAACAACTCACTAGCCTGATAAGAATTTATTATCAGAAATGGTTATAGATACAGGATCCAGAGAATAAGTTTTATACAGTGTAATTATGACATAAAAAAGCACAAAATGTTTTTTGGGAGGATACACATTAAAAAAGTAAATCTGTAAGAAGTTCCAAATCCAAAGAAGTATAATCAGTTAAGCCATTAGGAATTTATGACTTTTTTCAGTGGATATTGATATTGAAAAACTATTACCGGTATAAGCATCATATTTTGACTTTTTATTCAACACTAAGTGAAGAAACAATTTCTGAATTGTGTCACAGTTGCTATCCTACTGAGCAAAGTACTATAAAGAAGTAGCTGTCCTACAATGTACTGTAAGGTGCCATCGCTTGTTTTGACAATCATCCTGATTGAGGTAGATCAGGCTGCTTAGCCTTACTATATTCAACCATACGCTTGATTGCCTGTTACTTCTACTTTATCTGCAGTATTGTTTGTTTATTAACTGTAGCAAAGGATTGCAGCTTAAATATTATTTATTGTGAGACTTGAAAATTTTCCATTTTTTGAATAAAGTAGATCTAAAAGTGGTAAAGTTGCAGGTAGCTATGTAGTAAACCTCATGAACATATTGTTCACTTATGGATCTGTCATCCAGCTTCAATTGACTTTAATTCATAGTGAATTTCAGAAAATTCACCTTTTAGCTTCTTTTTTTTTATTCTAATAAAAAAAAATCATGTCAATTTTTTCATCTTTGTGTATAACTTAAATCCTTACAGAAGTTGACTGGCATAATAAAATGTTACTGCAAAGAATAAAAATATTAATCATTATAACTGTACAAAATGAATGGTGAATTTTCATGAAACAATTGAAAATGAGATTTGAATGTTTTTATAATGTATATTGTATTAATTTTATTTCAGGAACCCGGAGAGTGTGTTAAACAACCCATTCACTCAGCCACCACCTAATTTTACAGCCCTTTCATTGCCTGGTCTTCAGTTAGTACCTCCAACTAGTACACCGGCAATTATTGTTCCTCCTACTTCTGTAGCAGCTTCTGTTAGTATTTCAACAAACAAAGATGATCAGGACTCTGAAGAAAAAGATAAAGATGAAAGAGAAAATAAAGATAAGGATTTTAGGGACAGAAGAGATTTTCCAGATGTAAGAGATAAAGAAAGAGATCGGGACAGGGATTATAGGAATAGAAATAGAGATCGTGATTATAGAGCAGATAGGGATTACAGAGGCGATAAAGATTACAGAAATAGAGGTGATAAAGCTGATAAAGATTATAGAGAGCGAACCGATAAAGATTATAGAGAAAGGGATAGAGATTATAGAGGTGATAAAGATTACAGAGATAGACGAGATTCTAGAGAACTAAGAAAAGATAGGAATTCTAAAGAAAAGGGTGATGAGAAATCTGATGAAGATATGAGACCTGGTAAAGAAGGAAAAGAGAATGAAGAAGACGGTAAGAAAAACAATGAAACAAAGACTGATGATAAAAATGATAGAGACAATAGAAGAGATCGTGATAAAGATAAAGATCGTGAAAGGGATAGAGAAAGAGATAGAGATAGGGACAGGGATCGTGATAAAGAAAGGGATAGAGATAGAGAGCGTGAGAGAGAAAGAGATAGACATAGAGGAAGAAATAGTAGATGGGGTGACAGAGATAATAAAAGAAAGGATGAAATGGGCCGTAGTGCAGATGATAAATCTGTTTCAGCTCATTCAGATCGATCTCCTTGGGCTCATGATGGCCCTGGTCAGTCGCAAGACAGGTAAGCATTTTTATTTTGTTTTTTTAAAACATTCCTGATGTACTAGTGAATAGTTAGATATTTTTAATACTTGTTCAGAAACATGTCTGGTTTATATTTTTAGTTAATAAACATAATATCCGAATATTACATAGTTTTTTAATAATTTTATTTAATTTTCATCATAGTTGCTGTGTGTGGGTGTGAATATGTGAAATTGCCACCAACAAATGGTGTATTTATTTAATATGTGAAATTCCCACCAACAAATGGGTGTATTTATTTTAACCTCTGCAGATTTTTTTTGATTATGTTTTCTAGTTGTTAATTAGAATACTTGTTAAAAACAAAATAGCTAAATTACTGTTAACAGTAAAATCTGTAAAAACACTGTTTTTCAGTAAAACAGAAAAACTTATTAAAAAAATCGGTGAGATGTGTTTAGTGTAACAGCGTGGAATGTGTGTTGGATTGACAGATGTATGTGGCATGCAGCATGAAAATTTTATGCTTCTACTTACGTCTGGTTTTTTTCTGATGTAGTGTATTATTTTCAGTTTTTCTGTATGTATGATTGTTTTTAAAATTGAGTTAATGTTAAATTTTTACAAAAATATTTCCTAATATTGTTTATTGTCTTAAAAAGTAAAGGTTTTGGTGATCGAACTGGGCCGCAATAATCCCAGAAAACAAATAAGATCATTCCATTTAAAAGTAATAACATAATGTAATTTTTTTTATGTCAGTGAAAAAACTATTTTACTAAAGAATTATTAGGAAGTCCAGTGTTACAATGTCAAATACAATTTCAAAGATGCATATTGATAAGGTTTCTTTATAAGTAAGATTTAATTTAATTAACTAAATTGATTAAAATACAGTATATTAAATAATTACTATTGCAAAATGTTCTTTTTTGTGAAAAAACTGCTAGAGTGAAGGATTAAATTATAATTGTAGGTTTAAGAACTCCATGAATGAAAATTTACATATCATTAAAGTTATTTACTTGTAGGGTTTATTATTTTTTTATGTGTGCTTTATTTTTTCTTACTTTATTGGACGTATATTAAAACTGTTTTTATTTGGACCATAATAACCCTTGGGATTTAAACCAAAGAAAATTGTTGTATGATATTCTCAGTAATCATAGCTACAATACCACCCAGCTGGTGTAATGTTTCATTTCCGTTGCTGTGCTGGTGTATAGATAAAATGTTTTTGCTATAAAAAAGTACCAAGAATAATGGTTGTAATTGGTTTCCGTTATCAGGGCATTGGATTTTTGCTGTACATAGATATTCTACATTCTGGACACATCTCTTAATTGAATTTCATGTCACAGGCTAGAAAGACTTCAAAAAAATGTTATATAACTTATACAGTTACATTTGATATTCTTCTACATTCTTATGCCTTTTGATTTATGATTGGAATAGCTATTATCTATCTTTATTTCCAATCATCTTGGATACTTTATTACTAATGATGCTTCTTGTTTTTTTTAATATTTCTTTCATATAAAAAATAAATTTGATTAAAAATAGAATTGATATTTACTTGATTTTTGTTTTATTTACAGAGATCAGTTTGGTGCTGATGGACCAAGGTCATTACTGGACTTGCCTCAAATACCTCCTCCTGATGGTGCAGGTCCCGGTCCGGGTCCAGGTCCTGGCCCCGGTGGAATTTGTCCTCCTAGAGGTCCACCTGGTCCGATGGGTATGCATATTCCTGATGGTCCTCCTCCATTCCTTGGACCCAGAGGTCCATCACCAGGTAATTTTAAATTGAATACAGACATAATATCTGTCTGCTTTATGTTGACACCTGAAGTAAACAAAACAGATGCCGAGCAAGACAGTACGAAACAGGTGTACACAAAATTGCATGACACCTACTATGCCTGATTTAGTTTCTCTCATAATAATGATACAGAAATAGTTTCTTGTTTCTCAGTATATCCTAAAACATTTAATATTAGTAAATTAAGAAAAGGTTATAAATTGTTAAGTACACTAAAGTTATCTTTGATAAGTTTGTTTTACCGTTAATAGCAGTAATTGTTATACGCAGTTAGTAGCTGTACAAAATAATAATGGTTTAATGAAATGATAAATAGGTTTATAAATAATTTGTACAAACAAACCCTGAAATGCTATGTTTACATGCGTAAGATAAATTAAAAAATTTTATGATTTATTTTCATTTTTTTTGTTACTGTTAATCTAATAAATAATCATATCCATTCAACACCTCATCTTCATCTTTAATAATATTAGATTCCGAGGAGTCATTTTCAAAATTAATGAGTTTATCCATCTCAATATGAACAAAATAATCGATGTTGCACATCTTTTCTCCTTCTTCTTACAGCACATGTTTAATACAGTTCCACCACTTATCTGCCGTTACTTCAGCGATACCGTTTTCAACTAAAACTTTTACATTCACTAATTTATAACATCTGTTATTTCGAGCTACAAATCATTTTATTTGACTCCACACTAGTTCTGTTGGATTCAGGTTGCAATGGTATGGTGGAATGGAAGTCCGTATGTCCATTTGCTTCAGCCATATCATCAATTATATATTTCTTTAATTTTTACTTATATTTTTTAATTTCATCTAAAAGTTCAACCTTTCAAAATGTAGAATCAAATGCGATTTGATTTTCTCTCGGCTACATTACTATATCTGCTTTTAGCCATGTATTCGGAATTTTTTCTAATTTCACATTATGGTATTATGCATAACAATAACACTATTCAGCGGAATTAATTTCATAATCATATTAAATTGGTTTTAAAAATTACCATTCATATCTTTGTGGTAGTCACCCTTTTTATTGGATTCAGAAACTAATAATGCACCATTAACAAATTCATCTTCAATCCCTACATGACCTACAATCAACCATTTTTCTTTGTTGCTGATTTTATACCAGTACTGAAACCAGACAGTTTCATCCAGATAAAAAAATTCTTTTTTCCCTTTTTTGGGAACTTAATTTGTTTTAAATAATTCCTTTCCAGATCTTTATGTCATCCCTATCAGTGATAAAACTGTTTCTATTTTTTCCTGCAAATTTGAAACCCATTGTTAAAAGAAGTTTTTGTAAACTGGCCCAACTAATTTTTGGTAAGATGAGATCACTTTTGACAGCTGAAAGTACCTTATTGAGTGTGGGCAGTTCATTTTTTAATAGTAAAATGTGGACTTTGGATCTGACAGCATTTTTAATGAAATCGTCAGATCAATCTAAAATGGTTTTTGAAGTTTTTTTTTTTTGGCGTGTATATTACCTCTTTTATTTTTTTATTTTCAGCTCACAATCTCTCAATACTTGAAATGGATACTCCCCTGAACTCAGATGTAAGCGCTTCTACTAGTTTAATTTCTAAAGTAGCGTATTTTTCGTGAAATTTATTGAAAACATTAAGAACTATTGCCTTTTCCCCACTTCCTAATATTTTACCTTTTCTATGTTAAATACCACAGCAAGAAGGACTCGGCCATAGTTATTAAATTTCACCACACTTATAAACAAAAATGTAATTTCTAACATTATAAAGCAAATCAGTTGTAAATTTCAGTGTGATACTTACTTAAACCAAATGCATGACAAAAACAACCTCACTCAAAGTAACTTTTGTCATGAGCATTTTAACAACGCCACAATTGAAATAATGAAGTTTCACCAGATCAAGTAATTTTTATAATAGTGTCAGAGATATAATTTAACTGTCATAAAACTATAAATAGCTATGAATGAAGTATTTCTGTTGTTTATATAACATCATGCATGATATGTACCAGATTGTAATTCAAATACTTGTACTAACACACAAAACATTTGTTTATTGTAGGCCTCAAGTAGCAAACAGTAATAATAATAATAATAATAATGAATATTATAAAATTAGGAAACTGAGAAAGGGTCATTCTGTGTAAAATCAACAAGGCCCGCAATCTGACCAACTGGGATTTTCATGAAATTTTATATGAATTAACTGTTGGTAGAATTATGAGAAAATACGGAATTTCAGATCATAAACCGTTTTGTTTTTAGAGCCTTTCAAATATGCTGGCAAATGGTAAATTTTGACTTGTGCCAATAGAGTTAGGTCAACATAATTTGTTATTTATTAAGGTAGAATGATAAACTTGGTCTCATTTTAAAGCTTATTTGATACTCTTTCATATGATATACAAGAAGCTGAAATAATATAAATAATAATTGTATGACTAATAATTAAAATATAATAATGCATGTCTTCAAGTAATTACAGTTTTGGCGTTTATAATTTAGACATTTTGACAGTCGTAAAATCTTACACAATATACAAAAAAGTAAGGCAAATCAATCAAAATTTAAATGAAAGTTTTATGCATTCTTAAATTAAGTTCCATTTGAGTATCTGTTATTTTAAATTATATTAATTTTAACAATAGAAAGTTCTGCTGGCCTCCATGGCATGAGTGGTAGCATCTCAGCCTTTCACCCTGAGGTCCTGGGTTTGAATCCCAGTCAGGCATGGCATTTTTCACATGCTACAAATTTTCATTCGGGCTGAATGATCATAGCAGTCAATGCCCACACATCTCATTGTTGATAAAATACATCAACAGTACTTATGTAATATTAATGCCAGTGTACCGATTAATTTTTCAAAGTAATGTTTCTTAATAAAAATAGTTTTTTTATAGTAATGATTTAATAAATATAATCTGATATTTCCATTGGCTTTCAATTATTGTTACTTAAAAATTATACCAGTTACATTAGTAATAAATTAAATTTTAAAAGAGTGTTTATGTGTTAATTTGAAATACCTAATTATTTTGTTCGGTTATTCATTTGTCTGAGTAGTTTCCTTTTCAGATAATGTATATGTACGTCCAGTAGCAGTTTCTGATTTAACTTTCCTGTCGAGGTAATATTAGAATATCACTGTGTGCTGGAAAAACATAAGAAGGAAATGGACCTTGAGGTTGAAGAAAACTTCCACTTCTTCTGTTGATTCGTTTGTAGATAATACACGTACCAACCACCAAGCACCATTATGAATGCATGTGACAAAACATTTTATATTAGAAATTTCAGGAAAACAAACTTCTGTTTCATGCAAAACTTATTCATATTCTTAATTTTCAGAAATAATTGTTTTTTAAGATATCTTTTCCTGACAGGTATACAGCATGCAACGTCTGAGTACCTTGCCTTCGCGTGTTTGCTGAACTATGTGCTAAATACTTTTCTTTTTTCTAAAATTCTTCATTTGAAACAGATATGAAATTCATATTTTTAATGTTTGACTGAGCCCAATCATAAAATTGAGTGACTGTTGGTTTTTTGATTTTGGTATGAGTGTTGTAAACTTGCTTTTGATGCTAATGTTTTAAGAGTACCACCAAGACCATCACAAGCACCTCATGCCATGTGATGTAGCAAAGAAGTGCCATTCTGCTTTGGTACCAAAGTCATCCTTATGATACGTTAAATTCACAAAATGTTTAAGATTTTTTATATTGTGCTGTTGAGCTCCTAAGATAAATTAGTTTATTCACAATATTTTACTTTTCTTTTAAAAATTGAATTAGTTTTTTCTGAAAAAGGTGAACTGATATAGTTTCATGCTTAAGGCAGTGAAACATAACAACTAAATAATTTAAAGTGTCTGCAAATTCTTGGCTTTTAAATAAATAGCGAAAGGATGAATTGTAGCTTGATTGTTCCACTGAAACCCTTGGGCTTCTCTTGTAGCACAAGTGGATAATTTTCAGCAAAGTCACATAATGTAATAGATTCCGGGTTCAATTACAGTTTTTAAATTTTGTAAGAAGTTTGACTGCTGAGAAACAACAAATGAATGGTGAATGAAAATTGATAATTTTTTAATAAACATCCCAATAAAATCTGTGTCCTTCTCTACTGTTTCTAAACTTAAACGATCACTCGATTTCCAATGCTTAAAAGTTATTTTGTCCACAGAATTTTCAACAAAATTGAATGTAAAATGTTTTTAAAATTGTCAGAATCTGGACAATTCTTACACTCGCCAAGATAACAAATTTCTTAAGATGGATTACAAATTGTGCCACGCAGTGTTTAAAAGAAGTAAAATGATTGCTACACTCTTGTTAAATAACTTAATTTACATTCTTCAACATTAATTTCACATTCTGATATTTAACACAGACACATACATTATGAGTTCCACTTTTTCCCTCATTAATGACTCATTTTTTGTAATCTTTTGGCAGGATATGTTTTCTCTGTAAAATCTTTTAGATTTTACAGGTGATTCCCCAATACTCAGTAGACTCTCATTGAGCCTGACTATTGCATAATTCATTTCAACATAGAGGGCTTCTTCACCATCATCTGCTTCTTCTTCTGAAGCTTTATTACTAGTTGAGGAAGTTTTCTTTGACACTTATCACAAATCTTCCAATCGCTTTCTAAATTTGGATATTTTCTGTCATCCATGGTAATTATGATCCACTTCTTCAAATGGATTACAATATTTATTATTGTAAAAAGTTGCCATACTTAAAAAGATACCTAACTTTAAAAAAGACTGTAACTACACCAACACTTACCAATCTATAAATGAACATGGAATATCTTGACTTCTGGGCAGGCATATTTATACAGTGCACATGCTTTCTTACATCATGTTATTCTATTAATAAATTATTTAAATAAATCAAATATTTTAGGTCGTATTTAATATATTGTTTATACTAAAATAATGGACACAGACTATGACTAAACTAATGATATAGTAAGCTTCAATAGATTTTGCCTTTCAATTTCTATTAATTACACTGAGTTATCGCATTACATCATCATTGGTCATCTGATTGAGTTGAGATAGGCTATTTCTTAACAAAACAAACGAGCAGCATATTACCTCATTACTTTTAATTTCTTTTTACAAGACAATTTATTTGATCTTGCAAGTCCAGCCAACAAAAATTTAAGTATTTACCAGTTCAAAACCCCACAAAAAGATATTTTTTTGTTAAAATATTGATACACTTTTTTTCTTGATCCCAATGCAGTCCCAGTATCAAATTTGCACAGCTGTTTTATAATATAATGATGAATAAAATATATTTTTCATAAAAAATGTTGAAGACATATTTTTCCTGAAATTCAAGGTTAAAAGTAAAAGTCATTGATTTTGAAATCAAAATTTATGTAAACATATGCTTGTTGTATGTCATATGAAAGAGCATCACATAAGCTATAAAATAAGTCCAAGTTTATCTTCCTACCTTAATAAATAACAAAGTTATTTTGACCCAAAATTTGCCATTTTCCAGCAGATTTGAAGGGCTCTAAAAACAAAACGGTTAATGATAGAGATCTGAAATTCTGTACTTTCTCAAAACTCTATCAACAGTTAATTCATACCAAATTTCTTTAAAATCCCAGGTGTGGATTTGAGAATTAAACATTCGGAAGTAAATAAGGCCACTTTGTTGATTTGACATGGAATGACACAAAATTAGTATAAATTATTCAATAATAGTGCATTGTTTACATTGCTGTAGACCTAACATATTTATAATTACATAATAATAACTAATTATGTGATAATCTGAGATTAACAAAAGGCATAAGTAATAATTAATGTTCTTATCAAATGGTCTATTTTTAAAAGTGATGTCATTTTTGTCCACCCAATGAATTGCATCAAGTGATTGAAGGTTGTCATATATATGTGTGTTGTGTATTTACATAGACTACACAAATGTAGATTGTTTACTTCAGGCCTCAACGTAAAGAAGACAGAAAATATTTATTTTTATTTATTACCTGCATACTAGTGCACTAATAGAAGTTTTGGTGGACTTTTGTTTTTTATTAGACTAATAATAGCTGCTTTATTTAAGAATTTCATGTTAAAATTAGTTTTGGAATCAAGACATATTGTGAACTCTGATTTTCAGAAGGCTTTACATTTTTCTTAGAAGAATACCAAACATTTATTGCAGTTTTATGTTAATTTTATTTTGTCTTGAACTTCTGTGATAAAATGGAAATTATTGGAAGAACTTTCTTTTTGTTTTACTTAGATTAATTATTATTATTAACGTTTATATATATTGTAAGTAATCTGACATAGTTTTCTTGTTAAATATTAAACCATTGAAATTTCAATATAATCTGTTAAAAAAGTAGTTGCTTTGAAGAGCTTATTGTACCAGGTGTGTAAATATGAAACCGGAATTTTTGTATAGAAAATATTCGTTTATTGTATGAAAATGATAAAGAATATTTTATTCTGAATATTGTCCATCGCTAGCTAAACATTTTTTCCATCTACTGACAATTTATTAATGCCAAAAAAACTGTTAATCTTTTGAGGCAAACCAGTCATCGAGCCGTTTTTGTACATTTTGATAAGAAGTGAAGTGCTGCTCACATTGATGCAAATAAATAGTATTTAGACGCAGCCAAATCTAATGAGTAAGCTGCATACAAAAGTATTTACCAACTGAATTCCTCAATCGTTTCCTTGACTTGTTTTGCTGTGTGTGATGATGGTGCATTATCATGAAGCAAAATTACTTTGTGTTGCCTTTTTTGATATTCTGATCGTTTTTCACGTAATGCTTGATTCAAATCGATCATTTGTTGTCTGTAGCTTTCAGTATTAATGGTTTCAGCAGCTCATAATAGATCACACCCTTCTGATCCATAGTCTTCTTTCCATAGCAGTTTGGCTTTGAAATCGATGTTGATAGTTCTCTTGGAGTTATCATGATCTTTTACACTTGATTCTCAAAATATATTCACTTTTCATCACCTGTCACAATTTGATGGAGAAATGACTTTGTTTTGTACCTGGCGAGCAGCATTTCGCAAATGGTTTTTCAGTTTTCTTGCTGTCTTTCATTCAGTTCATGTGGAACCCATTTTCCCATCTTTTGGATCTTTCCCATGGCTTTCAAACGTATGGAGACGGCTTCTCGTGTTACATTTATTTGATCCACGAGTTGTTGCATTTGAACATCATCCTCATCCAACAATGCTTGCAATTTGTTGTCTTCTAACTTTTTCAGTGGTCTTCCACATTCTTTATTTCTCATGTCAAAATTGTCACTTTTGAATTTTTTAAACCACTCAAAGCACTGTGATTTACCAAGAGCATGCTCACCGTAAGCTTTGACGAGCATTCAATACGATTCTGCAGCAGTTTTCTTTAAATGGTAACAGAAAATCAATGCTGTCTACAAATCGTAGTTGGTAGGTACAAAACTCGACATTTTCAACGCTGATTAAAACTATGCTGTTGTATGAAACTTGTATTGTTGTGAGTTGAAAATCTTTGCTAGCTATCAAAGAAAGAAAAGAAAATGGTGCCAGTGATGCAGTTTGATGGTAACTACATTGACAGCTAGGGCCATCTATGGGCAAATTCCAGTTTCATATTTACACACCTGGTGAATCAAATTTATTTTAATTTTATTATGTGAACTCTACATATGTTTTTTATACATATTTTTTTGTAAAAATTTAGATGCTATAAATTAAAAATTATATTTACATGCAGTTTATCATTAGAATATGCAGGAGCTTTTTGATATATTTGCTGAGTATATATTTCCCTGAAATGCTTTTCAATTGCTAAGTAACATAGTATAGATTTTTTTGTGAAAAAAATGTGACCAAAAAATACATGCCTACACTTATCACATGGCAGAAGAGACTAATTTTATTAAGTTTATACAATTTTATGTATGTATAAAAGCACAGATCACTTTTTCAGTGATAATTGCTTAATAAAAAACTAATATTTTGATGTATTAGAAATCATGAAATTATTTATTATTTTAATATATATCTAATTATAATTAGACGATCATAGTTCTACATGGTAATATAAATTTACTGTTTTGAGATATAAACTTTTAAGCTTCTAAAACTGAATCGCTAATAAATGTTAGTATTTCAAAATTTAAAGCTTAAATGATAATTAAAGTATTTTAGTAATTGCACTAAAAATCATTTTCCTGCTTCTTATTAATTGATATAACATAATTTACTTATTTTCATTAAAAGGTTTTTGTTTGAATTTTCTATTGATAAAGAACTGTAAAATATGATTTTTCATCTTATATTTATACTTTCTTCCCAACAGCACTGTGGCTGTAGCAAAGACACCATGATACATTGACAGAGTATAAAAAAAATTATTAAATAGATAAGAAAGTACAATAGCCTAATAATTAAAAGTAAATAAGTTGATAAATTACTAGAAATTTCTACTGGCTCACTTACCCTATTAATGGAAACAAGAAATAAGGAAGTGCATGAGGAAAAAACTCCCATTTTAAAATTATATACAAATATAAACTTGTACTGTAATGTATACCCAAGCACCCTCATGTTTTACTTTTGTCAAATGTAAAATTTCCATGCTGTTACACTGTACATAGATAAATTCAAGTTCCTTCACTTTGTTACAAGTTATACATAGATAGCTTTATTTACAAGTCACATATAGGCCATTATAATCTTTTTTCTTGTTCTTAAACAAGATATGAGATGTAATTGGAGGGGTAGGTTTGCCTGTGGGTGGGAAAGGAGAAGCTTGTTTTCTCCTTGAAATGTCCTGAAAAGATGACCACAATATCTGTTCAGGAGAGAGTGGCATCCTGATTAGTGAAAACTTGTTTTCATTTCTTGGCAGATTACTTACTTCGCAAAATGGAGCGAGTTTGTGTCAAATTTTGTTTGAAAACCAGGAAATCAGCTTCTTAGACTTAAGAACTCTTAAAACAGCTTTCATAATAAATGTCTGAGCTGGTCAAATGTTTTTATCTGGTTCAACAAATTTAAAGATGGCTGCAAATCAGTTGAAGATGTCCACCAATCCAGCCAGCCATCCACTTAAAAATCAACAAAAACAATGAAAGTTCACGATTTAGTGCACTCTGACTGTAGATTTACTATTAGGGAGATGGCTGATGAACTGAATATAAGTTTCTACACATTTTAAGTTTCAGAAATAAAATTGACAACTGTTTTATGATTCAGTCACTTTTAACTGAAGATTTGAACATGCATTGGGTGTCTGTTAAATTGTCAGACCAGCAGGAACAACACTTACTCGAAGTGTTCCAAGAACTGATTAATCAAGCTGAAACTGACCCAGATTTGTTAAATAGGGTAATTACAGGCAACAAAATCATGGGTTTGTGAGTATTACCCAGAATCAAAAGCACAATCATTGCAGTAGAATGGTTAAAGTTCACGATGACCAAAAACAAGCACGACAAAGTCGGTCGAAAGTGAAGATAATATTGGCGATTTTCTTCAACTCTATGGTGTTGTGCATCACAGATTTGCCCCTAAGGAGCAGACAGTTAACAAGGAATACTATAAAAGTGTCCTGCACTCTTGTGAGACAAGAATTGGGTACTTCACCACTTCAATGCACCAGCTCATCATGCTTTCTTGATCGCAAAATTTTTGTCGTTCCACAACACCCTATTCCCCTGATTTAGCCCCTACAAAACTTCTATCTGTTTCCTAAAAATTTACAAAATTTTTCCGAAATTGAAAGGAAACTGATTTGACTCAGTTGAAGACATCCAGGAAAATAGAGAGAGCTTCTTAACACCCTTAAGAAAAAATTTCCAGGAATGTTTTCAAAAGTTAAAACACCATTGGAGTGAGTGTCTTCAATCAGCAGGGGTCTGTTTTGACGGAGACCCATCACATTACCCTGTAAGTTCTACCATTTTGAAATTATAAGCCCAATTTTAATATCTCACACCTCATTTATATATATGTTGTTACTGAGATTTAATTTTTCAGTTTGCTAATATAATCTTCAGGACAAAATACTTGAAAATTTATGTATTATAGATTATATTTACAAGCATTGTTTATGAAAATAATATAAAGTTTAAAGTGAATTCAGAATTGTAATAAATCAGTTTGTTAACTGATTTGATGCTGTAATCTATTTCTGTTCTGTGCTAATCTTCGATTACCACAGATATATTATACACCACATTTATTATATCCTAACCTCAGTTACCTTTTTCTGTTTTTCCTATTTTGCATGTTTTGCTATATAAATTACTAAACTTATTAAATAGTCTTGACAGTCATTGTAATTTTTATTATATCTATGTTAAATAGTACCAGATTTCCTCCTTTTCTTGTTGCTTAAAAGCTTTCCATCCAGTCTGTTTTTGATGTCAACCTTAATATGTCAGTCTGCTGTTATTTTATTTCTTGAAAAAAATTCTGTAACTTTGATTTATGTTAACCTATCTTAATATTATACTCATTTCTCTCAGATTTCATTACCTTTACTCTTATTTTTAAAATGAACCTCTCCTAGAATAGATCCATGCTCTTCAGTATTTCTTTTGGATTCTGTCAGCTCTTTCTGTTTGTCAACCATTTCTGATTTCTGATCAGTGAGTGATCAAATAATTTCATTAGATCTTATTTAACATTTTTATTTTCTCTTCTTGAATAGTTTGGCCACTCAGAACTGTTCTTTTTTCCTGTATACAAATTAATAAGTAATTACATGTTAAAATACATCCTTGTCTCACTTCTTTCTGAATTTCACCTTTCCTTTTTTCATGTTTTGCTCTAGATCATTTCTTTTCTTATATTTAATTTCAAATTTTCCTACAATTTTAAATGCTTTACTCTATTGTACATAATCAAGAACTTCTAATGCCAAGTAGGTAGTGTTGTTCATCTAAAAATTAATCCTAGGGCCAGAATGGTTTACTTTGTGGTACCCATGTTCATTTCACAATCAAACTGATTTTTATCTATATATATAAAGGTAACAGAGGCTTTTTGTGTCTAATACAGGTTTTTCAACTTAAAAGAGGCCCCATCACTTAGTTTAGTTTATAAATAATAGTTTATTGGCAAACACTTACAGATTTACATCATAATAATAATATGCAGAAGGTTTTGAAAATTATGTCCATTCACTTGTCAACATGTTTGACCTTGTTCCTGGCTACTCCTATTAGCTGTACCCTGTCTGTTTCCTGGATGGCATTAGTAATGTTTGTCTTCAATTGCTGCAGGGTGTGTGGATTGCTCCTATAAACAATTTATTTTAAGTAATGCCACAGAATGAAGTCTGGACTAGTCAGATCAGGGGATCTTAGTAACCACAATCATTTAGAAATAATTCTTCCACTAAAAGATTCTGTAGCATCACCATAGTAGAGTGAGCTGTATGGCAAGGAGTGCAGTCCTGTTCCAAAAGCAGTCACATTCGTACTTTTGCAGAAAGGCTATGAACTTTTAGCTAATTTCTTGGTAGGTGGCAGCATCCACACTTTCTTAAAAAAAAAAAGGGGTCTTATTATTCATCACCTTGAAACCACACACCACATGCCTATTTTTTATGGGTAAAAGGAGATTAAAAGATAATGTGTGGGTTTTCAGTATCTCAGGTCTAGTAGTTCTGATTATTAATATACCCTCCAAGGTGAAACCACACTTCCATCTGTGAAAAGCACTTGATCTTAATAAATGCCAGTGTTACCTCTAATGAAGTTCTTGAACAATTGACAGTAGTTAATACTTTTAGCATAATCAGCATTAGTTAACTCATGGAAAACCTGCATTCGAAACAGATAACATTTCAGCATTCTCCTCACTGTGGGCTCAACCTAGCGAAATATTTTTTTCCCAGCTTAGTCTCCAAAAAATTTATGAGCTCTTGTAACTGTCTCTACAATGTCCTGTATGACCTGCAGTGTTTATAGTTTAATACAATTAGAAATCTGATCTACTTTAGAAGTATATCACTTTAAAGGTTCTGTTTTAGTATGTCAGAAATAATTATATAAATTTTATGGATTTGAGTATAAATTGTTTTTTATTTTGTAGGTGGACCTCTAATGTTTGGTCCAAGAGGACCTCCTCCTCCTCAAGATGGGTTTGGTATGTTAGACAGAGAAGGAAGGCATAGACTGGAAGGAAATCCAGAAGATTATGAAATGATGTTGGTGCATGGAGATGAAGGTCCCCCTGGATTCGGTAGAGGTATGCCACCACTAGGTAGAGGAATGCCACCTCCAAACAGTAGAGGACCACCAGATATGTTTGATCCTATGGGTCCACCACCTATGGAAGGATTTGGACCACCAAGATTTGAACCAAGAGGACCACCTGAGGGTTTTGAACCGAGGATAAGGATAGAATTTTTCCCTCGTGGTAGAAGTTTAATTAGGCCAGATAATTTTGGACCTAGAATGATGGGACGTGGGCCAATGGGTAAGTAAGAAGTTTATTTTTTTATTTTCACTTTTGCTGTCCTGTTATTATTTTAGTATGAATTTCTGATGTCCTGTTAAATGAAAACAAATAATTGATGTTTCTGAATGGTAAAAGCAACTGGTATCTAGCATGATTAAAATTTTTGTTAGATTTTATTATTTAAGGCATTCTTCCTTCAAGCACTCTAATTATTTTTGTGATAATTTTTTATGTAAATTATTTTGATTTTCTTTGAAAAGTGTTCATTTTGTAATGTGCAATGATGCTTAAACTGTGGGGCGGTGACCGATGTTTGAAAAGGCTAGAAAAATCATTAATTTTTACTTTATATCACTGCACCTTGCCCCAGCATCTGTTAGTAAAAAAGAGATTATATTTCACTAAAAAGTAATTCTAAATCGTTATACTATTCTAGGAATAAGGAATAATTATACCTAAAATTATCCCATCACCTTAGTATGTAATAGGTTTTTATAATTGGTGATTTCATATTTCAATTTATTTAACTTTAGAATTTTATTCTATAAATGATCATTTCAACTCTTAATTCTATGAGGGAAAGTAAACAAGTAAAGGGAAATTTTTATTTCCCTCCTAATCCCATGTTTTGCAGCACTGACCGTTCTTCTGTAAGTCATTACCTCATACATCTGTTCACTGGAAGTATTGTTTCATTGTTAGTTATGTATGGTTGTGTTTAAAAGTAACTTAAGATAAGTGCTCCTTTGTCTGATGTTTAAAAGTAGTTCCTTTGCACCAAGGAATAAGTGTGTTGTGGTATAGTTCTTATAATCAGAAGGTATGAAACTAGTGATTATGTGTAGAATGTAGCAGCAAGCAACAGTTTAGAGGAGTTGATTTTTTTTTTATAGAAGCAAGCGTGACAAATGAATCATTTGCTTTAAAAAAGGATGGATTTCTCTCAGTAATGAATGAGAGTAAGATATGAATTGCACTCCCAAGAATAATGATAATGTTGAAGCAGTTAAATTATTTAAAAGTGAAACAGTTAACAGTGAGATACTGTCATTATTACTGAAGGCAAAAATCATTCCAAAAGGTATGACTTTGCTTCAGAGTAATACTTGACCTCAGATAACCAACAAAACATTCCCTTTGTCTTAAAGATTTTGGTTTTTGCTGGGTTACCCTGATCTGGGTCCAAGTAATTTTCTTCTTTCTGGGCCACTGAAAAAAGAGTAGCAAGCGAATTATATTTGTACTGATGAATATGTTATGGGAGAAATGTAAAATTGACTACGCACCAGGCCAAAAGGCCCTTCCAAAAAGGAAAAGCTTCTAAAAGATGAAGTAGATATAAATAAAAATAATAGATTTTTTAATTAATTTTTTTGAGCCCTTTATAAACAAGACCATATAAGTAATGTTACTTGACGATTCTGTCTTTATTGAAGAATCTATTACTTTGTTATACTGTAATACGTTTGTGGAATAAAAGTATTGATTATTAACAAGATAGTATGAATATAATTTATTTATATCAGGAATGTAATTTCATTTTAGTAGGTTTACATTGATTTGTAAGCTGCTTATTGTAAATTACCTACGAGTACAATCTAATAGTTCAGGTGCACTGGATGTTTGTACTTTTACTCGTTTTTATTCTAACAGAGACATAAACGCTCAGATTACTTGTTTTAACAGTAAATCATATCAATAGTAAAAAGATATATTGAATTATGCAGTCTTTTGGAACAAAAATACTACAGAAATCTTTAATGATGATAATTATTTAGGATATATGAATAGTATGTATTTTTCAGCCTTTTTTATATTAATGAAATTTTAATGAATTGTCAAATTTATGTTCTAATCACTTTCTTAATTTTATTTATTTTAAATTAAAGGGTAACATTAATTAGTTTTGTTCACAACATTAATTGCAATCTTCCATTTGTGATTTCAAAAATTATTTTAATCACCGATCACATTTTCTAATGACACTTGTACCAATCTTTTCCGTAGTTATTAACAATATTACAGTTAACAATATACAGTTTTGCTAATCATTTATCAAAAAAGTATGTTTGTGATTCACGTGGCAAATATATTTGCACTCAAAAAAAATAATATGAATGTTATACTAAATTAGTTTATTTATCAATAAGTAATAAAGCAATATTACAGTCTGTAGATCTTGTCATAATTTATTAAGGTAAAAGAATTATATTACTAAAAGAAATTTTATAAAATTTATAATCAAATACACTAGAATACAATAAAAAAAAGTGATGCAATATGAAAATGTTAACAGAATGCAGTAAAAAAGTATATTTTTTCATTGTATAATAATATTTTATGGAAATAGTCATAACAATTCAAACAAAATGTTTTACATTAAAACATTTGATATTTTTAACATTTTTCCTTTACATTTTGCAAGGCTGTAATGATCGAATAGTTGCAAGATGTTCTGCAGAAAAATATTCTAATAGAAAAACTATTATCTTTAAATTAAAAAGAATATTAATGATCCAAGTGCATATGTATAGTCTTGAGTTACAAAAATTGTTTTCTCTTTTGGTTGATATGAGTGTTATAAGTAAGACAGAAAAAGAAAGCTTGCTGAAAAATGAGTGTATCGAGCCAAAAGCAGAAGAGCAAGAAAAAAAATCTTAAGAACACAACTGAGCGATCTAACAGACTAACATTAGAAGATTGAGACAGGGTAAATAAATCCTGTTCTTTAGCAAAAAAAATTAATAAATCCTGTCATAATTCTTTAACAAATAAATTCTGGAAAATTTAAATCTCATGCCAGTATATTTACATTATTTTACATACAGTACCATCACTTTTGCAGACTCTTGTAAAAAAAAAATCACTTGTTTAGAATGACTTCCAAAGATTATTTTGAATTTCATGATTAAGTAATGTTATTGTGATCCCAGGTTACACAAATACTGTCGACAAAATTTACTTATGGGAGTTCATCATTTATAGCACACTCATAGGATGCACCACACTCTGTTTTCACAAACCAGTGTGACATGAAATTCACCTTGTACTAGTGCCCAGGCTATGCTTAGTATTCTGAATCACATGATGCTTCATTAACAAGATTATTTACTTGGCATTCAACAAAAACAAACACAATGAACATGATCCTTGTTTGTAAATACATACTAACAGAAGAAAAAGTTTTCATATTTGGAATTCGCCTTCCAGAAAATTTCTCCTGATATTCACAAGCAGTTTCAGAATTTCCATTACAAAATCCATAAACAAAAATTATATCAGCATATTCCTCATTAGAAAATTGAAACTGCATTTTAACACTACACTTCCTTTATCTGTATGATAATTTATGACAGCAGTTTTAAATGAACTACACAATTTTCATTGTTGACCAGCGTTAGTACTGTAAACTTAAAGAATAAATTTTTTTAAATATTTCTAAAGTAACATATATTTCAATTTAGTTTTTTTACATAATTATTTCATTTTACCTGTATAATTATTGAATATACACAGGAAAAATATACTTTTGTACATTCATATTTTTTTAAAAATTATTTTAAGTAATTAGCATTTTTGTTAGTAAAAAGAATGTTGATTGGTTACTTTGTTTTGCTTCAATAAAGACCTGATTTTTTAAAGGTTATTTACTTTTTACATTAATTTTCTTCTTTTTCAGGTCCTATGTTTTCTCCTAGAGGTCCTGCAGGTCCTGGCCCTATTGGTTTGCGAGGACCCAGACCAGGTTAGTTAAAAAAAAAATTATTTTGATGAATATTTTATTTCAGTTGAGGTTTTTATTTATTTTTTTGCATTTTGCTATAGTAAAAGTAAGAAAAAATTTGAAAGGGAAGTTATCAAATTCCCTTTCAAATTTGAAAGGGAATTTGATAACTTCCCTTATTCATGATACATATCATGAATATGGTATGTATCATACCTATGGGAAGTTATCAAGAAAGGGAAGTTCGTCATATAGCAGAAGCCCCTCAGTACTGAAAAGTCTAAAGTGAGGGATGCTTGCCAATAAAAAGCAATTAGAAATAGTGAATCAGATGATGCGTGCAAAATAGCTTCAACTTTTTATTATACAACTGCTGACCATTTTATGAACAGTCTATTGTTTGCTGTTGAAAGTTATGGGCATGCATTAATGAATAAGTCTAGTTTTACAATCAGTTTAACTGTCAACATTAAAATATGAAGAATGAACTGAAGTAAATTAAACTTAAGTAAATAAACTGAACTTAAAGTAAATTTTCTTGAAATTTATTCATTCTGTGTTTTTACCATGGAAATTTCTATTTACAGACTATATTTACTTTATATTTACAGAGTATATTTACAGACTATACGGGAAAAATTTCTATTGATTGTATATAGGTGGGTACCGAAAATGTTGTGCATTAGAATATTGAAGGATGAAATTTAAACATGAGAGATAGAGAAAGAGGGAGTGACTTGATCCCCCGTTTGAGTGGTGATGACTTTATCAATTAGTAGCAACAATTTAATTCTAGCAGTAAAAAACTCATAACTTTACAAAAACCTTTTTACTTCCTTGTACGAAGTAAAGGAACTATTGTGATCGTGAAAAATTTCTGTTTTCAGATTTCAATGTAAAAATATCCATTTTAGTTTTGGCATGACGTCTGTATATACACATACATATGTATCTCGCATAACTCAAAAACAATTAACCATAGAATGTTGAAATTTTGGATGTAAGACTGTTGTAACATGTAGTTGTGCACCTTCCCTTTTGATTGCAACTGACTGTACCAAAAGCCCAAAATCCAATTTTTTTTGGATTATAATTATTAATCTTTGATTGTAAAAAAAAATATGTATATGTAATTTAATAGGCATACAAGTAAGTAATCTGATGTCCACATCAAAGTTTTTGTTTTTATAACTATAAGTTATAAAAATTTTGTTTTTATAAGTTGCCCACTGTACAAAAAGAAAAATTTCTTGAAGCTACAAAAAATAGTGTAAATAAGGGTAATTATTTTCTGTGTCTTGCAGATGAATAAAATCTGACATTTATGATACAATAAACCCAAATCAAACGTAAAATTCTTGGATGAGATTTTTTAGGGTCACAGAAAAAGCCAAATTCATAGCTGAGGAACCTTCTGGGTAAATATAGGTCGTCCTGTTAACTCAAAATTTAATATAATCCTATTAAGCAAGTTTTTTCCATGCACTGACATCTAAATTACTTTTAAAAAAATACAAAAACTCTGATCTAATTCCAGATCAATGTAATTAATACTGGCTTAAATTCATTTCGTTTAATTAATTTAGATTTGTATACTGTATTATGATTGTGTTTCAGACATTAAAATTTGGTAATTAATTTTATAAAATCATTTGCTACTTTAAAGAACTGAAATTCAAAAAACTACTTGCATAAGTAGTTACAACAACCAACAGTAGTTAGTTGTTGGTATAACTGATATAGAAGCCAGAATATCTAAACCACCAAACCAGTTGGTTGGTTTTGCATTTTCACTCCATTTTTAATTTATATTCATCTCTGTCCAGGGAATATTTGTTGTGTGTCTGAACTTTCTTAAATTAATTTTTTTCAGCACATTGGTCTTGAATCATTTGATATTTCCCCTCTTGGATTATATCTATAACTTTCCATATTTACCGTTTAAAATTTCTCCCAGGAATTATGCATTCAAAGAAATTTTTAATCGGTTTTTTTATTATATCTAAAGTAATAATGCTCATCACTTAGAAAGGCACTTTAAATTTATTGTGAGTAAATTATGCGTAAAATTTTTGTCATTGGATCTTAATATATTTCATCACTGAATTATTTATCATATTTATTTACTTATGTGCTATTTATTTATTATATGTCCTTAAATGTTTTAGGAATTTGGGACGAGGGACAAGGTGTGCCACCACAGCGAGGTGTTCCTGGTTTTCCACCTCCTAGAGGATTCCCACCACCTGACGTATCTCCAGAAGAATTCAGCCCTCAGAGACCGCGTGGTGGTCTTATAACTCGAGGTCCTATGCGAGGGAGGTTCCAAGGGCGTACTGATCGTAGAGGTTCAAGGTGGAGCAGTGCATCACCACCACCTGAAGACACTGGTGATCAACAAAATCAGCAGCAAAGTGCTGAAAAGCCATCAGTAGATGTATCATCAGATGAGACAAATACACCATCAATAGATACTCTTGGTCAGGAAGCTATGGAAGTAACAAGTCAGGGGGAATTTTCTGAGCCCATCAAGATTTCTGTATCCGATAATCCTCCACCGTCATTAACTGACACATTACATGAATTCAAACCACCTGAAGCAGATCATTTTACATCTACAGAATCATCAGCAGAATCTGTAGTGCCAACAGATTCATCAATTTCAGGGGAAGGAGATCAGTCAGAAATGGATTTAACACCAGCAGAATCTGCACCACAAAGTGGAAGTGAAGATATATTACGACAAGAAGTCCCAGCAGAAGTTCCTGTTGTACCTCCTAATGTAGCAGAACCTGCAACAGTGGATGCTTGTGGTTCATCTGATTTGAGTAATGATACATTATTAGATATGATTACTAACAATAATCCAGCAGTTAATAATAATATTTCTGATGTTATAGCAGATCCTTTACCATCAGAAAACAATATAGTTCCACCATCAGTGTGTGATAATATTTTTACAAATATGACTGAAACTGAAAGTAGCAATGTACTCGGTGATTCGTCCATTAGTGATGTTCCACCTCAAAATGTTAATGTAGAGCTAGAACCTGTTACATTAGAAAACAATGAAAATCCAGTATCATCGTCATTGAGTTTATCAGAACAGCCTTCAGAAACTGAATGATACAATTAATGTAGTTAATGTTCTTTCTTCTTTTTTTTAAATAAATTCTTGTAAAAACAAATAAAATGTCTTAGTTTTGAACATTTTATTTTTGACTTCTAAAAAAGTATTCAGCACATAAATTTAGTTTTCATGCATTAATAACCTTTATAATACCGTCTTGATGAAAAACATAGTGTTATTCAGTTCTTAAAATAACAAGTTGATAATAACATTGGAACTTGCGCCAGTTCTAGTCTTGTTTTTTTCTTTTAGTTATTATATTTTGTCATTCTATACATTGAGTATTTGACCAGTGCTACCTAGTGAGTTAAAAAGTGAACACAGGATTTTTAATTCTTTGGTGTGTGTGTGTGAATGAATTTTCAGCATATGGTTACCAAAGATTAGAAACTTGACCAAGTGATACTTGATACGGTTTTGAGATATTACTATTTAAAAAAAAACTTTATTATAAATAATTTATTCTTACATTGTAATTATTAATATTAGAATTGTATATTATATTTATTCTGATACAGTGGTGCTTTAATATAAATATATCATTTTATATAGTTTTATTTAACTGATTAATTAATTGCAAAGCGTTATTATTCTGGTTTATTGTACAGAAAAAAAAAATTAACATATATTTATTATATATATATAAATATTATATATTTTAATAAATTTGTATATTTTTCTATTTATTTATAATATATTTTATCAAGTTTAAATGTTTATATGGTATCTTTATATCACTTTACACAAAATTTGATGAAGTATGTAGCTTGGGTCAAGTTGGTTCCTGTGTTCACGCAGCAGCGCTACGGAGGAAGGACTGAACACGCGCTTGCGCTCAAATTGAGTGTCAAGTGCAAGGTACGGTGTAGGGTTCTTATATAATATTATGATATTGTTTATATATATATATGTACATGTATTGATTATAATAAATAATATTATAGCTTATACTGTCTTTATGACAAAAAAAAAATATATATATATAAAAAAAAATAGGCATCACAAGGAAATAAATTTTTCTGAGTGTATAAATACATAACATTTAAAAAGTCTTGCTTCCAGATGAAATTAATGAATGTTGATGTCTAATCCTGTATTTCAATTTAAAATATATCAAGAATTTTTTTAATTAAATTTTTTAATATGTATTAATTTTTATTTTGTTAAATGAAGTTGTTTAGTGTTTAAATATTTTCATATTAAACCATGAATCAGTTTATTAATTCATTACAGGACTGTAGATTTGTATAATTTTTTTAGATAGTATTAATTTTTAATTTGGATCCTTGTGGTGTCAATGGATACTTCATGCAGAAGGAACTCGTTAAGTTTGTTCTTGTGGTAGTGGATTTCTTATTTCAGCAGGATTAGAGTCTTCAGAGTAACTTATGAAGAAAATAATGGAAAGAAATTGTGAGGACAGTAAAACTGCATTATGTTCTACTTGTATAAAATTTTTAATGCATGCCGTATTATATATTATATAGTTGTTTAAACACTAAATAGTAATTTGTTTCTCCATTACATTTTTTGATTTTATTACTTGTTCTTATCTTATTAGTGAATACTCAACAAGTGAATATAAATATCGCTGTATTAAAAAGTCTAATGATATACCATCAAGTTTCTTAGGTATATGATTTTTCTTAGTACTTTGTTAGATATAGAAAAATCGCTTATTTGGCCTTGAATATTACTGTTATAGCCTTCCTTGTATACTTATCTTTTTTTTCTTTTTTATAAGTATTATTTTAAATGAGCATTTTTACCCTTCTCATTTTATTCATATCATTTTTATTCTTATTTTTAATTTTTTTTTACCTGGTTGTAAATATATATTTTTATCTTGCATATATCAATTGTCATATTATTTGCTGATATACAGCTCTTCATTGCATTAAATTCATAGGTATGCATAAAAATAAATAAAGGAAAATGTTAATAAACCATAATGATGGTTTAGTTATCAGAGTTAAAAGAAAAAAGTTATGTATTACATATTTGGTAGTGTATCGTAATTATAAGAACAAATAAAATTTATCGTAGAATTTTTGCTGATGACGTTTACAAATTTTTACACCAATACATTGTAACAGTTTTATTTCAGCTGTTCAGGATAGAAGAACTCATCTGTTTTGCTTCATTCTTCAATTCCACCAGCATGTTTTTTATGTTCAAACACACATACACACACACACACACACACACATATATATATAAAACTTCAAAAAGATGCATTGACAAAGTTATTTTACTGTAACAGGATCCTGAATAAATTGAATCGATCACCACAACAAAGGTTTGTTTAAGGTTTATTTAGCAAGCTTATATATAAGATAAGAGAAGTAGATAAGTCTACATGTAGTAGACAAGAGTAAGAGAATTTTCAGTTACATATGATCACACCAAAGAATCAGATTAGCACTTATCTGTAAATTTAAAATTACTAGAATTAATGTTTACCAGGATAGTAAGAAGTCAGACCGTGGACCAATTATGCTGTTAGATTGTATTATATTATTACTACAAACTGTATGATTTGTAGTACCACAATGTTGTGTAGGTAATTTTGATTGGACATGGTCATGATTTCATATTACATTTATATAACTAGGTATTTTTACTATTTCTCGAGTGTAAGCACACCCAATTTTCAATATTACTGGTTTGACTTTGAGCAGATACTACAATCTTTTTCTTATGTACTTCAGCCACTTTTGTGTAATTTCTAAGATAGAAATGAAAAACCACGGCAGAAGAGGTTGCCTGTGATGCCACCATTAAAGTGGTAAAGTTTTGTAATAGAGAATCTTAATGAATTACACCAAAGAAATGATGTTGAGGTGGTACTGCCTAATAAAGTGGTAAAGTTTTGTAATAGAGAATCTTAATGAATTACACCAAAGAAATGATGTTGAGGTGGTACTGCCTTTCTTCTAGTAAGTTAATGTCTTATACAACAACCTAGAATGTGCTACAAGGATAATAAAAATTTCTATTTGTTTGGGTGATGGTCAGAATAGTAAAAAATTAAAGCAAGATTAGTTTGTTCATGCTACCTCTTGTCAGATCATGTTTTCCTGTTAAATTTCTTTAATGAATGAAGATTTGTTTAATAATAAGTTGCATATACCTACAGATAGATAATGAATGAAGATTTGTTTAATAATAAGTTGCATACACCTACAGAGCTCATATTGTAGTGGTACCTTTTTGAATCGAGAAATAATTTTTAATATCTACTACCACACTAGGCACACTTTCTAATACCAGGATTGTAGGAAATGAGTACACGTTTTCCTGTTAATAATTTTTTCTTAATGTATGAAAGTTTGGTGTTTTTATATATAAAATTGCATGTACCTACAGAGCTCATATTTTACTGTAACTTTTCTTAATATCTACTACCACTCTGTAGCACAGTTTCTACCAGGATTGTAGAAAGTAAGGTTGGTCTGTCTATTCCACCTTTCTATAAATTTGGGCTTGTATTGCATTTTCATAAGCTGACAAAATTAATTTGTTGTATCAGAATGTTACGACGTATTATTCTGCATATCAAGAGTAATATTTTTTTTAATATACTGCCAATATAGTATAAAGTAATGACAAAAATAGCTTTTCCACCAGTTTGGATAATCCACAGCCACCTTAATTTCTCTTATAACTTTTTGTGTTAAATTTTAAGGTTGTGTATATGCAAATTATACATGTTCATTTATTCATGATAAAAGTGATTATAGAAGGTAAAAAAAGTTTTCTAAAAGAAAACATTTATTTACTCATTTTAATTTAAAAAATAAAAATCAGTCTTTGCATTTACAGAGGAAACAATACAATTTTCTTTTATCACCTGCAATTTTATGCATAGATGCAAATGGATACCTTTAATAAAGGTTTGGAGTTAATTACAGTTTAACTACTAATGGTAACTGTTACTGTAGGATACCTATTCAATCTTAAGATTTTACAATGTTCATTAGTTGATTGTGTGACGGCTATTTATGATATTTGCATATGAATTTTTGTGTTAAGACTTGCAAGGTGAATGGTGAAATTCATAATTTATAATCTAATGCCTACCTTCTTTTCTAAAAATTGTCAGCAGTTTTGTACAACTGATGGCTGGTTATTGGGATGTTTGCATATGTTTTGTACACAGAATGTTATTTAACTTTTGGTTTGTAGCTGTGACGATAGGCTAGGCTCAGCTGACATAGGTTTAAAAAATAATCATAGCCAAAATTGTAATGGCTGTATTTGTACATGAGATTTTTGTATGTAAAAAAAATTAAAAATTCATTTAATTATGTATCAACAAAATGTGAAAGTTGACAGGGTTTGTTCTTTTATATTTTTTATCAACATATAGGTATTACACACAGCATTACTGTATTGATAACACATGATAAAAACATGTCAAACTTTCCCAATGCATAAAGCAATGTGTTTTCACACATTTTGAAGACTTGCACGCCAATGTCAACCATTAATTAGTGACAATAACTTAAGCAAAATTCAGTGTAAACAAGATATAGATGAAAGTAACCAATAATCAGACAGTTAGTTGACAGCTGAACATAACTGCTAACACTTTTATAAAAAAGTTTAGTTTGAAAAAAAAACATATATATATACTGCAATGACTTCAACAAATCATACATATATTTAATCACAGATATATCAACACAAACAAAAGCATTATAAGCAATTAAAAGAAAAGAAAAAACAACAGAGAATAGCATATTGTATATATGTGAACATAATGGTTTATATTTTGTCCTACACTCGAGCAAAGTGAAGTGTAAAATACTGTACACCTGACAATAAGTAATCATTACAACAAAGGACAATTTATCTTTCAATACATTGATCATTTTCCCTAACTTTTTTAAGAGGTCCCAAAAATCAGTTTCAACAACAGTATAGTATAACCTATAGTTGATAGAACACTTAACTAAAAACTCTACATCTATAATTTAAATTATAGTCACATTAAATAATAGATACTATAAAAGACATACATGACATTAAAATAAAAAAGAAATGTTGAAAATTATTCATTGAAGAGATGAAATTATGTTATTCTATATTATTACTTAATACTATTTATTAAACTTTTCCTATTTTGTAAAACAGATTTTCTAAACTACAGAAATGAAACTGTGTTAAATAATGAAATAGTAAAATGTTATCTATTGATAAAAAAAAATTATATTTAAAAAAAGGAGTCTATAATAAATAAGCAATACAATTTTTCAATCGTATGTTAATGTCATATATACATTGTTCATATAAAATGTCATATATTACATTCCATTATAAATAATTAAAAAGAACTTTACTGTTAAAAAATTAAACAATTTGATTACTGCTGCAGCATAAGTACAGTTACATAGATGTATACTAAGGTCATAAATCATATTGAGCTGATCATTTGCAATTATGGTCTGCTGACTGATTCGTTTATCAAATTTTGATAACTTCCATAAATGATAACGTTCGAAAATGTTTAATAAATATTCTACAACTATTGATTAAGCTTACTAAAACACATGTTTTAATAAAAAGTGTTAACAAGCTGATTGCACTATAATTATGAAGGTGTCTAGTTTTAATTTGTCTTTACAATTCCAAGATATATTGTACACCATTAATTGTCAGGTCGCATGTAAAACAGGCCTGAGTAAATAGATTAGATTCTGCATTAGTTCTAATTGTTTAAAAGATAAGTAATCTGTAATTATTTTGATCTGTTATTTTAGACTGGTCCTTTCACAGTCAATTTGCATAGTAACTTCTTACTTCTGGATGATATCTTCACACCAAATGTAATTTTGACTGGTTATCAAATGAAATAATTAAAAAATTTACAAACGCTGAACTTCAATAAATTTTTTTCCATTAAAGGGAGTATTACTAAAGTAACCATACAGACTTTCTTTTTTTAAAAAAGAAAAAAAAAACACCTTTATATTATTGGGTAAACCCAGTTCTTACTACAATAGCTCAATACCAGTTTTCTAAATAAATACTACTAATATAAATTAAAAAATATGTTCAAAAACTTTTTACTAAATGGTCTTGGTTTTACTGACTCTGGATTGGTTTCATAGTAATCAACAGAAACATTTTAAAATTTTTATCGCATCCCAAAGTTTTTATATTTTTTCTAACTTTGTACCTTGTGACCAAGGTACAAATTACACAAATCAAAACATGACCAAACAAAGAATATTTTTTTATTACAATGTTCGCTCTGTATCAACAGGGAAAATGCTTTAAACCTTTCATGTTTATATAGCCATATGAAGTATACCTATATATATATGTAGAATAAATAAAATTAAACACTTTGTTTAAAAATAAATTTTTGATTTAATTCAAAAACAGTAAAATTATTATTTCCACAAGCAAACTCATTTGTAGCAATAGATATTTAATTTTACTAAATTACAGGAAAGACTCATGTTTCCCTACACTGAAAGCACTTTATACATTTATATAAATACACATGAGATGTTAAATTTTTTTTTACTCACTGTCTTTTCAAGAAAAATTTACCTTTTTCTCATGCAATGGCAGCACTATCTATAATGTATAACAATGTTTATGCTGCCACATTAGACACAGTTCAATCTGGCAAATGAGTAATTAGGATGTATTTTACCTGTGGCAGTTAATTTTGTTTGAAAATGATGGAACAAAGGAATTTCATTCAAAATGGAACTGCTGTGAAGTGGTAAAGATATTACAGAAGCCTTTTGACAAGGATGTTATGAGGGGTATAAACAGTTTCAAGAAGGCCATGAGTATGACAGAAAAGGGTTGGATGATCCAAAACTGATAAAAACAAAACAAAGGACATTATGATCAATAATTGTCAAATCACTATTAAAGAAGTTACTGAAGAGATAGGGAATTTCTTACGGCTTGCGTGAAACAATCGTGACTGATCTTTTGTGTATGAAACCAGTAGCAACAATATTTCTTCCAAAACTGTTGACTTTTAAACAAAAGCAACATCGCAGAACAATTGTTAGCCTGTATCCCTGATGACTCAGGATTACTCAAATCTGTCATAGCAGATGATGAAATGTGGATGTATGGTTAGTTATTGAAATGAAGGTTCAATTGTTCAATGGAAGCTTCCTGAAGAACCAAGATCAAAAAACGCAAAGTTTATTGGAGTGCTAAGATTCTTCCCACTATTTTTTTTTATTACATAGTGTAATTCATTATGAATTATTACTTAGCACGTGCATATCATTATTACGCAAGGCAATTGAAGAAAATGGGCAAACAATTTTTGGATTTTGCATCATGGTAACACTATACTTATACCCTGCTTCCTCCAGAAATGGCACGCGGTAATTTCTTGTTCTAACTGAAGTAAACATTAAAAGAACAACAATAAATGAAATAAAGAATAAAAGACTAATTGAACTTAAAACTATACAAAAAAATGTTTTGAGGATTGGAAGAAATGCCGCTATAAATGTATATCTGGGGGACCACTAAGGGGGCAAAGTAAATAAAAAAAAGTTTCTTTTTAATAAAATAAAAATTAAATTTTTCATTATTTTTTTTATCACATGCGTGTGTATGTAATATATAATAAAAACATCTGAAGAAGCCATAGCTTACAGGGAAGATAAAGTAATTTTTAAGATTATATAAAGTAGTCATCTGTTTTTTATACGATAGAACATATAGACTGAAACATTTGTAACTATAAACCAGTTATTTGTAAAATCTTTACTAAATATTTTCAAGGTGGAGAAACGACTTGTAGGAAGGAGTTTACTGTAACATTTTTTCATTTCTTTCAACCATTTTAACATATCTGAAATTCAATTAGTAAATGTTACTTCACTAAGTTTTCAATCTATATTTTGTAAAATCACATCACAATTTCTTGAAAAATTAATTGTAACATATTGATGTGTATTACACATCAACAGGTGCAATATTTAAACCAAAAAAAATTACTCAACAGTTTAAAATAATAGTACTAATAAATGTAGTTTATTGGTTAAATGTAACTTATCAACACAAACATATGTTCTAAAATAATCGGCCAAACAATTAATTATTTTTTGGGTCCATTTTTATAGGCAATTTGTAAAATGATTTACCTTTTCTAATTTATTTTAACAGAAATAGTTAAAAGCAAATTGACTGAATTACCAATTAATTATTTAAATTAATTATTCTTATTCATTAATCTTGGATAACGTATATTAAAATTGAATAAATTATTCTTGCAGTACAATTCTAGACAGTAATGCTAAAGAAATTAAATCTTCTACTTACAAATAATGTTTTTTGAATTTGTCTTTGCAGCATTCAAATTTCAGCAGTTAAATAAAAAAAATCTGTTATTCTGAATTACAGTTCAGAGTAAAAAATTAATTTAAGTTAAATGTCGCATGCTACAAATTTCATCGATTATCAAACAATTAAATCTCTTAAAATTATATAGAAAATGTTCAAATTACATCATTACTCCAAACTTAAATATAAATTTACAGCTGCCATCATTATTCTATATAGAAACATTGGATTAAAATAATTTTCCTTGTATGAATACTGCAGAGAATAAGTAACCTACTAGATGTTTTAGCATTTGAAATACTGACCCTGAGGGAATACACAAACATAAATAAATTATTTTACTTTGGAGTGTGCATGGTTAACTGCAGTTTTATAACCACTTTGCCTTGGCCTATATAAAGAAAAAAAATAGTATTTTTTTTCCTTTTTTAACTAAAATATACAAATAAGTTATGGTTAACACCCAGTATAGAGATCTGAAAGGTCATACTATGTTTATTGAGTAAAAAAATAATAGCTACAGTAGAAAAATATTAGTTTCATTTATATGTATATATATAAATATAATATGTATGTGTGAAATTATAATAAATTTCAAGTTACATCAATTGAAAGTCATTGGTCACTGATAAATGCTGACAGCATTTAGAGGAACCTATTATTCAAATTCAATATCACAATAAGTTTTTTCTACAGAAAATTATTTAGTAGGAAATTATTATTTATAATTGATTTCAAAAGAGTTTCAAAAACCATATTTTTAAAGTTATAAAAAAATTATTTAAGAATGTATTTCCATACTAATAAGTGATTACAACCTTAATTAAAACACTTTATACCACAATATGCCTCCAAAAAACACTATTACACCCTCCATAAAAATGTTTTTAGATACCAATAATTATCACAGTACCATAATATTATACAAATTTAATTAAAAACTAATCTAGTTATATAAATTTATAATACAAATATATTTTTTTAAAAACTATAATTAATGTATAGAATGAACCTTATGATGTGTTGAATGTGATACCTTAATTTTTTCAGAATCACTAAATTGTAATACAGCAGAAATCGCATTTAACATATGTGATTTTTTATTTTCATCACTAGTCAAAAGGTAACTAAGGACTACATTCTTTAAATACTCCAAATTTGCACCTTCACGAGTTTGACAACGTTCCAACCTAAATGAAAAAAAAAACCTAGTAAACCACAAAATAATGATCAATAAAATAAATAATAAGCCATAGATTAACTATTTTAGAAAAAATTTGAACAGAAAAGTAACAATTCTGCAGGAGCAATAGTAAACTGAGCTGACAAAGATTAATTTGTAACATTTCTTAATTTAATATTTGTAAAAGAGTCTGTAAACAGTTAATTGCATCTAGATAAAGGTAAAATAACTGTAAAGTCTGTTCAAAAAATATCTCACCTTATTTTTTCTCTCAAAAATTAATTGGATTTGAGCAGCACAACTTATAGTGCTACAGCAGTATACTATCTAGTATGCATGTATGGTTTTTCATAGACTTTCAGAATCGAGTAGTCATTCACCACCAGTTCGTGTGTGTATGTGTGTGCGTATGCTTGTGTAACATGTACTTGTTGCATTTTTTTGTATGCAGACAGAACACATTGAACAACACTACTTTATCAATTTTTGTCAAAGTGAAACAATTTGTTAGATTCAGTGGACTTTCAGCAACAATTCTCAGGGGTTACACAAATTAAAGAATGTTAATCAGTTTACAGTAGTCAAACTAGAGTTTACTAACCAGCTTACGAGTAGGTATGTCAGCAAGCTAAAATCTGGATGTGATAAAATGTGCAGTTTCATCAAGGAAAACTGCTAGCTGACCTTCTAAGATCTTCTAATGATATAAGAATTAGTGATGATTCTACAAGTTGCTTTTAACAGATGATTTTGACATGTGCACATTGGCTATAATTATGCCAAAATTATTTTTGGAAGTTTTGTAATAAAATGTAAAGTTAAAAGGCAGTCCTACCTCTCTCAAAATAATTGTATAACAAATTATTCATTAATATTCAATTTAATTAACTTACGTTGATAATAATGCCCATTTCAGTGTGACATTTTAAGGAGGGGACTGCCATTCCCAATACGCTTGTCCAGTAAAACATGATTCTTTATAACAGTTCACTTTCATTGTCACATCTATTAGGGTACAGTAATCTATGTGTTTTACTTCCTGTTCTAAAGTTATTGTGAAGTAATATTCATGAATGGATATTGGCTTTGATACAATGAAGTCCTTCAACAAGTATGTGGTCATTCTCAGCACATTTGCAAACTTCACATGTCAGCATATAGAGAACATTACATCATGAAGGTCTTTATTCGTTTTATATCATCTACTTTGTGTATATAGACTTGAAGAGCACGATCACGATTAGAGAATAAATTGCTGCCAATGACTATAAACATTTAAAAATGACATATAGCTGTTATAAACACAAAAATCAATTGTATCTGGAATGATACCAATCCTTATGCAACATCTGAATCAAACTTTCAACATCATCTTTCAATTAATATCTGATGCAATGTAATCTGGTTGGACCTCATTTCCTTAGGGGATGGTTAGTTTTTTCAAAATGAGCTTCTTTGATTTTTTAAAGGCTGTCCTCCATAATATGAATTCTTTCGAGATGAGAGTGCCAACTCAATTTGATCATTACCTAATTCAGCATCTCAATGAAACGTTTCCAAACATATGGAATAACGTAAGCTCATCCGTCAATGAAGATGAATACTTATAAAGAATCATACTTGCTGTCCAAGCATAGTGGGGAGGAAGACAATCGCCTTATAAATTGCTGCACTGAAATTGGAGTGAGCATTATTATCAATGTAAATTAATTAAATTGAATATTAAATAATAATTTTGTTTAGTTATATAATTATTTTATGAGAAGTAGGGCGCCTTTTAATCTATTTGTAATACAAGACTTGCAGAATCTATTTTTTATTTTATTGAAATCAACAAATTAATTACATCAATTTTCTCACAATTAAATTCTCTACTAACTTTGCCTTTGTCAGAAACTACTGGATATTATTATTCCGAGACCAACTTTTTTTTCAATTTTTCACGTATGTGTGAGTGGTAGTGTCTCGGGCTTTCATCCAGAAGCAATACCTGACGGTGGTCTCGGAGGTTAAAAAAAAATCTCATGTAAGACTGCAAATAAAACTAATAGCTTTACTCAATAATAGAGTTTTTTAGTAGTGTTATTTGATTTTTAGAGCAGAAATGTACGTGAGATCTTTCACTAGTCAACTCGAAAACTAAACTTTTTCAGACCCATGTTAATGTGAACCTTTTTCAATATTTCAAAGACAGGAATATCCCAATAAAGTATAGCAGTTCATGAAATTCCACGTATAATAAGATTTTGTCCTGATGGAATTTTTTTAACAAGATTTTGTGTCTTTATGATTCATGATTCAGCACAAACTTTTATAAAATAGATTTAATGAAAAATTTTTTTTAAACTAAATATAATTCTCTTTTAACCATGATGGTTGGTTAAAAGTCCTAGACCATAAGCAGCAAGCTTTTAGAATCATGTATGATAATAACTGTGCAGTTTTGTTTGGTCAGTGGATATGGTTAGCTGTTAATGAAGTGACAGTGTTCATCATAGTTCAACAGGCCCAGATTTATTGATAATTATATAACTCTGCAAAAACTAGTAATCAGAAGATGAAAATGAGCAACTAATACCATACCGTTAAAACTAAAATAAGGAATGATTATTTATCAATCTAACAAATTCAATTTAGAAGATATGCGTTCAACAAAATTAAAATTAGGTATAATACAATTTTATTAAAATATGATGAAAAAAATTACCTTGCCACTTCCTCTGTTAATTTATTAATCTTCAAATTCAGGTACTCCTTTTCTTCAGCAGCCGATAACTGTGAATCTCTAAGAGCTGTTTCTAATAAATGATTTTGTTTCCTCAACTTTTTTATATCAACTTGTAATCTAGCTAGTTCCTGAACATAATGTAGCATAGGCCGGCTTTCCACAACATCCAATCCCACACAGTTGCTGTTTATTGGTTCAGTATCCTACATGAGAATAAATTAATTATACAAAACTTACAGAATTTTCATGGTTATTTATTTATTTTTTTTTTAAATTTATATAGACCAATAAAGAACATTATTATAGCCCGAAAAACAAAGAAAAATATTGCAACTAACAGTACGTTAAAAAACAATTACCTGATTTTGAAAATTACAAATCAATTTTTCCCTACTCCTGTAATGAGCAATCATTCAGATTTACACATATATAAAAAAAAAATCTAGATACTATTGGAACTGATTTGCCTAAGCTATAATTGATTTTTTATACCTTTAAAGGAAGAAACACTAACTTACTAAAACAATTTGCAAATCATATTATTTGTAATTTACTCATACTTAAAATTCAATTCTGTAGATTAACTATGCATAATATTTTTTTGGAATATAATAAAAGATAACTGAATAGAGGATTTCTTTTGTATTTTAATGAATACGCATCCAGAAAGGTTTGTCACCCAAACACAAAATACTATAGAACAACTTCACTTAACCAAAAATTGTTGCAGGTACTCTGAAAAAGAGACCATAAAGGACATAAAAAATAGATTTTATGAGAAATTTCATTAAAAAGAGATAAATAATAAGCCAATTTACTAAATAGGAATTATAAATTATGACTGAGAGTACACAGTCACGTTATCACCATTTATTGACCCATTACTGAAGCAGTCAGTGCATTTGAAGAAAAAACCATATATATCAATAGAATACCATACAGTAAGAATAGAATACTATACAAAATACATGGAACTGAACAGGAAATTAAAAGTTATTATTACCTTATCTGATGACTGAGACAATCGAGATATTGTTGATGGCAAAAGTGAATGAAAGCTCGTTTTTAATGCAGTTATTTCTTCATCTTTTTCATTGACTAATGCAAGAGCACGTTCTCGTTGTTTATTTAGCTGCAATTCCAAATCAGCAATTCGCCCACGATGATCCTGTTCACATGCAGCCAGTTTCTCTTGCCAATGAATTCTTTCATTTTTAATAGACTGAAAAAAGAAAAATCATGCATGACCACATCTTTTTATATTACAATCAAAAATCTTGATGATAAAACTACTAACGTACAGTATTAAAAATTGATTTCAATGATTACAACCTAATCATTCTATAGAATTGTATTGGTCAAACTGGAGAAATACACTAAAATGTTTTAACAAACAAAAACTACTATGTGAAAAATTATGCTTATAAGGAATTTTTCCCTTTGCCAAAGAAGATGGAAAATAAAGAGACCAATTCCTGGACTAACGTCAGCAAAATTATAGTTTGGTTCTTTGTTCCAAATAACTACTGAAACAGTATTATTCAAAACAAAGCTAAAAATAATTCCACTCTGTTCAAAACATGCATTTTGAAGAAAAATAAAGTTGATTCTGTAATAATGTCTTTAATTTCTGAAATAGTCAAAAAATATTTGTTTTTTTTTTTAACGATTAATCCACTGTAAAAGTTCAAAGATTCTGCATTGGAACACTGAACAGAAATATTGTAGCATATGAAAAATGCTGTACCTAACCGGGGTTTGAACTCAAGATCTTCTGATGAAAAACTGAGATTCTACCATTACTCCACAGAAGTGGGTGAACTATTATTTAATCTTTACAACAAAAAAAACCAACTCTTTAAAATCAGAATTTTTAATATATCTACAATTACTTATGGAAATGTATTATGTGAATTTCCACAAAACACATATAGTAGCATTTTATACCATATAGGTTGTTAACTTGATGTATTCGGGATTCTCTTTGTTGTTTGATTTTAGGAAAACAACCGATGACCAATTACTGCGTAATCTGATGAATATCTGTGTGGGAATTACACATGCAGGAATTGGGCTATTATTGTTCAATTAGAGTTGCTTTAATACTCACATAATAATCACTCTTACAATAAACTACATTACGCCAAATAGATACAAATAATGTATAATATTAAACAATATTTTAAATTCATTTTTATATAATTTGATAGGAGTAATTTGGCCAGAATTAAGAGACATGTTTCACACATAAGCAATTTCAAAATTTATATTGTACAATATTTTTCACTTTATTCTTTGTAATATGAATTCTGAGCCAACCCTCAATTAAAAAAAAGCAAATCAAGAGAAGGCATTCCCCATTCAAAGTTAGCATTTACCAGTGTTATTATAAATTTTGAATGCTTTTTGCACAAATTGTAAATCATTAAATTATATAAATAAAAGGGGGAAAGTTCTTTCATAAGTATTTTATGTTTAAAGATAAGTATATTTCTACGATGGTTAACATTTAACTCCCCATCCTAGTTTTAGTAAAATAAATACAGCTATTTTTTATGTTATAAGTAATAAATTAACTAATAGAAATGGTACAAATGGAACAACTTGTTTGTATTAAGTCACAGTGAGATTTTAGTAATTATTTATGTTCTTATATTACTTTTTTTTTAAATTGAGCCCATAAGATTTTTATAACTGAAACAGGCTTGGAGAGGACCAAGAGGACCCCAACCTTTTTAGATTTTTTGCAAATACTCAAAAAATTATGATCTTGAAAACATGAACAATGATATCTGTTTAAGTAAACCAACCAACCATTAAATATCATGGAATTCAATTTTTCTTAATAGAGAGGGCTAATGAACTATGAACTAGGATATCTACATACTCTGTGTTCTTTTAACAGGGCAATGGAAATCAGAATTTTGATATCAAGGATTTGCTGGCCTCTAATAGGAAGACCAATGAAGGAACACACTGAATAACCCTAATGTTTCAATATTTTTAATTAACAGAACCTTAAAAGTCTTGAACACAGTTTAAGTTTTTTATTTGGATTTTTTTTAAAGATGGAAAACATTTTGAAAAAGAATAGTTCAACTTATCACATGTTTTTATTTAATTAATGGTAGTCAATTTGAGGGGCTAAAATGCAGAACGTTTTCTTTTGATACTTGGTGCTATCACTTCTTTTCTTACTTGTTTTACAAAACAGAAAATGTTTTGATTTTCTACAATATAATATAGTCTGAATATTACAATGTTATTGTATAGTTTTTATTTGAGAGGACTAAGAGAAATAGTGAGCCTGAAGAGCAGAGACCTTAAACTGTTGCACAACATTAATTTTCTTCATTGCTTACTTTGAAACTAAAAAAAATGGTCGTTCCCTAGATTAAATAACGTGAGGGTTACAGGATGAACCCTAACAAAATCTGGTGATGATCTGCTGCTAGATCCCGGAAATTAGATAACAAAATTTCATTGGTGTGTAATAAATGTTTTCCTCACAATAAGTCTTTTATTTATTTATATATAATTAATCATGTAATAACCTGTGGCTGATCACCATGGAAAATTATTACCTTTCCTCTAATAGGGAGATAATATCTTGTGCTTCTTATTCAAAATCATATAATTAAGGGGTTTTAAAAAGGAAATAAATGAGGTCATGTAATTACTATATACCTTCAGCATTCATTCAAGAAGATAAACCCATTCATTGTTTAAATCCTTTTAAAACACTGAAGGAATTTTTCTGCTCTGCTCAATAGTGCCTAAGATTGCCATAGATAGTTTTGTCTTTACATAATTGAATCTGTACAGATTTATGCCATCATACTGGATTCTCTTAAGTCACTAATTTAGAAATTGTAACAAGTTTAGAGTAGACAAAAAATTTTTACTTAAGAAATAGAAGCTCTTTTAGAAATATTCATCCTCACTACAAATAATAATTACAGTAGACTAGTGATTACCCGAGTCCTGATCAACTGAGTCCCTGAGTAAACCGAACTAGTCTCAGGAAGATAAAACATAAAAATAAAGCAGGACAATCACAACGAGAAGCGATGTTTATACACTTGACAAGCAAGGTTTCCTCTCCTGCCAAGTTCAGAAATCATCAGGTTCACCTGTCAATCTTCACAATGTTACAGTCACCTGTCAGTCTCAGTTATCTCTGCATTCATGCTAAACTTGATTATGTTAGTGTGTGGAAGTTTGTGCTTTTACTGAATTTTTTGTTGCACTACGAATGGAAAATGAAAAGAGTTGTAGTTTCTCTTGAAATGAAATTTAATGTGATAAAACGGTTGGACAATGACAAGTCAATTAAAAAGGTCGCTGCCAATTTGGAAGTTGGGGAATTGACTGTTGGGTAATGGAGACATAAACCGGAAAGAAATTGAAAAATTTGTAAATGAAGTGCGAGTGGAGGCAGTGGTTTGAGTCAAAAAACTCAACTGAAGAAGGGCAACTACAAGCAGATCTTTGAAGCACTTTTTCTGTGGTTTTCAAGCTGCGAGGAATGGGCAGTCCTGTGAGTGGACCAATGCTTCAAGCTAAGGTGCTTGAGTTCCACAATATGTTTAAAGACGACGAGGAAATATCCACTGCAAGTGATGGGTGGCTTGACAGGTGGAAGAAGAAATATGGTATAAGGCAGTTGGATATTAGTGGGGAGAAACTGTCAGCCGACTCATCTGCAGTTGCGAAATTTCAGTCTAAAGTGGAAGAAATTGTTTTCAAGAAAGAATTAACATTAAATCAAAGTTTTAACTATGATGAGACTGGTCTTAACTTTGAAATGCTACTTTATTACAATGCAATGTTTCTTTGAAACTAAGGATCTAAAAACCCAAGAGTCTTTAAAAATATCACTCAACTGTCTGCCAACAATGTACCTCAACCAAAGAAATGCGTGGACGGAAAGACCAATTTTTAGTGACTGGTTTTTTAATGCGTTTGTTCTCATCACTGAAACATTTTTATAAAAAAATAAGCTTCCCAGGAAAGTTATTTTATTATTGGATAATGTTCCATCTCACCAAGATGCCAACAAACTGTATAGTGGTGATATTAAAGCCATATTTCTACCCCCTAATGTAAACACCAATTACACAACCTTTAGACCAAATGGTTCTAGTAACGATGAAGAAAAATTACTGGTGAAGGTTTCTCCAGATGTTGATAGCAAGATTAGGTGAAGGGATGATTGTTAGGGAGACCCTACAGAAAGTCGCATTAAAAGATAAAACATACTGGATTGGTTAAGCATGGATGAGGTGAAAACACTACCTCGAAACCACTACGCAAAAATCTTGGAAGAATTTATTTGGCTTATAAGAACCCCCAAAAAAGTGTCAAAACAGGACAATGTAAGTGAACTAGTGCAACTAGCCAATGAGCTAACTGCTGAAGATCAAATCAGTAGCGAAGATATTCGTGACTGGTACAATGAAGATGTACAGACTGAGATCACCAATGAGGCAATTATTGATATGATCAACAATGCTAAAAATAGTGAAGAGGACAACGATATGGAAGACATAATCCCAGAAATATTACACACCAATGAGCTGAAAGTGATTAAAACCTCTCTTGCTTACATAGCACAACAGGAAGAGTGCACGCGACATGATATGCTGTCTCTACAGCTTTGGCGTAACATTGCATCATCTATGAGAGCACAGAGGTTGACTCAAAAATCAATAAGTCTTTTTAAAAAAATAATCTCATGTTTCTACATGCTTACAGGTTTGTAATGTGTTTTCTTACAATAAACTAATTCTGTACATTTTTAACTAGTTTTGTTGTTATTTTTATCCCAATAGCACTTAACCTTCATATTATCTGGGTTTTTCCATATCTCAGGTGGTCTTGATCCCAATTACCTCAGATAATCACAAGTCTACTGTACATAATTAATTAAAAAATTTTCATATTACTTTTTGATGTTCTTCAAGTTTTTCTTTTTGACTTTCTTCAGTAGCTTCAAGTTGATTTTTAAGAACACGTATATTCTCTTTTAAATTCTTCACTTGCAATTTGAGTGGTTCTACTTCAGAAGACTGATCAATCCTGAAATTAAATATTAAGAGTAATTAAAGAATAAATATAAAAAATAAATAAAATTCCTATTAAAATTAAGTAAAAACAATATAGTTTGCATGTTAATCTCATGACAAACCAGTTAAAATCTCAACATAAACAGTTGATAAATCAACCATGCAAACTGTTTCTTGTACTCAAGTTAACAATTTTTTTCATTTTTTACAATGTCATAAGTGTAACACACGTATTTTAATAAAGAAAGTGCATGTCCTCCCTACAAGCTTCCTCTACACCAATCCTATAACCCAACATATGGAACATGCTACTGGTTGCTATAAGATTTTGAAATGATATTTTTTATTATTGTTTACTGTACCAAATTCATTTATTTTTGTTTTCTGTACCATATTCATTTATTTTTGTTATTATTTATTTATTTGAGCTACTATATAAATTATTTTGTATAGAATCATTTTATGTTTTACATTAATAAAATATAGTACAAATTAATGCTTTAATTAATTAATTTAATTAATTTTACATTTATTATAGTACAAACTTCATACCTCTGAAGTATTCATAATCTTTTTTATAATAAATTTAATAATAATTATATTACTTTTAGTCAGGTTTTTTAACACTTTATTTATTGATGTATTTTTTTGTAAAATTTCATACTTTTTATTTTGTAGTTTTGTCGGCCTACAAAGCTCAAAAAAATATTAGTTTTTTTTAAAAATAGGAAATTAAAAAAAAAAATTAAACACAAGCTATATGAATGATAAAAAAATTTGGACACTCACCTCTGATAGGAAATAAACATTTTGACAAAATACGACTGATAGGAAATAAACATTTTGGCACAAAAATAATTACTTCAAAAAATAGAAATTTCTCTGTCATATGACATTAAAACTCCTATATAAGATTAATTACAATTAGAATTCTTTACTATCACGAGAACTATTGACTTTCACTTTCATCTGTATTCACTATAAAAGGTTGTACGTATGACTGCAGTTTAAATTTTGATTCTCAGAAACATAAAAAAATTTATTCATAGAATAGCGGGAAAAATATAGTTAACTGTAGCAGGATCAATCACTTCAACAACTGGAGTAGTAAAGTAACCAATGAAATTAACTTCAAACAAAAATTAACTTCATTATCTACAATTTTTCTAACCTCTACCTTAAATTTGTAGGACATCAATAAACTCTGACAACTATCCAAAATTTATGATACATATGCTTGACTGTAATGAAAAAACCATATATATATATATATGTATGTATATTTTACTGAAATTAATCATTTTTAAGATTCATACTATTAATTCTGTTAAATAAACCACCTAGCACAGAATATTGAGATAAGAGATAGCTTACCTTAATTTTTCATTAAAGTACTTTTGCAGGATCCACATCCTCAGTCATGATTGAAATAATTCAATCAATACTTCAATCAGTCATGTTTAAGTAATCATGGTGACTTTTAATCTTAAAAATCATAATGGTTAGTTATTTCAAATATGATTATTGAAATAATCATAACTGAGATAATAATTATCTCTATCACAACTGATGATGTACGGTCCTGTGGAAGTACTTCCATTAAAAATTAAGGCGAGATGTCATGTCTTATTTTAATATTCTGTACTAGATAATTTAACAAAATTAAAATATATATATATATCCTCTGCACTATACAAATTGTATTTTTCTGATCAACATTAGTACAGAATAAATATATATACCGGATGATATTTAAGTATGGAAATAGCTTTACACTGTATATCTGAGAGATATTTAGAGACAGAATGGGATTCTACATAGTTGAAAAAATTTGATTATGGTGGGTTTTTAATTTTTTGTCCACCATATTGAATCAAACTTAATTTTTTTAGATAGGAAGATGGAATATGACACATGATTTCAATTTAAAATTTGACAAGAAAAACAATGGTGAAAGTCTGCATCCTATCCAAGTTACTTGTTTTAATTCATTTAATAAAATGATGATGGGAAATTAAATTTTCAAAAAATGGATATTTTTAAAAATGTTACAACTGACTGAATGCTCCACAATTCATCTTGACATTTCAATGCCTACACGTAGAACAAATGAAGCCTTTGCTGTAGTACACAATATACAAGTAGATTTGGTTTTAATTTTTTCTATGCGATTTAAATTTTTTTAATTTTCTTCAAACCAGAAATGCTTTGTATCGCTCACAGAATTAAGAAGAGTTTGGTACCTTATAGAAAAAAGTTTGATAACTCAAAGAGATTTGATAAATCCTTACTTTGGAAAAACTAGGCAAAGTCAAATGTACTGCTAACATTTATTTAAATTAACATTATGATGTAAATGTTCTCAGAATTAACAGAAAGAAAACCAAAAAGTTATTAATAAAAAAGTAACTAAATTTTTTTGACAGATTTTACACTGTAAATTTAAAAAAATAAATAAATAATATAAAAAAGTGGTGTGTTAAATTACTTAGGACTATAAGATCGTTGTGTTGACTGCACTTGTTTCTTATACGCTTCAAATTCATCCTTTAGTAACTGATACTCTTCATTACATAAGGCATGATCAGATGTGGCGTAATTTAAACCAACACTTTCATTCTCATCTAATAAAATAGCTGTGAAAAAATAAAAAAAGTAAATTTATTGAAACAAATATGCTAACTCCGAGAATACATCAAAAGAAAAACCAAAAAAATCTATCAATAATTATAAAAGAAAAGAAAGAAATCTAAACAAGAACAAACTAGCAAAAGCACAAAAATTAACCTGATACACCTACATCCCAACCCCGTAGGGGAAGAGACCCACCTAGTGATGTTCCGGTCGCCCCCCCCCCCCCGTTCATAGCCCTGTTGGGCTTTAACAGGAGTTATCTACCACTCTCTGACTTTTTACATCTCATAATAATAAGCCTGGGCTCATTGGGATGCCACCGATGTAAATGCCTCGGTGATTTAACTCAGCTTTTGCCTTCGCTGTAGGCCTCGTCCGGACATCTTGAATGTCCTACATCATATCCCTCTGAACTAGCTAACTGAGCTCGTGAAAGCGCAAACCCCATGCCTACTTCTACTTATTATGAGCCAATTTTGTGAATGACTCACAAGTCGAGGCAAATTAACACAACATACCACCAAAGATGTTGATCGCACAACAAAATTTAGTCCTACTTCCCTTAGTGAACTCAACTTTAGTTCAAACCCCAGTCTTAGGTTAAATTATGGGCTCTGGTCTGGTACACTAGGGAGAGGTGGGCAGACCTCCTACTCCCACTCGGCTCCATCGTAGAGTCCTGGTAACATTCACCTCATAAACCATCGTCGAGATGCCGCTGCATGGTATCCCATGCCCACTGGTATACCTACATCCCAACCCCGTAGGGGAAGACACCCACCTAGTGACGTTCCGGTCGTCACACCACCCCTCCCCCTGTTGGGCTAACGGGAGAAACTGGTATACCTACATCCCAACCCCCAAAGGGGAAGACACTCACCTTGTGATGTTCTGGTCGCCACCCCCCCCCCCCATTCCTTGTCCTGATGGGCTTTAACAGGAGTTGTCTTACTGACCATCAATACATTACACCTCACAGTAATAAGCCAGGCCTCAGTTGGGATGCCACCGATGTGAATGCTTTGGTAGGTATTCACATCAGAGATCATCCAGACCTCACAGCTGCTAGGTGTCCCATGCCCTCGGCAGTGCAGTCGCCATCCCGCCGACAGTGTCGTCTGCTCTTAAAAATCTGCCCTCATCACGCCAACACACCTGGTACACCTACATCCCAACCCCGTAGGGGAAGACACCCACCTAGTGACGTTCCAGTCGCCACAACCCCCCTTAACCTGTAGGGCTTTAACGGGAGTTGTCTATTGCCCTCTAACTTTTTACATCTCACAGTAATAAGCCTGGCCTCGTTGGGATGCCACCGATGTAAATGCCTCAGTAGACATTTGCATCGGTGATTTAATAACTCAGCTTATTGCCTTCGCTGTAGCCCTCGTCCGGACATCTTGAATGTCCTACAACGTCACCCTCTGGTTCGCGGAAGCGCGAACCATGTGCCTAGTTCTACTTAATATGAGCCAATTTCATGAATATCTCGTAATTTGAGGTAAAACAACAAAACAACACAACATAGCACCAAACATGTTGATCGCAACAATGAAATTTAAACCTAGTTCCCTTAGTGAAACTCAGCTGGTACACCTACAGTAAAAAATGTCTATAAATGAAAAAATAAGCCACAATAAATGCACTACAACACTGTTATAAAACAGGAAGCCACATATTCAACAAAAACATTCTTCCACCTGAATGAACAAAGATATATAGACTCCAGTAAATCAAAGTACCAGAAAGATAGGCAGTGGTGGTTCGTGCCCAACAAAGTTGTGTACAAAAAGTTAAACCCATCACTGATGCCATGCATAAGAAGGACATTAGGATTCTTTGGACACATCATGAGGATGCAAGATTCAACACTTCTGAAACAGCTGGTACAGTACAATCTCGACTTGAAAAATACAAAGACAGATGGATCAGAGAAGTAAGAAAGGATCTGAAGGAAATTGGCCTTACACCGGAAAACATCACAGATGAAATAAAATTAAATGAAAAAATCAAGGGCAAAAACAGTTGCTTCACACTCAGAAGAAAGAAACTCACAAAACGAACATTTTCAACATCAAAAAGAACACGGAGATTGGAACATATGAACACGTACTGGGAGGGCCACAGACAGTGGAAGACCTGAACAGTCCCTTTGAAGAACTTGTATAATGGACTGACTAAAGTGATTCTATCGGTCATAAATGAAGAAAAAAAAGAAAAGAAAAACACTTCTGATTATGTTAGTAGTTATCAGCTGAACAAAGATATACCACCATTTACTCATGTTATGGTTTAAAGAAGTAAAAAACAGATTACATAATAAAATACACAACAGGGATATGTTTTAAATTACTATAAAAAACCACCAACAATGATATGGTAAAGGACTTAAAAACCAATGATAAAGGATAAAAATCAAATCAGCATCTTGATTTTTTTTAATCACTAATCATCAGAGTTTTGATTTTTGACATAATCATTAGAATACATAAAGAGAATTATTAAATACAGATATTATAGAACAATTAGTTAACAAAAGAAATTTTTTTATGTATCATATGATTGAGAAACTATCATAAAAATCTTTAAGAAATGCTATCTTTTAAGAAAGCCACTACATTCTATTCCTTGAAGGTAAAGAAGAGTATAAGGGTCCAGTTTCTGTAATCCACATCTAAACTGGCTAATGGTAAGAAAAGAAAAACAAAAAATTCCAATCCACTTGGTAGATGTTAGGCATGGAATCTACTTAACTCTGAAAAAATCAATCACTCCAGAATCTCAGCAAGAGATACAGGGTGTTCAAAACGTGACAACCTTACAGAAGAATGTTTCCTTCTTTTTTTGCTCGTTTAATTAAGGAAAATGGGTTACACATTGCAACAGAGAATATTAATTGTCTCCCAATACATTAGAAGTGCCACTTATGGCCAGACTCAGAATGCCTTCACAGAAATGTATGGTATGGGTGCACCAAATAAGTCCTCCATTAAGCGACTGTATGAAAAGTTCTAAGTGACAGGGAATGTGGCAAATGCAGCCAAATGTGGTCAACCGAAAGTGCTAACACCAGAAAAGTTAATCGAAATGCAAACTGCATATTCTGTTAATCCCAAGAAGTTTGGGCAACACTTATCTAGCCAATCTGGTCTCTCCATTGGTAGTGCCCACATGGCATTGTGCAAGTGTTTAAAAGATGCATCCGTACTGCATCCGTATTCATGTTGTTACCTGCAGACACCAGAAAATGTGTAGCTTTCTGTCAGTGGTTCCTGTCATCAACGCGAGATTGGGAAAAACTTGATGATTGGTTTTGTTCTGACGAGGCATGGTTCCACCTTGATGGATGTGTGAATGCACAGAATTCATGCATTTGGTGTACAGAAAATCCACATCAGCTACACAAGTCTCCTCTGCATGGACAAAAAGTGGGTGTTTGGTGTTCAATTTCACATAGAATATCTTCATGATATTCTTTCATGGCACAGTGAACAGTGAGCACTACATACAAATGGTACAACAATCTTTTATCACTATACCTGCAGACTGGCTAGAGTACACATGATTTTAGCAGGACAATGCTATGGCTCATACAGCCAACACTTTCTCAGATCAGTGTTTTTATGGACAAGTAATTTTAAAGGGGTTGTGGCCCCCTCAGTCTCCTGATTTATCCCATCTTGACTTTTTCTTGTGGGGATACCTACAGGATGCAGCTTACAAAACTCATCCTCACACCATTCCCGAATTACAGAATGATGTGTCGCTGCAATTCCTCAACAAAAATTACAAGTGTTTAGGAACATGCAATGTCATGTTCAATTATGTGAATCGCATAATGGAGGCCACTTTCAACAAATATTGCTATTTAATATTTTCCCACAAGTTCTGTTGCTTTCTGAACACTCTAGATAAGAGGTTATAGTAAAATAAATGGTAACTCAAATAAAATTTTTTAACATACACAACCACAAAAAAATTTAACTGGAGTATGGAATTTTTTGCCAATAACTGTTAGAATTAACAACTTCTTTATATTACATAGCAATAATGAAGTAATAAATGCAAAATAGCGAAAGAAAAAAGTAGTAACTAACATAAAGAGTTTCTTAATTAATCAACACTGCATTCATTTATCTTAATGTCAATTATTTTCATTTTCACTAGGTTGGTGTCACTCACAACCACATTTAAATTTGTTTACTACACTGCATCAAGAGTCCCAACAATTGTTATAGATTTGATTTGAGCTTTAGAAAACATAAGTATTACTAACTGAGCCTTTTTGAAACTCTGTATTTCCCATAATTTTTAAGATTATGTTTGGCTTGTGTAAATCAATTCATAAATAATGAATTCTACTTGTAAGTTATGTAGTTTTTTTTTTGTCTTCAGTCATTTGACTGGTTTGATACAGCTCTCCAAGATTCCCTATCTAGTGCTAGTCGTTTCATTTCAGTATACCCTCTACATCCTACATCCCTAACAATTTGTTTTACATATTCCAAACGTGGCCTGCCTACACAATTTTTTCCTTCTACCTGTCCTTCCAATATTAAAGTGACTATTCCAGGATGCCTTAGTATGTGGCCTATAAGTCTGTCTCTTCTTTTAACTATATTTTTCCAAATGCTTCATTCTTCATCTATTTGCCGCAATACCTCTTCATTTGTCACTTTATCCACCCATCTGATTTTTAACATTCTCCTATAGCACCGCCTTTCAAAAGCTTCTAATCTTTTCTTCTCAGATACTGTGATTGTCCAAGTTCACTTCCATATAAAGCGACACTCCAAACATACAGTTTCAAAAATCTTTTCCTGACATTTAAATTAATTTTTGATGTAAACAAATTATATTTCTTACTGAAGGCTCGTTTAGCTTGTGCTATTCGGAATTTTATATCGCTCCTGCTTCGTCCATCTTTATTAATTCTACTTCCCAAATAACAAAATTCTTCTACCTCCATAATCTTTTCTCCTCCTATTTTCACATTCAGTGGTCCATCTTTGTTATTTCTACTACATTTCATTACTTTTGTTTTGTTCTTGTTTATTTTAGTTCTTGCGTAGGACTTCATCTATGCCGTTCATTGTTTCTTCTAAATCCTTTTTACTCTCGGCTAGAATTACTATATCAGCAAATCGTAGCATCTTTATCTTTTCACCTTGTACTGTTACTCCGAATCTAAATTGTTCTTTAACATCATTAACTGCTAGTTCCATGTAAAGATTAAAAAGTAACAGAGATAGGGAACATCCTTGTCGGACTCTCTTTCTTATTACGGCTTCTTTCTTATGTTATTCAATTGTTACTGTTGCTGTTTGGTTCCTGTACATGTTAGCAATTGTTCTTCTATCTCTGTATTTGAACCCTAATTTTTTTTAAATGCTGAACATTTTATTCCAGTCTACGTTATCGAATGGCTTTTCTAGGTCTATAAACGCCAAGTATGTTGGTTTGTTTTTCTTTAATCTTCCTTCTACTATTAATCTGAGGCCTAAAATTGCTTCCCTTGTCCCTATACTTTTCCTGAAACCAAATTGGTCTTCTCCTAACACTTCTTCCACTCTCCTCTCAATTCTTCTGTATAGAATTCTAGTTAAGATTTTTGATACATGACTAGTTAAACTAATTGTTCTGTATTCTTCACATTTATCTGCCCCTGCTTTCTTTGGTATCATGACTATAACACTTTTTTTTAAGTCTGACGGAAATTCCCATTTTTCATAAATATTACCCACCAGTTTGTATAATCTATCAATCACTTCCTCACCTGCTATGTAGTTATGTAGTAGAGAATAAATATTCCAATAATTTAATAAGTTATTTTATAATACACCTGAATATTACAGTCAATGGAACCAATATTTGATATGCCTGCAGCTGAAAACCAAGTTTACGTATAAAAGAATGCTTTAAAAATATACTTTAAAAAACTGTAAATAAGCTATTTAAACTTAAATAGCTTAAGTTAAATAGCTTCTTAATTATTAAAATATAAGATAAAAATTAATAATATTCTCTTAAGTCTCTAATTACTTTACTATCAGTACACTAAATTTAAATGTGACCACTATAATAAATTTAACATCTATTCTTTCAATATATTATATAATTTTTTAATTGAAACCTTAACTGACAAAGCATACCTAGGGCAAATTAACTTTCGAATTGATTCGTATAATATTTAAAAAGCCTTCAGACATTAAGAGCAGTTGTCTTGATTCAAACTGGCAGGCAGCTGCATCCCTTGTTAATGCAATTATTGTACCTGTAGCTAGTTACACCCATAGATCACAAAGTCTGGCTATGTTGGCAATCCGCAGGTTGATAAGAAAGCATTTAACAATAATTATTATCAGGAAAGAGTTTTTAAAGAATTACAAGGGGGGTTAAATATAGATATATACACTTACAAATCAATAGGTTTTTAATATGCAAATAGAACAAAAAGATTTTAATAAATAAGAAAAACAATATTAATAAAATAGTTTATGCTGAATACAATTAACAGCAGTTACTACAACCTATGAGTTGTCTCATTCCTGAACTTATCTCAATTGCTTTTAAAACAGGAAAAAATAACACAAACATCATTATTAATTCTATCAGTCAGACTAAACAATATTTTTAAATTTCAAAACATTCCAACTACCAGTATTCTTATACCGTACTTGTATTGATTGCTAATATTTACATGAGTCACAAATAGGCAATCTAATTGTATAAATAAGCAACACATAACATTAGCAAAATGAAATTAGTAACTGATAATAATGAAATCTGAGTTAATTAATTTCAACTATTCTTTATAATGTATCAAGTAATTTAAATGAATAAGTACAAATAATCTTCTGTTTAAATAATTGCACATGAAAAATAATAAAATACATTAAAGAGAAAAAATAAACAATGACAAAGTACTGCATAATATTTCATGTTTGATTCAAACTACTGAATGAATGATTATTTAGTTATTTCAAGCCATTTTAGAAGATAAATGTTTTACTCTTAGAAAATTTCATTGATTACAGAAGTAATGACAGTCTTAAAATTAATTAGGTATTTTTTTTAGATCTTTTACTTACACAAAACAATAATACATAATTCCTAAACAAATCTTTTGTTACTAATTATTACTATTAATTAAACACAGCAATATAAAATGCCTAAAAATCACTTAGTTTTAGTACAATATGATCTACAAAAGAAAATAATTGAGAAAAATGTGTAAGAGAACAATATGATCTACAAAAGAAAATAATTGAGAAAAATGTGTTATTCTGAAAGTTAGAAACTAGATTAGCAACCCTCATCAAATGATGTGCATTAAATAAATGATAAAAATATTTAACATACTTCTCTGTCAAGAAGTAGACAAAGTTCCAAATCACATTTATCACCTTTCACTAACAATCCTCCGAAGGAGAAAAATGTTTTAAATTAATCACAAAATATAAACAATTATAAACTCACAATAAATATCAAGCGGCTTATCTGATGTATTATTGGCTGTTTCTATAAGTGATTTTAGATGTTTCAATTCTTCAACTAAAACATCCATTTCTTTATCTCCTTTCATTTTTTCATCACCCTGCTCAACTTCCAGCTGTATCAATCTTTCCTAAAAACAAAAAAAGAAATTCTCAATAAATACTTCCATTGAACTCCTTTTTATTAAGTAAATTTTAAAAAATAAAAGAAAGATCATAAAACAATAAACACATTCAATCCATAAAAATAAAATATTTTCATTGACATTTCCATTAACAAACAAGCTTTATATTCAAATATCTTAAGAGAGTATCTGTCTGATTTTGTTACCCTTCCAGATTCAGATATCACAAACAGTGTATTTTAATCACTGCATAAAAATTAAAAAAATTATTTGTACAAATCATTGGAAGTTATATAAGATTGATCAAATAAGTGCTTCCAATTCTTAAATTTCTATGACATTTTAATATTTCATATTAATATAATGTGTGAAACAACTTTTGAAACACTTAAACTAATGAAATACTTTAGAAACTTAATAGCTGGCCTTTGGAAGTCTTTTTGTAAGAAGTCATCTTAAGAAATCATTAGCTTGATTGAATAAGTAAATTATTTTACAAAAGGTTTGAATAAGGTTATGCAAGTCAACATAATACACCAAACACCTTTCACCACTTTAGGGGATATCATTTCTTTCCATTAAATTCTAATACACTATTTTTTCTGAAATTTTCACTCACAATTTATTCAGAATCAACATGTGTTTATTAAATATATTCTCTCCTTCATTAAAGTTCAAATAAAATAAAATAAATAAAACAATCAGCACATGTAACACTTTAAAACAGTAAAAACCTAAACAAAACATTTTACCATTTTGAATCACTCAAACAGGTTTGAGCTAAATAATTTCATGGATTCACAATCTCTAGCATGAGAAATTGGCTGCATGAGAAAAACTGCACATCAACTATCATTCTATTCTACAGGTGTGCTATTAATCAAAATGAAAGAGATGTTATGTTACCACTGCATAATAAGAGTATAATAAGACTAAGTGAAAGTGATTTTACATGACAAAGTAATGACAAGATAAAGTAGCAATGCTACTTTATCTTTAAAACATTTTAAAAATAACATTTAATTTTATTTTATATCTATTTATCTTAACAATTTAGTGTTTAAAACTTAATTCCTAAAACAGCCAAATGAAATGTCAAAGACAATTTTTATGTTTTGTCATAAGTGGAGGGTAAACACCATATAAATGAGGTAATCCTTCACATTACATCTATAGTTAGGTAAGGTAAATACAATATTATATGGAAACTGTTGTGCCTGAAAATTGTATAAATAAATGAGATTATTTTCAAATGCAATGAAACTAATAAAATTACCAAACTAATGTTTTTAAACTTTTTTGTGCATTTAATTTTTTTTATACCAATTCACTACACATAAAAATGGATCTTTAATTCTCTACTTTCTATTTGGATAAAATGAACGCAAAATGACACATCACAAAGTTGATTATTATATTTGTTATTCCATGTTATCATCAAACCATGAAATAGTTAAAAAAATAAAATATATATATATATATATATATACATACACATTTATGCTATTAATAAATACTAATTTTTATTGCAGCAGCCATGTCATCATAAATACCTTCAATCTAAATATTGCTTGAAGATCCTCTTGTCTGCGACGATCATAAGTGCCAATAGTTTCTGAAAGTTCAGCTAATCTTGCTTCCAAATTTGCAACACGTTTCTCATGCATTACAGCTAGTGTTTTAGCTCTTTCTTCAGCTTCCAAAGCACGTTCTTTTTCCTTCAATTCAAAAATTATCAAATAAACTTATAAAAAGTTAGAAAATAAAGTAAAAATCAACACGACGCAAAAATCAACTAACAAATTGTTTCCAAAAACAAAATATAAAATTATACTAAGAAAACAATTATTTTTCTATCACACTCAAATTATATCAGCAGTCATGATCATCTTTAGCAACATTAATAATAAATACCACATGAAGTGACAAAACCATCCAGAATTTCAACTTTGGAGATCCAGAGGAGTTGTTCATTAGTAGCAGATTCAGATATTTGCATTTTATTTTACCTTCACCTTCATTTTATTTTATTTCATTTTACTTCCCATTTTCAAGATACTCCCAAAGGCATTCCAGATTTTGCAGAACCACGAAAGGAATGCAGTTTAATAATTTATCCAAGACCTGCTAATGATATGTTGTACATTATTGTCATTTAATATATAAAATTGACAGATTGAACTATTCAGAATTACTTCAAGTAGAGAATATCTTCTTATTCATTGAAGGGAATCCTCAGTCAAACTTCTCAAAATAAATTTTGTAAGAAAATTGTTTTAAATCTTGTTTCTTATCATCCAAAATTATTTACTACATACTAAGCTCCTTTTTTAGTGCTACATAACAAACAATCAATAGTGCTATATTAATCAGAAGTTAAAATATTTAATACAATCATTCAATTGGAGTAGTATTTCTAATTAACCAGAAAGTATTTACTATTCTTTTTTTGTAATATTTATTCTGGAATTATGTTTTATTCTGGAGCTGAGGCTTCTCTAACTTATTACTTCTATTCAAAACATTTCACAGGACTTGATAAAAAAGTCTAAAAAAACCTTATATAGATGTTGCTAATTCATGGGTCAATGCTGCCTTGCCAAAATGTCCTATAACACATGTAACACTGCAGTTCATAGCATACTGGCTCTTGAGGTCTGTGAACAATAACCCCTAATGACCACCACCTATCTCATTATTCCAAAACAATCAACATGATCTGGACATTTTTTTTTATAATCCCTAACATTAAAAAACACAAAGCAAAATGTATTAATTGAAAATATAAATTATTTCACAATAATAATAAAGTAAAGAGGAATTTTATTATCATACCCGTTGTATTTCAGCCAGATGTCGTTGTTTCATAGCACTCATTTCTTCTTGAAGTGAAAGAAGCATAGGGCCTGATGTATCTTTTTCTCTGTTCAATTTAAGTTTAAGATTCTCTAATTGGTTCATTAATTCATTTTCTTTATTTTCAACTGAACTACGTAATATAAAAAGCTCACGATGCATTTCTTCAGCTCTTCCTTCAGCCTTTTCACGACTGCTACGCTCTTCTGCAAGAAGTTTCTGCAACTCCCTGTTGTCAAATTTTAAAAGATTATAAAGTATCCTGACTGCAATTTAGCATTTTAAGATGACAGAGTAAATTGCATATTAGAATGCAATAACTAGAACCCTATATCTAGGGAAACATGCTACCTGATGGTGATAATGGAAAAACATAATACATAAAATAAAGCATAATCTCAAATCACATGAGAATATTGCTTAGTTTTTATGAAAATTCTTTAAATGGATGAGTAGTTAAAACAGTTAAGATAAAATAGGGAACCTAGTACTTTGAACAGCATTAGAAATATGACGAAAAAATTTTAAAACTCACACATTAAATTCATTATTTTACCCAAAGAAATATTTTTTATTAGTTTCAAATATTTTACATTTGAGTTAACATTTTTAAATATATTTCTTGAAAGATACATTTTTTCATGAAATAAGCTGAATGCAAGCTATAACCCTGCAGTGAACATGGTTAAGATCACTCAAGCAATTTTAAAGAAAAATTACTAAAAATTTACTTAAATATTTTTAAAATGTAAGAAAAATGATACAAATTGGGAAGAAAAATGTATCATATAACACTCTTGTTAAAATTCAATTAAACTCTGTTTAATTTTATTAAAAATCATTTGTACCATCACTACTATTACAATATAAAAAATGTTGTATGTATAAAATAAAAAGGTAAAAACCACAAACCTAATCATAACACCATGATCATGGTGTTCTTTCTCCCGCTGATGACGTTCTATAATCAATTTTGATTTGTAATTTTCAACTTCACTCTGATGTGATCTATTAACCTGATTTAACTGTCTCTGTAAATCTTTTATTGTATTCTCTAGCTGAAAGAAAATTAAAAAAATATATATATATATTTATTTTATTTATATATATATATATTATTAATACCACTGATAATATAAACTCTTTTTCAAACAACCTAGAAAATGCATTAACTTTAATAACTGTAACAAGATTATACAAAGATTTATGACCAAGTGCCAAATTTTTTTTTCTTTTATTTATTCACTGGTCACATTTAACTACTTATGAATGATCCAAAAATCACATAATTCAAAGGAAAATATTAAATAAATAAAAAATAAACTATGTACTTAAAGATTTTATTTTAAAACAGATTTTTGGGCAGAATTTTACAATAATTTTTGAAAATATCCTCTAAATAAATTCTAACCTATAGACAAGTTTTTAATCTTTTAGTGTTTAAGAATTTCTTTCATAATGTAGTTTTTGTAATTTATTCAATCTTATTTTTTTAAGTTGTTCTTCAGTATTTTCAATATAACTAAATTTTTCATAAGCGCCAAGAAAAAAAAACTACCTTGGTATATAAATCTGCCCGGATTTGGTACTGTAAACCTTTTGAAATTAAATGCATCAAAATACTTGTTTTTAAAAATCCACAGTTTTGCTGTTACATTTTACTGAAGTAATTTATAATAAACATAAGTAATTTTTTTTTCTTTAAAAGAGCAGATTTAGTTGTAATATTGGCAGACTTGTCAAACATTTTTTTTTAATCATTACAATAACTTTCTTCTACAAAATTTTACATCATTATATACCACTTTTTATAATGTAATACTACAATTCTAATTCATGTGTGAGCTTGGAAAATGCTTAAATTTGGTTATTTTGTGCATTAATACAGCTCCTCCGAAGGAGTCACTCTTCATCACTGAAATAATATTGTACAATAAAATACTTTTTAATGGAATAAAACACTTACAAGAGTTAAACTGTTAAATAAAACAGAATTAATCTTGTTTCTTTAAATACTACAACAACCCTGATTTTTTAGGGTCACAATTTTATTTGTAGCATTACTTAAAAACTGCTGTCTAAGGAAATTTGACCTGAGAAGATACAATTTTCCAAGAAATTGCAGCAATCAGTTTTCATTTTCATTAACCACTTCAATTAGAAGGCACCAAGGATGAGAGAGCACACATTCTCCTACCCCATCATTTTTATAAAAGCATTTTATACTGGGAGCAAGTATTTTATAGTGAATTTATTCAACACACAAGTGTCATTTATTCCAAAATAATTGCATATAAGAAACTGTTCACAAGTAATGTTCTAAAATAAAGACTAATTTTAGAGGAAAAACTTATTCTACAGTATGTCCGGGAAGTCCCCATAGCTTAGACAAATATTCATTGTGGATTTATTATACTTTAAACATTTAACATGGCTGGCCTCCATGGCATGAGTGGTAGCATCTCAACCTTTCATCCAGAGGTCCCGGGTTTGAATCCCCAATCAGGCATGGCATTTTCACAATGTTACAAATCATTCATCTCATCCTCTGAAGCAATACCCAATAGTAAACCCAAGGGTAAAAAAAAAAAAACCAAAAAAAAGCACATTTAACTCACACTTGTGAATTATTTATCCCGTGGATCTGTATGAGCACATGAGCACCATCATGCTAAACACACAGAGCTATGTGTCTCACATCCTCTTATGTTGCAAATCAAGAGTTAAGGTTCGAAAAGCTGCCTCCACACTGTTATACAATTTTTCATTTGTTGTGTATCAATGTTATGACATATAGATTTTCATTATTACCTACAATGAGTTGTCAAGAATGGTAAGGTTGAAGCTTCATGGTGGGAATTGCAATGTCTTTTTTAATATGATCATGAGTTGTTGACTGTGATGTATTAGCAGTTCAGCTGCTCATTTACAAAACATTTAACTGTTGACTGCTCACTTCAACTGATGATAGTGACACATCTTTGCACTTGGCATCTTCTTTCGCACAATCAAGCAGTTTTGTTTTACAAGGTATGCCCTTGAAAAAGCGTTCCTGAAATGTACTCATTATTTGTCCTGTACATCATCATTCACGCACCTATACACATCATAAAAACTCCTCAACACTTTAGCTGCATCCACTTACATCAGACGCCTTTGCAACTGAACAAGAGTGAATGATTGTCCTGCATAACCTTGAAAGTAGGTACAACAACTATAACAAGCAGAATAAAGACACTATTTCTTAGAAACCAAATATGAATGATTTTCAAAACAGTAGCAACATGTTAAGTACAAAGAGGGGTATGGGGACTTCTAGGACAAACCATATGTCTCTACACATTTCACAAAACAAGTTTAACCAATCGTTCAGCCAAAGAAACCCATACCATGATAAGAAAAAAATTCAGTGTTAATATTATCTTGATCTTCAACATTAACAATTTCTCTACATATCCTTGCTGCTCAAAGTACATTTTTAACTACTGTAACTGGTTAAATGTTATTGGAGATGCACTCCCTTTATATTGCTATTTTGCCACACAAAAAAATGATTAATATTAAACAGTAAAACTGAAATAACCAAATATTTATTGTAAATATTAATATTTTACACTAAAATCCATCATATGACTTTAAATTTTACAAAATATTTAGAGATAAATAACTGTCGTAAATTCCTGAAAGCTTAACTTTCTCTACTCCTTATGCAAAGGGACTTCCTTTTAGACCTACATAAGGAAAAGTAAAGTCCCCAAAAATAAAGATCATCCTAAAAAAACTTTAACAATCACCACCACATTCATATTTTATGATCAACAGCAGTGCATCATCCTGCCACACAACAGGCTTAGAAGCTCAACTTTATAATAGAATGATTAACATAGCCTTAAAAAACACAAGACACTAATAATTTTTAGGATAATTCATATACAGTATGATTTTTTTTTAATGTTACATAATGTGTAAAAAAAATATATAACAGCATAAAAAAGAATACATGATAATGAAACATACTGATGATATGCATATAATGAATACATAATTAAATATGATAAATTTAATCTAGGTTTGTAACAGCTGTTCAGAATAAATTCACAGAAGCTGTTAGTCTTACTTGAGTTTTTACATTATGTATATATTCTTGCTATTATATGTTACATACTAGATGTACTTATCAAATATTTTTTTTTTTTTTAATTTATCACATTATGATCTATCCAAGTTCTAAACAATACTAAAGATGACCAGAATACAGCTGTAATAATTTTACACTTAATCAAGAATTATTGAAACAAAATAATATAATCTTTACAGAAAGCCACTTTCAAATAAATATTTTTTAGCGTACATCAACAGGTGTTGCTTCAACATTAAACTGTCAAACAAGAACTCTGTTAGCATCCACTGAAGTAAATATTCTGTACAATTACACCATAAAGTAGAAATTACTTAATGGAATTTATTGCATATATAAAAAAAAAACAAGATTAACCTTTTTACAGTTAATCTTGTCCTTCATAATAAAGAGAGCATCAATGATTAGCAAACAGACAATAACTGTATTTCACTTCCTTGAATCAAATTCATACATTAAATATAATGAATTTACAAGAATGTACAATTTCAAAAAAAAAAGAAGAAAATTACCAGAAATAATTTAATAACATTATTTTATAAACATTACCTCCTCTTTTTCACATCTCAATGACTTTTTATCGGCTTGAAAACCTGCTTCCATACGAGATTTTTCTTCAGAGAGTGTAGATATTGATTGCATTAATGTAGCAAGTTGTGATTTTAACTGATCCACACTTTCATCATTGCAATCACCAATACTACTACTACTACTATTAAAAGCACTGGCGTAAATGGAATATGAATTTTCAACAGATGATGAACCAGCTAAACAACCATCTTTTTCTACAGCTTCTTCATCTGGCAACTGGTCAATAAATAACAGGAAATATGGTTATTAAAGTTAATAAACAAAGCTCTGCATATGTAAAAACATTTGATATTTCACCTCAACGCTGTCTGAAGGAATACAATGGGCAAATCAACAGTTTTAATTTTACATAAAAAAACATTACAAAACTTTGAAGTAGAACTGCTAACTTTCCCGAGTTCCTGAATCAATAAAGAGCCCACAATTTAATCTTAAAAATAGAAGATTGAAGGTAGTTTTAACCCACAAATCATAACCCTTCTTAATACAGCACAGCTTAAAAGTAGTCTGGGATAACCTCATTCAATCTGTTCCCCCTTCCTGCTTTATACTAATTTTTCTTAATATGAAACCAATTGTTTAAGCTCTTGAGTAAAAATCTATAACATGTTAAAACAAGTATCTACATACTCCTGTCCTAATCATAAAAGAGAACCCTTGTCAGTTTCCTTGGAAGCCCTGACAAACTTTCCTTTTTCAATCTCTTTAAAAACCTTTTTAATAAAAATTTTTCCTCAGATCTAACAGCAAATGATATTTATTGAACAAAATTGTCTGATGTACCAATTTTAATAACATTCAACCTGCAAAATAGTACATTAGCGTTATTGAAACTGTATTAAGCTGTATTAGAAATATCATATAAAGTGAACGTTAAACAAGGATCCATTTCATGATAGTTTCATGAAATCAAAAATTTCCTTTTAAGGAACGAGGCAGTCAACTGAGGAAGACATTTTAAATGAAGATGAAATAATGGTAAAAAAAATTGCAACAACCAAAGACCACCCTTTACTTGTGAGCAAACAACCACAGAGGTCATAATCAGAAAAAAACACCAATGCTAAATTAGAAAACAATTATTTAATTATAAAATAAAAACAGACAAACAACAGCTACACGATATTATACAAAACATTTTGGAATTAGTGGCATTCAGATAAAAGAAAATATAATAAAAAATTGTAAAGGAATCCCACGTAAACTGAAAAAGTGAATAAAATCAAGATGGAAGTAAAATCCATTACTATGAAAAAACAAACATAAAATTAATAAAAAACATGTATAAAGTATACAAAAATAAAATAAACATAACGCAAGAGGAATGCTCTACACAAAAATGAGCAGCAATAAATAAATATTTTAGTTTAAATATCCAACTGATTTCAATAATGCCAATTTTGTTCACACCATCACTTAAAAGAATCAATTCTGTATACTGCTTTGAATCTCTTACACAATGGCACGTAATCTACATAATCAAGAATGAGATGCTATTACACAGCAGAAACATATTGGAATTTCATCAGATAAAATGAGGAACCAATGCATTAACCTGGTATGCCCCTAATGCAAATGACAAAAAAAAACTTCTTTAAGAAACTGACTCACCCTAATGATTTTTACAGCCTTACTGTGAAACAGCTTATTATTAAAACTAACAACCATTCTTTCTGGCAAGTTGTCATCATCAATTATACTAAAGCATATAAAACAAGAATGGATAATGTGATCCACAAAAGTTAGATGAAAGCAACTTTTCCTGCTCATTTTTATTCCCTGAAATTCCTACATCCATCTAGGTACTCAGCAAAAACTAATATGTTCAGGGGCTACTGAGTGATCAGTAAGGTATGAAATGCACATGAACACTTTAAAAATATCATTCTTCATAGCGTTTCAACTAGCCCTTCTTATACAAAATGCTAATGTTATAATAATAATAATAATAATAATAATAAAGAACTTTATATTTCCTATAAATTATATTGTATTGTTATGAGTGTCACTACACATCATCTACTAATTACAATATGAAAATTAAAACGAACAGTCAGCTGATTCTTAGTTATTTACTTGACTCTTTCTTTGGCAATGATAAGTTATGACAAACAATCCTGCTGTAGTGAAGTTTGATCTGATAAAAGATCATAACAGCAAGATATTTATGGGTCTACAGTAAAGAATGCATAAAAGTAATTGACAGTGTGACTTAAATGAATACCTCTTTTATAGTGATAAAATGAGCAAAAGGACTCAAAATGTTTAAATTAGTCTTCACCTCATAAGTTGAAACCCATAATAACCTTATTAAATAATGAATCAAAAAGTTTAAGAAAACACACTTCATGATTCATTTTTCCATTAGATTTTCAGGCATTTCACAAAACAGAACTGTTAAAAAAAATGGAAATTGTTAACTTGTTTGTTGGATGTGATTTCTTACATCAATATTTTGTAAGAACAAGATCACTACTTCTAGACAAAAAGTTATGAACACTTTTAAAATTAAGGAATACCATTTAAAACTACTTATGTGGATATTTACGTCAGGAATTGTTCTTATTCATGACAACGCATGCCTACATTCAACATTCAGAATTTACTGCAATAACAGAAGAAATTTTATTTTTACCCTAACATAACCCAGTTGAATCTAGATATTTTTACATTTTAATTTACCTTATAAAGTGGCTAGGTTTATAACAATTGAAGGAGAGTGAAGGACTGAAAACAACAAAGCTGAGCTGGCTAAAAGATTTTAATACACAAGGTTTTAAATAAGGCTTCAATAAGAAAATATTTTACAAAAACAATAACTTGTTTAAAAACCGTAAGTATCTTTATATAAATATTGAATTAGAAATAATGTTTTGGTTAGATACTTTTCTTAATAACTAACAAGCTCTTCCTTTTTATATACACAATGTATTTACAATTTGTGCAAGTGTGTTTATATTTTTAACTTTAATTAAAAATACACTGTTCAAAGTTAATTTTATCTGTTTCTGGTATGTTTAAGCTTTATATTAGCAAATTTTGTATTTTACTAAAATTAATTAATTCTTAAAGTTTAATTAAATGTTTTCCTTAGGATTGACTTTCTTTTTTGTAATGTAAATGCACTTTTATTTCTGTCACATTGGTAATAAATAAAAAGTAAATGATCTTGGTAGTTATTAAAAAAATAACATACACAGACTTGCTTAATATACTAACACTAATCTATCATAATTTTTCATTTATTTACATGAACTGGAAGCAGAATTAGATCTAAGAAAGAACAGTTCATACTAAGACACATATCTAAAAATACTGAATCTTAACACTATGTAGAAAAAACAGCTGTTTCCTAATTTTGAGTAGTGCCTACAGATGACCATCAGGTATAAAAAAAATGCTTACACTGGCAATCAATATATTATTAAAATCTTCAAATCAACAAGATGAAAAGAATAACATTTCAGTTTAATAAAAAAGCCAAAAACATTCTCAAAAATCTACCTTTTGACAAGAATTTAATACAAAACCAATTAGTATAATTAACTAATAATAAAAATATATCACTGTAGTATCCATATAACAAAATGAATCAGAATTAAAAAAAAAAAAAAAAAAAAAAATGGAAAATATGAAAACAAGGAAATATGTTCTGCATTGATCAAATTAAATACAGCTCAAGTTTAGCAGTAGATAAATTTAAATATTATACTGGTTTTTAACATTTTTCTCAAACACTACTTCAGATTTAATTAATTAAAAAATTAAATGGTACATATTCTAGGCCTGTTTAACACAGAAATTACACTTAGTAACCAAAATAACAATTTTACAATGTATTTTTAAACATTACAATATTAAAAAGAGATGTTTAAGATGAGAAATGTAAGCAACGTGTTCTTTTTAATCACAATCAAGTATATATAAAACACAGAAATAAAGTACAAAAATTTACATGAACTAAGAACACAATGAAATACACCAGTTTACATGAACTAACAAGATTTATTTTAATTTATGTCTCAATAAAAGTGTATCCTGCAGCAACTCATTCACATTTCTGAATCCTAGGAGCGCACATCTTGATTCAATAAACTTATTCTTAAAGTACAAAGTTCACATCAAAATAATTTGGAGTTAATTTTCTTAATATAAGCAATACATGTTATTTAAAGAAGTAAAAAATATAAAAAAACATTTCAAACAATTGCATTGTAATCAGTTTGTATAAGACTAAATTACCTTACAATAAAACATGTATGATACTAAAAATTATGTATGTTATATTAAAAAAAAAATCACAGGAATTAAACAGTTAAGACAATTGCATGCAATCTACAACGTTGTAAAATTATTCTATAAACAGAAAAAACAACTAATGTAGTACTAATAACTGAAACCTATAAACCTAGCTTTTTAAAACACACATTCATTACTCGTTAATTAAAAGCTAAATTAGTCTTTTTTCCAGTTAAATATTGTTTTCTGATGAATTAATAAAATTACATTATTATAACTTCATTTAAACGAGCCATCTCACAATAACAGCTCACTCAACTCAACTGAAATTCTACAGAAATTGTGAGCTACTACACATTAACAAAATATAGAAATAAAACTTTCACATATGGTTGTGGCACCTTACTAATAAACTCAAATACAGCTCTTCATATGGTTTACATCATGACATCCCAGCCAAAGTTAAATGATGGCTTGGGTAAATGTATCTAGATTATGAGCTCAAATTGATCTTTTAAATTTAAGATCAATTCCATTCCCTTAAAACAAACTGTAGTTTCTGGAACACTTGGAACATCCGGTTAAGTAAAATCTAAAAATTGAAAAGGATAACTTCAACTGCTGAAGCCCTGCTTTTATAGATCACTTAGTTTTAACAATACTCTGTATAATTGCATTCTGCAAGCGTTTGTCAATGGATATTTTTAATCGCAACAATTAATGTCACTTAAGAATGTACCAAATACACTACATCAGATAGGTAAGTAGGATTTAAATCTTTACATAATTAGAATGTTAAAAAAGTGAATATTGAGTATGGTCTTGACTAATTACATAAATATCATCATCTATAGCATTAAATGTGGTACTCAAATCATCACCATCATACTAAAGTAACGAATGTGAAAAATCGCATTTTGTAGATTTATCAGTTTAAGACTACTACTTTATACGTCCTGCATCTTGTGATAAATTAAACAATGCATATCTTTTTAGGAAGGCTAGTTTAAACCTTTTTACTTTTACAAATATGTATTCCTATTTAAGATTTAACATTTAAGCTGTTATTTAGCTCTCCTGAAAAGTTGAGTTTTTCACATTCCTAACTTTAGCATGGTGAGGACGAAATATACCATAACAATACTCCCTTTGCCTCTTCATAAGAATATTTCATTTCATAGCTGGTAAATAGTCTGTCTATAATACTGGGAATTTTGACCATACTATGAAATAATAACTGGGAATATGAGCAAGTGAGAAACTGTATAGTGCCATTTAACAAAGTCAATAAGGTTCAGAAAAAAATGATAAAATATAAAAGAACTGAATACAAATAAAATACTGTAAATTTACATATAAGAATAGAAACATAACTTATAACAGAACTAGAACAATTGTGTAACAAATTTGATTACCATTAACTATGACACTACATCAATGATCAAAAATATTAATTACATAAGGCAATTAAGATTTTTTCTCATGTTTTATTAAAAAGAAAAAAAGGCATTTCTTACAGAAAATAATTTCTACTCCTACACTATCACATAATTTACACAGTGGAAACATACAAATAATACATAATTTACAAAAAAGAATCCAAAACTAAAAATACCCTACATTAAAAATCCAGTATTATAAACACAAATATTACCTTTTCTGCTGTAGATTTACTTTCTGTTTCATGGGAAATTTTGCCTGTTATAGCATTTGCAGGTGCACGACTCATAACCTTTAAACTTGTTTCCAAAGTTTTTTTTTCTTTAAGCAAACCTTTATGTGCAGCCACCAGATCTACAAATATTTTTTCGTTATTAGATGTGGAGACAATCATATTTACTTTAATTACAAGTTTAGCTAAATATAAAACACAATTATTGGCTTAGATAAGTTGGCGCGAATTTTCTAATACATAAAATTTTTAACTGTAAGTTCTCTTTGAACAGCTGTTATAAAAGTAAATTTAAACTAATATTAAAAACAACAGGTAATATTTTATTTTGTTATAATAAAACATTAAGATTATTAGTCACTCACTATTGCCGGCACATTTTACAACATACACATTACGCGTTCGTTAAATACATATAAACACAAGTACAAGGAATATTACTTCACTCAAATAACACCACCTAAATTCAGTTTTCAAAAGTAAATCAAAGAGCGACCGTATCAAAGAACTGTAAGCCTCAGAACTTCCGCGACGCTCACGTTTAACTGCCGGGTATCCCAATTTTCCGCGGGTAGTGTACGAAAAATAATCGATTATACATAATTTTGTAATCATTCATATCGATCTTTGCAATACAGACATCAAATACAATCGGTCCATCGCACTCAATGTGTATATCGACTTGTTTTCGGGAAGTACTGTACCTATTCCGAAAACCCAATTTGTTTAAAAAAACAGGTTACTTACTCCAGTAAAATAAACAATAAAATAACATAGTTACGATAAACGTAGTGTTAGTAATCTATTTAATTTGTTACCGCAGAGAATTAACCAATCATACTTCACGAACGCTCACCTAACTGAAAGTTGTAAACGATATATCGTAATACTCGAAAAAAAACATTACCTTTTAGATTTAATTTTTTCATATAAAAAATAAATTCCACAATATTTTATGTCTTTTCTATTTGTTTGAAATCAATTATTTAACTTTTTTGTTAAACAATAGTAAGGCAATTTAAAAAATGCACATTGTTATTCAAATTTTTTTTACAATCAATTTTTGATTAATCTAGGACTGTAGAAAACATCCATCAAATATCACGTTTCCCAGACATAACGCTTAAAACATCAGTCTGCAGAAGGGAAAATGGTATATAAAATATATTGATGGATAAACTACGTGTAGATACCGCAAAATAGCACTAATGGATTAAAGGCAGGAACTATCAGCGAGAAGCTGTGCATCGCTAATTCAGTGAGTTTCTGTGTAGAGTTTGTTATAACTATCCAAAACGAACATCGGTGGTTACATCTGTAGTGGCTGGTGGCGCTACACAAGTTAGATACAAATGTTAAAATTACAAGTGGATACAAATAGTCTGAAATTTGACGTTTAACCACTGAAATTTTCAAACATTATTACATATTTATTCGATACCGTATAACTTTTGGTTTACGTAAATAACGATGTTAAATTATAATATAACTATATTGAAAGTCTTTTATAATGTTCGCTTCTTTATTATTTTTTACGATTTTTGTTGACTATCAAGACGAACACAAAAATATGTTCTAACATTTTTTTTCCATTCAGTACTTAGTTTACAAATAGGTATAACTAATCCATCCTGTTGTACTTCTTGCTAGTCATAACAACTATATATTTATCTTTTTTTTTACTATTTCACAATATTAACATTTTTATTCATTTAAAATATTTCAGGAATTTATTATTTAATTTAACAGGATCATAACAATTTTTACTTTTTTTAATTACACAGAAGAAAATAAATAAATTGTATATTGTGAAGATCTTAAAGTCCAGACTTAAATATTAACAACAAAGTTAACCACAATTTAAGGTTACATCTACATACAATATTAATCATCAATTCTATGTTGACCTCAATCGTAGAGTGCATATCAACCTTTCATTACCATGGCCATGGATTCAAATCCAGTTCCACTACCACAAAATTTCTACATTATACTCTCATATACACAAGTTTCTGGTTTATGTAGTGAATTAAAAAAAGATTCATTTTCAGGAAGAAAATATACTCAAAAAATTTAGGTGTGAGATTTAGGCCACAGAAATAAGTTGTTTAACTATAACTATCTTCAAATTATTGGAAAATAAAAACCAAAATCATTTCTTAAAATCAGAAAAGCAAATTTTTCAATAAAATTTGATGTCATTTAAACCTACACACTGGAAAACATCAAAAGATATTGAAAATGTTCATTATTCTTGATTTTTTTCCATAAGTAACAACTCTTATAGAATTGTAACTACAATGCAATTTTTTCCCAAAATAATAATAATAATTTTTTCACTTAGAAGTAAAAAATATTTGTAATAATATTTTTACTTTATAATATACTTACTTTTTACTTATAATATATTTATTTTACCTAATTTAATTAGGTTGTAGATCATTATTTGTTATTAAGTATTAAAAGTATTTGAAAATTATAGTCAATGTATTTTTTCTAGACCTAAAAAAGAACAGCGATAATAACGTTGGTATAAATTTTCTGATAATAGTTTGAAACTGATAAGAAGTATAAAGTAGAAAGGGGGCATATTGTAAAAGGAGATATTTATATTTCAGTATTATTTTTCATGTTTTAGTCAATTTCAGGAATGATCCAGCAGGTATCTCAAATCTCTATTAAGTCATTTTTAATTTCCAATATACATTTATGATCTTAAGAGATAAACCAGTCAGCTGACCAACTATTACCAGAAAGGATTATAATTTGTTTTGTAGAATGACTAATTCATCAAATAAGCGTGAAACTTGTATGTAAGGATATTGTAAAGAAACTATGCAGTGTATTAAAAAAAGGTCAATCTGATACTAGCATCTTTTGCTAGGAGCAGAGCATTAAACTGATAAATTTAAATTAATCCTATGCAATTTGAGAAAAAATCTAGATATCTTGAAAGATCCTTTATAACAAAAATGATTAATATAAAAAATTACATGTAACATTTTTTTACTAAAATTTCCTTAATCTACTTTTCTAACTACTGCTAAGACCAAAATATTTCAAAAGCTTCAAAACACCGATCATTTTCTTTTGTACTAGTCCACTTAACATGAAAGTTTATTTTTATTTGTAACTACTTAAAAATGTAGACATGCATTGCATAAAACTCTTTTGTTACTTTTTCAGCTCCCTCCATTGCCAATTTTGGGTAGTATAATGCAACTTCCAGAGCATTATGTAGCAATAATTTTCTCTAGACCATGAGGTTGATCAAAAAGATAACAAATTATTATCAAACAAATATGGAAGGCCAACTTCACATTTAGATTCTGCTTGTAATTTTGTTTTTTTTTTTTAGTGACTGAAGACAATGTCAATAATATGACTACTGTTTTATCTGGTGTGTAATATGGAACCCATATTTCATCACCAGTTATAGAATAATAATGATACAACCATTACTGAATAACATGACATGCAATAAAACTTAGTGAAAAAATTGAACTGATAACTACAGTCATAGAATCAATCATAATATCATAATTTAACACATGTAAACAAATTGTTAATAGATCTGTTTTGTGCTAAATAACTTATTTAATAACTTAAATTCCAATTTAAGTTGGAATTTATTGGAATGTAAATAAATTCTAATTTAATAACATGGAATTTGGATTAAAAAAAGTCTCTTAATATCTTTTTGTCACAAGATAAGTAAATGGGATTTAATGCACATCCCTTATATTACATATTAATCTTTTAATTCTGATTTTTTTTTTTTTATACTTAATATCTTCATTGAATTCTTTACACTTTTTAACATCCTCTTCCTGAATATCTTACCTGAATATACTTATTTTTAACAAATTAATACCATATAACTTAATGTACAGTGAGATCATTTTACCTTGCACATCATGATACATTATAATTCCACTATAGACTATAATACAGAGATACTAACATTTCATTTGATTCATGGAATATAGTTACGCATGACTGGTAATGTCTTACAGCAAGTGGTGGAAATGTCAATCACTTTCCTGAAGGCAGGACCAAACCCTTAGTACTATATTTTCTGACACCTGTAGGTCATCAGAGTTAACAGAATTTATCTCAAAAAATACAGTGAAAAGGGTTTGAACCTGCCTTCAGAAAAATGTTGGACATTTCCAACACTTGCTGTACGACATTACCAGTTTTGCATAACTACATTCCATGAATCAAATCAAATGTGAGTATCTCTGTATTATATAGTCCACAAAGGAATTATAGTGAATAGTATCATGATGTAATAAATCATCATTTATGAAGATCATAAATAAATGATCTCATTATATAACCTATTAAATTAGTTCTAGTAATTTTTTAGCAGTTTTTCCTATAATTTATTTTAATAACTGTTCATTTTAAAATTTAGTAACCAATTTAATTTTAACATTCTTTTAAAACACCAAATTCAAAACCTTCTACTCTTTAACTTACTGTTTTTCCAATTCACCACATTTTCCTGCCAAGAAATGTTGCATTCCTCCATAACATTTTAACCCTCAGTTGAAATTTATACTTAGTTTACTCCCACTAATTATGTTTCCATGTTTCATGTAGGTTTAGTGAGTTGTTGTTCTTATCATGTTACTTAAATATATTAAAACAAACTATTTTGAAAATATTATTGTAAATAAGAATTAATTGATGTTTTTACTTTCAATTTTCCCAAGTTTTAACAACAGCTGTGAACTCAAAATAGGATTTAAGTGGTTGTGCTTAATGTTCTGTTTTACAACATTGTTACGCATTATTGAATGTTATTTACCCCTTTTTTACTTCCTAGTACAAATTAAAGGAAGTATTGTGACTGCAAAAAATTCCGGTTTTCAGATTTCAAATATCCACTTATATCATGCCTGAATCCATTTTCACTAGTTTCAACATGACATCTGTACATACATATGTGCATACCTATGTATGTATGTATCTCACATAACTCAAAAACGATTAGCCATATAATGTTGAAATTTTGGATTTAGGACTGCTGTAACATCTAGTGTGCACCTTTCCTTTTGATTGCAATCAACTGGACCAAAAGTGTCCAAAAAAGCCCAAAATCTAAAACATTTGTATTTTGGACTTGAATTGAAATAGATTCATTTATTAACAATTATTAACCTCTGATGGTAAAAAAATTTTACAATAAATAATAATTCAATATCTTACAAAAAATTTATGACAAATACAGTTTTGGATCCAAAACTAATAAAAAGAAAGTCATAACAGAAAGATGTTAAAATTATTACTGTCATGGTGAGAAGGTAATTAAATTCCGCATGATGGTAGGCAACAGATATATAAACTTTATATTGCGTTATCAATGCACCTAAAAAGAAACATATAAAATTAAAATAATTAAGTATGAAATAATTAAGTCTTACCTTGAAAACGTTTTTTATAACGAGAAAGCTCTTCATCCTGCTTTTTAATAATTTCTTGCATTTGTTTTTTGGTAACTTTCTCCATTTTTTATTTCTTTTTAAGCTTTAATTCAAATCAATTTTGAAATCAATGAGAAACCTGCACACAAAACATCATAATAAAAAATATCACGTAGAGACTGTAATATACACAATATTAACATAAAATTTCTTAAAACAAATGTCATTCTTAAAATAGCATTAAATGAAACAAAAAATATTTTTAAATCTTTATGACAGAAGATAAGTTGAGAGTTATAGCATGAAAAGTTATTAAAAGAAGTGTATCCAATTCAGCAACAAGCAACTATTGATTAGGAATACCAGAAAAAAAATTTGTAATACAATCTAAAAATTTCAAGAATAATGTTTATCAATTATGAAATAAGGAAAGCCAAACATATTTTGTAATTATTTTATAACTTTATAAAACTTGGAAAAAACCTGTTAAGATGGCATAGATACAAAGGGTATCTATGATGTTACGAGTCACAGAGCAGGAAAGGCACAGAGCATGGTATGGCACAAGTATGCCTTACCATGCAATCTATATACTACAGTATTAATTTTATATTAGAATTTGCTCTAGAGCTATTACTGGACATATACATAACTGCTAACAGCCAATTAGTTGCATAATGAATAATTAGTGCAGGATGATAGGTAAGTGCTGTTAACTAACATTAGTCACAATTAATGTTATTGATGGGCTTAAATGCTCTACTCTAGACATGAAAATTAAGTAAACATCATGAAATCTCTTGACTTCATCCCTGCTACATACATTGAGGTCAGAATTCAAATACAGTTCTATGGTGGGGTATCTACCCACAGAAGTACTTACCAGTGGTTAAACCTTGTTGTGTATGTCAGTTATTTAGGTTGAAAAGTTCATTATGTAAAATGTATTATGTAAAATCAATAGTAGTATAAGTTTCAAAATCAGGCATATCTTCATCTACACTGATGGTCAAATGGCACTTGGTACATTCAGATTACATGAATACAATTCTGAACTTATGTGGAGTCATTGCATAAATAATAATTTATTAATATTACACATCATTAATGTATCTATACAATTATAATGATATACAAGACTTAGAAAAAACTTATTCCTTGATTACAGTGAACAATGTAACGATTCAATTTTAGTTCCAATCATTAATTATAATAAAACTTTCTAAATTAAAAAATTACTAAGATGTTGTTCCCTTATAAAAATTACAGGTATCAATTAGATTTTTCTACAATGGAAACAAAGCAACTCTACTCAAAGGGCTAATTTATAACCCAAATGTTAAAAAGTACAAAATTTTGTATCTAAAATTGTTATTAAATATGAATTTTTGGATAACATACAACACTTATGTTTCAAATGAAGAAACTGCCTTAACAGTTTAAATGTAACCTATTTTATCAAATGTAATTCACTTTTTAACAGCTCTACCACTTACCTTACAGTTTATGAATTCAAAATTTTGTACAGTATTTCATATTACGACTGCTAACCCACAGTAGACAACAGCGCCAACATATTAAGTAAAATATTACTTTACAATATAAATTCGCGGTAAAATGAAAATAATTAATAAGAACAAATTCTTCCGTTAAGTTAAAATTATGTTAGAAGTACTTCTAATACTTTATTTAATCACTAAAATAATAAAACAAAATCAAGCACCATTCCTTCAATTATTTTAAATTAAACTTCAATAAAACAATTATCATTATACACTTTAACGTGTTAAAAACTATTGCCTCTAGTTAACCTAAACCCTCTTACTATCTTTGCCACAACACTTATAACGTCAAATCCATATGTTCAAAATTTAGTGAAAACACAAATCAGCTGTTGAGCAACCCTGCATGTACTACTTTGATCTGATTACAATATTTAATAATCATTTTAATATAACATCTTGTAATATTTTTTAGTAAATAGAAACACAAAACAATTAATTTTTTGCGACAAATCAAATTTAATTTAAAACTTATACGTACAAAAACTTTTAATTTGACTAAATACTGTAAATAAAATGTAATTTACAATAACAGCAGTGCAATTACTTAATATCAAATTCTAACTACTTGCGTAGTCGCTTGACGAAATTCTACGTTCTACTCGTATTTGTTTTATTACCAACACTTCATTGATAAGAGGCGCGAATTGTAAAATAATACAAAGTAAGCTAAACGTAAAAAAAAATTAGTACTAATAATTCAATAAATAAAAATTGCAAAAACAAGAATTTTAATTTAGGTGTATTTTTTAAACTAAAAAAAAAATTAAATAGTGCTTGAATGTATATTTTATCTGTAATTACACTACATTAGATGCAGAATTATTGTACAATATTTAGAATTTTCAAATTTTTTTTTGTAATATTGTTTATTGTACTATTATTATCTTCTTCTCATCAGGGTATAGGCGAATTGCCTGTTGCGATCTTACTTGTATTTCTGTTTTCTCACAAAAATTCTACATTTATACATCCAAAAATTCATATTTATGTAATTCTACATTATTGATTTCCATATATACTTATTATTACAGGTTCATTATTGTTTGATTTATGAAAATAAATGTATCCTTGGGACTGTTTATCACTATTGCTTCCTTGGTCTGTCCACACCTCTCCAACCCATCAGTTTATATCTACAAACCCGCTTAAGTATACATCCATCGGTCATTCTATCTAAATGTGTTATCCATCTCCGTCTATTTTCTTTAATCTTATCTTCCATTTAAAAAATGTTTAATTACCTGCAGACCTCTTCATTATAGAGACTATCCAATCTTGTAGAGACCTTTACTGATCTTGAGAACCTCATTTCAAATGCCTGTATCCTACTTAAGTGTTTTTGGTTTATCACCCACATTTCTGAACCATACAATGAATTAGTACAGTCATGACCTTGTAAAACTTTAATCTCATTTCCATTCTGGTTTTCTTGCAGAGCATTTGTTGAATACATCCACACAATGCCTGAAGCTTTGTCAGTTTCTGGTCATTATCATATCTACATCATAAATAATGTCGCAGCCAAGATATTGGAAATGAGAAATTTGCTCTATGGTTTTATCATTCATTGTGATTTTCATGCACACAGGATATTTTCCCAAGAAAGCCATAGTTTTTGTTATTGTAATAGTCATATTGTAAGCTTCACTAACCTATTGTAATTAAAATACTGATCTCTGAAGTTCATTCTCGCTCTGTTGAGTTATTACTTGTCCAGCAAAAAGCATTGCATTTAAATAAGTTTCATCTCCCAAATCAATCCCAGAGTTTACTCTGTTTCCACTTCCTTACAATATTATCGATAGATATATACTGAAAAGAGCGGGAAATACACTGCAACCCTTGATGTATCCCTTGATTAATGGGAATCTCTTCAGAAAAATTGGTCTCCTATAGTTAATATAATCTTTGAATTAAAATAAAAACTTTTTATAGTATCTATTAAGTGTTCGGGATACTCTCTCTTATTCATCATGTCCCACAGAAGACTTATATTTGCTCAGTCACATAGTCAAATGCTTTTTTTTAGTCGATGAATGCAAGGTGAGTCTCTAAATTAAATTTCATTTTTTTCTCTATTAGTACTTTCAAGAAAAACACATCATCTATACATGATGTTCCATTATGAAAACTGATTGTTCTTTAAGCATTTTCCTATCATTTGAATTCAGAGGCTTCTCTAGAAGTGAATTGTGGTATGGTGCATTATCAATAAACATCAGAGTTAAAAGAAATTACTCGTTAATAATTATCCCATATATCTTGTAGGCAGCACTTAATAAGTTTATCTCTCTGTAATTTGATGTCATAGACCTGTCACATTTGTTTGAAGAGAAAGACAACCTTTGCCTTCCTCCACTCGTATGAAATTGTGCAGCGCTTCCAACATGTATTCAGAAAATGCAGCAGTCTAAACTGAAAGAATGTGCTAGAGCATTTGATCAATTCTGAATTTATATCATCCAAACCACTCACTTTTTGATTTGTAACAGATAAGATAGCTAATTATAATTATTACTATCAACACTTACTTGATGTTTGCATTATATGTCCAGTTCCTGTGAAAATTCACCATCTTCTTTGAGTTCATCAGAACAGTCCCTTTCACTATCACTGTCTAGATACATGATAAATTTATCTGTAATTTTGTTGATTAGCAGTTCCGTCATCTTATACTCAGTTTCAGTTTTTTTTACATGTTCACAATATGGTTTCCAATCATTCTTATGTATTTCAATCATTTTTCTTCAGCTAATTTTTTATTATCTGACATTAAAAATGTTGTGTTATTACTACCAGCATATCTTTTCAGAGAACACCATACCATCTCTATAATGCAGCTCTACAAGATTCTTTTCTAGTGCCAGTTTTTTCATTGAGTTACCCCATTTATATCTTTCCCCCCTAGCAATTTGTTTTAAATATTCTAAAACTTGCCTACTTGAATAATATGAATTCAATCATTTGACTGGTTTCATGCAGCTTTACAAGATTCTCTTTCTAGTGCCAGTTCTTTCATTTAATTAACCCATTTATATCTTTACCCTGTAACAATTTGTTTTAAATAATCTAAAACTTGCCTACTTGAATAATATGAGATCAATCATTTGACTGGTTTCATGCAGCATTACAAGATTCTCTTTCTATTGCCAGTTCTTTCATTTAATTAACCCATTTATATCTTTAACCTGTAACAATTTGTTTTAAATATTCTAAAACTAGCCTACTTGAATAATATGAATTCAATCACTTGACTGGTTTAATGCAGCTTTAAATGATTCTTTTTCTAATGCCAGTTCTTTCATTGAATTACCAGATTTATATGATGCCCCGCTAGCAATTTGGTTTAAATATTCTAAAACTTGCCTACTTGAATAATACGAATTCAATCATTTGACTGGTTTCATGCAGCTTTACAAGGTTCTCTTTCTAGTGTCAGTTCTTTCATTTAATTAACCCATTTATATCTTTACCCTGTAACAATTTCTTTTAATTATTCTAAAACTTGCCTACTTGAATAATATGAATTCAATCATTTGTCTGGCTTCATGCAGCTTTACAAGATTCTTATTCTAGTGCCAGATCTTTCATTGAATTACAGCGTTTATATCTTTCCCTGGAACAATTTGTTTTAAATATTCTAAAACTTGCCTACTTGAATAATATGAATTCAATTACTAGTCTGGTTTCATGCAGCTTTACAAGATTCTCTTTCTAGTGCCAGTTCTTTCATTTGATTAACACATTTATATCTTTACCCTGTAACAATTTGTTTTAAATATTCTAAAACTTGCCTCCTTGAATAATATGAATTCAATCATATGACTGGTTTAATGCAGCTCCACAAGATTCTTCTTCTAGTGCCAGTTCTTTTATTGAATTAACCCATTTATATCTTTACCCTGTAACAATTTGAATAAGTATTCTAAAACTTGCCTACTTGAATAATATGAATTCAATCATTTGACTGGCTTCATGCAGCTTTACAAGATTCTTATTCTAGTGCCAGTTCTTTCATTGAATTTCAGCGTTTATATCTTTACCCTGGAACAATTTGTTTTAAATATTCTAAAACTTGCGTAATTGAAAATTATTTGAATTCAATAGTTTGACTGGTTTAATGCAGCTCTACAAGATTACTCTTCTAGTACCAGTTCTTTCATTTAATTAACCCATTTATATCTTTACCCTGTAACAATTTGTTTTAAATATTCTAAAACTTGCCTACTTGAATAATATGAATTCAATCATTTGACTGGTTTCATGCAGCATTACAAGATTATCTTTCTAGTGCCAGTTCTATCATTTAATTAAACCATTTATATCTTTACCCTGTAACAATTTGTTTTTAATATTCTAAAACTTGCCTACTTGAATAATATGAATTCAATCATTTGACTGGTTTCATGCAGCTTTACAAGATTCTCTTTCTAATGCCAGTTCTATCATTTAATTAACCCATTTGTATCTTTACCCTGTAACAAATTGTTTAAATATTCTAAAACTTGCCTACTTGAATAATATGAATTCAATCATTTGACTGGTTTCATGCAGCTTTACAAGATTCTATTTTTAGTGCCAGTTCTTTCATTATATTAACCCATTTATATCTTTACCCTGTAACAATTTGTTTTAAATATTCTAAAACATGCCTACTTGAATAATATGAAATCAATCATTTGACTGGTTTCATGAAGCTTTACAAGATTATCTTTCTATTGCCAGTTCTTTCATTAAATTAACCCATTTATATCTTTACCCTGTAACAATTTGTTTTAAATATTCTAAAACTTGCCTACTTGAATAATATTGAATTCAATCACTTGACTGGTTTAATCCAGCTTTACAATATTCTCTTTATAGTGCCAGTTCTTTCATTTAATTAACCCATTTATATCTATACCCAGTAACAATTTGTTTTAAATATACTAAAACTTGCCTACTTGTTTAATATGAATTCAATCATTTGACTGATTTAATGCAGCTCTACAAGATTCTTCTTCTAGTGCCAGTTCTTTCATTGAATTACCCTATTTGTATCATTCCCTGCTAGCAATTTGTTTAAAATATTCTAAAACTTGCTTACTTCAATAATATGAATTTAATCATTTGACTGGTTTCATGCAGCTTTACAAGATCCTCTTTCTAGCGCCAGTTCTTTCATTTAATTAACCCATTTATATATTTACCCTGTAACAATTTGTTTTAAATATTCTAAAACTTGCCTACTTGAATAATATGAAGTCAATCATTTGACTGGTTTCATGCAGCTTTACAAGATTCTCTTTCCAGTGCCAGTTATTTCATTTAATTAACCCATTTATATCATTACCCTGTAACAATTTGTTTTAAATATTCTAAAACTTGCCTACTTGAATAATATGAAGTCAATCATTTGACTGGTTTCATGCAGCTTTACAAGATTCTCTTTCTAGTCCCAGTTCTTTCATGTATTTAACCCATTTATATCTTTACCCTGTAACAATTTGTTTAAAATATTCTAAAACTTGCCTACTTGAAAATTATATGAATTCAATAGTTTGACTGGTTTGATGCAGCTCTACAAGATTCCTCTTCTAGTGCCAGTTCATTCATTGAATTACCCCATTTATATCTTTACCCAGTAACAATTTGTTTTAAATATCCTAAAACTTGCCTACTTGAATAATATAAATTCAATCATTTGACTGTTGTAATGCAGCTCTACAAGATTCTTCTTCTAGTGCCAGTTCTTTCATTGAATTACAGCGTTTATATCTTTACCCTGGAATTATTTGTTTTAAATATTCTAAAACTTGCCTACTTGAAAATTATTTGAATTCAATAGTTTGACTGGTTTGATGCAGCTCTACAAGATTCCTCTTCTAGTGCCAGTTCTTTCATTGAATTAACCCATTTGTATCTTTACCCTGTAACAAATTGTTTAAATATTCTAAAACTTGCCTACTTGAATAATATGAATTCAATCATTTGACTGGTTTCATGCAGCTTTACAAGATTCTATTTTTAGTGCCAGTTCTTTCATTATATTAACCCATTTATATCTTTACCCTGTAACAATTTGTTTTAAATATTCTAAAACATGCCTACTTGAATAATATGAAATCAATCATTTGACTGGTTTCATGAAGCTTTACAAGATTATCTTTCTATTGCCAGTTCTTTCATTAAATTAACCCATTTATATCTTTACCCTGTAACAATTTGTTTTAAATATTCTAAAACTTGCCTACTTGAATAATATTGAATTCAATCACTTGACTGGTTTAATCCAGCTTTACAATATTCTCTTTATAGTGCCAGTTCTTTCATTTAATTAACCCATTTATATCTATACCCAGTAACAATTTGTTTTAAATATACTAAAACTTGCCTACTTGAATAATATGAATTCAATCATTTGACTGATTTAATGCAGCTCTACAAGATTCTTCTTCTAGTGCCAGTTCTTTCATTTAATTAACTCTTATATATCTTTACCCTGTAACTATTTGTTTTAAATATTTTAAAACTTGCCTACTTGAATAATATGATTTCAATCATTTGACTGGTTTAATGCTGCTACACTAGATTCTTCTTCTAGTGCCAGTTCTTTCATTAAATTACCCTATTTGTATCATTCCCTGCTAGCAATTTGTTTAAAATATTCTAAAACTTGCTTACTTCAATAATATGAATTTAATCATTTGACTGGTTTCATGCAGCTTTACAAGATCCTCTTTCTAGCGCCAGTTCTTTCATTTAATTAACCCATTTATATATTTACCCTGTAACAATTTGTTTTAAATATTCTAAAACTTGCCTACTTGAATAATATGAAGTCAATCATTTGACTGGTTTCATGCAGCTTTACAAGATTCTCTTTCCAGTGCCAGTTATTTCATTTAATTAACCCATTTATATCATTACCCTGTAACAATTTGTTTTAAATATTCTAAAACTTGCCTGCTTGAATAATATGAATTTAATCATTTCACTGGTTTCATGCAGCTTTACAAGATCTCTTTCTAGTGCCAGTTTTTCATTTAATTAACACATTTATATCTTTACCCTGTAACAATTTGTTTTAAATATTCTAAAACTTGCCTCCTTGAATAATATGAATTCAATCATATGACTGGTTTAATGCAGCTCCACAAGATTCTTCTTCTAGTGCCAGTTCTTTTATTGAATTAACCCATTTATATCTTTACCCTGTAACAATTTGAATAAGTATTCTAAAACTTGCCTACTTGAATAATATGAATTCAATCATTTGACTGGCTTCATGCAGCTTTACAAGATTCTTATTCTAGTGCCAGTTCTTTCATTGAATTACAGCGTTTATATCTTTACCCTGGAACAATTTGTTTTAAATATTCTAAAACTTGCGTAATTGAAAATTATTTGAATTCAATAGTTTGACTGGTTTAATGCAGCTCTACAAGATTACTATTCTAGTACCAGTTCTTTCATTGAATTACCCCATTTATATCTTTACCCAGTAACAATTTGTTTTCAATTTTCTAAAACTTGCCTACTTGACTAATTTGAATTCAATCATTTGACTGGTTTCATGAAGCTTTACAAGATTCTCTTTCTAGTGCCAGTTCTTTCATTTAATTAACCCATTTATATCTTTACCCTGTAACAATTTGTTTTAAATATTCCAAAACTTGCCTACTTGACTAATTTGAATTCAATCATTTGACTGGTTTCATGCAGCTTTACAAGATTCTCTTTCTAGTGCCAGTTCTTTCATTTAATTAACCCATTTATATCTTTACCCTGTAACAATTTGTTTTAAATATTCTAAAACTTGCCTACTTGAATAATATGAATTCAATCACTTGACTGGTTTAATGCAGCTTTAAATGATTCTTTTTCTAGTGCCAGTTCTTTCATTGAATTACCAGATTTATATGTTGCCCCGCTAGCAATTTGGTTTAAATATTCTAAAACTTGCCTAATTGAAAATTATTTGAATTCAATAGTTTGACTGGTTTAATGCAGCTCTACAAGATTACTCTTCTAGTGCCAGTTCTTTTATTAAATTACCCCATTTATATCTTTACCCTGTAACAATTTGTTTTAAATATTCTAAAACTTGCCTACTTGAATAATATGAATATAATCTTTTGACTGGTTTCATGCAGCTTTACAAGATTCTCTTTCTAGTGCCAGTTCTTTCATTTAATTAACTCTTATATATCTTTACCCTGTAACTATTTGTTTTAAATATTTTAAAACTTGCCTACTTGAATAATATGATTTCAATCATTTGACTGGTTTAATGCTGCTACACAAGATTCTTCTTCTAGTGCCAGTTCTTTCATTAAATTACCCCATTTATATCTTTCCCCGCTAGCAATTTGTTTTAAAATTTCAAAAACTTGCCTACTTGAATAATATGAATTCAATCATTTGTCTGGTTTCATACAGCTTTACATGATTCTCTTTCTAGTGCCAGTTATATCATTTAATTAACACAATTATATCTTTACCGTTTAACAACATATTTTAAATATTCTAAAACATGCCTGCTTGAATAATATGAATTTAATCATTTGAATGGTTTCATGCAGCTTTACAAGATTCTCTTTCTATTGCCAGTTCTTTCATTAAATTAATCCATTTATATCTTTACCCTGTAACAATTTGTTTTAGATATTCTAAAACTTGCCTACTTGAATAATATGAATTCAATCATATGACTGGTTTAATGCAACTCCACAAGATTCTTCTTCTAGTACCAGTTCTTTTATTGAAATACACCATTTTTATGTTTCCCCACTAGCAATTTGTTTTAAATATTCTAAAACTTGCCTACTTGAACAATATGAATTCAATCATTTGACTGATTTAATGCAGCTCTACAAGATTGTTTTTCTAGTGCCAGTTCATTCATTGAATTACCCCATTTATATCTTTCCCTGCTAGCAATTTTTTTTAAATATTCTAAAACTTGCCTACTTGAATAACATGAATTTAATCATTTGACTGGTTTCATGCAGCTTTTCAAGATTCTCATTCTAGTGCCAGTTCTTTCATTTAATTAACCCATTTATATCTTTACCCTGTAACAATTTGAATAAGTATTCTAAAACTTGCCTACTTGAATAATATGAATTCAATCATTGGACTGGTTTCATGCAGCTCTACAAGATTACTCTTCTAGTGCCAGTTCTTTCATTGAATTACCCCCTTTTATATCTTTACCCAGTAAGAATTTGTTTTAAATATTCTAAAACTTGCCTACTTGAATAATATGAATTCAATCACTTGACTGGTTTAATGCACCTTTAAATGATTCTTTTTCTAGTGCCAGTTCTTTCATTGAATTACCACATTTATATCTTTCCCCGCTAGCAATTTGGTTTAAATATTCTAAAACTTGCCTACTTGAACAATATAAATTCAATAATTTGACTGGTTTCATGCAGCTTTACAAGATTCTCTTTCTAGTGACAGTTCTTTTATTTAATTAACCCATTTATATCTTTACCCTGTAACAATTTGTTATAAATATTCTAAAACGTGCCTACTTGAATAATACGAATTCAATCATTTGACTGGTTTAATGCAGCTTTACAAGGTTCTCTTTCTAGTGTCAGTTCTTTCATTTAATTAACCCATTTATATCTTTACCCTGTAACAATTTGTTTTAATTATTCTAAAACTTGCCTACTTGAATAATATGAATATAATCTTCTGACTGGTTTCATGCAGCTTTACAAGATTTTCTTTCTAGTGCCAGTTCTTTCATTTAATTAACTCATTTATATCTTTACCCTGTAACGATTTGTTTTAAATATTCTAAAACGTGCCTACTTGAATAATACGAATTCAATCATTTGACTGGTTTCATGCAGCTTTACAAGATTCTCTTTCTAGAGCCAGTTCTTTCATTTAATTAACCCATTTGCATCTTTACCCTGTAACAAATTGTTTAAATATTCTAAAACTTGCCTACTTGAATAATATGAATTCAATCATTTGACTGGTTTCATGCAGGTTTAGAAGATTCTATTTTTAGTGCATGTTCTTTCATTATATTAACCCATTTATATCTTTACCATGTAACAATTTGTTTTAAATATTCTAAAACTTGCCTACTTGAATAATATGAATTCAATCATTTGACTGGTTTCATGCAGCTTTACAAGATTCTCTTTCTAGTGCCAGTTCTTTAATGTAGTTATCCCATTTATATCTTTACCCTGTAAAAATTATTTTTTTAAATTCTATACTTGCCTACTTGAATAATATGAATTCAATCATTTGACTGGTTTCATGCAGCGTTACAAGATTCTCTTTCTATTGCCAGTTCTTTCATTAAATTAATCCATTTATATCTTTACCCTGTAACAATTTGTTTTAAATATTCTAAAACTTGCCTACTTGAATAATATTGAATTCAATCACTTGACTGGTTTAATGCAGCTTTACAAGATTCTCTTTATAGTGCCAGTTCTTTCATTTAATTAACCCATTTATATCTATACCCAGTAACAATCTGTTTTAAATATACTAAAACTTGCCTACTTGAATAATATGAATTCAATCATTTGACTGATTTAATGCAGCTCTACAAGATTCTTCTTCTAGTGCCATTTCTTTCATTGAATTACCCCATTTGTATCATTCCCTGCTAGCTATTTATTTTAAATATTCTAAAACTTGCCTACTTGAATAATATGAATTACATCATTTGACTGGTTTCATGCAGTTTTGAAGGATCTCTTTCTAGTGCCAGTTCTTTCATTAAATTAAACCATTTATATCTTTAACCTGTAACAATTTGTTGTAAATATTCTAAAACTTGCCTACTTGGATAATATGAATTCAATCATTTGACTGGTTTAGAGCTGCTCCACAAGATTCTTCTTCTAATACCAGTACTTTCATTAAATTACCCCATTTATATCTTTCCCCGCTAGCAATTTGTTTTAAATATTCTAAAACTTGCCTACTTGAATAATATGAATTCAATCTTTTGACTGGTTTCATGCAGCTTTAAAAGATTCTCTTTCTAATGCCAGTTCTTTCATTTAATTAACCTATTTATATCTTTAACCTGTACCAATTTGATTTAAGTATTCTAAAACTTGCCTACTTGAATAATATGAATTCAATCATTTGACTGGTTTCATGCAGCTTTACAAGATTCTTTTTCTAGTGCCAGTTCTTTCATTGAATTACAGCGTTTATATCTTTACCCTGGAACAATTTGTTTTAAATATTCGAAAACTTGCCTAATTGAAAATTATTTGAATTCAATAGTTTGACTGTTGTAATGCAGCTCTACAATTTTCTCTTTCTAGTGCCAGTTCTTTCATTTAATTAACCCATTTATATCTTTACCCTCTAACAATTTGTTTTAAATATTCTAAAACTTGCCTACTTGACTAATATGAATTCAATCACTTGACTGGTTTAATGCAGCTTTAAATGATTCTTTTTCTAGTGCCAGTTCTTTCATTGAATTACCACATTTATATCTTTCCCCGCTAGCAATTTGGTTTAAATATTCTAAAACTTGCCTACTTGAACAATACAAATTCAATAATTTGACTGGTTTCATGCAGCTTTACAAGATTCTCTTTCTAGTGCCAGTTCTTTCATTTAATTAACCCATTTATATCTTTACCCTGTAACAATTTGTTATAAATATCTAAAACGTGCCTACTTGAATAATACGAATTCAATCATTTGACTGTTCCTTGCAGCTTTACAAGGTTCTCTTTCTAGTGTCAGTTCTTTCATTATATTAACGCATTTATATCTTTACCCTGTAACACTTTGTTTTAAATATTCTAAAACTTGCCTACTTGAATAATATGAATTCAATCATTTGACTGGCTTCATGCAGCTTTACAAGATTCTTATTCTAGTGCCAGTTCTTTCATTGAATTACAGCGTTTATATCTTTCCCTGGAACAATTTGTTTTAAATATTCTAAAACTTGCCTAATTGAAAATTATTTGAATTCAATAGTTTGACTGGTTTAATGCAGCTCTACAAGATTACTCTTCTAGTGCCAGTTCTTTCATTGAATTACCCTATTTATATCCTTACATAGTAACAATTTGTTTTCAATTTTCTAAAACTTGCCTACTTGTATAATATGAATTCAATCATTTGACTGTTGTAATGCAGCTCTACAATTTTCTCTTTCTAGTGCCAGTTCTTTCATTTAATTAACCCATTTATATCTTTACCCTCTAACAATTTGTTTTAAATATTCTAAAACTTGCCTACTTGAATAATATGAATTCAATCACTTGACTGGTTTAATGCAGCTTTAAATGATTCTTTTTCTAGTGCCAGTTCTTTCATTGAATTACCACATTTATATCTTTCCCCGCTAGCAATTTGGTTTAAATATTCTAAAACTTGCCTACTTGAACAATACAAATTCAATAATTTGACTGGTTTCATGCAGCTTTACAAGATTCTCTTTCTAGTGCCAGTTCTTTCATTTAATTAACCCATTTATATCTTTACCCTGTAACAATTTGTTATAAATATTCTAAAACGTGCCTACTTGAATAATACGAATTCAATCATTTGACTGGTTTCTTGCAGCTTTACAAGGTTCTCTTTCTAGTGTCAGTTCTTTCATTATATTAACGCATTTATATCTTTACCCTGTAACACTTTGTTTTAAATATTCTAAAACTTGCCTACTTGAATAATATGAATTCAATCATTTGACTGGCTTCATGCAGCTTTACAAGATTCTTATTCTAGTGCCAGTTCTTTCATTGAATTACAGCGTTTATATCTTTCCCTGGAACAATTTGTTTTAAATATTCTAAAACTTGCCTAATTGAAAATTATTTGAATTCAATAGTTTGACTGGTTTAATGCAGCTTTACAAGATTCTCTTTCTATTGCCAGTTCTTTCATTAAATTAATCCATTTATATCTTTACCCTGTAACAATTTGTTTTAAATATTCTATAACTTGCCTACTTGAATAATATTGAATTCAATCACTTGACTGGTTTAATGCAGCTTTACAAGATTCTCTTTATAGTGCCAGTTCTTTCATTTAATTAACCCATTTATATCTATACCCAGTAACAATTTGTTTTAAATATACTAAAACTTGCCTACTTGAATAATATGAATTCAATCATTTGACTGATTTAATGCAGCTCTACAAGATTCTTCTTCTAGTGCCAGTTCTTTCATTGAATTACCCCATTTGTATCATTCCCTGCTAGCAATTTGTTTTAAATATTCTAAAACTTGCTTACTTCAATAATATGAATTTAATCATTTGACTGGTTTCATGCAGCTTTATAAGATTCTCTTTCTAGTTCCAATTCTTTCATTTAATTAACCCATTTATATATTTACCCTGTAACAATTTGTTTTAAATATTCTAAAACTTGCCTACATGAATAATATGAAGTCAATCATTTGACTGGTTTCATGCAGCTTTACAAGATTCTCTTTCCAGTGCCAGTTATTTCATTTAATTAAACCATTTATATCATTACCCTGTAACAATTTCTTTTAATTATTCTAAAACTTGCCTACTTGAATAATATGAATTACATCATTTGACTGGTTTCATGCAGTTTTGAAGGATTCTCTTTCTAGTGCCAGTTCTTTCATTAAATTAACCCATTTATATCTTTAACGTGTAACAATTTGTTTTAAATATTCTAAAACTTGCCTACTTGGATAATATGAATTCAATCATTTGATTGGTTTAATGCTGCTCCACAAGATTCTTCTTCTAGTACCAGTTCTTTCATTAAATTACCTCATTTATATCTTTCCCCGCTAGCAATTTGTTTTAAATATTCTAAAACTTGCCTACTTGAATAATATGAATTCAATCATTTGACGGGTTTCATGCAGCTTTACAAGGTTCTCTTTCTAGTGACAGTTCTTTCATTTAATTAACCCATTTATATCTATGCCCTGTAACAATTTGTTATAAATATTCTAAAACGTGCCTACTTGAATAATACGAATTCAATCATTTGACTGGTTTAATGCAGCTTTACAAGGTTCTCTTTCTAGTGTCAGTTCTTTCATTTAATTAACCCATTTATATGTTTACCCTGTAACAATTTGTTTTAATTATTCTAAAACTTGCCTACTTGAATAATATGAATATAATCTTTTGACTGGTTTCATGCAGCTTTACAAGATTTTCTTTCTAGTGCCAGTTCTTTCATTTAATTAACTCATTTATATCTTTACCCTGTAACGATTTGTTTTAAATATTCTAAAACGTGCCTACTTGAATAATACGAATTCAATCATTTGACTGGTTTCATGCAGCTTTACAAGATTCTCTTTCTAGAGCCAGTTCTTTCATTTAATTAACCCATTTGTATCTTTACCCTGTAACAAATTGTTTAAATATTCTAAAACTTGCCTACTTGAATAATATGAATTCAATCATTTGACTGGTTTCATGCAGCTTTAGAAGATTCTATTTTTAGTGCATGTTCTTTCATTATATTAACCCATTTATATCTTTACCATGTAACAATTTGTTTTAAATATTCTAAAACTTGCCTACTTGAATAATATTGAATTCAATCACTTGACTGGTTTCATGCAGCGTTACAAGATTCTCTTTCTATTGCCAGTTCTTTCATTAAATTAATCCATTTATATCTTTACCCTGTAACAATTTGTTTTAAATATTCTAAAACTTGCCTACTTGAATAATATTGAATTCAATCACTTGACTGGTTTAATGCAGCTTTACAAGATTCTCTTTATAGTGCCAGTTCTTTCATTTAATTAACCCATTTATATCTATACCCAGTAACAATCTGTTTTAAATATACTAAAACTTGCCTACTTGAATAATATGAATTCAATCATTTGACTGATTTAATGCAGCTCTACAAGATTCTTCTTCTAGTGCCATTTCTTTCATTGAATTACCCCATTTGTATCATTCCCTGCTAGCTATTTATTTTAAATATTCTAAAACTTGCCTACTTGAATAATTTGAATTACATCATTTGACTGGTTTCATGCAGTTTTGAAGGATTCTCTTTCTAGTGCCAGTTCTTTCATTAAATTAAACCATTTATATCTTTAACCTGTAACAATTTGTTGTAAATATTCTAAAACATGCCTACTTGGATAATATGAATTCAATCATTTGACTGGTTTAGAGCTGCTCCACAAGATTCTTCTTCTAATACCAGTACTTTCATTAAATTACCCCATTTATATCTTTCCCCGCTAGCAATTTGTTTTAAATATTCTAAAACTTGCCTACTTGAATAATATGAATTCAATCTTTTGACTGGTTTCATGCAGCTTTAAAAGATTCTCTTTCTAATGCCAGTTCTTTCATTTAATTAACCTATTTATATCTTTAACCTGTACCAATTTGATTTAAGTATTCTAAAACTTGCCTACTTGAATAATATGAATTCAATCATTTGACTGGTTTCATGCAGCTTTACAAGATTCTTTTTCTAGTGCCAGTTCTTTCATTGAATTACAGCGTTTATATCTTTACCCTGGAACAATTTGTTTTAAATATTCGAAAACTTGCCTAATTGAAAATTATTTGAATTCAATAGTTTGACTGGTTTAATGCAGCTCTACAAGATTACTCTTCTAGCGCCAGTTCTTTCATTGAATTACCCTATTTATATCCTTACATAGTAACAATTTGTTTTAAATATTCTAAAACTTGCCTACTTGAATAATATGAATTCAATCATTTGACTGGTTTAATGCAGCTCCACAAGATTCTTCTTCTAGTGCCAGTTCTTTCATTGAATTACCCCATTTATATCTTTCCCCGCTAGCAATTTGTTTTAAATATTCTAAAACTTGCCTACTTGAATAATATGAATTCAATCATTTGACTGGTTTCATGCAGCTTTTCAAAGTTCTCTTTCTAGTGCCAGTTCTTTCATTTAATTAACCCATTTGTATCTTTACCCTGTAACAATTTGTTTTAAATATTCTAATTGCCCTGTGAGGGTGTTTGTGCTTGGTTGGAACTGTGTTTGATATCCTTTTGTGATGTGCTGTGTTTTGTGATGCACATGATGATATGGCTTTGATGTCTCCTTGTGGTGACCAGTTGTGTGTGTGGGGGGTTTTAAGAATAGATTCATTCAGCTTTTTGGTACTGCTTCATTCAGCTTCACCGTTACTGCTTAATTTGCAGTAACCTTTTTCCACCAAGTCACTTGCCAATTTTATATTACTTGAATATCCTTCCAGTCAATTGAATATTTTAGATAATGAAAAACGATCTTAGGTTAACCCATTAAGTATGCTCTTGTTATACGCTTTGTGACCAGTATATGTCTTTATGGGAAACTTGTTGCAAAGCTTTTCTAAGCCATTTTTCAAATATTCAGTCATGGAAACCAATTTTCTTTGGTGATGAGTTAGTTATTTACATAAATAATAAATCTTAGAACATATATTTTTAGTATAAAGAAAATCCACACTTTTATGAAGAAATACACATCAGATGTAAAAATTTCATACATTAATAAGCTTGAAAACTTTTTTATTCCTCAATTTCAATTGACTGGTATGTAATTAACTGCCAATTTACAGCAAGAAGAAACTCCAGCTCATTAGAAGTCAAGTTGGTTGGTAATTGACTTTTTTAATAAATGAGTATTTTGAAGAGTGGGGGATAGGGGACTCCAAACAAATTCATTGGCCAACTAGAAGTTTACACTTAGCAACCTACGATAACTCCCTTTGGAGCATAAAAAAGAAAAATCTCCCATTTGCAACTAAAAAATATTAACTGAAATCTGCTTTTTATGACTTTGATTCTTCAGTGAGGTAGATAATGTCTAAATGTATTGGCACCTGACAAAGTGTGTGCAGATAATGTAGACAAATGACAAATCTTTAGATTAGAAAGGCTTTTTTATATTAAGTTTGCTATTTTGGTGTTTCATATTTATGTTATTTATTAAAAATTGTTCCATCAATGGTAAACTTACAAATTTGCAATCTTGGTGAATATTTCTAGTGCAGTTTTATACATTCTAACCAATGCATACTATGGTAACCTTCTTAATGAATAAATTTAATTTAAAGTAAATATTTCATTTTTAGAACTAATTACCAACTCTTCCCCTTTTCATAGTCATTTAAAATAGTGATTTTTTTTATAATTCAAAACCTACTTTTATTCGATTACTTTAAGAAGTCATTATTTAAAATAGAGATTTTATGTAATCACTTCAATTTTTATGGTCTACTTATGTACAAAAACTAGTAACGGTATTATTTTGAGACAATTTATTGATTCTTTCATTAGGAAACTTCAAGATGACAAGCCTTGAGTGACCAAAATACTGCACTACGATTGAATCCCGACATCAAAGAAGAAGTGAAGTGTAATTGGCACTGAGAGTGACAGAGAACTTGGGAGAAGGACATCGAACGTCGACTTAAAATAATATTTATTATTCGCAATGTATAAGTTTGCAATTATACAATTAGTTTATACTTTATAGAAATTAAACGAGTACAGTATGCGTATAAATATTTTCTAGAGTAAAAAATGCATAATTGAATAAGTAATAAGTTTATTATTTAAAAATTCAATTTTTTTAACTTTTTTACTTTTTTCTCTCACCTGAATGATGACGTAGCTAAGAAAATTTTTTTTAAATCTGGGACCACCGTTAGTTATTGCTTCAGATGATGAGATGTATGACAACTTTTGTAGCGTGTGAAAATGCCATGCGTAACCGGGATTCAAACCCGGAACCTCTGGATGAAAGGCCGAGACACCACCACTCGTGCCACAGAGGCAGCGGAGAAAGTTTAGCAGCAGTAATGTAAACAGCTCGAAATGCTCATACCCCTCTGCATAAAAACATAGAGTACGTCATCTTTTTCTTATGACATCTCTTTTTCTCAGACTGATTTTCGCTAATTCACAATCGATAATATATTAAAAACAAACTCTATACCAAACTTAAAAACATAACTGATAAAAACATTAAGCTATACCTTTAGAAAAATAAACTTATATTGTTAAAATGGAGTTATTTTATTTTTATATTTAGTATACTTTTTTTTATCCGTACAAGACCAACGGGTAACCCCCTAGAAGACGTTGCTTCGGTTGACCTTATGTGACGTGGTGATGTCTAGCTACCACCCTTCAGCATTTTCCACCAATTAGACCTTCCCAGCGGGGTACCTCCTGGTTCATTGAAGCAACACGACCTCCACTTCTGGATGCCGTGAAGCCTCTCCACAGGAGGGCTACCCTCCCGTGACGTGAGAAAAGCACGTCGGATGAATCAAATGAGGATAAAATACTTGGAGGGCTTTGGCTGCCTTGATCATGTAGAGAGCAACATCTGAGAGAAATATAAACACTCTTTCAACTGCAGAAGATTCAGGAAATATTTTTTTAGTACGCTCGTTCACAAATTTGGAGATCGAAGAACGATTTGTCTTTTAAAGATCTTTGTAGGCCCGGACATAGGAAGATGAAGGCTCTAGTTCGGTAGTTTTACCGACAATTAAATTCGCAATGTAACAACCACAACTCTCAGTAGTTTCGTCGGCTGAAATCCAAACAATGCTATCCTCGAGTTCATTGCGTATTTCTTCCATAACTTGTAGGTAAATCGTCGGTATGTAATCTTTACGGAATATTAATACATCTGGTGTATTTTGATTCAAGCAATATTTTCGCATAAAATCTTTGAAGGTAGAATTTGTAAGTTCGTGAAGAGGAATATAGGTAATCAATGCTTCAGGTAAATCTACGCTAAAATAGTTTTTTTGTTTACCTTTTGAAATGAAATCACTGCTACTTGTCGCTGTTATAAGTTGTTCTCGTGGGTCTTTCTTTTACAATCCTGCGATATGAAGGCCTGTCTTCACGTGTTGGCCTATTTAAAACCTTTTTGTATACGACATATTTTTCTCGCAAACTCGACAATATAATAAATTTCCGACGTATGTAAATGTTTCAGGATAGTCAACTATCTACGAAGAGGCAATTGTTTTTTTGTTTTTTTGGAGTCATGGTACATATTAAACTTTGCTGAAATAAATAAAAAACTAAACTAAAGCGAAAAGCGCGTTTTTTAATTTAATTGCCTAGTGGGAGGAGTGCTGCAGTAGTCGTGCGCGACGCAGAACGGTATCGTCCGTCTTTGTTTCGCGTGATTCTGTGTTTTATTTAGGCACATAATAATATTATCCTACCAAAACCATAGACGCGCGGCTGGAGATCATAGACGTGCGCTCTAAGAGCCGTGCGGCTAATAAGTTTGGCCGGCTACAACGTAAGATTTCATATATTAACTAGGTATCCTACCGAAAAAATATTATAAATATAGTGAAAATACGCTTCATCATTAGATTTTAAGGAAAATATGCAATAACCGGTGAGAATGGGCTTAATATGTAAATGCATATAATCCGGTCTCCAATTATCAGCAATAAATGCAGATTATTCTGAGAAATCTCTTAAATTCAGTTTATTGATTACTGATTTCCAACAAATATCTTGTTTTTTTAGGGGTGGGAGATAGATGATTATTTTATAGATTTATTATGATAAATTAATCATCAACATGATTTGGAGCTTGTGTGGGGGAATATGAGATGGAACTTTTAATAGGACGTGAAAAAATGCATTACCTGACTGGGATTCAAACCTGGGACCTTCCAGATGAATTTTTTTTTTTCTAAAGAACTATACTATCATTCCATCAGGGAGGTTGGAAATTATATTTTATTCAACTTGTAACTTATTAAAATTTAATATCTTTTCAAAGTGTTGTTTGGCATAGTTTTTTTAATAATTAGCTGAATGCATCATAATTTTTATTTTGAAATCAGTATCCTAGTAACCAAACAACTGATTATCATTTTATTTAAATAATTTTAATTCATTTAAACATGTTTTTCATTTACATAAAGATAGTTAAAAAATGCTTACTGTAATTGATGAAAATTAATGTTAGGGAATTAACTACATAAATTTAAATGAATTTAATTAAATATTGTTGTGTTACACATATTAAAATGAAAATAATATACACTCTTGAGAACAAATTGAATTTCTACAAGAATGGTTAAAAATCTAAAAAAATCAGAAATGCAGTTGTAAAGAATAAGGAGTAAGGGGAGAAATGTCAAGAATAAAAAGAAATTTTCTGAACTAAAATTACAATTAATATCCATAAGGAAAATTTCAGTATTATATCTTATTGAACAGAAACTGGACAGATAAATAGATATTATTTTTAGTCTGTATTAATAAGAATACAAAATAATATATGTTACTCTTATTTTTACTTAAAAACATACAACATATGGTAAGTTATAAAATTTTTATATTTTTTCTGTATTTTACAAGACTTTTTCATTTGTCCTTTGATACTAATGTAAGTAGAGACAATCATCTCATCACATTTATTTTTGTATAACTTTAAAACTTTATAGTGTAAACTAATTAACACTGTAAAATTTTACTATATAAATATTTTGTTAACGTTTTGATTAAAAATGCAAGATATTTGTTAAAGAATATTTTTAATACATTAATTGAACATGGTTACCAAATACTATACAATTACCGTTTAAAAAATTTTTCCCAATTAAAGGTCTACAACCAACAAGATTGAATATTTTTTTAATATAAGCAATAAGTGCTTATCTACGTATAAAATAAAATAAGTATAATAAAATGATGATGTATTATTGAATTTATAAACTATGCGTGAAAACGAAAAAAAAATTATAATGTAGATATATTGTCCAAATTTTTATTTTAGTGAACTGAATTGAATTAAAATGTAACAGAAGATTTTAATTTAAACTTTTAAACTTTAGACTTTTAAACTTTAATTTTAGACTTTTAAACCGATCAGAACATAAAAATACATTTTATAGATCAAAACAATTGTATTTGAAGACCAAATTAATTAATTAAATATAAACACGTGAAATTATAATAAAATACAAAAATATTTATCGTTAGGCACGGTTAGAATTTATCAGTGACAGCATATTGTTGTTATTCACTGCAGTTTCAGCTGAAGTTATACCAATACAATTTTTATCCAGTACTTTTTTGTTTTACGCAGTAAAAATAAGGGAAACCAATGATGACACTCTTTAGATTTTAGAACTGTGATTTATGGATCTTCAGACATTATCCTACTTTAAAAATTAATAGATACATTAAATAAAATAAAAAAACATTAAATAAAAATAAACACAAAATAAACAAAGTTCAGAAAAAAATCACTTTTGAAGTCAAAAAAATTAGGATAAATAAATAAAAAAATTAAAATTCATTCGTGCATTAATAAAAAAGGTCCTTAACAATAAAATTACTCAACTCTAAAAAGTTCAAAGATTCAGTAAGAATTAAAAATGGTCTAAAATAACACTGACTTAATAATTAGAAGTAGTTTGTGTAAGTGGCATCAGATGTATTATTTCCAATCTAAATATTCTGTGTTGGCAAAAAAAAAAAAATCAGTAAAGTAATATATTTCAGTAATTTGGCTAATAAAAACTTGCAAAACTATAAATTATAATTATTAAGATTTATTACTTCATATTTGTAATTCAAACAAAAGCATTAATTTTGTTAACATACAATTTACAGTGTTGTTAGAATAACACTATATTATGTAAACTGTTACATACAATATCATGTCACTACATTTGCATGTAATTCTGATTTATATGCATGATACACCATAGCTTATACACACACCATTTTTTTACTAAATTGTATCTTTGTAAGTAGTAATATATATGAAACTTACATCTGGATATTAATTTTATGTTGCAGATGCAAAACAGAATCGGAAGAACAAAACAGAAGAAAAGAAGAAAAATGGAATGAGTTAATGAAGAGAGAGAAATAGAAACATAGAATACAAGAGATGTTTATGACAGTGAGTAGTTGGCATTTAAACATTTAGAAAGGTGTTAGATATTTTCGAGAGGTAATAGGGTATTTTAGAGGGTAATAGGTTATAGGGTATATGCTTAGTAGAGGGTATAAAGTTTAGGATTAGTAGAATAATAGGGTATAAGGTATAGGATTAGTAGAGGGTAATAGGGTATAGGGTATAGGATTAGTAGAGAGTATAGGGGATAGGATTAGTAGATGCGATTGTGTAGGTCAAAATTATAGGTAGCGATTTTAGTTAATGGTTTTTTAACTAATAAAGTTTATGGAAATGTAATTGCTACCTAGCTTAGTTGGGGATAGGCTTAACCACACACGCCCGTAGGACTAGTCAGTAATACAGGCTGTCCATCCAGTCTAATCTGGGGAAAAAAGCCTGTTGGACTGTTCCTATGACTGGACAAGCGCTTGGGAATGGTAATATACAGCTCCCAGCACTGATCTGGTTAAAAAAAAAAAAGAGTCGGTTGCACTGTTCCTATGAAAGTGTTACAATTTTACCTCAGGAGGTTGTACAAGCAGCTTGATATATCCGATAAGATTGATTGGATCATTGGGGGTAACAGGTTAGACTTAGGGTATCATTTATGCTTAGGGTACCATCCTCCCTTGTTGTTGAAGTGTACAATCCCCTGGTTTGTCCAGGGAGACTTTGAGTCTTGGTGAGTGGCGTAGGTTAATGTAGAGTAGGAAAATTTCCGCTTACTATTCACAAAATAGCGCGTGTTTTTCTGAATAGGTTTTTTACATTTTCAGATGAAGAAACTATTTTTAATTAAATGCAGCTAACTAAAAAGATGAAGTTAGAAGATGTGAGAAATTATAAAGATTAAATGCCGCTGACTAAAAATATGAAGTTATGTGAGAAATTATGAAGATTAAATGCCGCTGACTAAAAAGATACATTAGAAGATGTGAGAAATTATGAAGATTACTTTCATGACAAATGAAAATTAGAAAAGAAAAAATAATGTAAGCGCTTTCTTGTCTTGTTTACAGATTTTATTTCTAAGATATTTAACATTATCTATAAATGTTATTCTCTTTATACAGGTATGTAGTTTTTATGTTCATAAATACAAATAAGAGTAATTAATTTTAAATGAAAACAATTATTCTGTTGAAATACGAGGTGCGACAATAGAGTAATGAGACTGATGTGAAAAAAATGTTGCTTACCGTTTTAGTCATGTTTAGTGTTGTCTCCTTCAAAGTAGATCCCCTCTGATTGCACACACTTATTCCAGCGCTTCTGCCATTGATGGTAACATTTCTGGAACTCATCTTCTGTAATATCCTCCAAGACTCTTGTCACAGCTTTTTGGACATCTTGTGTTGTTTGAAAATGGTGTCCCTTGACCGCCATTTTGACTCTTGGAAATAGAAAAAAGTCGAACGGAGCGATATCTGGTGAATAAGGTGGCTGTGGTAGTACTGAAATTTGTTTTGAGGTTAAAAATTGCTGTACTGGCAGAGCAGTATGGGATGGCGCATTATCGTGATGCAGAATCCAATTATCAGCAATGTTGGCACAGACACGAAGAACTCGTTTACGAAGTCTTTCTAAAATTTCTTTGTAAAAATATTGGTTAACTGTATGTCCAGGAGGCACCCACTCTTTATGAACAATTCCCTTGGAATCGAAGAAGCACATAAGCATGCATTTCACTTTTAACTTTGACATGCGAGCTTTTTTTGTTCTGGGTGATCCCTTTGAGCACTTTTGCGAACTTTGGCGTTTTGTCTCTGGATCGAATTGAAAAAACCAACCTTTATCACCAATGATAACACGGCTCAACAAATCTGGATTGATTTCCGTTTGCTCTAACAGATTGGCTGCCACATTTTTTCATGTTTCTCGCTGTTGTTGTGTGAGATTTTTAGGGACCATTTTTGCACAAATCTTTCTCATACCAAGATCTTCAGTTAATATTAGACGAACCGTTTCTCGATTGAGTTCTTCTGCAATCATTTTCACGGATAATCTTCGATCAGATCGTACGATTTCACGCACCCTGGTCAAGTTGACATCTGTCCGTGAGATTGATGGTCGTCCACTGCGGTCTTCATCTTCAACATTCGTTCTGCCTTCACTAAAAATTTTATGCCACCGAAAAACTTGAGCTCTTGACATAACCTCCTCTCCAAAAGCCTTCTGAAGCTTACCATAAGTTGTCGTCGCGTTTTCACAGAATTTAACGCAAAAAGAAATGGCATACCATTGCGCAATATTTTGCGGTTTCATTTCTGTGATGAGACACAAACACGTGTTCACTTATTACAGCACAACTCACGACTGAGCAGTTGCATCAATAATGTGCCGCTTGGACTAGAAGTAGCTTATAGACCAAGGTCAAAGATGGTGTGCCTACGCAAGCTGCAGGTTTGCCACATCTTGCAAAGAAAAATCAGTCTCATTACTTTATTGTCACACCTCGTATTTATCATAGCACTGATATGATAAAATTATTCTGTTTATCTGTCTAGACATTTTCTCAGTTTTCAATAAGATATGAGGTAATAAATGGCATATTGATTTTTAATTTCTCTTAAGTTATCAATTTTAATTTGAAAAGTTTTTGTTTCTTTTGATACTGATAAATGTGGCGGAATTGTGTTGTTCCTGGATCATTTATCAATAAATTCCTTAATGGAGAAAATTGTTATCTTTAGTCCACAGACAGACTTAGAATTTTAAAAATTACTTTCAACTGTTTATCTTCTGCCGGTAAATTAAAAAATATGTGAAAACCATTGAATGAGCTGAAGATGTGGATGTTTCTACAGATAATACATTTTTAGTTGTAGTCTTGTTGGTCTGCCAAGAAATTTACAGAACTATTTTTTAACATGACTGAAGGGAATAATCTATCCGAAAAATGGAACATACGCCACAATAGCAAAAAGATTGAGAATTTTCTCATATAAATTAAATACATGTATGTGTTTACAATATTACATGTCATTTTTCACACTCTTATCTTCCATTACAATTCTTGAATGATCTCTCCAGCTTCTTTCTGCAGGTTGTCATTCAAAAACTTTCTTAAGCAAATAGTTCTTACTCATCCTCATTAAATGTCCATACAAAGTCAATAGCTTTTGCTCGATTTTATTCTTAAACTGCCACTTTTCACTTTCATTCTTTTACAAAATTGAACATTCAGTAAAATCATAATATTCTACAAGGACCTACACTAAATTTCAGAATTAATTATCATTTGCAAGTAACCTCATGAAAACTGAACATAATAAAATGACATGTAAATTTTACACATGCAGATAAAAATCGTGAATTAAACTAATTTAAATGATATAAATTTAAAAGAAATATATTATATTAGTCCAAGAAACAGAACACAAATCACATTTAATATACTGGATACTCAAATTCCATAGTGGATGGGTTTTCTAACAAAGTTTTATGACAATTGCCACTAACAATGATGTGGCAGATCAATTATAAATATTATTAAAAAAATATCAGAAAAACTGCTCTGGTTTACAGAGCAATTTAAATATATATTATTGCAAATGAATATTTATTTTTAAAGGTACTACTTTGCTGATCTCCATGATACTGATTTACACCTTTCATTTGACAAAACTTAGGTTTGAATCCCAACACGCTTGGTATTTTCCAATCATTAAAAAAATATGTTTCTCATCATTAAAAAAAGAGAAAGGGAAAATTATTAATTGAGCAACAGCTTGCAGTTCTCGAATTGATTAAATAAAAAACAGGGATAAGAAGCAATTAAACTAAGCAAAACAACTGTTAAAATTCCTAATTACAAAAAAATAAAGCAATTAAAAAAAAATTTAACAATTAGGTGAAATTTTTAAATATTAAAAAAGATTTTTTTTGAGGATAGTTTGATGTTTTTTTAATTCTTTTTATTTCTGTGCTAATCTTTTGAAAGTATAACATAATTATTACATGTTGTATCTCTTAATACAAGGTTTTTTACAACCTGGGGGTGATCCCTTTCATATCAATAGGGGATCACGAAATTAGCCTACAACTTTACATGTAAACAATAATAATCATATTTCGATAAAAAAATCATTTATTATAAACACTTTACTTACATTTTTAAGTACACATATAAAGAAAATAAATTAATGAGATGGTTGCGTTTGTTTTTCATTTAAACGTTTTTTCATTGTGGATCTATGTTAGAAACACACAAAAGCAAATTGTTTTCAAGGGATAAAAGATGATTCCTACATTAAGTTTTTAATATAACCATAACGAAAAACCCTTTTCACAGAGGTAAGCCATGATGAAAGGGAATTAGTATTTTCAATGCTTCTGTGACTAAATTTCCATTTTCACTTTGACAAGAAAGGCAAAATGTATCTAAATCTTCAGATGTGAATTGTAGTTGTAATGTTTTATTGTCAGATATTTTGATGAGCTGGTCGTGAATCTCAAATTGTAACTTAGCAGCTTCAACAACATTTTTACTAAATGGATTCAGTACTCAACTGATCAAAAAATAATTTTTATCTTACTTCACCAACTGAATAATTACCTCGCACAAATGCCCTTCATACTATCCAAACTGTGATGAATAACAGTGTCTTCTTCATCCAAATCTTTTTCAATATAATCGGAAGTGAGTGGAAACATATCAAAATTTTTTCTTTGAAGGTGAATAATCCATATATCAAGCTTCTTAATGAAACCATGAACTTTGTCTGTCATTAATAAAATGTTTTTATAATGTCCTTGTAATTTCACATTCAAGTTGTTTAGATGCGAAGATACATCAGATAGGTAAGTCAATATACTCATTATTCTGTAAAAATATTGAGAATGGCATTTGTTTATCCTAGAAAAATATTATTAATTCATCTCGCAATTCTAATAACCGTGTTAATACTTTCCCTGTGATAACAATCTGCCTCTTATGGAAACATTTTTTCCTTTTTTCCCATTTTATCGCACAGTTTAGCAAACAGCCTATTCTGTAATGGTCGACTTTTAAATTTACCCATTTTTACAGCTTTACAAAGAATTTGTTTGAGATTTTCAGGCATATATTTTTGTGGCAAGAGTGTCTGTGACAGAAGCCGTGTGTCCATCTCGCTCTTGGTATAAAATGATCTTTTAATTTTTCCAGAATTCCATTTTTCTTTGGAAACTTTCTTTCTTTGGTAACTGCCTTTGCACCATCACTACTTCCTGCAACACATTTTATCAAATTTATTTTATAGATTTCATTAACTTCATAAAAAAATTAAAAAAAGACAGTCTTGTTGCATGACCAGGTATTGATTTACAAATCAAACGTATTTTCTTTGATTGATTTGCCCCTATTAGATTCATATCTCACAAAACATAAGAACTGAGACATTTTTGCCATATCTGTTGATTTATCAAACTTTCTTTTTCCTGTTTAGCCTCCGGTAACTACCGTTTAGATAATTCTTCAGAGGATGAATGAGGATATGTACGAGTGTGAATGAAGTGTAGTCTTGTACATTCTCAGTTCGACCATACCTGAGATGTGTGGTTAATTGAAACCTAACCACCAAAGAACACCGGTATCCACGATCTAGTATTCAAGTCCGTGTAAAAATAGTCGGCTTTACTAGGACTTGAACGCCGGAACTCTTGACTTCCAAATCTGCTGATTTGGGAAGACGCGGTCACCACTAGACCAACCCGGTGGGTCGATTTATCAAACTGAATATTAAAAAGTTCACTTGAACTCACTTGCTGACATATCTGATCGTGAAAATCAGCAGCTATGCCTTCATATTGTGCTGTAAGAAAGCAGAACTTTTTAAAAGTTTGGTGCTTTTCCTTACCTCTAAAAAAACTGATCATATCAATTGCAGCAGGCAATATGAAATTTCCTGCGATTGTATAGGTTTGGACATTTTAGCTACTTGTTATGAAATAAGATGCTTCAACTGTATTTTTATCAGTGTGGCTTGATTTATAGATAGAAGCTTGTTAAATTCTCAAAGTATTTAATTTTCTTTCAAAAATTGCAAGGGTTTGCTTTTATGATCCAGATGTTTAATTTCCAAGTGTCAAATTAATTTTGATGACTTCATGCTTTCATCAAAGAGGACTTGAAAGAAAACAACACACTATGGATTTCCATCCAATGAGGTAAAACCACAATTTAAATAAGTCATTGTAAAATCTTGTCTTTTTACCAATCAGTTCATTGGATGTAGATGGCTCACTTTGTTTTTCCACAATTTTATCCATTTTGCATAAGAATCTAATTAAAAGAAAAATAGGTAGCTTTCTTATGAAATCTGTCTAATAGCTATACCATTTGACCACACACTAAAAAATTAAAACCTCAATTATTATTATTTTCAATGAAACTATGCTTTAAGAAACTTAAATAAAGGCACCAGATGCACGCTTTGCATTCAAAACTAAACTGATGTTCTGTAATCCCTTACGCTTCTTTTATACTGAAGCATGACGTTTTCAAACATATATTACATGCATGTTTAAACATGATGGTCTCACAGCGAATATTATGGAAGCAGACCAAATTGCAAGGAATATACACATCAAGTTGGAACCTGTAAATTGCCCATGTTTGTACATTTCATACATGCATGTTCATACCTGTCACTATCGATGCAGCTAAATAGTTTTAACTAGGTTTCATTGGGTTGGAGTTGACAGTAGTGAAATATTTATTATATTTTTTTTTACTTTTTGTGGATCGTGGATCTAAGAAGGTTGAGATTCACTGCCTTAATATAACTCATATACACCTACAAATGCAGATATTTTCTTTACAAGATTCTGCCACAAATTACAATTTTCTTCTACTTAAAGACCTCTTCATTTTATTATCCCTACTAATTTTCAACATCCTCCTGTAGCATTACATTTTAAAGGTCTCTACTATTTTTTTCTTTTTACTTTTCATACTAATTGTTGTACTTTACAAAAATATTTTTAAGAAAATTTTTTTATTAGATTTATATTAAATAAAAACCGACTTCTTTTCTGAATAAAAATTTTTCTTTCTTTTACCATGTGCGTTTGACTTCTATCTTACTACTTGTATGTTCATACTTTCAATAACAAAGTAATTATAGATATCTTTCCCTTGATAGCAAAATTCTGCAACTTCTTGTATATTATATTCACCTACCAAATATTTAATTCTTCAGTTATATTTTTTCAGTCACATTTCGTTTATTTAGTTTTAATCATATCCATTTTTAAACTGAATTTCTTACCTGGAGATAAATCCATAACATTTACAATTTTTTTTAACTGAATTTTTGCTCCAGCCAAAAGAGCAATATCATCTATGAATCTTAACAACTCCCCCTTTTTTTTTGATAGTTCATCATAGTTCCTTCATTTAAATTAGAGAGTTTCAATTCCTAAATTATTTTTTCTAAACAAAAGTTGAAAAGTAACAGGTACAAGCTACATTCTGCCTTACTAAAATATTTTGTTATAAACATAAAATGAATATAAAGTTGAAAGAGATTATAACATACCACTAGTTCTTCTGTTTTCGTGATGGGTGTGTCCTAATGTAGAAACTGACAACATAATAGAATCACTGCTCCTTCCTTTCCCATTGCTAGAATATATTGAAACAGAATAAGATGTACCAGGTTCTAGATCTTTCAAATGAAAATCTGGCATCCCATGACTAGTAAGATTTGTTACTAAATGTCCAGCTTTGCCTTTACCCTGCCAAACTTCACAGAAAACACTAGTGGTAATCCTCAAAGCCAGCAGCTCAACGAACAAGAAGCCATGACTGGCTGTGGTTATTTGATGAACAGTTATATGGTGGATCTGGTTTTCCTGTAAATAGTGATAGTAAAGAAAATAGCAATAATACTGAAATAAGTTTTACTTTGTACAGTAGGTAATGCAGATAACTTATATTATGCATTTATAAATATTTAAATCTGACAAACTGTTGGAATAAATTGTAGATTATTCGCTTCTGATTATTATTTTGGGGGGTTTCATATTTTAGTATTTATGTTTGGGTTATTTAAAACTGCAGACTTTTTGAGTAAAAAGCTGAACCAAATTTAATAACATTTTCAAAAGTAACACTAGTTATAGAAGATGGTTGGTTACATGAGTGACTGAAAATATGAAGTAAGTTTTGAAAAATTGTAATATTTATTCAATTTGATTCAGTTTGTCATTAATAAGTTTATAACTTTGTACAATTTTCATCAACAGTTATCATGGAGCACTGTTATAACAGTTATACATAGTATAACAATTAACAGTACAACAGTACGATGTAACAGTACAACAGTTAACAGTTATGCATAGTATATTTGCACTAATCTAAATTACAATTTTACTTAATAGTTTTTTATAAAATTTTAATACAAAACATTACTTGCTTTGTTCATTTTAATAATTATCTTCCATTACAGTTTTTACTCCTTATTAGAGTAAGCAAACACATTTCTGAGTATGTGGGAAGGATTTTTATCATCTATCATTAACACAGCAATAAAAATTCATAATTATACTTTCATTTGCGAGAATTTTAAAGTTGCTTAAAGATTCAAAAAGGAATTGTTTGTCTTTATAAGAATATGGTATCATCTAATTCACAAAAAAAAAATTAAATAATAATTATTAAAAGCAATATCCCTGCATAGGTAATATCTTACAAGAGGCAATTATAAGCCCTCTCTAAGATACTGCCTATCTTGGAGACGAGTTTACTGTTGCATAGAAACAGTAAACACAGTAAACACGAGTTTACTGTGGACAGAAAATGATGTTTAAAAATAGAAAAGAATGGAATGAATTGTTAGTTGTTAATTAAAAAAAAGGAAAAAATAGAAAAAGAAAAAAAAAAAAAATATATATATATACATTTTGTACATGTGCAATTAATTGTTCTGAAGTGTAAGAGAAATAAATAATCTGCTCTTTTCTTCCCTTGTTCAATTAAACATTTTGAGATTTTATTTTAAAATCCTACAAAACAATTTACTCTAGGATTTCTAATTTCTTATGGGTTATTAAAATATAAAATGCTGATACATTAAGTGGATCATTAAGTACTGATACATTAAGTGCTGATCATGAGTGGATGAATTTGCAAGCTTGGCTATACGAGGCAGATACTTGCTGTGAAATGTGTACTACTCTATTCCATGACAATGTACTATTTCACCAACTCTGTATAATTAGTTTTAGTAATAAATTTAAAAAAAGTTAGACACAATGAAAATAGATATTTTTTCCCCAGTTTTTATTCCATCATTTGTGAGTAAGAAATTTTATATCACATTTATTGTATATTTATTTCACTGATAAATATATTTTACTTATTTTGCATTAATGCATATTTATTTTAATCAGTTGTAAAAAGTATTTATTTTAAAAGTTAAGTACAAAAGCAATTAATATACTAACGCAATTAGTGTAAAATAAATTTTCATATGACTCGTGCTTAAAATCAATAATAATAATAATAATAATAATAATAATAATAATACATAGTCAATGAGTAGTGTACGCTGGTAGTTTATTACTTAGTTATATCATTACTTATGTTTAGTCACTTCATTGTCTGAAAGCCAAGTCTCATAATCACCATAAATAAATGAATTTAACTTTGTTTTTAGTGTCCTGTAATGATATTTAGTTTGTTACGTAGTCATTAATATTTATGTAAACTCAGTCAGTTTCATAATTTTTAAAAGTTATTTTTGTTTTCATGCACGTTAAAGATGTATAAAAAAGATTCAAACCTGTCAGTGGATTGACTAGTTTTGATAAAGGCATTGTAAAAAGATCAGTTAATGGGGTTACACAGTAGAGAAGGAATTGCCTACTTTTAAGAATCTGGGTCAAAAACTTTTATCAGTTATTCCAAAAACAAAAACAAGGTTTCAAGTGGTATAAACTGCAAATAATAGGAAACTTTCAATTGAGAAATCAATTTTTGTTTTTTTTTGGGCTTGATGATATCACGACATAAGCTTGAAGCTTGTGCATGGGATATGGAAATGGAATTTTGCAGTGTATGAAAAATGGCATGCCTGACCGGGATTCGAACCCAGGTCACCTCCAGATGAAAGGTCGAGATACTATCACTCCTCCATTGAGATTGGTGGAGTATCTTCAGTAGAAAAGAATTAGATATTTAAAGGCAATTAGTAATTACAGAAAAACTATTCTCCATTTGTTTATTGAGATGAATCATATATTTCAACTTCACATTTAACGACAAAGTTATGGTTCAATGATTAGCAGTGAAGGATTTAAACACCAATTAATAAATAAGACAGTATAAATAATCAAGGTATTTTAGATTAGTAGTTTTGAAATCTAATGTTTTTGGTAATTAAAATCAAGTTTTTAAAATGACTAAATTTGGAAGGCTTAATAGTCTGACTAGGTGGGATTGTTATTCTATTAATTGAACAGAACATTAATTAATGTTTTTATTTAGAGATTTATTTATGGAGATGCTTTGCTATCTCCAGGAATTAGACCTGCCTGTTCCAAGGATTCTTGGAAAGGAAATAGGATGTGGTGCTTCTTGGTTGCAAGCATCTCTAAAGATCGAAAATTTACCATCTGGAAGTCGTAAATGGGACCCATGTTACCAATCTGCTAGAAACCAATTAACAATATGATCAATAAGTACAATGGGTACAACTCATTTATACAAACAGCTCTGTCTTACCCGATGAATGTGGCTGTTCAATTACATTCCCTGACAATGAGTTAATATATAAGCTTAGTGCCTATTCCTCTATGCTCTTTTGTGAGGCCTATGCCGTTTACTTTGTCTTGAGAGTTATTGAGACCTGTAGTGCCGACAGCTTCCTAGTAATAACTGACACTATGAGTGTACTTGAAATCTTGACCTGTAGACGATCTGAACCCATCGTCCAAATAATCTATGATATCCTTTCAAGAATAAACAAGGCAGTGGTATTCGGATGGGTCCTGGACCATTGTGGCATCCTGAGGAACAAACGGACTGATGAGGGTGTCAAGAGAGTGGCAACAAATCGTCTTCGATAGAATTAACATGTGAGAGCAACTTCATGAAAATAGTCTGTGTTAAACTACATTCTCAGTGGAATAAGTAATGGCTGTTAAGTCCTCCCCATGGCCTTATATCTCCCATCAGTGAACGTGAGATCCCTTATGGACTACAGTATGGGCAGTGAAAATAGACAAGTGGTAATGTTCCAATATTTATTATCCATTTATTATTCTTGTTTTAGTTTGTGTTTATTATGTTTGGTGTTTATTGCTTAATTATTTATGATCATGTAGTTAATTTATGTCACTAATGACTATAATTGGTGAGACTATAAACGATGAAAAAAAAGGCATGCTATAATTAACTTAAGGAAAAAAAATTATAAACATTGAAAACAGAAAAAATAATAGATTTACAAATGCAATAGGTAGATTTTCATTGTACTTGGTATGTATGTTTCTGCTAAATAACCAGTATGAAAAGCTGTGACTGATGTATCAAAGTATTTACTATAAAGATTATACTGATAAATTTTTAAAGTACACTACCAAAAAACCATTGTAATCTAGTGAGAAATTATAAAATCAGTCACAATTATTCCGAAGTACAAATAACTAACCAGCCGGTACAATATGAAAAACACAAGGTACTGTTTGTGATCCAAGAGAGTTCCGTCCCCAACAAAGCAATGTTCCATAATCAGCTTCTGAAACACGTTTGTAATTGGCAATACTTCTTCCTCCACCAGCTTCAAAACTCTCCACTGAACGTGCTTGAATTGGTGAGTTGTTGAAACTCCATCTGAACCAAATAGCTGGAGGATTAGCATCTACTCCACAACTGGTGGTTACTTCTAAACGAGATACTCCATATACTCTTTGCTGACTTAAACGACAGTGTAGTTCATCTATTGAAAAAAAAATAATAATAAAATATTTTTTTTTATCATTAATTTGATAAGTGGTTTGATGTAATTTTCCATTCCTTCCTATTCTATGACTTACCTCAACTTCAAGATATTTGCCCAAATAGTATAGATATAATGATTTGCTTAAAGAATTATGCTTTAATCATTGTCTCCATTCACAATTACTACCTTTAAAATCTCTTTCTAAAACCTAATTAGCCAACTATGAAAGTCTTAATATAATATCGAAAACATTACTTCTACTGCAAGTAAGATTCTTAACACAAACTTATTTCTTCTTCAGTTTTTCTTAAAACCTTTTCATTTAATGTCCTACAAAACTATAATTTTCAAATTCTCTCACAATGTTATATTTCAAATGTTAATTATTTTTTGCCTTTCCAATTGGCTATGTTTCATTCCCATAATGTGAATTACTCCATACAAATTTAAAAAATATAACCTCTCTAATTCCTAATTCATAAATTAAATTTATATCTGGTACCAGTAAGTAAATTTGTTTTTAAACTAATATAAAATTTACTTTTAGGTATGTAATTTAAAATTTTAAATTTTAGCTGTTAAAATCATTCAAATAATAATGTTCCATAATCAACTTCTGTAATCAATAACTAATGTTCTATAGTAAACTTGAGGTTTGGTTGCCTTACTATGGGCTACATCCTTTTTCAGGAACTACTCCTTAGTCTGATCTTTCCCCACATATCCGATCCAGCATGGTAACATTTATAACACTGCTCTCTGGTTTTTAAAGGCTTATGAGCACCCTTATCATCTGCCTCATGATTTATTTATACAGGAATCATTTATTTTTTAAATAAAACATAATAATAATAATAATAAATGATTCCTGTATTAAATGTTTCTGAAACCATATATCCAAATATGTTGTTGAATAACAGTAACATGGTGTCTTTTGCTATTCTTACAGAAAAAACATACTCTAAAGAATTAGTAAAATATAATAGTATAATATCTCCAAATATGGAGTAATGGTATGTAATTTTTTGGATATTTGTTTTAAAATCGAGTGGATAGTTAATTTTTTATAAGGCTTCAAACTTGGGTCCATAAACTTCTGTTCCTCAGAAAAATGAATATTTCTGGCTATTCTATGATTTCATTTTAATGCCTCAATTTACAAATGCTATAATATTTAATGTTTATTTTATTTTCAGTGTAACAAATCAAGGTTTGTTATACTACTTAATATCTATATACCTGTTCCTACCTCCCAGAGCTTTTTATTCAAAGATGGGTGTAGGAAAGATGAGAAAGCTACATAATAATACTATTGGAAAAACTTTTAGCTTTGTGTTTTACTTTCAGTAGGCTAATACTAAAATTCAATAGTATTATTACATCAATCATCAAATTAATTGCATAATGTGTCATTCATTAAAAAAAATCTTTATCTTAAATTAAATAAAGTATGATACTTGCATTTGACGTCCAAGTTAAATGGTTTACTTTCTGTATCTCCAGCTGAGCTAGATGCAAGACATGAATATAGCCCAGTTCCTTGCCTACTAACTGATTGCAATACTAAAGTCTGATTACTAACAATCACTCCAGCTGAAGAGTTAATTTCTACTTCACGTCCCTGAAAGATAAAAGTGCAAAAAATCCCAGTTAATACTATTGTACTAATATAATGAACCGGTAACAATTGTGATAAATATTACTTTAATAAAAGTAAAATAAAAAAATAAAAAATATTGGAATTTTCACTTTTTTATCAGACACATTTTCTCTTTATTGCATTAGATGTAAATGAAAAAAAGTTAAAACTCAATTATTAAGTTTTAAAGGGTAAGTAGCTTCAACGTATTACTGGAATACGCTTGTTAGTTCCTGGAAACTATTCATAAAGTAGACTCTAAGAAACTTTGCACTGAGATTAAACTTTCAACTCTACTTTCTATGTGTCCTTCAGTCTTTGATTGTACTCAGTATATTCATCATTTATCATGGAAATTTTATCCATCACAAACACTTCCATCAATACCAAGACCCTTATAGAAAAGCTTGACTTATAAACTTTCATCAGTTTATTTTTTAAATTAAAGTTTTCATGAGGTTTTTAGCTTAAAAAGTTTTAATTTTTTTAAATTGCTGTCATGATTATTATTTAGTATTACTATTTCAATTACATGACCTTTTGTAGTTTAAGTATAAAAAAATTATCCAAGATCATAAAAAAATCACAGTGGTACTCTTATTTAAGAATAAGTTAAACATTACTGTATTATTATTATGTATTTCAATTTTTTTTTTGTTAGTTGTTTACTAAATTAATGATAGATTACACAGTATTAAATATTATCTTGATAACCTATTTTGTATGTAGTTAATAAGTTTATAAAAAATCCTAACAATAATGATACGCTATTTTAAGTAACTGATCTTTAGCCATTAGTGAAATATAAATATGTAAATAAGAGAGTACCTAGCATTGTTTAATTTTAGTAACCTATGAGAACTAGTTTACTAAATGTGGCTTTTGACTATTGACATTTCATCTTTACATCTCAAAAGTAGTAGGATTTAATTAGTAAAGGTAAAATAGCCATTTATTTCATTATCCCTAATTAAACAATAAAACTGTGAATCTCCTCTTTCATTCATCTGTAATCCCCTGTTTCTGTAGTAGAATATCTCATATATGCAGAATTCATCTTATAATACATACCCAACCAAGATTTATAATAATCAATGTGGGTGTTGGTGAGGTGCAGAGGGTTACTGATTGTGGGAGGTAGCTAGTTTGGAATTAGGTGGACAAAATATAATATATTACAAACAGCTCATCAGTATCTCCTAGCTATCATTCTATTGATATAATATCTATCATTGTAGAGATGTAAGCAACAAGATACTCACTGCAGAATCAAGACATGCAGGCAGCTTCCAGTGGGACTCTGAATCAAAAAAGCTGTACAATATATTTAAAGTCAATCTGAATATTATGTGAATCAGAGAACTTGACAGAGAGCTACTAATAATATATACAACTTTGCATATTCGTTTTCAGATATAAACTACTATAATTGTAATATAAAAACAGATTGTTTACTCTATTACACATACATCAGACTGCCATTAATAATAACTTAATTTTTTTTAAATACTTTTTGAAATTACACTATTTTTAAATTTTTCCATTATTTTAAAAATAATGTTAACAGGTTTATGAGATGAAGAAAATATTAATGATTAAAGGTGTTAGATTAAAGGTGTTATGTCAAATATCAAACTTTTGATTTTAAACCAGAATAACAGTCATTAAAGATTGCATTTCCTAAAACATACTAACCTCAATTAATAGTTTATCAACCATTAAATACTTATATAATCAGTCTACCTCTTCTCCAGAACTCCAGTCTACCTGCAGGTAGACTCCAGATCTACCTAATCTCCAGAAATCTGTAGTTCTTTGCTTGAAAATTTTGAAAGGATGAAATTATGAGTAAGGCTTTGGACTTATAACATTTATATTAAAGTGAAAGTTATAAAATCAAAAATGAAAAAGAAAAAATTAAAAAGTAAAAGTAAAACAAGAAAAAGTAAAAATCAAGGTATGTCGCTAACAGCTCAGCCAATGTATAATAATTTGATGCATTGGAAAATTATCTTTTGATTGCACCTTTTGGCAAATCATAATGAAACATAACGTTTGTATCTAAAGCAAGAATAAACTTTCTTAAAATACACTTAAAAAGTTTTTTTTATTAAATTGATACAGTAGTTACTGTGAATAGGAAGCAAAATATCATTACCATAAATGTTAACAAGTTATGTATGCTCCTATTTAATAATTCCAATATTTGAAAAAATATAAGACTGCAGAATATCGCAGTCTACACTCTATATTGTCATAAACATCTACAAGTTGTTTATTGAAAAATGTACTGTTGTTAAAAACATCTAATTTCAAAAGTTAACCACTAAAAAATTTAATCAAGGTACTTAAAAAATATTTCATGTAATTAAAATTTTTAATACAATTTTATTGTAAACTTTATCATGGTACATTATTTTTTTTTTAACTCTTTGGGGTCTCACCTGAACAAAATTCATAAAAATATTGAATATTTTTCAATGAACAAGTTTACAAAAGTAAATCTTTAAAGGCTGATATAAACCAAATTTGGTTGAACAACATTAATATCTCCAGAATACTGCCACTTAAAAGTAGTAAAAAAATTATGTAGTAATTAAATAACAAAAAAAAAAAAAATAATAAAAACCATATAACCTTATTAAAATTCCACAAACATAAAATTATTTTTGTTTGTATAAAATTATATTACATTTTTTACTTTTATTAATTTATTTTTATTTATAATATACCAATATATCTTTTATATACAGATAAATTATTACTTACCAAAGTTTAGAAAACGTAAACACATAGATGCGCAATAGCTCTATATGGGGTATCTGAAGTAGTGTTGTCAGTGCTATAGTAAACTGGAACAGATACTGTACTAGTGGGAAGATACCATATACAGCAAAAACCAGTTGCTAATCCATCCCCACCCTATGCGACAACCGAGCTTTCTAAACTTTGACAAGCAATTTACAACTTACTATTTTTTTTTTGTTTTTGAACTTTTTATAGTTTCAAAAATTTTTATAATATATTTTAAAGAATATAAAGAATTCAATATTGTACTACTTTAAAAATGAACAATCATAAAACAATTTTTAGGTAAATACAATGGTTTATAAATATTTACATAAATATTGTATCAGAAACATCAAACAACCATTCCACTGGTAAAAAAAGTATTTTTAAAAATTACAGATCCCAAAAAGTTAATGATTTCTTATTTTTAGAAGGATATATATATATAATATACTATATACAATTTCCTAAGAATTGTAATATTAAATAATAATAGTACTATATAATAAAATTTGGCCATTCTACATTCTAATACTGATAAAGAATAAATACGAGAATTTGCTGCCTTTTATTAAATCACACATGCACATGACACACACACACACACACACACACACACACACACACACACACACACACACACACACACACACACACACACACACGCACACACACACAAATTGATTCATATAAACAAATAATTAAAACCTTTACATATTGACCTTTATATATTTATGATACTTCATATATTTTTGAAAAGCTTTCTATGTAACATATAAAAAAATATATACAATTTTGCAATAAACAAATAATCTGATGTAAAATTCACAGCATAAAACAGTTTATGTTAATAGAAAATACTTCAGACCACTGATCAGCAGGAAATAATGATGTTTAAAATAATCACAACTCATTTAATAAGTATCTGAAAATAAGCTATCAGAAAATTATTTGAAGATTATGATTAAATCCTTTTCTCAACAGTATTGCAGATGACACTCCTCTTAAAAATGTTTGGAAACTAGTTTTGTATGAATCAAATAATATATTTTTAAATTTAATATACTGGTTTTGTTTTTCTAATTTGGCACATTTATAAATTTTGTATTACTTGAGTAAGTTAAGTCCATGTTTTGTATGTGCTATATGTAAAATCTGCATGTTGTGCTTAATATCACTGCAAATGTCTCATTTTTATGAGATATGTAGGCTGGGCAAACTCAAATGCCGATTCACATTCAATGTGAAATTTAAATGTTCACATTTGTATACGAACAGAGAAAAAGAATGCAAAGGAAAACATATATGTAAAGAGAATAAAATATTACTTTATGACCTGGTTCTACAACATCTGACACAATTCACATAATACCATCCAAGAAGATGTTTGTCAAAGCAAAATACCAAAAGCTAGTGCCATGTTTGATGAACTGGTTTCCCTAGATAACCAAGTTTATGTATGCTTGGTGCAGTTCTCTGCATGTTGTTGACCTTACTAGTCAATTCCATGATAAACATTACATAAAAAAACAACATATTCAACACAGATCGATGTGACCTCATACTTAATAGTTAGGAGTACGGTTTTCTCAAACCACCTGCAATACAATTAAGAATAAACTGTATTTTAGTATTTGAAAAGATCTTTTGTTTGCATATTTTCATATATTTAAAACATGAGTATAGCTAATTTAATTTTGTATGAAAATAATTGAACTAATACAATAAAATAAGAATGCATCTTTTGATTAGTGCAGATTACAATATGTAAATTTTAATTAATTGTAGAACAAAAGTTCAAAGTTTGATTACTTAAGTGGTTTTATTTTTACAAGTATCTTACATTCAGAAATAACTGTCAAAATGAATTTTCAAAGTAAAAATCAATCTAACTACTTAATTGGACTGTATATATATATATATATATATATATATATATATATATATATATATATATATATATATATATATATATATATATATATATTGATATCACTTGATTAGTGATATCAATTTCAGCCTAAAAGAATTTCAAATTATTATGTATATCACACACATTGACAAACCACATTGATCATACCTTTCAAAAGGCTAATACCCTGAGCTAATCGGTGTGTAAATTCTGTTTTAGTTGAGGTTCTGCCACCTCTAGGATAATGGGAAGAATTTATTTCTTTTTATTAACAGAATAGTTCACCTATCATTGCCGATGAGCTCATACAACTTAGGCTAATTAGAAAGAGGTGCAATTGTTTGCTCATTTAAGATAAAAAATAGAGGAGCAAAAGTCCAATACCAGCACTACTGGTTATAATTATAATTTAACATGTGTTAGGCTCTTTACAATATTCCTAATTTTTCAATTCATCTACGACATATATAAATATATCAATCCATCAATATATTTATTTTAACAAACTAATGGGAAATGGTGGATTATCAATATCAAGCAGCCCTCACTAAAAATAAATTTTCACTCACTAAAAAATATTTGAATAATTTTTTGGTCTAAGGAATATTATTTATTTTTGGATAATTTTATATAAATTTATATATTTTTAACTTTAATTTAAGACCATTGTAAGAAAATCCAATAATTACTTCTTAAAATTTCATTTGAAATTTGGAAGACAGATTATTCTTCACCCAAATAGGACCTGATGAGAAAAAAATTATGCTATTTCATACTGTCATGGTATCACATTGACTCAAATGTTATAAGCAAACCAAAATTTTGTACACAGTTTAAATGTACTAATAAGCAAAGACAACACTATTGCTAATTGACAGTACGTACATTCTGCTACAAAGCACCTCTGTTCTACAAATTAATTCAATATAGTGGAGCTATTTAAATTTTGACATAAATTTTTATACTATACATGCATCATTATTTAGATGCTTCTACAGGAGAATGATATTAACCATATATTTTATAACTTCAAGTTTAATACAAATAATCTGTAGGCTTTAAGTAACAGCTGATAGCAGAAATGGTCAGTATCAAAACAATCTTCAGAATAATAATTTATGCATATATATTTTTTTTAAACAAAATGTATTTATTTATTGATTTTTTTTATTAACTTATTTATTATTATAATGATTTCTATACACACTAAAAAAAAAACTTTTCACTATACACAAAAGTTACAAATCAAACCGGCACTTAAAAAAGGTAAAAAACTAAATTTGATGGCAAATTTAATACAAATTTGGGTAAAGAATTCTATCATCAAAAAGTACAAGGAACAAAGATGGAAATTACATTGTAGTTACAGCTGAATCAGTTATATCTAACAATATGAAATGAATGTTAAATGAACCAATTCTGGAAAACCTAGATAAAAAAACTTACATGAAAGTATCATTAATATGTTTTTAAATTGCTGATGTTAATAAAAAATAAATCAAATTTCCAAATATAAATGTATATAATAAAAAATAAAATAGCATAATATAGAATATCAAAGTACAAATATAAATATATATGTCATATGCGAATTGAAAAATCAGTCTTATTGTAAAGAAAGTCGTCATTTTGCAAAATTATCTAGCAATTTCTAATTAGCCTGGTATTTTTCAAGCTTATTGTAATGAGCTCATACAACTTAGGCTAATTAGAAAGAGGTGCAATTGTTTGCTCATTTAAGATAAAAAATAGAGGAGCAAAAGTCCAATACCAGCACTACTGGTTATAATTATAATTTAACATGTGTTAGGCTCTTTACAATATTCCTAATTTTTCAATTCATCTACGACATATATAAATATATCAATCCATCAATATATTTATTTTAACAAACTAATGGGAAATGGTGGATTATCAATATCAAGCAGCCCTCACTAAAAATAAATTTTCACTCACTAAAAAATATTTGAATAATTTTTTGGTCTAAGGAATATTATTTATTTTTGGATAATTTTATATAAATTTATATATTTTTAACTTTAATTTAAGACCATTGTAAGAAAATCCAATAATTACTTCTTAAAATTTCATTTGAAATTTGGAAGACAGATTATTCTTCACCCAAATAGGACCTGATGAGAAAAAAATTATGCTATTTCATACTGTCATGGCATCACATTGACTCAAATGTTATAAGCAAACCAAAATTTTGTACACAGTTTAAATGTACTAATAAGCAAAGACAACACTATTGCTAATTGACAGTACGTACATTCTGCTACAAAGCACCTCTGTTCTACAAATTAATTCAATATGAAAACTATTAGAGCAGCATTTTTTTTACATTATGTTTACTATAAACAGATATAAATACAAAGGTTAAATCTTTGACTTATATCATTATTGTAGTGGGTACACACTTTTGTATCTAATCCAGATTTAGGTTGGGCCAGTCCTGAGAGTGTAATTAACGGAATTCCCACACCCTTAGTACACTAAACTTAGCATAGTAATTCAAATTTAATACATCCAAAATTTGCTTTAACTAAGATTTATATAACATCAATACTACTAATAAAGAACAATATATACATTAAAAAAATTATTCCTGAAAAAGATTACCCTGAATTATAACACAAGTAATCTATTTTAATTACAAATTTTAGTATAATAACATTAAAAATATTATCAAATTTGTGCTAGTGATAATTACATTTGTACTGAGATTTATTAAGGTAAGCTTATCTTTTTAAGATAACCATCTTTATTTGAACATTCTACAAAACTGAAATCAAACTTTCATTAAAAATAAATAAAAATATAAAATTACAAAAAGAAATTAATTAGCAGCTGACCAGATTTTTTTTATGGTTATAAAGAAACATTTTTTTAATTTTCTGTACTACTTTCTCTAATGTCAATGTAAAGTGAAATCTACATTAGGAAAATGAAAATGTATGATTGTTTCTTACCAATATACAAGAGTGGCTTCAACAAATTCCTGTAAAATGCTTATTTTACAATAGTGTTTATTAACAATTTTTACACTACATTTTCTTCAAAGTATTTTACATGGCAGCTATACACTTTTCATAACATAAATTTTCTGGAAGCATTCTTTTACCAGATTCTTAGCGATCTCTTTCAGGTTAGTCACATCACTGACATTCTTACATGCTTTTTTGCTATAAATTTCAACTGAAAAATTTAGTAAAAATCAGTTAGTGCCAAGTCAGGAGAGTATGGTAGATGCTCAAGAGATGTTAGTTATTTACCAGCATTGAGTATCTGTTAGTCAAACCTTTGACTAATGTTATATATAAAGTGGGATGCAAATTACATTGATTTTCAGGATGTCCAACTACTCAGACTGCTTACATTCCCACCAGAAATTGCAATTTAAAAGAAATTAATAAACTATTCTAAAAATCTGAATACTGTTCAGCTTAGCTTCTAAAGGAAATTATTTTTATTGAACTTTGTTTTTACTGGGGTTTTTAATTGCCTTGTTTGCATTTTGTACAGCATAAAACAAGTAAATTTAGGCTTCTGTTAACTAATTATAAAATTGATTTCTGAAAAGATTGATGGAAACACATTAATTGATAAAGCATGTAATAATGAATTGCATCAAGGATGATCAAGTAAAAATCTCATGAATGTTTGTATATTGTTATGGACTGGTTGGAGCAACAAAATGAAGGCAATTCTATACAGACTCTTTGTTTAAAATGATTATGTGAACTGTAGCTCATAAACAAGGAACAACATTAAAGCAAGTAAAGATTACAGAAATTTTAAAAAGTAGTATTTAAAAAAAAAATTTTTTTAAGAAATTATATTTCTTAAAATTTCTCTTTACCATGTATTTTGTAAATTTTTGCTTTAATTTTTTTTTAAATAACATTTTTTACAAAACATAGGGTAGTAAAGTAGTTAAATTTTTTTTTCTAATAATTTTTGTAAATTCTGATTCTTTTATTAACTTTCTAATCATTGGATATTTATAACACATTACTCTGTTTTTTTATTATGTTGTACATATGTTCCGAGTATATTTTAAACTTTACTGAAAAACATTATTTTTTAAAAATGTTTGTCTTTTTATTGTGTGATACTTATTAAACATTAGGATATGTCCAGAACGTATGACAAATCTTCCAATTATCTTGATTCAGCCTTGGCATTCCACTGTATATATGTATATATATAATTTTTTTTTGAAAATTCACATAATTCATCTACACCAGTGTGCTAATTAAATTCAAAAAATAATAACCACCAAAACACAGAAACAGAAAAACCTAAAAATTTACATAATTCCAGCAATGGTAATGGAGTTATTACAAATTTTGTGGTTATTAGTGAGTTTATGTTTTCTAAATTGTGAAGTTTTTATTTTTGCTATCTGTTTGATGTAATTATAGAACTGTGTAGAGACTGATGATGCGGGATCCCGTGAAAGTTGACTATTGGTATTAGTTTTTTAGGTTTTTCTGTTACTGTGTTATAGTAGTTAACTTGTTATTTTTTGAATATATATAAATATATATATTCAATACTGGTCATACTAATTCATAAAAAACAATTAATTCATGAAGTAATAACCTTCCTATCAAGATTTTTATACTTAAAAATAAGGTGATCAACAAAAAAAGGCTAATATGGACCCGAAATGTACTTGATTGCAAATTATATTGTGACAGTAGGGTAAATGTAAAAATCAGATCCAAAATAAATAAATGAATGGACTGGAATTAAAGAAAAATAAGGGATGAAATATATAAGGAAAAGAAACATAAAAATCCATGATGAAACACCAAAGATGTGAATAATTTGGGGTGTGACTAAAAGCTAAATATGAAATTTTTAGAAGAATGCAATTCAGAGATATTATTACAAAATGACTTTTATCTTCTGAATTGAGACAGATAAAAATTCAAGCAGAATAAAAACAAGTGAAATTAGATTTTGAAGTACATTGAAAAATATAAAGAGACTAGACCAATGGTTCTTTTACCTTTTCAGAGTGATTACCTGTTGATTCATCTTGGAGTCACTCATAAAAGTACAAGCAATTAATTGAGCAGAGATGGCATGTCTGTTGACTCATCCAGCTGCAACGCAAAGGATCTCTGTTTCATTTCAACGATTACTGTGGCAAAAATATTATGACTCATTTCTTCAGTATAACTTTGAACTATGTTATTTGAAAGAGATATATGATTTATATCCAATACTGTTGGGGATTTTATTCATAACAATACAGTATGCAATGTGATATGAAGCTTCAAGGCAAGACTCACTTGTTCTTTGTACTGTACCTGTAGAATCATGTCGAGAAGCCTTCAGATTACTTTCCTTCTCTTGAAGGGTGATATTTTTATCCATGAAGCTCCTTATGTATTTCTTGAAATGATCTTTCAGTTTGTTGGGTTTCATGTTTTCCACTGTTTATTACAGAGAGAACACACTGCGGTTTTTCTTCATTATTGTTGAATTCCTAATGTAGAAATGCTTCTTTATAGCTAAGCTTCTTCAAAGAATTAGATGTCATGACATAAAAACTTACAAAAATTCATTGCAACTTGCAGGAAGATACTAACTCGATTACAAATACATACACGAACAGACTGGAGCTAGACTATAACTAACAACTGATACGGTAAAATTGTGATGTATGTGAATTGTAGTGTTTCCGCTTAACAAATTATAAATTTCTCCAAAACTTTTTGTTTTTATACACTGCATTTCCTCTTCAAATTGAACGTTTTTCTTGTTCCTATTTTTTAGTTCTCCTATTTGATGTAAAACAGAAACCCACTCTGTGTTCAGATTTTCATATTATCTTCCGTGGGGGTAATTACCCTAGGTTAAAAACCACCAGACTAGACTATATAAAAAATACAGATAGATGGGACATAATTTTCATATCATCAAAGGGTAGGAAAAACTAGATTATGCTGTTTACCCTACTTGCAAAGAGTGGTGAAAGAGTACCAAGTTATCATTTCAGGCTGGGATAAAGAATAAAAAACTGGTTTTGAAAAATAGGAAAAAATTAGCTATTATATATATTTGGTGAGAAATCTTACACCTAAACTCTTCAATCAAGAATTTGTAACAGAACGTTTTATAATGTATACAATTGTATAGTATTTAGCACAAAGTACACAGAAATATACACAAGTATATTAGTATTTTGCACAAATATATAGAAATTGCTATTCGATGATCCCAGCCTTCTAAATAGTAGCAATTTGTTATTTTTTTACCCACTTTTGTTGTTTAAATAATTAAAAACCAATCTTTGGATTTAACTTTATTTTCTAATATATATATATAACTCTCTCTCTCTCTCTCTCTCACACACACACACACACAAAACCACAACACACACACACTGAGTTCATTTAATTCTTTTGTTTTGTTGAATAAATTACTTACATTTTATAGTGAATATATTTCTCACTCCCTTTATTAAAATTTTAAATACATCTATAATTTAATGAACCTTTGCTATAGTTCATTTAATATAAACAATATTGATATTTATTAGAAATTTATGCTACAAATACAAGAGTTCAAAAATTAATTTCAAAACTACAATTTGAAAAACTGATACATGAAGGAACAATAATCTAATTTTCTTTTTCTCAATGCAATAATTAGTAATTGAAAATAGATAATTAATCCACTAAAAATTATAAACATCTGACTAAAAATTAGTTTTAATCAATAAAATTTAACGTAACAATACATTTCATAAATCTTATATTCACACCACCTATGTTTTAAACAATTTTTAATAACTAACTGTGAAACTATGGAATGAAAAATAAAACTTTTTAAACTTTATAAACTACTAGCTGATAAATAACAAAAAGCACTGTTTCACATCAGCAAATATATACCTAGTTAATAATCAATCATACATTACCATATTGGCCCAAATAATATGCGACAGCTTTTTTTTTGGAAAATGTTTGAAATCCAGTATTTGTGTTATAGTTAGGTCATTTACGTTTATTTTTATTTAATGTACTGAATAAAGTTATTATCTGCAGAAAATAACATAAAAATGTTAAATTTCATCCATGCTGCATGAAATATTACACTTCTTTAATGGTATCACGCTATAAGTTCAGACTTATATTGCTATGAACTGATTCAATATATGGATTTTATTGTTCTCGAGTGTAATTTTTACCAATAATAAAAACATTAATCCTTAACCAAGTTTTCAGTATCAATGGTACTAAATGCAAGGATTGGCAAAATTTAAAAAGAAACAAATAATTTGTCAAAGTTATCACTTCAGTTTTCATAAAAGTATGTTACATGAAATTCACAAAAGTGTTAGTTGCACAGGCTGAAAAAAAAATCAACTTCCAGATGTTGGAAAAATTTGATGTTCTAGTAATATTTACTTACTTCTAATGCAAAGATAAAATTTATAAAAAAAAGTGGAACATCATTTGATGAATTTAAAAACAAGTCACAATTTATTAAAAAAAAATGCAATGAAGGATTGCCAGTATGAAAAATTAAAAATTATTTTATTAAAGACCCTGGAAAGGTAAACAAAAATATAACGTTATTAAAGAAATGCTTATTGGAAGTCTGATCTTGTATGAATAAATGATGAAACAATAGTGTTTTTCTTTGCCATTGTGTACATCCTTAGCAATGTAAGTAGACACATTTTGATAAAAAATTATTAAAAATTACTATCACAAGTTTCTTAAAAAGAAGATAAAGTAATAAACAGATGTTAATCAAAAACACAAATCAAACTCCATTTTTTTAGATAAGATGTTCAATTTAATGGTCAATAAAATGAGGAAGTATTCAGTCATTAAATAAAAAAAAGAACTCAATTACGGTCACATTACATTATTTTAGAGTTACATTATTTTCAAGAGTGTAACTTTAATAATTTACAATACAGTACATACTGTCGTCATACACTGCATTACTGTTTATTATTTTTAATTTCCTCCAGAAATAACAAAAATTTTGGCATGCTAGTTTAATACTTGAGAATGCACTATAATCAGGCTAATATGGTAAATTTGATGAATAACTAATGAAAACAATCTTTTCAAACTATATATTAAAAAAAATATTAACAATAAAAGTAATATGTAAGCTTTTTTTTACATAAGAATATAAACCTCCTTTTTATCATTAATTAATTAAATTTATTTAAGTATGATTTCTCCACCTCTAACCTTGTAGAGTTATTTTTTTGAGTTTAATTTACTTTTTCAACAAAAATATACTGCAATTAAGGGTGAAATTATTGCTGTGGATAATGATAGTCACAATATTTAAATACAAATAGCACTTCAGAAAATCTATTCTGCAGTAGAATACTTTAATAAAAATATTTACTCAATTTAAATATATATATAAATTAATAATATATTATCTGTCTTTTTTTACAAGCATTAGAAGACAATAAATTTCTACAGAACAAATAAAGGAGCCTTACAGCTAATTTAACTCTTTGACAGATGTGAAATATGTAAATTCATCAATACCCGAACAGTCCAAACACAATTCATGTTCATATTTTTGGATGTTATTTCATTAAAAAAAAAAAATAACTTTTTTCATGCAACATTTCATGTTCTTTACATAATTTTAAGTGGTCTAGAGCTCAATCGTAAATTTTATGCAATATTTAAAGTAAATATATTGTATTTAATGATAAGGTCTTGGATAAAAAAAAGTAAATTGCATCCCTTACAATTTGATGGTTCCTCAATATTTGAAACATATCAGGGAGTAGTATCCTGGAAGTTGATGAATGAGAAGCAAGAATAAAATAGCAGAAACCAAAATAAAGATCCCTAATAGCATAAAAAATTGTATTATAAATCTATAAGAAAAACTTCATTGACACATGGAAAATGATTGTGCAAGGTTTTTGAAATAGACTAATAGTAACTAATTATAATTTACCAAGAAGATTCTGGGTTTGAATCCTGGTCAGGCTTGGTAAAACTGGAAGAATAGCAGCTGTAATCTGGTGTAAGCAGTAGTTTAGTGAAATGGAAAAAATTAATTCAGAATATATTGTGTTCCTTGTCTGTAGCTAGTCTTTGTGATTATATATTCTATTTTTAAAAAAATTAGAAATATGCACTGGTCTTTCAAAAAATTAATAATGAAGATAAACAGTGATGACATTTATTTCAGAAATTTTTTTTATAAACCTTATAGATGCAAGACTGAAACAATGTGTCCAGATCTCGGGTGTCACATCTAACACAGATTGATCCATGGGGTCCCCTAGGGATCAATCCTGGGGCAAGTTCTGTTCTTAATTTACATCAACAACCTGAAATCATTTGTCCAGGATGGAGATGTGATTCAGTATGCTGATTACACGACTCTGTGCTTTAAAGATAATAAGTTATTTGGAGGTCAAAACTAACTTTTGTTGAGCTAAATCAATGTCTAAGGCGTTTTACTCTGTTGATGAGTTCATGAATGGCCGCTGGGATAATTAATAAAAATTATATAAGGACCGAGCTTGATGTCATAAAGATGTGAAGTGAATGGTACATGAATGATACGTTTTGTATGTTTGAATGGGTAGAAACGACTTTAAAATTTTAATTATTTATTTCTGTAGACAGTTTACCATATTTCTCTAGTTTTTTGATTGCTATGCAATTTTATATTGTTTTATGCAATAAAAGGATTATTTATTTATGCATCATCAAAAATGTTGTCTAAAGGCCATCTACCAGGATTGAAAGTAGAGAGAATGATATTACTTTCAGAAAAACAAACCCGTGACCCGTGAAAGGTAACTCTTTATTCTCAGGTTCTCAGAGAGCATTGAAAACATAAAAAAGCAAGAAAATAATCTAAAAAAAACACCTGTTATTTAATAAAATGTAGTTTAAGGGGAAAAATGACACATCTTGCAATTAAAAAATATCTTGTACTTAATGTATATTTTCTTGTAAAGCTTTTTCTTTTGTTCAATTTGCAATTGATTTAACATGTGTCCTACACATTTCAAGGTCATGAAACCATCCATGTATTATTAATTTAATTATTATAAAATCTATTTTTGTAATACAGTTCATTTTTTGCTAACTACCAACACATTTTTGCTGGTTTTATATTAGGGATGTTGTCTGGTAGCTGGAATAGTTTAATCTTTTTTTTTTTATTTCCTCTGGTGTAAACAATTTTTTCAAGTTGTATGACAACCTTTGTTTACAGAATTTTAATATACTCATGATTTTTTTTAATGTAACATCCAATTACAACTAGTGTTTCTAAATACAAAATAATTTCAAAACTTTTTATTGCAGTGTAACAAATTGTTGAATATGAATTTGCAATTTTTTTTCATACCTTTCTAAAGGCTTGTAAAATTTCATTCACCTTCCGTACGTAAATTTTAAAAATAATCTCCCAATTAATTTGTATGCAGACTGTTGTATCATGGCATTTTATAATAACATTCAATTCAATACCATATTCAAAAGCTATCAACCATTACGTCACTCTGATGTGGTTCAAAAAAAGAAAGCAATTTTGAAATATTTCCTCCAGTTACATTCATTATTTTCCAAGGACTTACAAAAAATATGAAAAATTAGAATTAATAAATTTTACAGCATTCCAATTAAGAAACACCATTTATTAGATAAGCAAAGAACAATTTCATTACTCAGAATGATGAGATAGGAGGTGTGGCTAAGCACTACAACACCACAATACAAAAATATAACTTTCTTGGGTTCATTTTAACTGTAAGCTATTGTATGAACTGTATCTATTCAGTAAGCAAGACTTTTACTACTATACAAAAAATCTAATGTGGACACCACATGACTTCCTTGTACGCCTATTAAATTACATATACATATTTTTTTAAAATGAAACGTACATAAAATTTATTTCACTAACTTCCGATTTTTTTTTCATAAATTTTTTTTATTGATATTCTTGAATTATTATTTATTGTAAACATTTTTTAATAAATATTTAAATTTTATTAATAAATCAATACATATTTTTTTGAAAAAAAATCAATATATTTAAATTAAAAAAAAGGAAATGAAGCTAGATTCAAACCGATGTGCCTTCCCCTTGTAAGAACCAAATATTTCATTAATTAAAATTTTATTTGGTTATAAATCTGGAATCAATGAAAAAAAGTACTTATAAGTGATATACTTATGATATATCACTGAGGGCTTATTATTACAGTTAAGAAAAAGTCCAAGTCCAAAATTTTTGGATTTTGGCTTTTTTGGACATTTTTGGTCAAGTCGATTGCAATCAAAAGGAGAGAAGCACAACTACATCTTACAACAATCCTAAATCCAAAATTTCAACATTCTATGGCTAATCGGTTTTGAGTTATGGGAGATACATACATACATACAGCATCACATACCACACTGGTATAACATTAGGTTCAGTTTCATCTCAGGTAATTGCAGACTGCTGCCAATTATATTATAGAAACAACTGGGACAACTTCAAATGAATAAAAATATCAGTATCAAAAAATATTTTACTTCACAGAAAAAATTACTTAAAAAAAAAAATTGATAATGATTTCAGCATACATAATTATCAGTCACCGATCACAAAAAAAGCAATTAAATTTCATAAAAAAAAACTTAAATATATTCTGACTAGGTTTTGCTAAAGAGATTAGAAAACACCTTTTTCTGAAACAAAGAGTTTTAATCTAGCTTCAACCTAATGCATTCCATATGGCTGATAGGGAAAGTCTCATAAAGGATAGGTGAGTATATACTGAATAATCACCCGCGGATCAAACTTGAGTTAAAATAAACCAGAAATGTCTGTCTTGGATCAAGTGATTTTCTGGTCAATGTCTGTTCACTATACTAAATGCGGTTTAAATAAAAACCTGAAAGGTCACATCTTTGTGAATCTGTGTTAAATCTAATTTAACATAGCATTTTTGAAAAATTAACAGCAATGGGAGAACACTTTAAAACAATTTAAACAAAGTGGATAATCCACCATTTCCAACAATTGAAATACAAAATGACATTTAGATTTTGGGGAGTCTTCATTAAAGTGTTTATACGAATCAGAACGTTCTGGAAAACCTTCAAACAGTATCAAGGATAAAATTATAAACTTTAGAGCATCAATTAATATTAACCCTTTTTTAAAAACAGGAAAATTAAAACATACAATAGATACTTTTAACAAACATAAATTAATAATAAGCAGCTCTTCAAGAAACTAGATTTGCAGATGAAAATGTTTTTGATTCACAAAACTACAAAAATTTACAATAGTATTCCTGGGGAAAGAGTTATGAAGAATGTCCCTCATTGTGGTTCTGGTTTAGCAATCCAAAAACATATTCTGGATTCAGTAATAAATTTTAAATTGATAAAAGTACGACTGACAATTTTGACTATCAAAAGTATACACCTATACACAATTTTAATGCTCACATACCAATAAATCAGGATAATGTACAAAATAAAAATAAAGTAAAGAAATTCTGAAACAAGTTAGGTGAACAGCTATCAAAAATCCCTGAGTAACATAACATAATCCTTGTGAAAGATTTTAATGCTCAAGTAGGGAAAGAAAAAGCATATAGGGAAATAGTTGGTTATTACCCTGCACATTTAAAGACAAATAAGAATGGTATGAGATTAATAGAACTGTATAAAGCTCAAGGTCTAGTTCTGAAATCAACCTCATTTAAAAGATTACCAGAAAAAAACTTGCACTTCACCTAATCCAAGGATAGGAGAGAAACAGCTGAACCATGTTGCTATGAAAAGGAGTTTTCATAAAGAAATCACAAATTTTAGGGTTGTTAAAGATGCAAATATTATTCGACCACTACCTGCCTAAAATAAAATTTAAAATCATTCTCAACAGAAAAAAAAATTAAGAAAACCAATACAATTGAGACATGATTTAGAAAAACTCAGAAAATTAAAAAAAATTAACTTCTGGAAAAATGTTAAATAATTGGAGTGAAATCCAAAAGACAATAATTAATGCTGCTGAATAAACTAAAAATTTAGAAGGAGAAAACACTAATGGTGGAACACACAGAATGTGATACTTAATCCCAGGATGCCAAGTAGCTTGGCAGAAATGGAACCAAAAGAAGAATGAGGGTAATTATGAAGAATTCACCAGACCACGTGTCAACAAAGAAATCAGAAGGATTAAAAGAGATTACATAATGAATAACCTGAGAGTGGTTAAAGAAGATCTTAAAAAAAATAATATTCACAGTTTTTACCAAACCTTTAACAACATTTGAGAAAATATTCTCCCCTGAGTTTACAGTTTAAAGACATATTTGGCAATATAGCACATATTAATAAAGATCGTGAAATCCTGGCTAATTATTTTGAAAACTGTGAACTGCCAAAAGAGAGATTTAATCTTAAAAAATGCTCTGTACATAAAAATTCCACCAAACTCAGAAGAGATTGAGCATGCAATCAGAAAACGTACGTACAATAAATCTTGTAGCAAGGATTCAATAATCACTGAATCTTGGGAATATTCTACGGATGAGACAAATCTTTTAAAAGAAAATTTGGGAAAAAGAAAAAATCCCTGGCGAATGGAAAACAGTTTAATTTACCCCTATACAAGAAATGACCCAAACTATAGAGGGATAGCCCTCCTAAATGTCACCAAAAAATCTTATCCACAATTCTTCTTGGGAGATGCAATTCGTTTTAGATAGACGACTGGATGAATTCCAAGGAGGTTTTAGACGGTCAAGATCATGCGCAGAGCAAATCTTCAGCCTCAAGAATGTAGATGCTTATCAAAAATTTAAAAATAAAAACTATGTGATTACATTTGTAGACTTCAGAAAGACCTATGATCCAATAGACATATAGGGAGTCTAATAAATATACTCAAAGAATTTGATGTAGAAAATAAAGTTAGAATCATTAAATCTAAAGTTAAGTTCATGGGAGAAATCTTTGAACCTTTTGAGATCAAAACGGGTGTGAGAAGGGAGATGGTTTATCTCCATTGTTATTTAACTGCACCTTAGAGAAAGTGATAAGGGAGTGGAGAAAACAGGTAAAGACAAAGGGAATTACACTTGGAACCAAGAACAAAAATGTTACCGTATGGCATTTGCAAATGATATCGCACTATTTGCAGAATAAGCTATAGAACAACTAGAAAAATGATAAACTCAAGCTGCTAAAAGTGAACTGCAGATCTCCTTTCAAAAAAAAATTATGACACATTAAAAATGCTCCTAAAGAAATTAAAATTAGTTTTTTTTGTCTTCAGTCATTTGACTGGTTTGATGCAGCTCTCCAAGATTCCTCCATCTTACATTCCTAATAATTTTTTTTACATATTCCAAACATTGCCTGCCTGCACAATTTTTTCCTTCTACCTGTCCCTCCAATGTTAAAGTGATTATTCCAGGATGCCTTAATATGTGGCCTATAAGTCTGTCTCTTTTTTAAACTATATTTTTCCAAATATTTCTTTCTTCATCGATTTGCCGCAGCACCTCTTCATTTGTCCCTTTATCCACCCATCTGATTTTTAGCATTCTCCTATAGCACCAGATTTCAAAAGCTTCTAATCTTTTCCTCTCAGGTACTCCGATCGTCCAAGCTTCACTTTCATATAAAGCTACACTCCAAACATATACTTTCAAAAAATCTTTTAAAATTAGTAATGAAAAAAATTTCCACTGTTAAACATTTTAAATAACTTGATGAATGGATTTCTGAAAATCTCAGCAAGAAAAGGCCATTTAAACTAAAATTAAAAAAAATGAAATAGCATACTATCTAACTAAAAATACTAATAATAAAAGGTATTTATCCTGGAAAGTTAAACTCCAGTGCTATTCTACTGTAATTCTTCCTGAGGTGTTCTATGTAGCAGAAACCCTCAATTACAATAAAAGAGGTTCAAAAGAAAAACTTGAAATAGTAAAAAGAATAACTGCAAGAAAAATGCTCGGCCCAAAAGATTGTAATAAGAATAATTTCAAGATAAAATCAAATCTTTCTTCACTTTGAGAACAAAGAGAAGCAAGAGAGAGAATATCAAATGCAATTGGGAAGAGAAAGTGCTATTTTATAGACATAACTTAACAAGACAAATCTTTGATAAAATGGATAATCTAAAAGCGAGTTCCAGCTGTTTTGAAAAAAGTCAGAGAGGATCTAAAGAATTAAAAATCACAATTAAATTTTTGACAACAGTAACAAATTTAAAGCATAAAAGCTTTAAATAGCTTTGTTAGAACACTTGAAGATTTTCCAGAGAAAGAAAAGTGGTATTGAAAACTCAAATTGAGCAAGAAATGCAAGCAACAGTTCTCCGATAAGATGAAGTACTGGACTGAAAGAAAAGGAAAAACATCTAAGAGGAAAGAGAAAAAGTGAACTTTCAAATGTTGATTTATCATAGCCTCCTTATGGCTGAATCGAGATCAAGATAAAACTATCTGAACATATATTTTACTTCAGATGTGATACTAGCTAATTGATAATGTGTATTCAATCCAATATCTGGTAGTAAATGATTCCACTTCAAACAGAAAAAGCAATCTTATCTCATAACTACTGATCTATTAGTAGATACTAATGTATCTACTAATAGAGATACATTAGTTACTTGAGTTACTTTGGCTAATAGCTTATGGTAAAAACTAATGAAAAACAAACCAAACTTTAGATGATAACTAACAAATGTATAAATTAATTTTATTTGTGTAACATTTTACTGAATAACAAGATTTTATAGTTATTTTCTAAAAAAAAAGTAAATGTTGGAGTTAAACCGGATTAGCAGTGTAATAAATTAGCTGTAAGACTGATAAATATAATTTAATAACTAAAAACATTTTGACAGTAATGTGAAAAAACCAAAAGGAATTAATAAGAAACTTAAATACTACTTGTCTTGCATATTTCAAGCATTAATAAATATTTTATACCAACACAAATATAATTTTATCAAATAAAAACTATTTAATTTTAACAATTTCAAAAAACTAAACAATAGTTAATAAATACTTAAAATTGCTCATAACTGTACTACTTTTAATTTTTCATCAATTAATGTAATGTACAAATAATCTTAATAGTTTTTTTTAAATCTTAATATGTGCATTCAATTTTGACTAAAAACATACATTTAGCAAATGATCTTTTGCTAAATGTGTACACTAAACCAATTTTGTTTTTATAAACAATGCATTCAAAAATGTTTATTTTGTTTTCAAATTGTATGAACAAATTTTGAGCAATTCATTTTAACCAGTGGGCAAAGTGAAATATTTACATTGCACAGTGGATTATTTAATTTTATTATTTTTTGATATTGTATTCCTTGTTTAAATTTATATTTTCATTTAGGTCACAATATACATATTAAAAAGCACTGTAACTTTTATGAAGTAAACAACCCTAAAAGCTAGTCAATTTGCATATTACAATGAGTAACGTGTCCATTGTAATGACATGCTGTAGAATATAAACATTTGTTCTTTTTTTTAAATAATTTCAACATATAATTGCTATAAGAGTATGTCTGTCAACTGTCAACCAGCAATTCCCATGATATAACTCCTTTTCAGTTACTGAATAAATTAAGTGTAGATAATATTGATACGTCTGAACCGTGCAATGATTTAGAGAGGTGAATGATAGTACTAAATTTTTACAGGCAAGATAAAAAAAATAGTTGAAAATAAATAAAGACTAATATAATGTTGGTTTCAAAGTAGAAACTTTTTAGACTAAATTCCTAAAGAAGTATACCATGTCAAAATTTAAATTATTTTATCCTGAACTTATTAGTGAACTGATAGTCATTCAGTCATCATTAAACTTTCTTTTTTTTAATTTGGAAAGGTTCATTTTGGAGGTAAGAATAGCAACTTTTTTTTTTTTTTTTTTTATGGTTTTTTTATAAATCTTAATGGAAGATGGATCAAATATTTCTAAATGCTCCAATAAAATTAAAAATTAAAATACATAATCTTTCAATTGAAGTGTTAATTTTCTCAAGTGATTTTTTTCTCAACAACTTCATGTTTGAGAAATACTGTCATCATTTCTCAGTTTCTTTTTATACAACTCCAGTATTTTCTTAACAATAAATTATAAAGTATTTCAATTAACATTTATTAAAATTCTATTTGCCTTCAGATATACATTACCAATTACTTTTAATAATGTAACTTGCGAATGTAAACTATGCGAATGTAAAGACTTGAAAAATATGCAGGATATTATAATTCCTCACACAATATATATATATATATGAAAATAGTTCAGAAATATTGTCATATGTACACAGTGGGTGTTTTCCTTTTGCTTACTAAACTGATGCAACTATTGAGATAAGCTGCATAAGTATTGAAAAATCTGACCTACGGATAAAACTATTCTAAATTGCCCAATGTATGATTTTAAAACATTTTAAAGTAAACATTATTACAAACATTAATTGCTTAAAAAGAGAAAATAGAATGGAGACAATATATATTACAACCACAAAGGTGTGTATTACAAATGGGGATAAAAGTTATTACAAAGGAAACTAACATTTATTATGAACACATTAGGTTTTTTTTATATCAAAATAGGCAAACATTTATCAATAACAGAAAATGTAATTAATAACTTATTTTTGGTGCTTATTAATTGTTAAACATCAAGAAACTATAATATATGTGATTAAAAATAAAGTTTAAAATGAATAAACTAATCATAATAAATACAGTATATATAAAAATAATATAAAATAAAACTTGATAAACTGAACAATTTTTCTTTATATCATTAAGTACTATTTTCCATTTAATCTTGTTAATAATAACAATAAAAACTTAGCTTTAATTACAATACAATAAATATTGTTTCCTTCATTTGACCAACTGTTGTTTTAAAAACTTCCTCAGGAGGAACCGAGTTCATTTAATCACTTTAGGTCATAAAATAAAACAGAAAAGAAATTAAAGATTATTTTAAAACAGAGCCACAAGCACTCCTATAACCTTAATGGTTATACAACTATTGAGACTATCTGGTTATTTGAAAACATCAATTTGTAAAGGTTAACTCTTGATACTACCAATAAGGTTAAAAATATTAAAATTACCATCTAAAAAAAAACTGTAGTTCAGTAAACAAGACAAGCAATTCATCATAGCCTACCTCATCTTTAAATAATGAAATGAATATATCCTGTAAGTACACCATACTAGTTTATTTCAAAATGTCTTACAAGACTACAATATTACAGTTAACACAAATTCTTTTATGAACACATCACTTGCTTCCAATAAGGCATACTACACATCCAAATTATATTGATTTGATTGCATAGTACATGTTTTATTTATTACATATAAGACAATGTTCATCATGAAATGTACAAGTATATCAATATTAACTTATTGTCTGCTCCCATTTCTGCAGTAGTACAACACAGCAGTTGTGACTTCTTTCTAGCATAGTTGTTATACACGAACATACCCAGCAACTTTCATACATGGGGTTAGAAGTTATAAAGCTCTAGAGGGTACATAACCTATCTATAAGTGACAGGGAATAAATTGCATGAATAAGACCTCCCTAATCCTTAATTTAGTAGCATGGTAAATTAATTAAATCTAACTAGCCAGTCATCTTCTGCTTATCATGAAACATTTTTGTGTAAGTTTTTAATTTATGATCTAAAATGCTGTAACCTCTACAAAGAGAATCACTATGAAAATGTAAATATTTAGCTAACAAATTTTCTAGTGAAACGAGGAGCAATACAAAGAGGCTGGTAGCTAAATAGTGTAAATTAGGATTGGTGATCATTCTAAACAGTGTTGTCATCCAATAATCACAAAACTGGTAGCAATCACAAATTAACTTTAATTCCTAGATTTAAGTTGATTAAAATGTCAACAAACTGTTTGAAATATTCATCATACTTATGCACACTTATTCCTGATGCTGTTTTGAATATCTTGAGTACAAGAACTGAAGACACTAGACTAACGTTAAAATTACTATTCACTGGCTTTTAGATAAATTGGTAATGATGAATTAAATTCTGGTACAGTGTGACTTTATATGATGCATAAGTATGCATCATATGATGCATATGAGCATAAGTTTCATCAGTCTGGTCATGTAAATTACCAAAATAATAGAAAATTGTTCATAGAAAACTTGCATTAATTAAACAATGCACTCTAAGGGTACGTGCACAATGCAAAGTAGTCAGATTCAGACAATCAGCTTTCGGAATGACCAACATATTTAAACAAGAGTACTCAAAGTGGCGGTGGCATATGCTAGCGCTCGTCTGAGTCAGACTAGTTATCGGAATGAAAAGTTCATTCGGGTACCGGCATAATGTTTCAGATACTGGCATAATAAGTTTTCCATTTGTGTAGTAGTACGCTAGTTACAGTAGTTGACATTTTTGTGCGATTTAAAATTAATATAAAATATAGATGTGGAGACTTTGATTTTAAAAATCTTTTTAAAACTGGAAATTTGGGACAAAAGATTAAAATTACTGCAGTTCGAAGAGTTGTAAATCACTGCAGGCAGGAGGCTGCAGTGATTTACCAAAGCGAAGGACATGAGCAATTTGTTATTGCTCTTGAGAATCGACTATTAAAATTACTCTTGTTTGTTATTTAAGGTTTTTCTTTTGTAGGGCTTCATTAAATAAGGAAGCAAAGGGTAGGCCTCATCTGCTATAATAACATATGGGACTTTTATACTAGTATTTTTTTTTTTAATTGGGGAGGAAGTCTGGTTCGGGGAAAAGAATAATTTTTTCTTCTATGAAACTGATTAATTCTGAAGCCATAAATGTACCTCTGTCGCTTTGTTTTCCATAACCGCCAACATCAAGTGGAGTGGACTTGTAATTTGCATCCACTAACACTTTGAGAATAACAGAAACTAAATTCTTGTAATTTAAAAACATTGATCCAGAATCACTGCGACATACTATACGGATATGTTTTCCATCTAAACAGCCAACAATATGGAGAAATTCCAAAATGTTTCAAAACCAGCTGCATTACTTTTTAAAATTTCTGTAGTTAGTGAAGGCATATGAAGAGGTTGTAGCTCTTCCCATAAAACTTGTACAGTTCCTTTGATTATCTTGCTGATGGTGTTATCTCCAATTTGAAAACAGAAGGCCAAAGAACGAAATGACATTCCATTTAAAAGGTACCTGAGACAAGTGTGGTCCGAATTGTATATGAAGTTGTATATAATGTTTAAGTTGTAGAATACATTAAAAAAGGCTAAATATGGAAGATTTTCCAGTAATACTCTATTTGGTTGTTATTGTAGGTCCACGTAATCTTTTATCTTAATAGTAAAATATTATATTATTGGGCCAATTAAATCATAAACTATTCTAAAATCTGGGGATCTCTTTTCATTTCAGAAACTCCCTTAAGGAAAAGATAGAAGTATCTGAGAGATCAATTTTCTGTTGAATTTGAAAAAATAAAGCCTATTTGTTCTGGTGATCCAGGAGGAATAACCTATGAACCAAAATGGTTGCATTTCAAATCATTATACTCTCTAAAATACATCATAAGAGATTCTTCTGGAAATCTGTCAACTTTGAGAAGTAGGCAGACTTCTGCTGCTGAAATTAACTTAAGCACCTTCAGTGAATCAGAATTAGATGAAAATACGGAAGGAAATTTTGTACCAGGCAACGAAGATGAGCAGCATGTAAGCGATGAACAGGAATGCACTGAACCCCGACATGAATTAGGTATTTCACAAAAATGGTAAAAGAGGACTTGTGTGAATGTGTAGTTTAATGAAACTATAACAGACATGGAGAAAAGAAAGAGAGAATGTATGGAACAAGTTCTTGAAAATCGTCGACATGAAAATTATGATCTCTTATTTTTCAAGAGTCTGCTGCCACACATCACCAAAATGCCTAACAAAATAAAATTGCATTTCAGGAAAAGGATTCAACAAATCGTTGGTAAGGTTGGTTGTCCAGATTCTACGTAGGAGTATCAAATGCCCCAAACTTCACTGGAAATCCATATAGGGAGTTCTTATTACAGTTCCACATCACGTCCAGAGCAATCTACATCTTCACCTGCAGCTGGCTCCCATAAAAATTATGGGTATTTTACATCACCAGTAGCTAGTATCCAAGAAGTGGGCAACAACAACTAATAAAAACCATATTTTCTACTACACATTTAATTATTTTGAATATTAATTGACTTTCTATTACGACTACTACTTTTACTTCTTTTTTCACTGTTATTTTCATATGTATTTTTGAAATATTTATTACTAGTTTTTTATTTGTTAATCGCATTGTCTAATAAACGAATACCAAAAAAAATTTATTCAATGAAAACCTTAACTAATAAAACCACTTCATTATTTTGAATCCATTATTCTGGTAGTAAATAATTTATCACAATTAAAAAAAAATCACATATCCAATCAGAAGAAAAGTTCAATCTGTATGATTCAATAAAATATTACAATTAAAATATATTAAAAATAAGAAAATTTTGAACTTACCTTAAGGTAAGTAAGTCGTTTTTCTGCAAGTATTTTTTGTTTATGAAAGTTACACCAGTCATCTAATAATTGCTTTTCAATTTTTATTGAAATGTAATTGAATTTTTCAATTTCCATTCCCAAGTAATCAAAAAACCTGTCGTAGTCAGTTTCTAATTGAGGAAAAGGATGATGGTATTTGCCGTAATGATGTCTAACCTTATTAATAGCATGAACATTCTTTTTTTCTGTTTTTCAGTTTCAAAGATATACTTTCTGTTGCACAAAGTAAAATGATAGGATCTTCGTCACTTGACTCCATAACTGGAAATGAAGCAGATCTGGCGCTTAAAATCGGCTTCTATTGTGAGAATCCACCTGAACCAATTATCTTCTTGATGGCGCTTATTGTCAGCACCAGTTTTCAGAATCTGAATCTGACTTACACTGTGCGCGTATCCTAAAATATAACAAGATCATTGTTTGGTTTGCTATTTCCAGAAATTATACTGCCCCTATTTTTTTGAACAGAGAGCAGTTGTGTGTAAATCAAAATCTTTGATTTTGTACACTATTGACTACTGATGTACCCAAGTACTATTATTTTCAGCAAGATGGTACAGCAGTCACATGTTACAAGTTGCTAGCACAAGTTCATTGGGGTTCTACAATGGCTTAACTGTTTGTACAGATTTATGGCCACTATTCATCTGATCTGTCTATGTGGATTTACATAAAAGCGCATACTTAAAAGAACATTTACAATACAAATTCTCACTCTTTCTATGAACTGAAAATCAAAACTAATCAAGCTTTTGATCTTTCCAAACTGTCTTATGCAAACATATATGATGCGCACGCACACACAAACCAAAAAAATTGATAAATATTAAGGAAGCTCATATCTAGCCTACGGTAAAAAGTAAACTTATTATTTTTGTTCCATTAATCAAAAGCTACATTAAAATATTAAAAATTTCAGTAAGCTGCATTAATAGTTCTTCCTGCAACTGAATTTTGGTATAAAATTACTTTTAAGTTATACATAATTAGTTTCTTTATCCAACCAATCCATCAATTAGATGAGTGATAAGCATAATTTTTACCACTTAACTGTTATGAAAGTTGTTTCTGGTACAGCAGCACCCAAGTTCTTACCCAGATAAGTGCACAGTTACTTACAGAATAAATTACTTTAGGTATAAGATGTTTAGGTAAAAATTTGGATACCTCATCATGAAATTAAACTGATCTACACATGAATCACAAAAGATTATTACATTTGCATTTGTAATATATATTATGGTATTCACAATTACCTGTATAATGATGATCCTTCTTTTATGTAATGAAAATAAAAGTTGGTGCTTGCAATCATTTACAATTAAAATTTATTTTCTTAAAACAGATTTCTTGGGAAAAGAGAAATACGGTTAAGTATTTAAACATATTTTATCTTTTAGCTATAATTTATTTTTATCATTATTCTTAGCTAAGCCCATTAGATTAATAAGAATTTGTAAGTATGATTAATAGATAGATAACAATTCACTTACATCATAAGTTCCTGGGAACCTCTACTAATTCAATATCAGAAAAGCCGTTGAATCACAAAATGTCGGATAATTGGTTAATCTTCTCATTGAACCTGTACTAAGTTTGATTCTTAGCTAGGATCAGATATTTTCCATCACAAAAATACATTGTTATAACTGTGAATTATGCTCTAATGGTTTAAGTAAATAAATTCCATCCTTCAGAGCCAAAAGATATTTTAAAATAGGAGATAAATTTTAAATTAAAAAATTACCCATATGCTCCAAAATTACACATTAAAATACTTTATGTTTTTATTTCAAATTTTATGGTTTTTTTTTATCTGATATGTTTGATTATGATGGATGATGATAATTAAAAATATATACTTTTTCAGCAATCAATTGAATCAAATTCTATAACAGACTGTTTTTAATAACTTACTTCAATATGTTTTCAATTTTTGCAACCATCTTCAGTTTTCATTTTTTATCAGAAATAGCACATAAGGATTACCAAAAAAGTAATATACAAAAAAAAATCACAATTCAAACTATTAATAATTTTATATATTTCTAATAAACATTTTTAAAATTATTTTTCATGTACAAATTACTTTGTAATTCTATATTATATATATTTGAAATCCATCCTCTTTTTATGCTATATGATTTGAGCTTAAAAAAATTTGGCTCAACAGCATGATTAAAATGGCATTTACAGTCCACTATTTTAGTTCTTCAAATCATCACATTCATAATCACCTGTATGGTTCAGACAAATCATTTCATTATATTTCATAAAAATGGTGCAACCAAGTGTGAAGTTACTGGAACACAGATTAATTAACATATGATCCCAACACATTAATCTAATCTTGGAAAAGTGGGATAATTCTTTTGAAATTTTAATTAATTTTCTTCAAAAAATGAGAATTTGTGCATAAAAGATGATTATGGCATCATATTATCACCTGCATTCCATCATTCAACATTATAATTACATAAATTTGTTTGCTGGTAGATAAAAAACCATTAATAAATGAAATTGATTTCATCAGATAATCAGATAACAGAGATAAGAATACATGTAAAGTGTAAAATATGATAAAATACCACATCGTACTCATACTCTGGGTTCCCCACCATGTCGTACTCATACTGTATGTCTTGAAGAATCAACTTTAGTCAACATGTCATAAAGAAGATGAAAAGGTCACTGAAGAAAAATATGATGAAATTTATTACAAAACTCTGAAATAGGTCTACGAATTTCTTGGCAATGTAAACATTTGATAATTTAAACTGAAAGTCAGAATGGTATAAGTAAAAGTCATAATAATTGTCAGAATAAGCCAGATTGTTATATTTATTTTTGTAAATAGCAACAAATGGATATTACTGATAAATCCAACCTTATGTGAAGCTAGCCAAGTAAAAAATGATAATGATATTAATTTGATAATAAAAGGAACAAGCTATTTTCTCATGAATATTAAGAAATTAATAATACTGAGAATTTTGATTTAGTTGGATAAAATGAATGAAAATAATAAAGAAAAATGCAGAAATTAATAACTCTAATATTGTAATGGAAATATGAATAAAACATATAAACGTAGAAGCTCTAAAATGGTAATGACAGTGAGAAAAACAAAGGCTATTAACATTAGATGAACTAAAAAAATTAAAGCAAAAAAATCATAATAAAAAGGTAATTATAGTTTTAGAAAATTTATGAAAAAAGTTTCAATTTATGTTTCATAAAACATTACAAAAGCTCATTTTAATAATTAATAGGAAATTAAATATTAGTAATAAAAACCAATCCTCCAGTTCCAATAAATTCACACCATATAGATTAAAACACAAATACACACACCCACCAGTACTCATCTGGAGAATCCATACTAGTCTGACTTACATAGATGGCAAAACGGCAGTGATAATTATAATACTTTACAAATTATTAACACATTAACCTAAGTTTCACATTCTGATGTTTTTCAGTAAAATTTTAATTAAATGTATAACTGTTAATTCGTTATTAAATTTTGATTTTTGATGTAATACAACAAACTGAATTCAGAAAAGTGCATTTAGGAAGTACTGTCTATAGTAAATATCTCACACAAGAGCTGGTGCAGCTCTAGTGTGAGATGTTATCATAATATGAATGCACAGCAAATTCCCTACATTTTAGCAAATCTCTAACACTGGTGTATAAAAAAATCATTTTTACATTTTGTTATGTGCGTTAAAAAAGTTAAAGTTGATCAGGGGGGCCCTGTAAACTGTGAAATATGCTGTTATCTATTTTTTTAATGCAAGAAATATGAAATCAACTCAAACGCATCACCAAACACATGAACTGTAGAGTAAAAACATTATGAATGATGGAATAAGAAAAGAGATTGTGTAGTTCAATAGAGTATAGGATGTGAAATAATGGACAATGTCAGGCATAGTAAGCAACTGGTCTGATCAATGATCAGTTGAGTCAATTCAAAATTTAGTGAAAATAAATAATTCACAATTTTGTTCCTTGCTTTATTTTCTTAAAACTTCAATAACCTTGAAATCATATTGTTGAACAAGGAATAAAATGCTAACTTCCAGTTTGCATTATTTTACAACACTGCTTGGGTGTACACCTGCTCATAACCAGTAACTCATCATTTGGCAGGGAATATAGTCCGTCAGTGAAGAGGATGAAGATCTGCGGAACAGGAGACTAACAACCTTGTTAAAAAACCTAGGGGCCATCTGTTCCAATACTTTCAACTTACAGGGCTCCTGCCTAAAGGTTACAGGTGAAAACTGGTCAATGGTCTCCAACCTTAAAATGCTGAGGGGATCAATGGAATCATAAACAGGACCTCCGGGATATTAAGTTCTCTCTCAGAGTAGATAGCCTGCCTGGGTAGCTACTCTCAGGCGTCTTGTCTGAATCGACAGTTTTTCCTTAGCTGATTGCAGGAGGAAAATGGAAGATGAACATAAAGTGCTTAACTATTTACGTACTGATGATTTAGATAATCCAATTTATATATGTCTATAAGGAGAAAATAAAATCTCAGTTGAAGAAAGTCAACTGAAGACAAATAATGAGAAAACAATGTGGAATGTACTTTAAAAAAAACTGGTTTTAACCAGAACCTCCAACAAACTAATGAGCTTGTCAAAAGGATTAGTATTCTCGAACATAGTATTAATGAAAAACAAAGCATTAACAATGAAATTGTAAAATGGAGAGTGGCTGACAAAAGAAATGAGTGAATTGTTTGAAAAGAAGGAAAACAAAAAAAAGAAAGATTAATTTCTTCTCTGTATTATCTCTTTAACAAATCTGCAGGATTATGTTTCAAAAATAAGGCCAGAGAAGGATATAATGAAAACACTACCACCTCTCATAACAGCGGAAGAATACACTAATTAACTCTACCAGAAATTAGCACGTGATAAGATTGAGCACAAGGCAACACTTCTTACTAGTAGTGAAGTCAAGACTATTAAAATATTGGCTGCAATACTGGTATAAGTCCTGTATAAGCATTTATGGTGAACCATCCTTTTAGTCCTATATATCTAATTAAAAATATTTGTATAGCTTATAGTACTGCTACGTAAGTTCACAAAAGTTTGTTGAAAGATCAATATCATATTTATCAGTTTTCTTTCAATATTCATGTTGGTGCATCGTGAATTTTGCTTTAATGGGCCAAACAAATGTTGCAACTTACATAAATGACTCACAATGTTTACATGAATGCAAGCCTAGTGTGTAACCTAAATGGACAAATACTAGATCTTGCATTAGGACAATGTGACCCCCCAAATATAGTGTTCGTTGTGTATGAATTTATCACCAAGTACAAAACATTATTACCATGGAACACCTCCCTACTCACCTGATTTAGCCTCAAATAATTAAATTAAAAATGGCAAAGTGGAGTTACATTTTGGTGATGTTGGTAATATTAAACAATGAAGCTTTGAAGGGTTTATGAAAGGAACTGCTTTGAACAGCAGAAAAAGTGCTAGTCAAATGCATTCTGTCTATCCAACGAATACTTTGAAGTGATCAAATTGTATCAGGTTAAGTGACAATAAATGTTTTATTTATTAAGGGCCCAAACTTTATCTCCGCATTTGTATGAAATCAAATTAACTAGGTATATTGCAGAAGAATAAAATGGGGATCAAGTTAGGTTAAAAACTGACTTTTCTCTTAACTTTGTCTTAAGACTGAATTTTACCTAAATTTAATTACAATTTTTTTAAAAATTGAGTTGTTCTTAAAAGTAGTTGCTTCTCTTACACTTTATTCAGCCAATGAACTAAGTTTGATTAAAAACTACTCACAAACTATGAGTCCTGTATAAAATTTATAAAAGCTGACTTACTAAATGTATGTAGATACCTCTTAAAAAATTCTTGAGAGCACTAATGTTATTATCAGGCATTTCCATATTATTTCTTTCAGCTAAAAATTTCTCTTACTGTAATCAATTGGACAGTTAATGCCTTCAAATGTGCCTACAGCAAATTATGTACTCGTGAAAGTGAAGTTCACTATTAAAAAACACAATATTATCACCTTGTGTTTTGAAATCAATGTTTGCTTTATGTAATCTAATAAAAAAATTTAACTCAGCACACAATTTCAAAGCATACTCTATTATTGCAATTTAAAACAACAAAAAATTAAAAATTATGTTAAATCTGTAACATTATAACAGTCTTCTGATAAGGAAAAAGTTGCTTTAAATCAAAATAAATGATTATGGCATATCATTTTCACAAATGCTGATAGAACAGGGCTGCAGTACTAAGAGAAATTATTACTACACAAAAAAGAACATGAAGAAGCATCACATTCAACTGAAATTCTTTTAAATTATTATTTTTATAAAGGAAAAAATGTAATTGAATTACTTTTCCTTTTTATTAAATGATTATTTTTTTTATTTTGATTTAACAATATGCAGAGAACATACAGTCAGTGTTACTACTTGTAATTCTTGTGTGCTGAGTTCAGTACAATTTATTTATTTTTTTATAAATTTCAATAATATTTATTTACGTTCTTACTGTTAGTTTTTCCACCATATGGCAATTGTCTCAGTCTCAAAAATGTCCACCATTGATAATGTGGGAGCATAGCAGGATTATATTATTAAAAATGCATTAATAGTAATGTTATCAATTAAAAGTAATCATTTGAAATAAAATATAGGTTAGCCAACCAACGAGAATAGTGATGTAATAAAATTTTAAATGTCCTCCACCATACATGATAACATTATCTGAGCAAAATACAAAATTATGTCACGTCTTTTAAACAGAAGCACATGCATAGACATGACTTTTTTTAGGATTAACAACTATAATTCAATTTTTTCTCATAAATTTACGTAACAATTTTCCATAAAATGATACTTCTATTTAAACACTGTTTTGGCACTTGGATATATTTCATACCCTACTCTAGAGATATTTAAATTAGGAACATAGTAATGTATATCACAATATAACTCATGAAAACATAAAAAAATCATAATTACCACCATAGTGTAAGTAGGGGTCCTGGAAACAATCAAGGATGCATCATAGTTACCACAAAGTTAGTAAGGACGGTTCAACCATTCATAAACTTTACCCAAAATGAAAAATTCAACATGGATATTTGTATCTATTTTGTGATTGAACGTAAATGTTGAACATGTTTTGTTTTTGAAATTTTTTTAATGAAAAATAAAGATTCTTTAATAAACAATGGAACATAAATTTTTACTTCAAACATGCAAGTGCATGCGCGCGCGCGCGCGCACACACACACACACACGCGTTTACATTCATGAGCATACAGTTTAAAAAAAGTATGCATAGCTCAAGAGTCATCTTGTTAAATTATTCTTAATGTTTCATTTTTTTAATTAACTATAAATTATGATTTTCTGTTAATCATTAGAAAACAGTATGTATCTAATCATATTTGTGACTTCTCATCATGGAACACTTTTTTCAGATTCATAAAAAGTTCTACATAATCAGATAACACCATTTGCAGATTACTTGACATGCTAGGAGAAATACAAAAATTACATTTTCCAATTTTGTAAAATATCTGTGACTACATTTATTTTTACAGATTGCACCACATTATTTAATTACATTATATTGTGCAATGTTTCATCTTTGTAATAATTATACTACTATGATAATAAACACTTAAATAACAAAATACTGAACAACTAACTGGAATTTTCTTTTAAATCAGGAAAACATTATCACACTCAACTTGTCATTACAAGATATAATCAATAACCACTTAAAATTTTTTTCCAAAGGCTATAAAGATTAAATGCAATAATTTCTTTTCCTTGAATACAATGTAGTTATGAAAGATTGTTTAAAAATATTATACATATCATAACATGATATGATTACATTATACAAATCATGAATTTAAACTATGAATGAACCAATCACTAAGCGAACCAAGGTGTAAGTATGGTTGAAATATAATTCAAGCTCAATTTTTTACCAATGACCAATTTTAAAATACCCATTGTGCTATGCAATGCATTTTTTAACCTTCGGGACCACCGTTACATACTGTGTACTGCGCACTGATGTACAGGACCTCAATTTTTGAGTTTACTCTAATGGGAATGTGACTGAACGGTTTTTAATTGAATATTTGGCTTCTACTAACTGGTTTTTAGCTAAACTGAATATTTACACATGAATCATAGTCGTGGGATAAGTAAGGTTGTTTCTTTCCTTAACTAAACCTATTTTTGGATGGCACTTTAAAAACAAGAAAATAACATAGCATAAATCTGAGCTAATTAATGCAAAGTTGATGATCAATAATGTACTATTTCTCTTCTTGATAAAGATAACCCAAACTCCCTGTAGTTATGTGCTACAGAGCATCCAGCTGAGATTTTATCTAATTCCCTCTGTACATATATTGTTTTAGTCCTTCTGTATATATATTGTTTTTTTTTTTTACAATTCTCTCTTTCCCTTACCCTTAATACTTTCTTCCTGTAGTTTTATGTGGGTTTGGCTTAAGTGCTCACTAGTATTGGTAAACTTTATTATATCTTTTAAAAGTTCTGATTGGTAATTAATGATCATAATGTCAGAAACACTGTAAATATTTTTAAACTGATTCATGATAACAGCCATAAAAATGACATTTATGGTACTGAATTTAGCTCTATTGAAGTGTGTGTGAGGGTTTTATTTTAATGAATACTGATCTGAACAGATATCACATTATTATAATTGTGCACAGGAAAAAACTGACCTCGCAACAAAAAAATGTGTGATGATAAAAAAATGACCTCACAACACAAACACACCCTTTAAACAAAATATTCACTTAATTCAGGACATGCAACATTTTTCTCAAGAAATAAATTTAGCCCAAGACGCAGAAATTTGTACTTGATCATATTTACAATGAAAAGAAAAAATGTGAAACACATTGGAACAGAAAGTAACTGTGTGTTTTAACTACAAAACAACCACGCTGACTAACTTAAATGAAGAATTTAGAGTTGCTTGATAAAACTTTACTGAGAAGGTCATCAACTTCAGAGATTCAAGTCAGAACAATCTATTAGTTTTACTCAACATATATTCACTCAACATTTTGTTAGAAAGACCCTCTTACCCTGCAAAGTTAGTACTTTCAATAGAAGTACATAGATACCTTTTCCATGGATACTTTGTAAACATGTCGGCTACTTTATTCACTTAGATGAATGCTTCAAGAAATAGTACCCTAAACTTAGTAATTAGTAAAAATTAAATTCACAAACAATATTATGAATTCATATCAGATATAAAAAATTAAAAATTTTACTTTCTTATGACATTATTGTTTTTCATTTTTGTAATAATTACTATTTATTCTACTTAAAGTTTTACAAAACACACTCAACTCTGTGTCCCTATGAACAAGTACTTTATTCATTCGTTACAAAATGAGGATGATATGTATGACATCTAAAAAACATCAAATCTTAACGGTCTGGTAATGCTGGTATATTATATGTCAATAAATTAACGTGCACCCAGTACTACTTCTAGAACTGCTACCAATTACGATCAAAGCACTAACACAGGTGTACTAATGTATAAGGCAGCAATTGTAAAAGTGACAGATGAAATTAAGACCTAATATAAATATATCTTTAATACTGTCAGTTAGGAAACTTAAAGAATGTATAACATTAACAGAAAGTATAATCATAAATTCAACTACAGTTGAAACTCTTCAAAAGTGTTTAACTATTTACTTGATGGCAAATTAAACAACTTATCTTCATCATGGAAAATGAGTCTCATTTTCAAACCAGTCCATGACTGGTTGCTGTTGAGACAACAACACCAATGAAGATTGATTTTATATATATAATGTAACATTTCAAAATTAGTATTCATCTTTTAACAATAGACTTTCTTTCTACAAAAGAATCGTATTTTATGAACCACTGGGTGGAAAAAATTGAGTTTTATGCCATATTTAACTTTTTCTTTTATGTGTTAAATTTAAGAAAATATGAAGGAATAATGGTAAATTATGCATAAAAGAACCCCATTTTTCCATTTATTCAAGGACACAGAATCTCAACATTTAATAACCTTTTCAATAGATTGTGAGAACAAGTTTCACATTTTGTTTAATATTTTTAAATATTTAATGTTCGGTTTCAAAAGATTTATTTGTGTTAATCAGAGAAAATTGTTAAATTCCACGACAAGAAAGTTTTTCCTCATCCATTATTGCTTCCAACATATTTTCAAGTTGTTAATAATTTTTTTTTTACCATATTAGATATAAGGTGCAACAGTCAAATTTACTTTCTGCAAGTAAAGACTTGATTACATCTTTGATTATGACAAAATATGATGCATATAATTTATTGTATATTTTTGCCTTTGATTCAATTACACCCACAGGTAATACTATCCTTCAATAGAATGAAACAATAGTAAACTAAGAAGTTATGCACACTTTCTGTCAACCATTTAAACAGATGAGGGTAAAAATATACTTCATTGGTATAGACAATCCATTATAGATAATAAATTGTTCTGAAAAGTTTGACATGCTTTACTAGATCAAATCAGCAATTGACAGCATTCGTTGGAAGAATATTTATCTGTTGATGAGTAGATATGTGCTTTGAATGCTGGAAATTATACAAACATGAATAATCCACAATGGGCTCATAAATGGGGTTATAGATTTTATGTATTAAGTGGCATCTCCACGTATGCTTATAAATGTTAAATTCATTGTGGTAAAAATGAGTTACTTATATTAGGTAAATCTGAATTTGGTTCTAGTTTGAATATTGTGATAAAATGTCAAGAGATGTTATATAATGTAAATCATAAGGCTTTTTTAATAATGATTATCAAGTTCATTTTCATGAAATTGGTATCCTAAGTCTGGGTACAGTTTGAACAAAAATTTGTAAAATGCTGTCTGATTCAGAAATATATATATAAAAGATTGGAAGAATTCAGGAAAATTTTCTGAGGAATATGTTGGTAACTTTGATAGAATGAGTGGGAAAAAGACCAGTTTTGTTTTTATCATTACTGATTGGAAGAGAAACCATTTAACAAATGGATACAACAGGGATAAAAAAATTAGGATTTAGATACATTGCCAGAATACTATAAAAATGTTACAAGACCATGGATTTCAGTGATCTTCAGTTATATTGGTAGATTTGATAGTTTACTGGAAGTTTTTCTCCCCACATGAAAAGAGGTAAATATTATTTTTTTATTCACTTTAGAAAAACCATCCAATAAATCAAAAAATTTATAAAGAAACTGCAAGTGATAATTATAGCAGAAAAAAGGGTATCTGGCTTTCACCTAATACTTTGACCGTATTCATGTGATCTGAGTGGGGATGATGAGATATACACAAACTTATAGCAAGAAATGCCATTTCACTATTCATCAAGAGTGCTGGTAGGGCGCTGATTGCGCAATTGCTACCAAGATATTTTTCAAAAATGATGACTATTGTAGTAACAGATAATATTTAGGTTACACTTCAACATTAGAATATATGGCAAGTAACAATCGTCATAATATCATAAACTATGTGAAGAAGTTTCACGCTACAAGAGAGAGTGAAATCTGTGAGAACATCGAAAAATATTGACCGTGTAAGTAGTATAAATGATCAAACCTCAAGACATTCACTATGCAAACATGCAGTGGTATTTAACCTATCAAAAAGCTCAGTGTGTCGTAATATTGTATTCAGATTTATCATCACCCAATGTCATAAAATCCAGGTGTAGAAGTTGTTGAACTGATTTTTTTAATGTGAAAAATTCTTTCTGTGGGCAATTTTTTGGCACAGACCAGTTAAAACTAGAAATCATTGGTTGGTTGACAATATTGTACTAAGTATGTTTGAAAATATTGGGCTGAGTGAATCATCATAATATAAGGAAATGAAATCCTTGTTACAGCACAACATACCTCTTCACAGTCATGGAGTTACTGTATAGTGCACAACGTCCACATTGGGAATCATTATTCATTAATTTTTTAGGATGAAAATGGCTTCTTAATTAATGTAAAATAAGAATTATATGTGCAGAGGCTGAGTGAGTATATGTTTCCAGCACTAAGCAACCTGGATGTTGATGATGAAAGGGTTTATTTTCAACGAGATGCAGCCACATGCAGACTGCTTAGTAGTCAATGGACACTTTAACAACAATGTTACAAAATCTGATTACTTTTTTGTTTAAAGAAATTTCTTCAGCCTGATTACCTGATCTGTCAGTTTGTAATTTTTTTTCAACATGGATTTCTAATAGAGTGCTTCTGAACATACTCAAACAGAAAATTGCAAAGGAAACAACTTTATGAATCCAGATGGACAGCATACAAATGAAGTTATTTTCAAGAACTAATGTTTTAAATAATGTGCATAACAAATGGCAGCCATATATACTTCAGTTTTACTACTTACAATAAATAAAACACGCAGGGTGTATTTCAAAATAATATGCAAATGCTGGTACACCTGCAGCAACCCTCTTTGAAAATATGTATTCAGAGATTGATATTTTTAATTCTGCTAAATGTTTCAGCAATCAATTCCTTAATTATTCATACAAAATAAACCAGGTTTGAAGGTTAATGTTGCAACACATAGAGAAAATTTAGTTCAATGCTTAACATATACGAGTAAACAATTATTGAAATACCATAACAAGCCAAACATATATTACTGGAAAAAGAAAAATAAGGTTTATATTACTATACAAAATTATTAGCTTCAAAAGTAAGAGCTTACACTCAGAATTATTCAAAAATAATAAATAGTATGTGCAATATTTTTGTTAAACATATATAGAATGTTTTAAAAAAATAAAACTTTTAATTCCTACTTGTTTTTTTCATAAATTTGAAATATTCACAATGACAAAAAAAGAATAAGGTTTAATACAGTACAATAAGTCAAATTTTTTCCATCGAGTGTTAAGTTTTCAAAAGAAAGCTTGTTTTTCTTTTATAATGCATACTACAAATATATTATGATAATTCAATGACCTACTAAATCAAGAACTAATTCAAAATGAGCTATACATAAACTTAACGATCACTCTAGTTCTTTCTTCCACAAATTCAATATAGCAGGATTCACTAAAAGCAACAGCCCAACTTTTACACTTTTGATTTACTTAGTAATGTGGATTTAAAATTCACAGTTGGTTTAGTTGTAATTAAATTATTATAATTTCAATATTACATGATTTTTTACCAACTTATCAATACTTAAATAAGTCTGTTATGCTTTAGAAAAGAGTTTTCAAAAAAGGTAAACACAAAGATTTAGAAAAGGGAATATCTGAGCGATCATATTATATACAAATAATGTTTTCAAAAAATTTTTTTTAAAAATACAATATATAAAAAAAAATACTTAAAAGCACTGTGACTGTATGCTTTTAGATTAAATACAGCAAAAGTCTAACCCAAAAATAAGGAACTAATTCATGAAAAAAAAAATTATAAATATTATGATCCAATAAATTAAATTAACCGGTATTATGTTACTTTCAATATTTAGGATTAATATATTAAATGTAAATTTTTACACATGTATCGTAAAGTCTGTCTTCATTGTGTAAATCAGACCTTTTTCTACAAACATTATTACTTACACAAACATATAAAATACTTTTTTAACTTGAAAATGTAAAAATCCTGTTTATAAAAAAACAAATCATATTTTAATCACAATAAGGCAATAATTGAGTAAAGAAATTAATCCTAAATATACAATAACACTTCTCTGTTGTAATTGTTTACTTTGTTAGTGAATGTGTTGAGTGTGATCATAAATCATCAGATCAAGGTATGATTAACCACAAAATGACTTATTAAAAGTAAAAATTTATTTCAGTAAAATCTCTCTATTAATTTCACTAACAAAATTAACAACTGAACAGATATAAATATTTTCATAACTTATCAGTTAATTACACTCCATAATAAATAACACAGTACAAGTAGCTTACTTTAAAACTATAGACATTAAAAAAAATTAAAACTTTCAAATTAAAAATTTTGGTCAATTAATTTATGTTTAATCATTAATAAATAATGGTAAAATACATTAAAAAAAACAATAAATAAATAAAATAAGGCAGCAACTAATAAAGGTGAGATAATTAATATATATACATATTATAGTACAAATAACAAAAAATAAAACAGTAATAATAATAATAATAAAATATCATCTACAAAGTATATATAATACAATAACAATTTTACATGATAAAAAATCATCAATAATTGCTTAAAGGAACCTGCACTATTATCAATAGTAATAATTTACAGTAATATAAAATTTATTTCCAGCAAGGAACTAAAAAAAATATTAATATATACTGAACAGACCAAAAAGAGTACTCCCAGTTTAAAAAGCTATTAAATTATTGCATAACTTTTAATCTTTCTGAGGCCAGCATCTGACTGTCCGAAATCATTACTTAAAATATAAATAAAATATCTATTGAATTTCTTTAAAATTTTTATAATTTTTGTTATGACATAATTGCATTAGTTAAAGAAAATATTGCATAAGAGAAAATATTATATTTTCAGATATGCTTGAAGACTGTGATGGAAAAATTTACTGAACCTACTATCTTAAATAAATTAATATTGTAATGTTAATTACAATATTTTGACCTATTTAACAAATTGACCTAAAATTTAAAATTTTTATTAAATATATTTTTTTAAACTGATTCAGTCATTAAAACATTTATAAAAAATAACACTTTTTAATATGTAGCAGTACTATTTACTTATAGTTTGAAAAAGCCTGGATGCTCTATATATATATATATATATATGAAAAAATTAAAAAAAAAGACCAGTAAATGTATAAAAATTTGTCATATTTGAATATGGACTCGAATATACTCTAGCCACCTGTGCATGCTGAGTTCTTTCACAAATTTTTTCATTACAGGTGTCATTATGAAAGAAGAAATTTTTGTACAGTCTGTTTTTAATTAAGTTAATTGAAAGATCAAGAGACTAGGGAATCTGGACAGTCTGTTTCATAAATAAAAGAAATGAGAAATCAGCAGATTTATTGGCATATAAGTGAATTTTACAGTAAAAACGCAATTGATGATGGAATGATGAGAAAATGTGTACAATGAGGCACAGAGTTGGTGGCCTTCAGCTGTTAATGAATATTTGGTGCAGGTCATAAATTAAAAAGTTTATGAGAATAGATAATTCACAATTTTATTAACTTCCACAAATTTCAAGATCTTTTCTGTACAAAATTGTGACCGATTCTTTAAAGTATTTGAAGAAAAATTCTGTATAATGCTCAACCATATGCTGCTGCTCGAATCTAATGGCTAATCATGACATTTGGCTTTGAATAAATGGATCATATCCCAGTCTAAATTAGTGCCAAGTGACCTTCACTTGTTCCTGAATTAAAACCAACTCCTTTCAAGTTAGTGCTTTAATGAAAATAATGATGCCGAGAGTTTTTCAACACTGGCTATTTTCGCAGTAGATATCATGTTTTAAAGAGAGCTATAAGAAATTGATGGCAAGCTATGATAAATGCTTTAATATTAATGGAAGCAATGTCCAAAATCATTTAAGATATGTAAGAACTGTTTGTAAAAATAAATTTTAAATTTTTAGTAGTAAAACAGCATTTACATTCTAAATATGTCTTATATTTCAACTTTAAACATCAAATTTACAAAAAAATTATTTAAAGCAAATAATAAAAAGAGAAAAATACATAATAATAATATAACAAATAACGTCATATAAATTTATCAAGCTATATTGTTGTTTCAAGTTACAGCTCTCTATGAAATCTTGATAACTTCTGCTTCTATTCAAACTGTACTATATATTTGACTTTGTTAAAATGAGTTAAATATTTCTAAGAAGCATCAATTTCTCTTTACAGAGAAAATAAAAATAAATCATATTATATCTAACAAGTGGTCATTCTCTATGTTTTGTTTCTTTAAATCTACAACTGTTTCTACAGCCCAACTAAAAAAATAATAATACATCTTCTCACTAAGAAGATTTTATCAGTTAATTCTAATATAATAATCTTCAGATACTGATAAAGAATTGACAGTAAATTATATAAATAAGAAAATAAGTCAAATGAGCAAATAATCATAATCTCTATCTCTGATTTAGCCCACTTACTATGAAAATCCACATCTGTACGAGTAAGTGAACTCATGATGTTGTATCTGTTAAACAGCAGTATAAGTGCCTGAGCTACACAAATAATCTGTGATAAATATATTGAAAAATAACAAAAATCGTTAACTTTAAAAAAGTATTCTTATTTTTTCCAATATGTAGTTAAAAAATCCTGGAATGAAAAAAAAAGAAATGGGTTCTAAACATTAGAGTTTAGAACTTCTTTTCAACTTTTAGACACCTGTATATACAAGAAAACAGGACAGACCTTCAGTACTATATAAAGATTATGGTTCTGGACAAAACAAAAATTATAAAAGAAAGCTGGATTTTTTGACAAAAATAGTTTCTACAATTCTGATTGAATTCTACATTTAAATTTTGGACTTTTTAAGCAAATGATGAAACAAATTCTACAATAAAATGAAGAATAAGATGTTCATTCTATAATAAGAGAGACAATTTCAAAAAATTCAGTGAATTCTATTTATTTTTCTTTGTAATAAAACACTTATGATTTATCTTAATACAAAATATAAACTTCACATAATAAAAATTGTATTTGTAATAGCAAAAAACCTAGGAATCAAGTAGCTTACAAAGGAATGAAAAACACTTCACAAATTATTAGTGGAAATAAGATCCTGTAATAATTTTAACTCTTGTTAAATGGAATGAAAGGCGTATAGTTCACGGAGTTTTTGTTTATAGTGATTAATAATCACAACAGTTGATGAAAAAAGAAAAACCTCATTAATTATGGAAGTACTTCAGTTATCTACGTGGAGTTACCCACATTCTGCTTCATCCAATGTTATCAAGTAACTCAATTACTTAATCTCCTACTTTTGAACACTGTTAAACCACAAAAATAATCACCCGAGTAAAAATATTTCTTTGTTCATGTTTAGTGTTTATAGTTCAGAAACAAACAGAAACCATTTGGATACATATTCCAGATGGTAATCAGACAGATTACAACAGTAATGAGAATTCTCAATGTGATACACTGTGTTCTGTGTTTTTTTGAAAACACAGAACTACTCTTTGTAAAGATTTCTAGAGGTTTTGGTTATGGTTAACATGAAATATTAATCAGAGGTAAGTAATTGATGCAAATGATATGTTTCGTATGTTGGTGGTGTGATAATATTAAAAAAAGGAAAGATAAATCAGGAAATAAGCGCAAAGGATGAATTCAATGAACTTAGTTTCTTAAGTATACTTACTACAATCTACAAATCATATTTTTTACTTTTTTTTCTAATCTCACTATATTGTATAATTTTACTTATTAAATATAAACATTTTTCTAAATAACCTTTTATTGGGATTAACATGGATATTCATTTTAAGAAGTTATATTTAATAAATTTTACCCTGAAGTAACATTTACTAATATAACTGAAGCCACCTCTTTCATTTACAAATTATCCATGTCTTCATGGTACTGTTTAGATCAGATGAACTATATTAAATTTTCTACATGTCACTAACAACTTCCAAATAAATTTATTTCCAAAACAATTTATAAAAACGTTTACTTTAAAATTAAAAATGTTTAAATTTATATAAAGATAAATCTTTAAATGGATATTTCATTTTCATTTATTCAAGATCAAAATTTTTTGAGGTTAAATACATAAATTCTTTTATAATAAATGAAAAACTATAGGCAAAAATTTATATTTATAAAAAAAATGTTACACGTAGCTGTCACAAAATTTGAATAATGTTGAAATACATAGTTTTCACACAACAGTGAAATACTTTATAATTAGATTAAAAAAAAAAAATATATATATATACAATTAAATATGTTTAAGTTTACAGAAAAGAAAATGATTTGAAAATAAAATGAATTATTTCATTGAATATATAAATTTCTAAGTTTTAGTGAAGTTATTTTTAAATAAATGATTCCCCTGTGAAAAATCTCAAAGCCTGCTTTTATTAAAAAAGAAAGAAAAAATCCTGTAAAAATAACTCTATACTTTCAAATACAAAATAATGGATTCAGGTTTCATCTCATACAGTCTACAGTCACTGATAAAAAAAACTACACAACTTTTTCCATTTCTTTCAATTTAAGTCTTCTGGAAGCAAGTTTCAGAAAAATACCCTTTTTTCTATGCAAAAAAAAATCTATATATTTTGAATTTTAGGTAATGTGGTTTAATATTAACACAAAAAAAGATGCTGATAAACACTGCTCAAGAATTACTAAAAGTTATAAACAACTGATTTTCAAATTTTATGGAAATGATTAAACAACTGATTTCAAATTTTATGGAAATGATTCTTCCAAAGGATCTTCCCCCATCAGCTAATTCTTCCAAAGAGCTAATTACCCCATCAATTACTTAGCTGAAGAAAGAATTGCAAAATTAACTTTGACAGGTACTTTATAAGAACCATTTCCATGTAATTTGAAAGCCAGTTGTCTGTTATCTTCTAATAACTTTAGATACTACCAATTTGCATTAATATTCAAATAATAAATAATAAATGATTAAACATTTTTTTAAACATCTTACATTAACTTTTATATATCCTCAGTTTTCTACCGTTTTGTCACACAATTAGTATCAATAGATATGAAGCAGGGAAACTTCAGTAACAATGGGTGTACTATATTAGAGCAATTCATTTTATAAACAAATTATCTAGTTTTAAAAATGAATTACAGATTATTTAAACTGAGTTCCTTCATGGTCCATCACTGTACATAATAATATAATTATAACTAAACACTAACAGTTGGATAAATAACTCATTTACCTAAATATAATACACAATTATGAAACAAATCTATTATTATACAACTGACAAAATAATGAAAAAAATCATTAGGCAATAATAATATTAAAAATAAATAATAGAAAGGGATGAAGTGAAAACTTTTGGCATATGCGATGACGTATGACTAGCTGTAATCATCTAGGCCCTATATGGAAACTTTTTCTTCTATGAGATTTTCTATTTCTCATTGCTATATAATCTTTTCTACGTGTTGAAGGCCTCAATTCCAAGATATGATTTACTTTCTGAACGATTTCAGTTGCAGTTTTATGATCTGCTTCAAAATCATATGATTTAAAAGTCCCTGTTCCTTCACCATTTGAATTATCGTAAACCAATCTACAAAATAACATCGTGTTATTAATGTCACAGAATAAAATTATAGGAAACCTTCAATTTTCAGGACAAGTAATGGAAAAGGGTTGCTTAGGAGAAGGAATCGAGAGAGTTATTCATCAACGATTCCTGGTAAAGGAAACTTGAAAAAAGAGAGAGGTAATGAGTCAATTACAATGATAATGGAAAATGGTAAGATGAAAGGATAATGATTAAGTTAAAATTAATAAAACCTGATATGTTAATAAAACCTTTTAGTACCAACAAATGATAACTAGATATATTTCAACACAATAATTTTCACAAAATCAAAAACTTTTTGACATTTTTCAGGAATAATTTCATGATTTAAGTATTTATCTACAAGATATTAAATATTGAAGGAGTAAAATTAATTTGATAGTATATTTTTTATCTGACAACTGAAGTTTCTCATAACCTATTAATATAATTATGGGATAAAGGATTGATCTCTCTGTTGCTAATTCTTAACTCTCTGTAAAATCCATTAAATTTGATTGAATAAATGGTATTCAGCATTCCTTACTAATTAATTTAGTGTTATATACAAATTGTTAGTCGCATTAAAAAACACTTGTATGACTAAGCATACTTGCATTAGTTGAAAGAACAAAAGTTGCTGTTCATGAACAATGTAGAAATGAAAACTAATAATGCTTGAAACCCAAATTTTACTTTTTATTTTGATGCTAAACTTAGATTTATATGGAATCTTTTAGAGGCTCATTTATGATTTTAAATTATAGTGTGTTATCACAGAAACTGACAAGATACTACAATTTAAAATTATAAATTAACAGTTCACTAATAGCTGGGAAAAAAACTGATATAAGAATCAGTTACCTATTCCTCAAAATATCAACTCCATTAAGTAGTACAAGTCAAATTGAGAGAACTACCTCCTTTTTTGAAGTCTGTTAAAAACAAACTCTCACTAGGGTAATAAATAATGTAAATATAGTGCTAACAATCAAAGGATCAAGAATATACTTATATGACATCACATATCTACATAATAGACCAATATCTAAAGTATCATTCTATAGAGAAGGCTGTGTGATAGTTTATAAAATTGGTCAGTTATAAACTACCAAAAGCTAATTAAATTTATTAACAGTGGTGGTACAAACAAATAATCTTGATCTCGTATCATAAGATTTCTGTTTTAAAAAACTTTCGTTCATAATGCAAAATTATCTAAACTTACAAAAATACACAAGAAAGAATGAAAGCCAGATTTCCAGAAGACATACCAAAGAAAAAAATAATTAAAAGACAATTATTATACTATTTATATCCTGTAAATTAAAGATACGTTTACTAAATTGAAATAATCAGGATATAATTTAATAATTATTTATACTTTACACAAACATCAAGATTTTATAATAAATTAAACAGATGGAAGTGTCTTCCTGCATTTTTGCAATTTGAAAATAAATACAAGAATATTAAATCACAATATACGTACCTGAATGTAGATTTACTATGTGATTTAGTTTCAGTAAGGTCACAAGCAACAACATAATCCATGTCATATGTAGCAGCCTTATGTCTAACCCAAAACCTGGGTGACCTGTAGTGCACAGCTGGGTCAAGTTCAAGTTTTTCTCCTGATATACCTAAAAAAAAAAAAACAAAATCAAAATATAATAGAGAACACATTAATGTGTTTTAATAATAATTAATCAACTCTTCTTCTTATTAATAAACAATACTTTTAGCAGTATAGCAGTACTTTCACATAACATAATATCATTACATTAAATATCTAAGATGCATAACATTAAATCAATATTTTAACAACTTTTCTTTGAAAAACAAAATATTATTTCCTATAAAAGTTTATAAAGCTCAGTTGATGCACAGGTTGAAAATGAATTGTTGGTATTGATAAAATTTTTATTGTTTATACATTTTATTTTACACAGCTTTCATTACGAACAAAAAACATAGCAATTACATAAATCTTTAATTATAAATTAATTAAGTGTTACTAAGACATTCTATAATTTAAAATACTCACCTAAATGCATTTCAGTCTTAGCTTTGACTCTGTTTATCATATACACCTGATATGACTGATACAAAGTGGCATCGATTGCATTCATATCACCCTGAAGTCTTTGCATCTGTTGTTCTAAACCAACATCCGATGGTGAATCGACTGTAATCAGAGTAGAGGTAGAAATAATAATTATCAAAAATGGAACTAATATAAAGTAAGTAAATAATTTAAAACAGTCACGCCTTGGATTTGCATGAGGTGATATTAAAGTATCTGATAGTTAAAATCCTGATTTTAATTATGTATTATTACAATAAAAATATAATTACTACATAAATAACAGGGAAATTTATTATACGAGGTGCTACCCAAAAGTTCGGGGAATTTTACCATAAAAATAAAATAGCCTACCATAACTTATAATTTCCACTGTTTCCTTCAAAGTAATCCCCTTGAGCATTGATACAGTGTTCCCAGCGTTTTTCCCATGATTCCATGAATCCCTGGAAGTCTGCAGATGTTAAGTGTTCAAAGCACATTCTGCGTTTCTTCCTGAATCTCCTCAACTGTGTTAAAATGACGGCCTTTCAATTGAAATTTTATTTTCAGAAAGAGAAAAAAGTCGCACGGGGCAAGGTTGGGCGAACAGGGTGGGTGGGGAATTTTTTGGCTGAATTTTTCAATTCACTACAGACAGCTATGCGATTCTGTTTCTGGTCGCTGTTCAACAGTCTCGGTACGAATTTTGCAGCAATGCGTCTCATGTTCAAATTGTCCAACAATCATGTCATATGGGTCTGGCAACGCCAGACCCATATGACATTTGTACGACTGCACAAACATCATGGTATGTTTGTCTAAGATCTGCAACAATAGCCTCTCGCACTTTCGCGATGTTTTCCGGTGTTGCGCTTGTTGATGGTCTTCCTGAACACTCATCGTCATCAACTGTTGTTCGTCTATCTTTGAATCATTTGTACCACAAAAACGTTTTACTTTTACTCATAGCATTGTCACCAAATGCTTCCACAAGCATGTGGAAGCATTTGTGGAAACCAGTTTTTTTAAGCATGAAGCAAAATTTGATGCAGGTTCTTTGCTCTTTAAAATCTGCCATTTAGAACTTCGCCGAAGCAGTAAAACACAATGTTACACAACACCGCACGAAAGTCAACAATGCAGCCTCTCACCGTCACAGCTGTTGGAACACTGATTCACAAAGAATACTGTTAGCCATATCTAGCGGCAGCAGGTCGTACCAGCAATGATTCGCGTGCAAAATTCAAATTCCCCGAACTTTTGGGTAGCACCTCTTGTGATCTCATAAAATAAATTTTAACTTTATCTACCAGTGCTTACCTGAGATTATAAGAACTGAAGACAGAACTAAAAAACAATTTGATACTTCTATTTGATAATTTACATTAACAGTGTAAGAAGACAATAAAAATACATAAACTCAGTAAATTCCTTACACAGGTTATAAATATATCTGAATTATTAGTTGAAACCAAACTCATGGTCACCATTCTTATATGCATGTAGATTAACTGAAAAATTAATATAGCTCAAAATATATTATCCAATTTACTTCTATTAATTGATGCATACAGAAGTTTAAACCTGGAAGGAAAAATAATACTGAGAGGAGTAAAATTTCTTTGTTATGAGCTTTACACATACCAATGTAGTCTTCCATCGCTTTATTAAACAAAATATTCCTGTTCAAACTACAAAAAAATCCCTTAAAAAATAAAAAGAAGTACGATAAATCAGATTGCAAAAAAAAATATTTAACTGATGAGATTCACTTTTTCCATATTTTGCTTAACTTTCAAGAAATAATGAAATACATAAATCGTAAAAGCAGAATTTTAAGTTGTTTAAAAGTTGAACCAAAGATCAAAAATAACAGCGTACACCATAACAATTGGATCAGTAATTAAATATACGATAAAACATACTGAATAAGAAAGAACTGAGACTGAGGACTATACTGTTTGGTGGCAAAGAGGAAGTGATGGATTAGACAATATTTTATTTTCATTTCATTCAATAATTAAATGAATATGCCATCCATTTATCATTTCAATTATACATTCCATTTCACCATGCAAGGCAAAAATCCATGATTCAGATGAATGGATGAAGTGCAAAAAAATTCATGACATGTGGGGAGGGAGGATGGAAAAGAAAAGCTAGTGATGCGTGCTGAGTTACTATTAAGCAGTCCAAGGCTCATTTCAATGGGTTGTAGCAAATTGTGTTGTAATATAAGTAACTAAATAAAAGTTAGTCAGCGTAACGTTTTAGACCTATTTACCCATTATCCTAAATATTTTCTTTTTCATTTCAAACAGCACTGCTATGGGTGAAATTTCCCCAGAATGTAATTCCATACATTAAGTGACTAGTATAACAAACCAAAAATAATTTTTCCTAGAAACTCAATTTAGATATAGTAATATTTTGTAAAAAAATTGAATTTATTATGTGATTTATTAAAACTACAGAATATCTTCAACATATTTGCCAACATTACATTTAACACTGATACCATTAACAGTTCAATTTAAAATGAAAAGACTACAGCAAACTACCAACCCAGAATTACATTGAGAAGTCATACTACATCATTTGAAGGAAATAAATAAATTAAAGAAAATGCAGTCAATATAATGAATGGTTTCAACAGTTTCTGGCAGACAATTTTGATTATTCTTTATGTTGTTTTCTATACTGATGAGGCATAGTTCTACTTATCAAGGTATGTGCACGGACAGAACTTACATTCATAGTCTACCAACAACCTATATGCTGTACATAGTATTCACCTACATGACCAGAAGATTGGAGTGAATAGCAATATTCAGGAAAAGAATAGTTGGCCCGATATTCTTCACAGAGACAATAAATTCATTCAGCTCATTATTGTGAGATCATTCACCAGTTATGATTGATATTTTGTATTCAGGAAGAATAAATCAAAGATTTAATTAAAACAATATTTACTTTAAATAAGTTATTGTATATAGACTTCTACTATTCATCAATTAACAATGTAAAAACTCAGTAAATTTCACTATAAATACTGTACAAAAAAGGAATAAAAATATTTAACTAGTTAATTTTTCTAAAACTGCAGTAAACTATACACACATTAAATTAATTAATAATATGATATATATATATATATAAAACAGAATGAGGAAAATAAAAAGATCAATATAAAAAACAAAACTATTACCTTCGGTTTTTGAACCAGAACCTTTATTATCAGGTTCAAGAGGAAAGATTTCCCTGCAACAAAAAAAAAACATTTTAGTTATTCATAAATAAATAAAATAAAGCCTACCAAATGCTACAAGAAATTAATTTCAAAGCTACTGAGCATAATGTTTGGAGCAGTTGTCATATTCCAGCCACACACTCACATTTTATTCTTGTTTGTCTGTATACAGAATACTAAATAAACCAAATATTGATTTCCAAATAAGGACTGGTCTCTTATTGCTCCTTCAGAAGACTCAATTATTCAACCAGAGCTCATCAACTCTAGAGCAATAGTTGAATAGAGATCAGTCTGTACTGTCATATGCAAAAATTGATGGAAGCCTTAAACTTACATACCACATTTAATGCCTGGTTCATTCAAGACACTTAAAAACTCTTTTTTAAGTATTTTGTGAAAGAAATGTGTAAATTTCAAGGGGAAATTTGAATCATGTCTAATGAAATTAAGGTTCTGTTACTAACAGATAACACCATAAGCCGTAGTTGTTAACAGTTATAATACCAGGTAAAAATATTCCTTCTTTAAACTATTGCTCTATTAGTTACAAGGTAATTCATGCAGTTTACCAGTACATGAGTGCAACAAAAGGCAGGAACATCCATGCGTCAGACAAGTTAAAAAGATTATGAATAAATAAACAGTACCAACATGGGCTTGCCTTCTATTAAATAAAATCTATGAAAATAACTAACATAATTTTAACTCTTTAGTAAATTGTGTTTTCTAGTAACAACCAGAACTTCACAAAAGAAAATTTAACAAATGACAGTAAATATAGTTTATAGTGACGTCAGATCTACTGACATATCAGATATAGTGACCAAAAACTTGTATCTTGGTTGGTATGGTATGCTGTTAATACATAAATACAGTATGTATATTATTTATAATTACATCAGTTGTAGTGACATATCGGTTATTATGATTTATTTTTTCTACTGCAATACAACATTTTATCGCTTAAAATGATGGACACAAGTGACTTGTCAGTAACGTCGTTTATCTACATTGTAGCTATAGAAATAATTTGAGACTTAAAATGAGTTACCTTTTCCTTTTTATCTGCATATATACTATAGTTCTTGTCTTTCTTATCTTCTTCCTGTACCAGATTATTGTAAACTGAAGTGGCCACACTCAGTTGTTATTAATCTTTTGCTGTGAGCATATCACATTGTACAGGAACAGTATTTTATTTTATGTATCCTGTGTAATTCATTTAATAGTGATTAAATATACCTTCCTTTGTGAATGAGAGTCCTATTTACAACTACTTTAAATATAACCGATTAAATGTTTATTAACATCACTTAATCATTAACAGATGTTTTCCAATAAAAAAATAGACTTCTATTATTCTCCTTGCATTAACTAATGACCTGCGGGATATCAATTTTACAAACACAGTGGAATCTGTAACTCTTATGATCCACTTTATATCATCAGAAATATTTTTAAGAGTAAAACTTTCTATATGAACAGGAAACCAATTCAGAAAATCCAATTTGAAAAGTTGCATAAAAAAGCCATAAGAATGTCACTTATTTGTCACAAACACTTTTAATAAGCAATAAATAAAAATAAATTACCTAGAAGAAAACCTATCGCTTTTAATTTCTTGGGGATCACGTTCGACAAGTGCAAGGAACCCAAATCCGAATTTGGCAACAGTCTCCCTCGCATCTAAACAAGGGAATGCAGAATCCACTTCACCATCATCTTCTGCTATATACAAACTATAATAATCCACACTTTCCCTATAAAAAAAAAACCACAAAAATTAAATTAAGAAACTTTAGAAGAATTAACTTAAGAAAAAGTGGGATTAATAATTACACTACAACAATGAAACACAAAAATACAAAATATTATTGCTCACAGTACAGCTACATAAATTTCAAAATGGCCAGTACACTTCATCCTACCAATATACTAAACAGGAAGAATTCCTCAATATATATATATATATATATATATATATATATATATATGTGTGTCTGGTTCTTGTTCTACCTAATTCAAGAAATATGGGTATTCACTATTCTATGCTACTAAATCTGTTCATGTCCTTCTGGAATATAAACTTCAGTTAACTACAACTGGATACATACTTAATTCTTCATACTGTACTAATTCATGCTTTCTATCCTGTTCATAAGGATTCTCTATCTTCCATCCACCTCTTTTTAATAATAAACATTATTTCTTCAGTTAACCTTTTCCTACTCATTTCATGACAGATCTACACCACTTAAAACTATCTTGATTTTAACCCTATTCTCTTGTTTCAGAAACTTCTGTTTCCAGTGATACAATAAACTCAAAAAAGCAAAAAAAAAAAAACAGTATTTCTCTTTATCATTAAAAATATGCAAGATCTTGAACTGATTACATACAAATTTCCCTTAAGGAAAAATAAAAGACTATTAAAATATAAACTATAAGTTTATTGCAAATAGAATGTATTAGAGAGTAGTAGTAGCATATATAATGAAACATTTTTTTTCAATTTAATTTAAAGACTAAAAACAAGTTAAATATTATGTTACAGCAAGGTACAATTCTGGAGTAGATAGATACTTTATTAAGCAATTAAGTCATTATGTTTACATCAACACAATTATATAGGGTTGTTAAAAATTGTATAACAATACTAGTTAACTGATTTGGGACATTAATATAAGTAGAAAAGTTCCTATAAACAAATGTTTGGAAACACTTTTGAAAATGACAATTCCACTTAATTTAATCATGATTAATTAATAACCATAATATGGAAAAGAAAATTGAGACTGTGCTAACAACTGATTAACCAATGACAAGGGTTTTGTCCATTTACTGCTTATATGAGATAACAGTATAACAATCAAGTTTGCTTTCTTTATTTATTTGTTTTTCTAACAAATTTTTTTCTCTTAATTTTGGTCCCAAGAACTTATGTACAATTTCATTTTATCAATGGAGCAGAAATTAGGGTGAAATATTTCACTAATTATAACTATAACAAGAACAAACCACTTTGGAACATACACTTATAGGCTCTTTTGCTTACATTAACATTACATGTTTGCTTACATTAACACCAATCAGCTACTAAAGTGTTAGCCTGCAATTTTGAACCACCTTCATAAAAACATAGTTTCTTTGTATGTTTATCTGTCTGAAGTAACCATAAAAACTACAAAACCAAAATGAAAAATCCCTACACTGCTTACTTCTTTTCAAGTATCATAGGCTATACAATAATTATATAACTCCCTTGTACCCCTCAAATTTCACCCCCTTTAGTATCCTTTGTGATACTACGGAATCTGGTTATATGGGTACTATCACTAAGTTTGAAAACATTCAAAATTTATGTAAGTCCCGTCAGATGTCCTCAAATTTCATTGTAAGTTACTAAACATTGATTCTCCAACCTTTTCATCCACTGCCCACATTGAGAATCAAATATTTTCTAGCGTCCCCTAACATTTTTAAACTTACAATCTGTTAAAAATAATAATTGCAGTTGCTGTTTTTACGATGCGTTCTTAAAAACAGCAGTTGTGTAACCATTCTAAATTTTGTAGGTTACAAACAATATATATTATGTCATAACGAAAAAAGTTTCAATATTTTAAAACGTAGTCAATATTCATTTGGCTTAGCTGATATTAAAAACAGAAAATAGGCAAGATAGTATTATATTATTTTAATAGTTAAATAAACGTAATTAGTTTGATAAGAAATTGTATTACATTTTGTGTTTTGATGTCTGACATGGTCTGGATAGCCTGACAGTGACGTCATCGTGGGCTGGTGAGAGCATATACATTCTCAGAAAAAAGTGTGTACGTGCATAAATACGAACGGGCATCTGGTGGGGGAAGCCAGACTGACATTCTGTGTTTCGGGGCTAGTGTGAATTTAGCAGTCATTAAGTGGAGACGTGTTTTGAGTTGGATCGCACGGAAGTGGTGATGTGTTCTTTGTTCGATGAGACAGGACAGTGAGACTGGGTAAATAGGTGTATTCGATGCGAGGTCATCATTATTTTTATATGTGCAGGAAAGTACCTTACGTATATGAAGAGAAAAATTAATGATAATATATTTTTTTAAATATAACAGACGAGTAGTGTGGAAATGTGTTTTCTATGATTCCATATATATGATTCAAAATATATGATTCCATATAATTCTGATATAAATAATATATCAGAAATAATATATATGTTTAACTAATGTTAAAAAAAGTTATTTTTTTGTATTATTGTTAATTTTTTTATTTTTAATAATATACATGTAATCAGACTACATAGCCCTAGTACATTTTTTCGTTGTTCCCCCCTTAATTTGAATTGTTTTGTGATTGAGCTTTTATTTTATATTGATTCACTTGAGCTATTCAAATTTAAATTTTTTTTCTTTTTTCATTGGTATTAAGCTCGCAATTGCAATTATTGTTTTTAAACGTGGCATATCCTATTTCAGAGTTAAAACTTCATTTTAAATGAGAGCAATTAGAATAATGCATATTTAATCATATTTCAAAGTATATACTGTCAAAAAGTAGAGTATTCAAGCTTTAATTTTTTTTTATTCATCTCTAAGCCTTTTTTGGTTGCCAAGTAGTTTGAATACAATCATTTTTTTCATAAAATATAGGTATCCCTTTAATTTTTTGTCTTAGTGTAGTAGACATTTAATTTTAATTTGAAATAACAGGAAAACATCATTTTTGCCTTTTTTTAAATCAGCCATCACCTTCCTAGGCCACTTGAAAGCCCCCAATTTTCTGTGGGCCTTCTACCTCCTCCCCCACCGAAGGGCTCCAGCATCCTCGGGGGGGGGGGGGGCGCGTTATCATCCACTTAGAGAACGACTGGATTAAACAATGCTAAACTCACCTTTTCTTTTAAAGGAAATTAACTCTAACTTCAGAAAAAATAAAAATAATATATAGGAGAAGAAATTCAGGCTCCAACCTACAGCCCCTTAAAAGATAAAAGATTTAAAAATACAGCCTTTTTGCTTTGCTGATGAAAAGTCTGTTAATGGAAATAATTATCACATTAAATGACTATTGTATTCCTTGATCAAATGAACTCAAAAATGGACATCAAATTAATTTTCAACCAATGGTCTATCCCCACATGTATTCATTAACCAGACGCTGAATAAAAAAATTGCAGATATATAACTGGGAAGGCCTTATACCCTGACCTACAAGAAGTCTGGAGCTAACCCTTCATGATTTTTTCTTGCAGGGGATAATTAAAAACACTGTTTACTTACAAAAATTATATGACCTAAATCACTAAAAGGTAAGAATTAAAGAAGCAATCACAAACATAAAAGAAGAAATGTTACACTGTGTTTGGGAAGGAAACTAAATATCAATTGGACATTTGCTGAGTGATGAAAGGTGTGCTGCATATTGACATTTATTAATCATGTAACAAAGTACATCTCATTAATTGAGATGAAAATTTTGACAAATATAGTAATATCTGTAAGTATTTTTGTTTTTATTTAATACATGCGTAAGTTAATACTTCATTCTTTTATGATGACTCTGTACACTATTTATATAACTACAAGGGTCATTCAATAATTAGACAAATAGCTGTGAAGGCGAAACAGTTGGTAAGAGGGTTATAATACCTTCAAAACAGTAAGTTGATAACCATGTAACCAACATCAGCTGTTCGAGTACAATTTTTTTTTATAACCTCATTTTATGAAGTAAAACAGAGGCGAGTCATCTCGGAAGTTTGCAAATTAGTTGAACAGCGAGCAGTTTTTTGATTTCAGAAGCTAAAAAAATGGTTAACATTTACTTTTGTATGACCAAACAACATGGACAAAATTGTATGAACCACAGAGATTTTTGCAAGTGGGCAGAAAAATTTAAAGACAGTCAAACTTCAATGACTCACAAGCACCATTCTGGATGTCCAATTGAAGTTTCAACTCCAGCATTTGACTCACACAGACTCTCTCGTCATTAATGAATAACAGTTGATATTATTAGTATTACAAGTGTTAGTATAGTTCATAATATTATTACCAACAAGCTTAAGTAACATAAAACAATGCAAGATACAAGGTACAAAGAATTGACACATCACCATAGGAGACAGGACTTCGCATGGGCACAGAACTAAAACAACAGTACAAATAGAAAGGTGATGCTTCTTTTTTTGGACAGTGATCTAAACTGTGATGAGACATGGATTAATAACTCAAAAAGACCGGGATGGACTGGAAGCACTCAAGTTCAGCTGTCAAGAAAAAAATTCTGAATCTGATTATCAGCAAGAAAAATCATAATTTTTTGGGATACTAAAGGCTTAGTTTTTGTCTTTTTTTAGATCAGCGAACAATAGACAGCACATACTGCTGTGACATGCTTATCCACAAAGTGAAGCCAGCAGAGTTGAAAACCTACCCTGGATCTTAGCACAAAAGTATCATGTTGCTTGACGATAATGCCCAGCCATACAGCCTTACAGCTTGGGTAATTTGAGTAACCATCAACAAACTGCATCAGAAAGTAGTATCTCACCCTCCATATAGTCTTGACTTTGCGTCATTGGATTTTCACTTCTCTTTCTTTTTCTGTTTACCCTCTAGAAGCACCATAAGATATTACTTCAGAGTATGAATGAGAATATGTATGAATGTAAATGAAGTGACGTCTTGTATAATCTCAGGTCGAAAACTCTAAGATGTGTGGTTAATTGAAGCCCAACAACCAAAGAGCACCAGACTATGAACCTTTATCTACAATCTAGTATTCAAATCTGTATAAAAGTAACTGCCTTTACTAGGATTTGAACCAACTTTGAAATCAGTATTTTTCAAGTGAACATCAGGATTTTCACATGTCTGATCCACTCAGAGATGTTGTATGAAGGATAAAGGCTATAATGTTAAGAAAATGTACTAAATTGTTTCCAATAACACAATAAAAACTTCTTTGTAAAAGGCATAAATAAACTGATTCAGAGATGGGACAAGTGCACTAATGTTATGTTGTAGTATATTATGCAGAAAAATGAAAAATATGCCACATTGATTATATGAACTACTTTAGTTCCAGAACAATTTGTACCTTTAATTACTAAATGACCCTCGTATATCATGCACTTAACTAAATTACAATTTGTAATATAGATTTGTCATAATCCAATTCATAATCATGCCTATGTAGAAATGATTAATATTAACTGTAACAACTTGTACAGTTTGGTTAAATAACTTAAAACTCTACCAATAATATTGGTGGAATCAGTATTATAAAATTTATATAAATAAAATATCTCTTTTTAATTTTACTAATTTCCAAGATTTCTAAATTATTCTCAGTTAGTTATTGAAGACTGGAAATGTTGGTAATAATAAAGATATGTCTAATATCTATTCTATTTCATGGAAAAGTACAATCTATTAAAAAGAAAAACAGTTATTCAATATGGTAATCATTGAATAAACAGTAATCATTAAATATTTTATTAGTAACGTTCCACATAATAAAATAATATAAATAATAGGTCTAGTTTTCATTATTTATCATACCATAAGTAACAAAGTTGTTAAACAACAAATTACAATAGTTAATATTTACAATATTTAAATTACATTTTAAATATATACTTACTTAAGAACAGTATCGGCATGTTCAATAGTGCATCTCCAACAAACAAGACCAATGAGGTCAAGAACTCTAGCAGTTGCAATAATAACAACATGCATAGGATAACCACGTTGCTTTTGATCCAACATTGTTAAGTAGATACCATATCTCTTTGTAGCAACACCTACTTGAGCCTATTTGAAAATAAGAATTATTATAAAAATAAACTACTACTAGAATAAAGAATAATTATGAATTACACAAATTAAAAACCATCAAAAAACAAATCAAATAAATTAAAATATCATAAAAATATTTTTCTTAAAGCTCTCCTTATCTTTTATTAAGTAAGTTATATTGTGCTCATGTCATACTCCATGAATTGTTTTTAACAACAATTTTTTTAATTTTCCATACTTCCCAAAATCTATTTAAAATGTATGTCATTTAAAAAAAAATAAATATAAATTTATTATTCACAGTTATTTGTTTATTATTTTCAACAAATAAACCTTAAACAAAAGTAATTTTTGTTTTCTAACTATAGAAACTGCTTGTTCAAATTTACTCTGTTACCTGTACCCACTGTAAATTTAGAGAACAACTGACAATTATGATATGCCTCAATGAAATTGTTATTATAAAATTTTATTTAGAAACTTTTGCTTTTGAAACATTTTAAGCATGTTTGAAAAGAGTGTAATTTAAATTTAATAAAAAATTCCCGAAATATTTATTTTAAAAATATAATTTTTAAAATCTCAAAGTTCATATAAAAGAAATAATTGTATGATAATATAATAAACATTACATAGCCTCATGTCCATAAGAATGAACAAGGGATCTTCTAATAAAATGCATACAACATGAAGATGTGATATAATGGGTGGGTGGGGGGATTATAACGTAAAATGATAAAGAGAGTGTAAGAACAGTCTATAATTACATAATTTTTTTAACATTCATCACTGCAGTAATCAACAAATAGAATATATATATATATATACTAGCAGTCCGTCGCAGCTTCGTGTAGTAGTAAAGCTTTTTATTTTGTTTTTTAATCAAGTAACCAGAGGCAGGTGCAACTCTTAATACCTTCACACCCCTTAAAAAAAATCATAATTAAAAAAAATTTGAAAATGGTTTTTAAATATTTATGAGAGTATTTGCAATCCCAAGTCTATTGAATATCTCGTTTAGTATGGTTGGGATTGGAAAAATTTACAATCATTGTTTACATTTTTTTTACCTGTCTTCACCCCCTTTCATGGTCGAAATTCAAAAATCTAGAAATTAGTTAATTCACTTGAAGATTACACTCAAGGTTGATTTCTTCATTTGTTACCGAGAAATTAAAAAAAATTGTAGGATTTCAAAAAAAATTCAAAAATCCCATTTTAACCTTTAAAACTTGGAATTTCAAAAATCTTGAAATTGGTTTTAGATGTTTATATGAAGATTGTACACACACAAAAATCAAGCTGATATCTTCATCTGTTACAGAGAAATTTAAAAAAAATAGTAAATTTCATTGTTACTCCATTTACCCCTTTAAACTCAGAATTTCAAAAAATTTTTCTTAGTGTGCTGTTACATCAAAAGAAAATGTATACAAATTTTCATCAATTTATCTGCAGTGTCTTTGCTTGACATTGATTATGAATCACTCACGATATGCTGTCTTCAATTTCAGTAAGATTTCTATTGAAAATATTTTTATTGGAAAATATCTTGTCTTCAATTTCAGTAAGACTTCTATTGAAAATATTTTTATGGGAAAATATCTTGGAAGTGGGTCACTGTAAGAAAGGAGCATGAGAATTTAGCGGCTTACCACCTAGCAGCCCGAATGAGAAGGGCAGCACCATAACGAATTATTTATTACTTACACGTTTTAATAAATAATTTTTCATTTTTAAATAACTGTGATCTGTTTGTTAGATTGACAGAGTATCTGATTCACCCCTATGATTCAGTATGAATTTTGAAAATCGGAGGATTGTTTGCAGAGATATTATAAGAGTACTCCATTGCACCTACCAGAACAGCACCCTGTGGGGAACGGTGTTTGTTACCAATTGATGGTGATGATCGGTCTAGCCCCCCATCAGGTGCTTGCATACCTCACCACTCTAGCCTCACACACAGTCCTGATGGGAAGCCCATTATTGTTAAACAGAAATTTTTTAAATGTATTTAATATTATTTTACTTAATATAAATTAAATTCTATTAATGTTATATTATTCATTCAATTGATTCAAATCACACACTTCAAACATGCTCACACAGTGATAGTGAATCACAGTTCACAGTAATAATAGTACAGATATATATGGGGGATATTTCTAAAGTAAAGACCGCTGGGAAAGTTCTCTCCTTAATGTTGGCAAACCTGTGTCATTCATGACCACGCTGGTAATGTAAACACTGCATTGTTGTATGTAAGTTGTCACATTGTAGTATCTTTGATTACATGTGAGTTATTACGTTATAAAATGATTAGGAAAATCGATGTTGCCACTGACTGTGAAGTATGTGGTCATACATTTTTTAAACCATCAGGCAGTTGGTTGTTGTGTATGGTGATAATGTAATGAATGAAAGAAAGGTCTGAAAATGGTGTGAAAGGTTTAGAAATAGCAGAATTAATGTGCATGATGAACATTCGGGAAGGCCCTCGATAATCACTGAGGAGTGTTGAAACGCGTTGATGATGAAATCAGAAAAGTTCATTGCTCAATGATTTCTGACCTGGCCCTTCTTTTTCCTAATGTTTCAAGAGCTATTACTGGTCGCATTGTTCATGATCATTCAGAAAGGTTTGTGCACATTGGGTGCTGCACGTCTTAATCAAACGTCACAAAAATATCCGAATGGGATCTGCATTGGAATTTTTTATGCGTTAACACAGAAAAAAGGTGATCAGTTCCTTAATTCAATTGTTACTGGTGATGAAACATGGATTTTGTATTACATGCTAGAGAGAAAACGGCAGTCAAGTGAATGGCATCATCCTAAATCACCAACCAGACTGACAAAGGTCAGCTACAATCTTTTGGGATTGATTTGACATACTGCTGATTGATTTCATGCCATATGGAACGATTATAAATGCAGAAGCCTACTACGAAACTCTACATAAGTTACAGCATTAAAAATCGGTGATATGGGCGACTGACCGATGGTGTCATCCTGCTACATGATAATGTACATCCACATGTTGTGGGTCCAACACATGATTTACTGAGAACATTTGGATGGGAAATTTATGATCACCCACCATATAGTCTGAGCTTAGCTCCTTCCGACCATTTGTTTCAGAAATTGAAAGAATTTTTAAGTGGTAATTAATTCACAGGTGACGATGAACTTAAAAATCCTGTTAATCAGTGGCTAAATGGACTGGCAGCAGAAGAATACAACAAGGGTATACAGAAGCTGGTGTATCGCTACAATAAATGTCTTAATTCACATAACGATTACGTAGAGAAGTAGTATAAGGTATGTAGTTTAAGAGAAATAAAAAATATTTAGAATAAATTTTTTTACAATGAAATGGTTTTTACTTTAAAAATAACTTCTCATACATTTATACAGAGAATCGACCACAAACAGCTTGATAACCACCTAGGACTAAACTTGATTTATTATTTAAATATTAAAATAACACTATAATGGTTTAATAGTTCAAAATAGTTTAATAAATATTAAAAGGATTCCATATTTAAGTCATATAAGTAAATGTGAAAATTATTAAAGTAACATTTAATTAAAAAACTGATATTCACTTTTTACCTATTCAGACATTCTTACATATAAGATAAGTAGATAAAAACAGATATGCAATGTTTCCAGCTTACACTTCATCTCAATTTTTGTTTTTTACTAAACTCATAACCAATTGCTCCAAAAGTATAATAATGTTATACTTAAACTAATTTTTAAAGACTTAATAAAATCTTTTTTAAAAAGAAATTCATTCATTTCTGAAAAAAAAAAAATTGGTTTAAATTTGATGATGAATTAAGAAAGGTTAGTTGGAAATCTTTTACCACCAATACTATAGGTACTTTACTCCATAGCTGATTGGTCAGTATTATGTATATATATATATATATATATATATGACCATTATCAAAAGAAAATCTTATTAAGACTTTCTGGAGACAATAGAAACAAATTAATTTATATGATGCAGTGTGCCTACTGCCAAAACAATGGGAAAATATAACTACAACAGTAAAAAATTCATTTCAACATAATGACATTATAAACCAAAGTGAACAATACACATGAAGAAGATAACCTTCCAGAAAGCAAATGGATCAAACAGTTCAACACTGCTATCGTTTTAGGAAACAATTAAAATCGTTAGAAAATAGACTATAATGTTCTAAATTAATTCAGCAGTCTTTGGCTGCTGAAGTAGATGAAAGTATTCTCTTGCAGAATTAAGATGAGGAAGGAAGTAAAAAAGACAGTGAAACTGAACCAAGATATTGTCACTACCAAATAAATAAGCATTAGATGCTATAATTTAAATGAGGCTTTACAATGGTGAATCATAAATACTAAAAATAAAACTGAAGATATGTACTAAAAATCAATACACAAACAATTAAAAATTATTAAATATTTTAGTTAAACAAAAGATTTTATTGGGATTTTCAAAACTGTTTATTTTGACAACGTATTGTGCAATATAACCGAGTAATTTTTACTGAATACAGCAATTTTGTAGTGTGATTTTGCTTAATGCTACATTGTGTATAAGAAAAAACTACATTATTATTAGAGGAAATAATATCAGCATGTGTTTTCATTTCTGTTAGAGTATGTGTTTCATTTGCATAATGAAAGTTTGTATTCAAGTTACTTTACATTAAAATTCTGTCTCAGTACAATTATAGCAGTGAGAGTTGTGTGTATATATATATATATCTCATATATTAAATATTACAAAAATATTTTTAAAATTAATCTGTAACAAGCAAATGCACAGTATACAATAAGTAGTAATTCAAAAATAAATACACATAGAACAATCAACTGATTATTTATTTACACGAGTAAATGAGTAGAGAAAGTGTAGTAATAGTAAAAGGAAAATGGAAGGGGAAAAGTATATATTCAATGATGAATGCCTTGAACTAAAATAAAATAGTCAATGCTTTTTGAACAATGCAGTAAAGAACTCTGATTAGGTATTTTTTTTAAATGTTTTGATAAGTGTACTAACAATTATTAGAAAAGTGATTAAATCAAATTTAACTTTTGCACCTTGCATGCACCTTTGTTAATGGTTATTAAGATTTTTTAACACAGTCTCATTTCCCTTTTTAGTTCTTATTTTATAAAGCATTTTTATTTTTTCTTCTAACTGTAGGCCTTATTGCACAACTTGTATTAATTTTACAATTTATTTCTGTGAATAGCCTGTTTCATTTTATTTTGTTTTTATAAATTCTTTATCCAGTCTTTACTTTGTATTATTAAAAGTTTTATTTATAGTTTCAAATACTACTAAGAATATTTCTTCTACTTCCTACATCCTAAATGTCACTTGTTTCAATGAATTATTTCCTTTGCAAGACAATTTTATCAATCTAGTTCTCTCAAATGTAGCACTCACTCTTTTTCTAGATCTTTCCGTTACTTTGTTAGTAGCTTATCTATTAAAATGAAATATGAATTCTATGGCTATGAGAAGATATTATGGAAGATATTATCGTACTTTTCAGGCAAAGGTCATCTGTTTTTTCCTGATAATTTTGTTTCTCCTTCCTTCTTTTCTTATTTTTGTTTTTATTACATCCATGTTGCTATGTTCCATTCAGAACAAGTTATTCCTTCCTATCGTGAAATGATCTTTTAACCTTAAAGTTTTTTATATTAAAGTTCTTTGACTTTTTTTTAAATTTATTAATAATGTATTAGAACTGCATACTAATATCAAATCAAGTAAGATGTATAGAGGAACTTGTGAATGCATAAAACTAAAATAATATTTAAAAGTCAAACAAAATAATAAATCTAATTAAGTATGTCATTTTTAATTTGAAATGTAAATAATGTCAACTTTAGAATTAAGAGGTAGTTGAAAAATCTTTAATTTTTTTAATTTTTTAAAATTCTTTTTCACAGCGCAGTGTATTTTTTGAAGTGCAACTCTTTTTTAGCTAGCCTATTTGTGCTTTTGGTCTTTGATGAATGCGCTGTTGTACTCCATTTTATAAAGTGAAAATTGCTTAATGTACTTCTTGAGTCTTTATTTTTTAAAGTCTAGGGCTAACTTAATATAACAGGAAAACATGTAAACCCTGCCTAAATTGCCCGTCCATTAAAGCTATTGAACTAGCAGTCTGCCTGACAACCAACCTTGCATCACTTTATTTGTATCTGCACGAATGTGTATGGACAAAAATTATATATATATTTTTTTTGTTAGAAGTATATATATATGGCTCAGTAAAGAAATCAACAGGAAACCACTTCACTTCTCACTCTCCTAATAAAGAGTAGCATACACGATTTAGTTAAAAAATTGTGTACAATAGGTTCAGTTTCAAATGCAAAATGAAAAGGCAACCTTCCATTAGGACTCAAAAGGCTATTGCCAATACTGAAAGGAGAATTACTGCCTGTCCAGATAATGCCATTTTTTTAAGAATTCTATGCGCAATTAACGGATAATGAAAAAGAATACAGCTTCTTCCAACAAGATGGAGCAATGTGCCACACATAAAACGTTTCACTGAATTGTGTTCATACAGCTTTCACAAATGAATAAGCTATCAGCAGAGGACAGTGGCCTCCACATTCCCCAGAGTTGTCCACTTGTGATATTTTCCTTTGGGGCTACTTAAAAGAGAGAGTTTATGCATCTAATCCCCACAATATTGATAAACTGAAGGTGAACATTCAATGAAAAATCAACACAATTGGCAAAGTTTTGCATCAGACAACTCTCAATATGATCAGTTGAGCAAAAAAGTGCATCGATGATCAGGGTGGTCATTTTGAACATCTTTTGTAACAATAAAGTAAATAAATGCAACATTTAAATTATGTTGTATGTTTTTTTTAAAATTTAATCTATCCATATCATTCATAAAATTTCATTCCAACATAACCTACCAATTCTGCAACAGTTAAGTTATGGGTTCAGTTTTATGTTACTCACCTATAGAAAAGGTCTTTCTAAAGTTGCAATGATGCATAATCTTTTTAATAATAAGCATTTTAATTACTTACCAATTAATAAAATTTAAGTAATGATTTGATTTTTATAAAAAAAATAATGATAACAGAAACTTCACAGTAATTATTCTAATGTAATTTTTATTTTTTGTAACTTAACCACCTTTAAAGGGCTTATAGTTTTACTTTTTTTATCATTTTAAAGACTTAAACTATTGTACCAGCACCCTTTTATATTGTAAACTTTACATTTTTGTTCTATTTTAATTTTTATTTAATTATAATTAAACACCCTAATATTAGTTTTGATTTTTTATTTTATCTGAATTCTGGAAAAAATGTTTTCTGATCTTAAGCAGATTAAATTTGTCACTCCCTTTTCCTTCTTCTTCAATATGGCACATGGATACTGATATATTAATCAAAATAGTAATTAAATCTAATATGTGACATCATCTTACTGTAGGCTAGTGTAAATGCAAGTGGCACTAGAAATACTTATGGCTTTATGACATTTACCTTAGGCCAAGCCAACACACACTCCTTAAGAAAGCATATTTTTGCACAATTTTAGTTTAATATAATATAATACACTAAGAAATAGTAGTAGTACCATCTAAACATTACAGTGCAGCCACTGCCAAATATTGACATAGACTTACATTGCCATCATATTTAGCGTATTCTTGGAAAGGATTTTGTGGCATATATGGATAATTTTCAAGCTGCTTGACTAGAAGACTCTGATTTCTCACACCATCATCAGCCTTCTTTTTCTTCTGTCTAAAATTCTTCCTTTTAAATAATTCTTTCTTCTCTTCATCTATAAAATAAAATTTATCAATAATTTAATTTACTTATTTTGTTTATTGATCAAATAAAATTATCATTAAACATATTTAACAAAGTCTTCAAGTAAATTTAAAAATATAAGGATCTACGCTTTGAAAAAGAGGTGAAATAAAAAGAAAAAGTTAAAAAGGTAGAACTGGATAATAATCAAAAACTTTCCAGTTGCATCGGTTTAAAAATTTCAATGATTGTCATATAATTTTAAATTTTCAGCTATTAATATGAAAATCTTTATTTTACATAAATTGAATTTTTTCACACCTTATTCACACTAATACATTTTTTAAATCCTACTGTACTAAAGGACATTTGTATGTGTGTCTGTCTGTCTGTGTCTGTCCCCCTTAGTTTAGAACATAAAACACCAGTAGTCTGACTGATGTCATTCCGTACAACAATAAGTAATAATAACAGGCACTGGAATGTACCAATCACTAGTGGAAAATCCTGATTTGTTAGTACATGTCTTGTGGTGGTCAGGTGTATACTTGTTATATTATTTATTAAATAGATAAATAAATCAGACCAAAATTTAATCAAATAAATTTCTCTCACCTATCTTTTACAAACACACAAACTCGGTCATAATTCTTAATAAAATAAAATGTTAAAAATAACTTATGAAAACAAGGTGGTTTTTATGTTTTTCTTTTATACTCTCGATTACCCAGTTACCCGGTTATCCAGTCGTTATCTTATTCTGAAATTCAGTTATATATGCGAGACAGTATGACCTATTTTAAAAATTCAAACATCCACCCATACAATTTCATACAATGAATTGAATCCTTAGTTTCCAGTCTCATACCTGATGGTCTACAATACCAATGGTCTCTCAGAAAGTAGTAACCTATAAAATTCACTAATTATGAAGTGAGATAAGGTACGGTACATCCCATTATTACAGGCTGTTAGGAAGCCTTCAGAGACAGACCCTTTACTTAGATATGCTAATGAAGGGCCAGTAGCCTATGTAGTGGGACACCATTTGTCAGGGCAATAACAGGAAAGTACCTGATAGATTATCAGAACAGAAATTGTATGGGATGAATGTTTGGCTGAAGCAGCTCGAAGAAAGGAAAGAGAAATGCATGAGAAATGGAAATTGGCACTGAATTACAAACAACTCAAGTTACAACAGATCCTGATACATAATGGCAAAAGACTATAGGAAAAGAAAGTAAAGAGATAATCACTTTCTTAAAAAAACAGTTAATTATATATTATTACATTCACCAGATAAGGCAATGCACACTTCAAAAGGATGAGCGATAAATAAAAAAGTAGTACATGTTACAGATTCATGTAATTTAATTCAATTATAATTATTTATTTATTCATAAATAATTTTTTTATTCTGATCAGTTAACAAAGAATTTTACAGATCATGTCAATGTATACTATGCCACTAGATGGATAAAAAAAAAATACCTCAACATTTGCCTGGAAGGAACAAGGAAAATTGCGTTAAAATCCTAACCATGGCAGCATTACAAAGTAAGCATAATAAAATAATAATAAATCTTAAAGGCCATATTAATTATTTAAAACGTAATAGAAATAACAATTTTCTAAGACATTAATTGAAAGTTATTTAAGACATATTAATGTACATTTAAAATAAGTTAGTAGGAAGATCTTTTAAATGAACAGGTAATTTATCAAAAATGACAACAGTTCCATAATAAGCTGAAGTATTGTGTTGAGTTATATGAAAACAATTCTTTTGCATGGCTCTTGATATTATTTTTTTTAAGAATAAGTAAGTAACTATTCTTTTTAGCAGAGATTACACATTCATAAAAAAATAACACAAAGTTAAATTTACATAATGTTGGTCTACATCAGTGGTCGACAGACTCATCAGTCAAAAAAGCCGAAGATCAGCAGTACAACAATTAAGATTTCTTTTGAGAGCAAATTTCTTTTCGAGAACCATGTTTTTAGGAGTCAGTTTAAACTAGCTACAGTTATATCAAGTGAGGTAGGGTAAGGTAAATCCTACTACAGGCTGTTAAGAAACCTTTAAAGAGAGACTCTTTACTTAGATATGCTAATGAAGGGCCAATAACTCATGTAGTGAATTGTAGTAAATTTTTTACAGCAATAAAAGAAAAGTAACCTAATAGATGATCAGAACAGAATTTTTTGGGGATGAATGTAATATCATAATAATAATAATCTTATTTACTGACAAAAAAAAACTTATATTAAAATAAAAATATGACACACACACACTTAATGTGAATAATGACCTCGCATTTCCTTTGAATGTTAGGACAAGTCAGATTTGTATGTTGATTCCAGGTTGTCATCAATAAGATGGTTTTTCAATTTACTTTTGATAAAGTTCATGCTTGAAAAGGATTGTTTGCATGAATATATAAAGCCAGAGTGAGAGAACAGCAAATACTAGTTTTTTTAACTGATCATATAAGTCAGGAATACTATTCCAGGTGTTAAAAATTATCATGTCTTCCTTCTCCAGATATTTCAAAGCAGACCACTTTTGCTGTGAACTAAGATCACATTTATTTTTCTCCAATTTTTCCATATCAGCATTAAGGTGTTCAAATTTGAAGCTCCACAATTCTTTGTTTCTTAACTCCAGTAATTGCGTTTCAAACACGCCATTGTCAATATTAATGGGAGAAAACTTCAATTCTGTTACATTAGCACTGAGAGGTTTTTAACAAAGATTTAAAATAATTGTTTTGAAATAACAAATGTCAATTACAGAGTTATTTTCTTGGTAACGTTTCAACAGGCTTGAAAAATGAATTTTTTTTTTCAAAATCTTGGGCATAATTTGTTTTCAAATGAAATGACTTCTTCCAAAACTGAAAAAATTGTGTTTCCTTTCCCCTGCAGTTTACAATTAAGATTATTTAGATGAGATGTAATGTCTACCATGAAATAAAATTTTTGGATCCACTGATCATCTGTTAGTTCAGAATAGTCAACACCCCTTCTCAAGGGGAAATGCTTTAATTTCTAGTAATAAGGAAGCAAAACGTTTAAAATGCTTCCTCTTGAAAGCCAGCATACCTTATTATGCAGCAGAAGATCTGCATATTCACCCTCCATTTTAACTAAAAATTCTTTAAATTGGCAATAATAGAGCTTTAACTACAATTGTGTTGACAATCTTAACACCAATTCCATAATGTAGCAAATTTCTTCTGGAAATGTCTGTACACAAAGCGCTTCTTGATGAATGATGCAATGGTAAACAAGTATCTCATGATTAATTTTTTCCTTCAAAATAGAAACAAAATCTTTTGTCACACGTCATACTTTTTGAGATTCATATTTATAGATGACAATGATTTTACACCTCATTCTCAAATCGTCAAAATTCATCTAGACTTTTTAACAGTCTAAACAGACATTATACTTCAAATGGGAATGTATGTAGGTACAATAAATATTTAGTAAAGGTGACAAAAGCTTAGTATTCTGTTAAAACACTTAACACAGTATGGTGTGGTTTTGTTGCAAGTTAATTTGATCATCCCAAAAGAATTTGTCATCTAATAAAACATCCAGAAATTTTGCTCTACAGCAACAGAAATACTATTATCATTAATATAAATTTTATCCACATGATTCACAATGTTACCCAAGAATCATAATACAACTATTTTATCCATACTTAATGTTAGATAGTTTCTGTCCAGTAAATAATTTTTTTAACTGCGAATAGTATTTTCAAGTTCTTTTAAATAACTACCTTTAGAAACAGTTACATTTGTGTCTGCGCAAAGAGGATAATAATAAATGTTTCAAGATTATTTGAGGCAGAACATAAATAAATGATAAGAAATGCAAGTGACCGAAGACACTTTCCTATGGCACTTCCATGTTCTACTCCTGAAGTGAGAATTTGTTTTACACTTACACTTACATTTATGTATTCTTATCAAAAAATGAAATTTTAATTGTTTGTTTATGGTCAGAAAGGTATGACAAACAATTTATAAGCATTTCCTCTGATAACATAGCTATTGTTTTTTTTATAAGAAATGTACAACTATATCAAATACTTTACAGACACAACAAAAAACTGAAAACAGAGTCTTGTGATAACTAAACTACTTAAACAAGTTCTAAAAGTGGGAAATGGCTGAGTAAGTAGATACTTTTTTCCTATAACCATACTGAAAGTATGTCAATATATCATGACTTTCAAGAAATTATAAAAATCATCACCTTTTCATAATTTCTTTCAAAAACATTAGAAAATATATATAATAACAAAATTGGCAAATAATGTTTTGTAAATTAAAATCAGAACCTTTCTTAAGGAGGAGAATAACAATGCAGGTCTTACGGGAATTGAGAAATACTCCACAGTTAAAAGATTTGTTAATTTTTAATTGCATTTAATTTAATACTTTTTTGATTATACTTCATTTAATTCACTCCTACAACTATAGACTGCCCAATTACATCTATCTATTTGATTTTTCTTTTGCAATGAAAATAATAAAGGGATATTAATTTTTTTTATTTACTTGACATCTCAACAGAATATAACACAGAGTATGGCAACAGCAAGGGCAACAGCATTGGAAATACGTGAACTATGAAAAACATTCTTGGACAATGTGTGGGGATTTAAAACTGGTTGGTATGTTACTTGGTTAACAATCCGGCTACACAAAAATGCCATGTTTCATTTGTGAATGGGACAACTGAGCCAAAGACAAGCACTGGAAGATCACTAGAAGTAACACACTGACCCAAAACAAAAACCCCTCCAATCCCGGTTCACAGAACATAACAAATGTACCACTTATTCAACCAAGCAAGATATTATTACCTTCTCTGCACATCAGGTTCGGATTAATGAAACAGTTCACTAAAGGCCTTCCAAAAAATGGTGACTGCTTCCAGTACTTGGGGCACAAAATTTCTGAAAGTATTTTATGAGAAATTTAAAGAAGGGATCTCTTTGTAGAGCTGCAGATCAAACATTTAATGAATGACAATTTGTCTGAAAGTACAATGAATCCAGTGGATAAAAAGGGCTTGGGTTTTGTTTAAAGTTGTGGCCAACTTTTTGGGTAACAACAAAAATCCAAAGTACAATACCATGGTTAAAACAAAGTAGCAAAGTTTGATGAAATTACGATGTAACATGAATGTGAAGCTTCATTTCCTAAATTCACATACTGACTTAGCAAACCTTGGCAATGTCAGTGAAGAACAAGGAGAATTTTCCTCAAGGACATGAAAAAGAGATACCAGAGTAAGGTGGAATGCAAACATGATGGCTGACTACAGTTTTATGCTAAAAAGAGATGGCACTGGTGAAGCAAGACAATCAAGGAAGAAAAGTTTCAACCCATGCCAGAAAGAACTTCAAGTGACGAAATCAGCAAAGAGAAATTAAATTGTCATATTAGCATTTTTTAAGTTAGTATATACTGTCTACTGTCAATGCAACGCATTGCAATTTTATACAGGGTTACAAAACACACAATCTTTAAATCGAACTAAAATAATAATATTCCCTGTTTAAAAATGTAATTTTTATTTAAAAACTTCAAAAATGATTTGGATAAAAACCTTACGTGATACAGAAAAACTAAAATCAGATTTAAAATCAGCATGAAAAATACTTTTAAGACCACCTTACAGTTGTAAAACAATGTTCCAAAAGTTTGAAAATTTTGCACTGCATAATTATTTGCATTTTCAAGTTTATCTAGTTGAGGAAAACAACAGTTATTTAAAATGTCAAGGCAAACATTTCCTTTGTTGGGGTTTTCAGCAAAGATAAAAGGGAAGCTCAATTACAAGAATTTCCATAAAAACAAATCATATAATAACTTTCGATGTGCTATAGCCTCTTGTTCAAGCTGGCCTGTTTTTCTTCTTTTTTTTTTTGTATAGCCTCCAGAACCACCATAACGTATTACTTTAAAGAATAAATGAGGATGATATACATGAATGTACAAGAAGTGTAGTCTTGTACAATCTCATCTCAATTAACCATTCCTGAGATGTATGGTTAATTGAAACCCAACTACCAAAGAACACCAGTATCCATGATCTATAATTCAAATCCATATAAAAGTAACTGCCTTTACTCGGATTTGAACCTTAGAACTCTCAACTTCAAAATCAACTGATTTGCGATGCATTCACCACTAGAGTAATTAGGTGGGTTGTTCCAGCTGACCTTTTTGATCATTTTTTAATAATTTTGCTTCTATTTAGATTTTATTCTTTAAAAATTTTAACCTTCAAACAAAAATCATAAAGGCCAATGTATTTTAACAAAAATAAGGTAAAATAACTCAGACCAAATGCTAATAATTAAAATTTTTAAATGTTTGAACCTGTAGACCAATTTTTCAAAATTCAAGATTGCTCTTTATTAAAAGGTTGTGTTCTTGCATACTGTGATTAAATTTTCAAATTTGTCATTTTTAGGATTTTCTAATCTTTGTACTTCAGAAAGAAAAAAGAATGATTTATTCAACTGTTACCTTCCCACGCCTACATTCCATTTCTGTACATGAATTTCATACCTTATCTATGAAAATGTTAAGATTTTAATTAAATTTTATTTCAGTAATTCGATTATTAAACCCAAATATCTTAGTACTTACTAAATTGATTTCTATTACTCAGATCTTTTTACCTTTACAGTTTCCTTAAGATTAATTTATTTTAATTTAAAATTAATTTTAACTTGTTTCTTAATAAAGATGACAATAATATACCTCCAATAGTCTACCTTTCTGAATCATCCATCATTAAATATTAAATTTAATATACTACTACTATTATTATTATACTTTTATCTTTTTTCTACCATTAGCAGATTACATCATCAAAGCAGTGTGAAAGTGTGTAATTTTTATTACTTATGAAAGTAATAAAAACATTTATTCACTTTCATAAGTTTAGTAAATTTATTTCTCCCAATTTCAAATTTAAAAACTGTAATTTGTATATTTCAAGTAAGACAATTCTATACTTAAAATTTTCAAAAATTTTCCAGTTTTCTGCGCCTTTGTCTAGTTAGTTAAAGCACAATCATCACTTAGTCATGGTCCAGTTTCCACCACGATTTCTCTAATCTGTCATCGAAATGAAACCAATAAGTCAAGTTAAATAATTTTTGTTTAGAGTTTTCATTCAAAGTATTTTGTTTAGTTTTTTTGTTTAATAAAAGGATTGGACCAGGAAAATAGCAAAAATGGTATTCTTTTTATATTTTCAAAATTACTAATATAAATGTAATTAATTTTTGTTCTAATATTTTTGTATTATTATTATCTTTTATGACAGGAAAGGATCACTTTAGTTGGTCCATTATCCAAGTCTCTACAATGGGACTGTTTGGGCCTTGCAGTTCTAGTATGTTTTCATATGTTCTGATCTTTGAGCACTTTCTAGTGTTGAAAATGTTCATGTTGTGAGTCTTTTTCTTATGAGTATGAAGCGAGTCTTTTTGTTTAATTTTATCTTATCTGTGGTGTCTTCTGGTGTAAGGGAAATTCCTTCAGATCCTTTCTTACTTCTCTGATACATCTGCATCCTGTCTTGGCATTTTTTGAGTCGAGATTGTACTGTACTAGCAGTGTCAGAAGTCTTGAATCGTGCATCCTCATGATATGTGCAAAGAATCCTAGTCTCCTCTTACAAATGGTATCAGTGATGGGTTTTAACTCTTTGTACATGACTATTTTGGGCACAATCCACCACTGCCTGTCTTCCTGATACTTTTTATTGATGCAGGTTCTTTCAATTCTTCTTTTGAGTCTTTTTTTTGGAGTCTGTCTGTCTTTGATTGTTCGTTCAGGTAGAAGAGTGTTTCTACTGCATAAGTGGCTTCTAGTTTTATAACTATGTTGTAGTGCCGTCTTATTTCATTTCGGTTATATATTTTTGTGTGTATTATAATATATTGATAACAATATAAAAATTATCAAATATATTATAAGATTAAATGAAATAATCAGTAATTAAAATATATTTACTTTTCTAAACCTACTCTTCATTATACCAGAAATCTCAAAAAATGAACCCCACATCCTTCAAAATGAAATTGTTGAGTAGGAAACAATAAACTACAAATAACGATTACAATGTCAAGATGGTGACTATATGTTACACAAACTGTCAGAAGGATATATACAATTTGCCAGAGCTACTAAAATCTCACATTTTTTTTTTATAACTCTAGATAATAAAAATATATATAAACTACAATACACATTTCTTACCAGACAAAGTGATAGGACTTTTCTCCCATTTAACATGACGAACATTTGAAGCTTTTTTCTTTTCTTCATCCAGCTTTTGCAGCCGTGCAGCAGTGTTTGAACGAGGTCTACTACGTGGCCCGTATCCTACACCTAATAATACAATAAAGCTATAAACAAGATAACATTTCTAAAAAATTTTGAAACAGTTTTTGTGATGAATAAATACAAATAAGCCACAAAAAAAAATACTAATAAACAAAAATTCGAGGCCGTTCTTTCATTCAAAATTGTTATAGCAATTTTGAAACAAAAACAAATATATAAGATAAACTTAACATAAATAAAAATATTTAAATGATTTGACAAACAGAAATATATTTAATTTGTAAAGTATAAACATTTTGAGAACACAAATGAAATGTTTAGGTCTGCCAATCAATGTAGGCATTTACTGACTCGTGTTTGAGTTTAAATCCATGTATACCAAAACATAACAGATGATAAAATTGCAACAAATTAATTTCTAACATTAAATGATTAAACAAATGCTTTTTCTGTTAATTTTTGAAAAATAAGTTTATGAACTACAAATTTTTAAAACTTTTCTTTTATAAAAAAAAGCTATTTTTTCCATGAACACTAATTTTTACATTGATACTTCTCTTACTACATAATCCAGAACTACTTTAATTAACTCTATTGCATCTATTACTATTCTACCATGCTGAAAACAATTACAAATAAAATAAAATTATCACCAAACTTTCAAAATGTATTTGAATTCACTTAAAACCCAAAATAATACAAGGACTCATATAATAACACAATCAATAAGTAAAAAAATTTAAAAAGAAAAAATACTGGTCTGTGTAAAAAAAATGACAAGAAATAGATCAGACACAAAAAAACCACACCTTTTCATCGTAAAGGTAAATTCAGCAGCAGTGTTAACCAGTAACACATGCAGGTTATAATTTGTAAATGTTTTCATTTGATATTACCAAACAATGTTTGTAACCATACACTGTCATCATATTGCTGTTTACGAGATACAATATCTATATATGATGGAATCATGTAATGAAAATAATAGACAGAATGAATATAATTTTCTAATGGCTACAGCATTTATTTATGCAGCAGCATAACTTCATTAACAAAAAGTATTTATGTAAACAAGAAACATTAAATATTTTAATAAGAGAATTACATTTAAGTAACAATCTATTTAAAAATTTCAATTGGATGTCTACAGACAATTTGGAATTGTTATTAAATAACTTTACAAAATTAATAGTGAAATTAAAATTTAATAACACACTGCCTATCTGAACATGACCTTAACAAGATACGTCTTACTAAGTTAAGAAATACCACTTCTTTCCAGAATATTTATTCTTAATAAAAGGAAAGTAAAAAGAAAAACAGAAACAATAGCTGCAGTATTACATGGAAACAATGCCACATAAATTTTGTTCCACTAATTAAAGTGATTTTTTTTTTTTTTATTATAAGTTGTTTATAACAAAAATAAACTATTCATTAAGTGACAAGGCTAACTTGTCATACAGCTTCAAATGTCACAATGAACTATCCCTTCATGTTATATTATACAGCACAGTAATGTAAAATAATATAGTTTTATAAAGAAACATATTACTTTGCAACTATATACATACATTAAAAAAGGTCCTTCACATTAATTCAGGTGTAATGAACTAATTTTTAATAATGTTTTTGTTATTGTAAAACTTTTTTATCACTATAATGATAACAATAATAAAACTTTACAGTTTTATTAAAAAGAACTCTGATTTAAGAACAAAACTGTATATAATATTTACCTATACAGATACAATCTTCAATACCATGGTGAAGTTGCAACAATCAAATGGTGAGTTTGCAACAATATAATAATAATAGTGCAACTAATAAAACTGCTCTTGTTACTAAAATGTATAATTAAATTCTAATATACATACTAAAAAATTAAAAAACTACATTGACAACAAAGTAAAAATAATAACAACAAGAAAAAGTAACAAAGCAAGATTAAAGTAAATAATAAATAATGGGAAAAGATTAATACAAAACAATAAAAGCTGCCTATTAATGACTTATTTTAAGACATTACTGAAAAAGATTAATGTTCTCTGATATAAATTTTTTTTTATATCAATTTTTTTTTTATTCACCTAATTAAAATTAAGTACATTTACATAATGTTTATTATAAGTTCATTAAGTTCTAGCTCATAAATATTTGACAGTTAGTATTACTTTAAATAAGAAGTTTTATTACATTACCATAAATGAGCCTTGATACTCTCTCTATATTGAAAACTAACATTTGTTATTCAATTACACAATGTTATTCCAATGAATGTGAACACATCAGTTGAAGGTCAGGCAAAGAATTAAAAAATACATCCTTTTTTTATTTTAAAAATCACTAAAGATCTTAACAAGATTATTCGATTTCTTTGAAGAAGACAGACTGTAATACCACTATGAACATCAAACTCGACAGGAGAATACAATAAAAAAATAAAATGAACTTCACAAGTATTCTCACAAAAGAACAAAATATCTAATTAGTCTAAAATATCTAATTGGTTTTATGAGAAGATAGAACAAAACATGTTAGAATAAACACAACTAAATAAGAACATTAATAATCAGTATGTAAAATATTACTATTACTGAAACATTCACTTTATTAATAAAAAAATTAACGTTAAGCATGTTTTTTCAAATCAAATCTGCAATTCACTAAGCACTGATGATAATGTCTTAATAAATGATAAATTCAATAAAAAAAACAACCAAATTACTTTTATAAATATGGCAAAAATCATCTTCAGTTTATAGAAGCCCTGTTTAGGAAGACAAAATGAACATTTGTTAAAAGTTCTTGAAAAATTAATTTTATAACATACAATGTTTGATAAAAACGATTGCAATTTTAAAAAGCTGAAAAAAGAAATTCATTTTCAGATGTGAAAAACAAAAAAACCTCCTGTGTGGCAATTTCAAGGAGGTATTCTTGAAATACCTTCTTCTTATTCTTTCTTTCAAGAAATTATTACGTGTCAGCGCTGGACGGCCTAACTAATCATATTTTTGCATATTTTGTGACTCTCAACCACACATAAAAATTTCAAATCTTAATGTTATATCACATATCACCAATATATAATATAAAAACAGTCACGTTAAAAAATAATGTACTTTTTCAGATTGTAATCAAAATGTCTCACTCTCTCTCCCAAAAAAAAACTCTGCCATAACACTCAACTTCTTTGAACAAAGTAAAACATCATCATTACTAACAATTAATCAATGATAATTGTCATAAATGAAGACAATGTTTTGATACACATTAAAAAACTAAGTTAAAATTTTTTTTTGATTGTTACAATAAAAACAGCAATAATAAAAGAATAGCAAGCCAAGTTTATGAACATGTTCTTCATATGCAGAATTTACTTCATACTGGTCAGATGATTCTTTAAATATTTACAGAGTATATAAAAAAATATCACTCAAGAAAATATATATAAACTAATAATAATCATGGGGTTTAGAATCAAGATATATTTCAGATATCCACCAACAAATTTATGTATATTATAAGACCAATAGCATGATGTTAAAATACGAATAAAACCAATACCTTACCAAGATTAATATCAAATGAACGAGCAAGAATATCTAAATCATCTTCATCACTTTCTTCTACACCAGGATAACATTCATATTTTCCAAATTCTAGCTGACGTAAAAGATTATCTTTGGTCATAACATCCTCACTCATTCCTGGAAAAAAAATTAATAAATAAAACATTTCTTAATATAAACAAATATTAGAAATATCCAGTAATCTGAACTTATTAATACCAAACCTCTAAATTAATAAAAAAATTCCAATCACAAGTAAACAGAATTCTAAGATATTCAAAAATCAAGAATTACAAGGAAAAAAAATAAGTCTTGTTATACAAGAATTGCAGTAACTATTTACTGCATTTTCATTTCAAGATTCTGAACATTTATACATTTTTTATTAATGCTGACCAAATTAAAACGTAATTTTTTTAAAGAAGTAATGGTTTTTTTAGAAACTTTCATGGCTAGATCAGTAACAATAATAACCGAAGACTCTAATTTGACCGTTGAACAAACTGGTTGAATTTCAATGCTTTCTTAAAGCTCATTGCTATCAACATTTTCACATAATTCTTTTCATGGGCTCATCCCTAGCTATCAAACCTCTGGCTACTACCAAAAAATGACAGGATGTGATACACACATTACTGTCATCTCTATTTATATGAGGTACAAACATCAAAATTTGATGTATCTATAAAGATTTTTAAAACTGTTATGTTAGATTTTCTGTTAATGTTACATGAATAAAGTTATATTGATAAATTACTAACTTCATGCAGAAATAAAACTGCATGAAGCATGTGGTCTGAATGACACAATATATTTACAAGTGGGTTAAATATCTTTAGGAAAGGGAGATAGATGGTAGTGTACTTCGAAACTGAACTGTTACTGGGGTCTCTCTCTATATCCTGTCAAAAAACTGGGATAATTTCTAAAGGACAAGTTACAATATTTTTAATTTGACTGAAATATAATAATAACAACAATAAAAACTGTACTGAATATAAATTATACATCAGTATAAAATAATAAAGCAAAAACTAAAAGGTTCTGTTTATGCCACAAATCTTTATGGCAAGGCCATGCAAGTTGCCCTTTACAAGTGATTATTATAAAGCAGATTCAATATTCTAAAAATGATAACAATTACTACACCCTCAATAAGCAATTCAATCAATGACACTAAGAAAAACCATTAAATGAACTTCTTTAAAATATCATCAAAAAGTAATTCTGAATAATTAATAATTAAAAGAATAATCTTTAATCTAAACATATGAATAGAATTTCTTTTTTTCTTTTTCTTTAGTTGAAATATGTTTTCTAATAAGTTATTTTCCTCCAGGAATTTAAAGAACCACTCAAGCACAGGCTGAGGCTTCCCTAAAAAGAAAATGTTAATTTCTAGAATTCTTGTACTTGGAAGAATAAAGATTAACAACATAAACCATTCAGTTAGATTCTGACTACAGCATCTAGCTGAGTTAAGTGCACGCATTGATTGAACAAATAACTGTAGAAATATGACTTTAAGTCAAATAACCAGAATAATGTTTATCGTTATAAAATGGAGTTGTCTATTAATATATGTGGGTGACCTTGAACGAGCACTTTCATGTGTATTTTAACAAGGTAGCTGAAATAAATAATAATGATAATATCAACAGATAACTGTTTATTTGGATTTGTAACACTATCACAAATGTGATTGGCCCAAGATTGGAAAAAATCAACTGCCAAACTGTAAATAGCAACTATCTGTAAGAAGAAGGGTAATGTAATTTTGAATTAAAAAAGTTAAATCATTAATTAATTAATTACTATCCAGAAAACTTTTTGCATGAACATAATACTCATTTGTATATAACTTGCACTTCCTTATAAGTTTTGCTACAGTTGTATTGTCATTTAATACACACAATAGTCAGTACTGTTTAAATTTTAAACACCACTTCTTAAACCTCTGTACAAAAATCATTTTACATTTTACTGCTTTCTAGGAATTTACATTCCACTACAGTTTTCCCGTCAGCCATTACAGTTTTGGCAGCTATCCAGCCATCATTACAGTTTTACAGCCATTCATACATGGATCACAATCACATTTACGTTTTGTACAGTTTTCTAAAACATCCTTTGATACAGATATATCTAGAAGCTGATTTACGAATATTAATAGAGCAGAAAAACTGCCAAAACTACTTTTATTTTTTGAAGCTTTTCTTTTACTTGGACTATTAAATGTGAACCAATATGTCCAAAATAAACAATTTATCTTCTTTAAGAGAGCACAGTGTTTTTGGTTTAAAACAGTTTCAGTTCGATTTAAAGCAAGCTTCTTCTTTTACAAAGCCTTTCTCCTGAACATGAATACTATCTCATGGAAGACTTACTTTGTGTACCATACATAGAGACAACTCTGTCAATCAGCAGTAATCGAAAATATAATTCATTATGGATCTTACATTTGGTTTTTATTTTCTCTTGATTTGATGGGCACCGATTTAGAAAGTTTTTCTTTAATTCTAAAAAATAAATTTTTTCTGTTTTACCATCCTACTACATACATCCTAAACGCAGGACACTGGTCTACTTTCACAGTTTAGACAAGTCAAAACTGTCTTATGTGCTAATATGCAAAATAAAACTGGTGAAACTAATTTTGTCAATTTAATCTTGCGGGGAATCTTTTACCAGAATATTAATGGGAATAAAAAAAATGTCTCTATGAGAAGTTGTACACATCAACCAAGAATGTCATGAAATTTAATATTTCAAGAAATTTATATTCTAAGCTGGAATCTGTATTATTTAGTAATAACAATGCCATTCTTTCTTTAACTCACAATGGTTCAACTTTGTCCCCAAATCTTGCAACCTTAATTAAACTCATTTCCTGACATCACACAATGATGAAATTTTACATAGGGACTCAAATCAGCTGACAATGCAATATTTCATTGTTACTTTTATATATTTCTATTCTCTTTTTTCTTATTATCAATTGTGGTCCTTGAAAGACCACATTCCAATCTTCACCTTTTTTGCAGTTTTCTCTTTGTCCAATATTCTCTCATTCTTTGAGCTTGCTGTTCTCTTCTTTCTTTTAACCATACTTGAGCACTGTCTTCTTTCCTTTCTTTTTATTTCTATATTTTACAGATAGAACATTTACATATAAGTTGTTAGAGATATACAGGGAACATCTTGAGGAAGGGAGCTGAATCGATAAGATGTTGTTATCGACCCGACTGATTTTGAGCGTCGATTCAGTAGGTAGATCAGGTGACTGTTGAAGTGGATTTTAATATAATTACTATAAATTTAACTTCTAAAATTTATATATGCTAATCATCTGATTTAGTTACAAATAATTAGTATCACTTATAATAATGAGAAATAATTATCCAGATTATAATATAGAATAAAAGTGCATATATTTTTTTATTTTTGCTAAAGAATTAAAATAACTAAAAGTAAAAACTTACTTGTCAGTTTTAAATACTTAACAAAAAATTTTTTTAAAAAATAAATAAATAAAAAGTAATAAATTAACATTTTACAAAGAGATTTTAACTAAAGAGAATTTAATTTGTTCAAATATGATTTCACAAAATGCTACCGTTAATTCTGTCATGGGCCTCAACAGTACACAAAATATAAGGATTTATCATGGACTACGCTGTTCTCTATCCAAACATCTTTGCCGAAGGACAAGCATACATCAGTCTTAGGAGAGGCATATATGGGTCTATAGTGGACGTCACCTTTGCCACCCCCACCCTTGGAACTAAAATTTGAGACTGGCAGGTGTGAAGGATACACAGGGAGCAACCACCAGGCTGTTATTATGACAATTGACGACGGTAGACATCATGTGATAGGGCGACCCCTGACTCAAGGATGGAGTGTGAAGGAAATAGACCCTCAGTTATTCATGGAGGTCCTTGGACCAACCTTATGGAATACGGTATATGATGGAGTCCTTCAAATTTCACTTCCGGAGGACGTTGCTGTGGTCGGCTATGTGGATGACATAGTACTCGCAGTACTATGAGATGGCCCCTGAAAAGACAGAGATTGTACTTATCATCTATAAGAAAAGACATCAAACACTGTCGTTGGAACTATCAGGAAGAAGGGTTGATTCCAGAATGGCCATTAAATACCTTGGCATCTGGACTGATGCCTGATTGAGGTACGGAGTTCATGTTATGGAAAGTTGTGAGGGCGGAGAGGTCAATGCGTGCAGTTGCCATCTTACTTCTGAACACCAGGGGGCCTGGAGAACTCAGGAGGAGGTTATTAACAAGTGTGGAGTATTCTTCCCTCTTATACAGGGCAGAGATATGGGCAGATGTTCTGAGGTATAAAATGTATATGGGAATACTTGCTGCGCTGCATAGGAGATGCTGCCTCCAGATTTCGGCATCTTATTATATGACCTCAAGACAGGCTGCAGAGGTGCTGGCTGGTATTATGCCAATTGAACTGTTAATTGCTCACAGAAGGAAGCATACAGAATTAAGGATGCTTCCTTCTTCGAAGAAGAAGAGATTGATTGTGGCCAATTTACAGCAGTTGATGAATACTTGGCAAGAACGGTGGTATGCGGGAGAGAAAGGTCAGTGGACTTACCGTCTGATTGGAAATGTAAGGAGTTAGTGCAGTAGGACTCACGGATTAATTGATTATAGACTTACACAATTCCTGGTTGGGCATGGTGGTTACAGATCTTATCTGTTTAGGTTCACTCTTGACCATTCAGACTGCTGTCTGGCCTGCAATGTGGAGGAAACTCCGTACCATATCTTTTTCTGTTGTACGAGGTTCCAAAAGCACGGAGGTGCATGCTGGATGCCCTGGATCGGTGGACATGTTCAGACCTGAGGATTTTCAGCAGATAATGCTTCAGGGTATGAAGCAGTGGACTATTATTGCAAATTATAACAGAAAAGTTTTAGAAGAACTCAGTAAAACAAAAAAAACTCGTAGAAGATGGCGAACATTGGCGCGGCCTGCAAGAGAATGAGGCGTCAAAGGGTACTGGGTTGGACAGGTCTGCGGCTGAGTGCCTTGGGGGCCCTCTCAAGCATGAGAGGTTGCTTTGGTATGAAGAGGCTGTGGACACTCCACTCCCGGTGCCTGAGGGCGTTGCTCATGTTTTTAATGATTATGGCTGACGGTCACATGGGTAAGTGATAAGTAGTTGAGTTTGTGTTTTGTGTACTCTAGGTGAGATTGTGGAAATTTAATTAACTTTTGAGTGTACTTTGGTGGATAAGTTGTCTTGTGGTCATATCTTCTTGATTGTGGTGCACTTGTCTTGTGTTGGCTTGATTGTATGAATGTATGTGGTTCATCTTAGTACCTGTTAAGTGTTCTATTTTTCTGAATGTTTTTTCTCTTTAGGTATTCTTGTAGTGGTTTGGTATGGATGATGTTTGCTAGTGGAGACCGAATGTGTGTGAGTGGGCGCTTACCCCACTCCAGAAGTAATGCTTCATTAGCGGTTTCCCAGGAGGTGGGGTCACAAGGGGTGGAGGTTGCACATGAATACATATGGCAGAATTAGATCTCTTAATGGACGTCAGATTGAAGAATTGGACAATTCAAAATTAAGAGGCAGAAAATCTTATAACAATATTGTCCTAGTTAAGATGGACTGTCTGAGAAATAAAGTGTAAATAATAAATTTATAAAATAGAATTGTAAACAGAAAATGTAAAATGTATTTAAGTATACAATAAAGCTTTTTTCAATGTTTTATAAATATACCTTGTTATTTAAAATCTCAATCAGCCTAATAAATACAACGTTACATGTATGTACATACAGTACATGCATATGAATATAAAACATATATGTACATTAGTTTTATATATATAGTGTATATGACAGTACACCCCACACTTTTCTTTTTATTCATACATAAACAGAAAACTTTTTTAAAAGTATATTTGGTACTTTATGATTAAACGGAGGTCATTCTAACACAGCTCGCTGCAACTGTTAGGTTGAGGATATAAATAAAGACCTATACTGTGTGTACATGTTTGTCTTTTTACATAATTATAAATATGATCTAACCAAACTTAACCTACGCTCGCTAACCTTGACTAGCAAGCATGGGTTAAGTTTGGTTAAATTAATAGAATCTAACCAGATGTTTGAGTTTTTTTTAAAAACATCATTCTTCCTTCTGAATACAGATGGCCTTCGTTTAATCATAAAGTACCGTAATTTTCTTGAAAGTAATCATTTGAAAAGTAGTTTTCTTGAAAACAAATTTTTTTTACTTTAAGTAAAAATTGTTTTATTTTTTTTTTTGTTTTTTTACTTATATTTTTTAAAGAAAAGCACATTTCTTAATGTTCTTTTGTTTATAAATTCAACTAGATCTTTTCTCTAACTCTGAAAACATATATATATATATATATATATATATACCTGAAAAACATTTAAATTTTCAGAAAAATGTATACTAATTAAACAAAGATACAGCGTTCATATTTCAAAATTTCAGATGGAAATGTGTTGTGTAATTGATGGATGATAGATAAATGTAACAATATTCCGCAGAACCTGATAAACTATACAGTGTTTATTTATTTATTTTTATAACACTTCTAGTAATCTGAACAAAATAAACATTATTCATCGGAATTTTTTTTTAATTCATCCATCAAAAAAGAATAAGTACAAATACTGAACTGTTTTAATGGGATTCCACTATTATCATTAGTCACTGAAGTATCTACTTCAAACAGAAAAACAAACAAAATAATAGTTCTGATATAAACATGTAATCTTTTAGTACATGTTCATAACATTAAAGATGATAGTATATTCTGCATAAATCCTACTCCATTAAAATTAACAATGAATAATAACACTGTACATAAAGATCCAAACAGCACCATATGGTTTGTATTTATGTTTCACTCCAATAAATTGTATTTTATATAATGTTTTAAGGAAAATTTACATTTCACACTACTTGTCCATTATCACTTAATATCAACCGAAAACATAACTGAAAAAATAAACAAAATTATCAAGCAAAACAAATATTGTAATTTTTAAAATTCTTAAGTGTAATCTAATTTTAGCACATTAACAACTACAATTTACATTAATCAATCTATCTTGTAAATAAATACTTTATAAGGCAAAGAAAATTTGAAATAACGCCAAAAAATACATAAAACTGTATTGCAAGTGACCAAATGTTTCAGAATATTACTTTACAATTTACTGCATGCCACATTTCATTAAAGAAAAACCACTAAAAACGCATTTTTACACTTCAAAAATACTGTGTTGAGACATATTTTGAAACACTTTTTTAAACGGTTATCAGTCAGGAAACTAAATTGAACTTATAATGCCCTTCATATCAAATGACAACTTCAACATCCAAACATAACCTAACTTCCAAATGGTAAATGCCCCAATAATATAAAATATAAAAGTTAAAACTGCATAAACTAAAGTAAAAATATACCAGTATCATCCGAAGAAATAAATGACGTTCTAATATGTGATAATAACCAATGTTTGTTGTCATAAAAAGCCATTTTTGGACAAACATTGCAACACCACGCTGTAACACTAGGTTTGAAGACGTCTGGATTCCATATTTGTTTCTTTCTTCGGCTCTTCCCTAATCGAGCACGACTAAAATCGATTAATTACAGTTACATGAAAAATTACAAAACTATACGCTACCTGAACAAATATCTCAAAATGTATTTTTTTATGCCAGATTTTCCATACATACTCCAAATAAGTAAAGCTACTGTAAATACTGTAATTCCTGACTTTTTTTAAAAACGCTTATAGATTTCTTTATTTTTAATTTATTATAAAATAAAATTTTACACAAAATTCGCTCTCTGAAAAACCCACAATTATGGTCATTTTTTTATATTTAATAAACTTACCTTTCCAGGGCTTATTTTCGGGGTGAAAAGTTGCTGTAGTTATTGCACGCCATCTTTAAAGCGGTTTCCATGATTAAATTTGACTATAAATAAATTTATCCGAATTTACACTTTCTTTAAGGCAAATGAAATATGCCTCAACAAAGAATGTAAGTAGTGTATTTTAGTATTATGGGCTTAAACCATTTTATCTAAACTTCAAAATTAAAAAAAAAGTTCTAGGTATTAATTTAAATTCAGATACATTTTAAAACAATCAGTTTTTATTTTAATTTTAGTATCATTTCTGTCTCTAGTTTCAATAACTTTATGCTTGTCAAGTAAAAAAAAATTAGTTATATATAAATCTCCATGCACGCCAACCTCCGTGGCGCGAGTGGTAGCGTATCGGCCTTTCATCCACAGGTACCGGGTTTGAATCCCAGTCAGTCATGACATCTTCACACACTACAAAACATTCATCTCATCCTCTGAAGCAATAACTAACGGTGGTCCCGAAGGTTAAAAAAAAGTAAAAATCCTCCATTCATAAAAATTCTCTACATGTATGTTTTTGTTAAACATGTAATTCAAATCGACTAGTATATTTTTTAAATGTGGAAAACAGTTTACCTTTGTTTGAGCCATTCTATATGGGGTGGACTTTAACAAAGCCTGTAATTTGTGTTTTGCTTAGTGTTAAAGTGAATTTTAGCATTTTTTTATCATGGAACATTGCAGCACGTATGTCAAAATTCAAACTTTTTATTTTCCCATACATAACTTTTTCTATGAATCAAAATGTTTTTCAAGATGAATCAATATTTTATTCCCTTAGTAAACTAAGTGATTTACAAGTAACTGAGTATTTAGGAAAAAACAATAAAATGAAATTCAGGGTCAAATGACTTATGATATTACAGTACTACGAGTTCACTTAACCCATTTCTTCCCAAAAGGACAATTTATACATTTTTTCATTTTATCTACATCTTTACTACCCAATTTAAAAAAAATAAGACATTAAAGGGAAACTCATACTTGTAGTTTTTGAATTATGATCTGATGCGTTCAAGCAACATCAGGAGTTCCCTGCGACTTGCAATGTGTTAACGCAGCAGCATTAGGCAGTGATGTAAACAGTAAACATATGACTGACAATTATGTAAAATAATTTTATTAATAGTAATATTAATAATAAATACTAATAATAATTTCAGTTCATACTATTTTCTGTAATATTTATAATTTTACAATTACATTTTACTTAAGCTGCCTTGTGAAAATTTTTAAAACAGCCCACATGTATAAACACTTAGCATTTCTTACAAATACAAACAGTTTGACTATAGCACATTTCACACCTTCATCTTGCATTAGTTTCATTTCTCTCTATAATACGGTCAAATTTATCTTTTCATACATTGTCTGGTAAATTAGTTTTACTGCAGTGTCCTAATTGTAAATTTCTGTCATTTATGTCTGGTTCCTACAATTTTTTCTGATTGAAGTAACGGCAAAACTAAGAGTGATTTAAATTCTATTTGGTTAATTTTATTTCTTGTTGATTAAATATAAAATTTAACCAGCTTTCCTCTCATGAATATTTTTGCTGAATAACATCCAAAATAAGAGACCATTTTCTCATCAATTGAAATTTTATGAGAAAACACCCAAATTGCCAGAATTTGACATTCAACTAATTATACAGAGCGTTTCATAATGTTCTTCGGAGTTTCGAAAATTCATTAACAAAAAACTATTTCACTCATAAGAATAAAACAAGTACTGTACGAAAGAGTACTTCAAATAGTTTTTTCCACATACACTAGGCAGTTAGTAAACCATTTGCTCGCTAGGCGTCGACCGTAGAGAAAATGGCTGCCACGGGAAGAGAGAAGTCGTTTTGTGTGTTAGAATTTCACTCGTCAAAGTCAGTTAATTTCTGTGCAACGTGCGTTTCGGTTGAAATTTCATAAGGAGCCACCAAGTGACAATCAATTCGTGCATGGTATAAACAATTCAGCGAAACTGATCGCTTGTGCAAGCGAAAATCAACTGGTTGTCGATCAACCTCAGAAGTCAATGTCGAACGTGTGAATGCAAGTTTCATTCGCAGCCCGTCAAAATCGACTGCGGCTGCAGGCAGAGAATTAGGAATTCCGAAAACAACAGTGTAGACAGTTCTCCGTAAACGTTTATTATGTAAACCGTACCATCTTCAATTAATCCAGCGTTTTTTTGATGGAGATAAAACACGTAGGCTCGATTTTTGTTTACAGTTACAGGAAAAGATGTTAGATGAAGGTTTTCTAAACAAGATAATTTTCATCGATGAAGCTACTTTCCATATTAGCGGCAAAGTAAACCGTCATAACATGCGAGTTTGGGGAACTGAAAACCCACACGCTTATGTAGTCCACATTCGGGATTCTCTGGAAGTAAACGTTTTTTGTGCGATCTCTCGTGAGGCAGCGTATGGGCTTTCTTTTTTATGGAAACAAAGTAACCGGGATGATATACCTCGATATGTTACAATAGGTCTCAGTCTTTCTTTTCCCTATTTAAGAACCCCAGGAGTCCCCGTTCAATCATTGAAGGTGGGACGCCGGAGCATCCCATCTCTCCTGAAAGGGGCTGTCCTCCCTTCCCTAATGTAACACCCCTCACCCATCTGCCACTTCTTCCAGGGTCTTCTTTTGGATAATGTTCCCCCATTACTTTACTGATTATTGACCAGTTCCGCTCACCATGAATCATTACCTCCACTATATTATCTGCGGCAACCTCTCCCAATTGCGTTGCATCATCACCCTGTCTTCCTCCCACCTTGGGGACTGGAAGACAGTATGTTCTGTGGTATCCCACTCTCCACAATACTGGCAGCTATTAAAGCTACCATTTTATTAATTGTCCAACCAACCACTAAAGAACACCAGTACACACAGTCTAGTATTCAAATTCACATAAAAGCAACTGTTTTTACAAGGACTTGAACCTTAGACTCTTGACTTTAAAAATCAGCTGATTCTGAGATGACAAGTTTAACCACTAGACTAACCTGGTGGGGTTACATATATTAAGCACTTTATATATATAAATACTCATTAATCGAACGAATAAGGTACAGAAATTCTTAATATGAGCATACTATAAAACAGACGAGTAATAATGTAAATAAAAATAATTTACCCACTATACTTACAGCTGAATATTGCACTTTACACACTTGATCACTGATAAAAAAAAAAACGTTTTTGAAATTCATTATGAGGAAGTTTTTTTTTTTTTTAATAACATTAACACGCTTCTTAATCACACTGTTGTTGAGGATTATATGGAATATCATTGTACTAAGCAAAGATTTTTAACATTAAAACTGTTGAAAAATTTACCAGGAATTGTTTTGAGGGAGTTATCAAAATAAAACATTGCACTCAAATAACAATATGAAAAATAAATGAGATACTAATAATCCAAGAGCATGTGGTTACAGAGAAGGTTATACAGAACACAATGCTGCCAACTACGCATCACTAAATATCTCCATTGGTGCGTAAATAAAAATGTTTAGTTATTTTCTGAACAGACTTTGTTCATTGTAGAAATAGGATGTACACCGCACTAATGTGTAGTACAGTCAGTGCAGAGCAGAAAAAATGGATTGATTGAACCAATCAAGTGCAAAAGGAAAAAACAAAAGTGGATGCATAGAAGTATCTGAAAAATGTTAAATTTTATTTATTAAACAAAAATATTATATAGTACCATCTGAACAAGTGAAAATCACCCTTATATCTAAATAATAGGTTCTTCAATAAATTTTTTATAAAGTTTAGATACTTCACATTTTAAATCTGAGTTTTTATATTTTAAATATTCATTAGCTGCTTCAAAAGCCATTAATTTATTCTTTGAATTGATAGCAACCAATTCAATTAAAATATCAGTTTTTTGTGCAAGTCTCTTGTATACACTCGTTTCATTTAAAAAATCTATTTCTTCTTGATTAAGTAATTTCATTGATGAATTATCTAGTAATTGTGTTTTTTTTGCTTTCCTGAAAAAAAAAAGTTTTCATTAATCATTAAAATCAAAAATAAACAACACGCTAAAGCTTCCACTAGTTTAGTTGTATAATAATCAAACCAAAAAAATAATAAGACAAAAATAGTTATAACAATCTTTTTTCTTAAAGCCAAACAGCTAGATTAATGAGCCACTATACTCCACTTATATTCATGTTTATAAAGTAATGGATACTTTAAAAGTAATCTCTTACGATTATAAAGCTTTTTTAATACAAAAATACTGAAGAATTTTCATCTTAACCTACTGCTTAATAAAATCAACACCAATTGAGGGGCATTTGGTGCGGCTATTTATTAGCTTCAAAATACTTTGTTGCCAATGCATTTAACCACTTCTTAACTGCTTATTTTAATTTATCATTACCTGTGAATTAGTTGCAACTAAAAATCCTTCAACTTTTGAACAGTTACTCGGAGTTAAATCCAAATTGTACTGAAGGTAAGCGTAAACATCTAATCCAAATTTTCTCCCAGCCAACATTGTATCAGTTACAAAATATGGATATGCACTAGCACTATCTTGTTATAACACAATATCCTTTTATCACACAACACAAATTAAATAACATTACCTCATTTAGGCTGAATTGTAGAACTCTATTAATGTTGGATATTTTTCTGTATGTGTGGTGTGGTGGGGAGTTCTTCCATTCCCTTCTTCGTGTGTGTTGCTCTCTCAGTTGAGTTGAGTTGGGTTCATGAAGTGGATATAACGTCGACCGCCAATCAATGACAGTTACGTTCAAAATGTGTCATTTTATTATACAGTCCACTTAATTGATTTATAACCAGTAACCAAATAATATGTGAAATAATTTTAATGTACATATATATATATATATAGAGCCTTTCAATTTTCCAGTTTACATCAATATGCATCATTCAGATCCACCTTTTCAACTAACATCTCTTCCTGTTAGAATAAAGATTCCATATTTTAATAAGACTGGAGTATCTACATTTTACATATTTTTTGGAACTGCTTTGAACATATTACAGTATGTGTATACAAATTTTTTTATATTATAACACATTTTATTGTTTGTTGAAAATAACACATTTAATTTGGAGTATATAATTTTTTTTTAATATAAAATTACAACTCAAATTCATGTGGTTTCTTTTCTTTTATTCATCAAACTATACTTACTTATTAGCCTCTTCATATTTAAACTTTGTATTCCATAACAAATTTTCCCAATCTTTATGTTCTTCTTTTAACTGATCCAAGTATCTAGAAATTGAATGAATAAAAACATTCTTGAATAAATATGTAAAAAAAAAAAATTACATTATATATAGTAAAAAATAAATAATAAGTAATTTGTTAAGTTTTTATTACATAGGGCTGCAAAGTAAGTGGATATGTGCAGATGTTATAATAATGTTGAAAAATAAACAGAAAGGATTTTACTAGAATCTGCATTCTATGAAGAAAATAACAGTAGTTAGGTAACACATAAGCAACATTTATCTGAAGTTAGGGTAATTTTTATTACTCTTTTATAATCTAATCAAGTACATTAAAATTAACAACAAATAAATTTTAAACAAAAATTTCAATTTTCTACAATCTTTGCAAATGATGTAGAGAAGCTCATCATTTCTTGTATAAGTACCAATAAAACTAAGAATTATAAAAAGAAAAATTTATCACTTCTCTCATTAAAATCTTTTAAATGATATTAGACTGGTTTGTTGGACTTTCCATTCTACAATACATATATAATGAACAAATTAGTCTGTTAAGTTTCATTTTAGTTTATCTTTCTAAATGTTTTTACATTTATTATAAATCTGAATAATGGATATAAAAAACTAAATTCTGCAACATTTATTGAAATTCCATTCTTGAATAAATAATAAAATTAGTACATAATACTATTAATAACCAAGTGCTTGTTAATATTTTTAATATTATGAAGAAAAATGTTACAATCTTCATACACTGGGGTCTACACAAAAGTTTATTTTGGGCCTAGGTAATGTCCAGTGGTCAACAACCTTCTTAGGACAATATAAATTATGTTTTATAGTCCCCTACCCAAGAGTCACTGTAAGAAATTGTAAAAGTTTTCACCCTTTCTTAGAACAGCACAACATGTATTTCTCCTATTTTGAAAAATAGTTGAACAACAGCCTTTGACTGAGAGAAGTCAATGATTGATTAAACAGATGTGGTTGGATTTAAGATATAATTATAGTGACATCTGTATTTATAATGCTGATGAATCTCTCAAATTAACTTCAGATGAAACATTGAAATTTAAAAATGAAAAATGTATTAGTGGTAAGATTGTTAGTAATAAACTTAATTTTAAAATGCGCTAAAACAATTGACAGTGATGAGTTACCAGTAATAAGAAAATCAGAAAAATCAATGTTTTAAAAATGTGAAACATCTTCCAGTTAATTACACAGATTACTGTTAATTGACTACTGTCCAGCTTGACTGCCATATTCAACATCTGTACTGCAACACAGGGATCAAGGGATAATTAGAAGTTTCAAGTCTTATTTTCAGTGACAATTAATTTTAAATTTAATTGAACAAAAGGAAAATTTTGCTAAAACACTCAAATTCATTGTTTTTATAAATGTGTCTAAAGGGCAAATTCACATTACGTGAATGTGCCCTTTAGACGAGAGTTGTGTCTGTCTCAGATGCTTAATCTAATAGCTGCATGTACAGTAAACCTAACGGTTATGAGGCTTGTCAGATAAAAATGAAGCTCATTTATTCTTAAAATAGAATTAGACTTAAATCAAATGCAAATGTTATTAAGATAATAAAAGAAGCCAGGCGTTAATATAAGTAACCCACTGGGTTGGTCTAGTGGTGAACACGTTTTCCCAAATCAACTGATTTGAAAGTTGAGAGTTCCAGTGTTCAACTCCTAGTAGTCAGTTATTTTTACACAGATTTGAATTCTAGATCGTGGATACCGGTGTTCTTTGGTAGTTGGGCTTCAATTAACCACACATCTCAGGTATGGTCGAACTGAGACTGTACAAGATTACATTTCATTTACACTCATACATATCATTCTCATTCATCCTCTGAAGTATTATCTGAATGGTAATTACTGGAGGCTGAACAGGAAAAAAAAGAAAGGTGTTAATACGAGGTGTGTTTTAAGGTCCATTTTTAAATAAAAACAAACTGCAAAATATAAATATATTTTATAACTTACACATAAAAACTACACAGTTGCCTTCAACTTCAACATATTTTTCATAATGTTTCACTAATTCTTCATTCCCTCTTCAAGAAATTCTGCTGCCAGTGACTTAAACACATAACAATAGCATTTTTCTATCCGTCGTCATCATCAAACCTTGATGAAAGCCACTGTTTAAAGGTAAAGAAAAAGAAAATAACTGCTGGGAGAGTCAAGGGGCTAGGTGGATGATTGAAGATTTTCCAACAAAGTTTCCCAGTTGCCTCACTGTCTGTGATTGGGCATTATTACCCAAAAACAAAATCCTGTAGTTTAGTATCCTATGTTGTTTGTTTATTATTTCTCTTTTAACATCATCGGCATCCATTTGGTACATATTTTTTAGTCAATTTTTCAGCCAAAATTTCATAAATCAAAGATGATGAAACACTAGTTTTCCCAAATCTTTTCTTCAACTTTTTCAATAAAATCATCAGTTATCACTGACGGCCAGCTGCTATGCTCTTCATCATAAATGCTTGTTCACCCTTCTCAAAATGAATCTTTTACTTAAGCATCACTCCTAATATTCAGCCCATAAACATCACAAATTTGTCTATGAATTTTAACTACACAACTATGTTTTGCCATCAAAAATCAGATTACTCCTTGTACTCACACTCGACAGGATTATCAGTTATAGGAATCATTTTAAATGGATGAATGTAACAATTAACAACCAAATTACTAAACTACTGTTGCTAACTGCTAACTATTGATTGAATAATTGAGCTAAGCAAGTACCATATTTTACATTGCGCACGCGCGCAGACAGACATATATATATATATATATTTATATACAGGCTGATTCACTAGGTTATGCAGATACTTTGGCAGTTCATTCTACATATAAAAATACAGAAAAAAGTACATATAAACATAGGTCCAGAAACATTTTGTTAACACGTTATGGCTGGCAGAAAATTTCGCCCAGATTTCATCTCCTCCAGTGAAATTTTTGGGACACAAAAATGTAAATTAATTTAATGGTTTCATATGAAATTCAATCTGACAAACTGAAAAAAAAAATGAGTTTGAGAACTGTAACTTTTGTAATTCTTTAGAAAACCGGCTAAAAGATGGCCTTTTTTGTTTTATTCGTAATAACTTTGTTAAATTGCCAACAGAAAATCTCTTTAATAAAACTTTTAGGAAATTTAATTCTAACCAGAATAGAATAAATAAAGTAAACAGAAGGCGAATAACAGTTAAATAAAATGGAATTTTATTTGGAGTAATACAAAGCTAAATTTAAGTCGAAAATGATTCTCATCGATAACAGATTTATTTTTCAAAACTGTGAAAAAATGATAAATACAGAAATTTCTGGTATTCGAAATTAATAAAATTTTTTAAGTAAATCATTTCATACGGGATAGTACTGAATCAATGATCTAGCAATGTATTTTAGTTCTGTTAAAAAATTATGATTTTTGTTTAAATTAAATTAAGATAAGGAATACTTTTTTGAAGAAATTTTTATTTCACACGTTGGAAATACAATAAGAGCTATCTAACAATTAAATTTTTTTTTAATTGAAATTGTGTTGTTCTGTAAGCTTACAGCCAAGTTTCAGTTCATTAGTGCAATTTTCCTGTTTTCAAGAAGTACAGCTGTCTACTTGTACTACTGTTTTCGTTGGGGAGCTTTTTGCTAGTAATAAGGCCTTAAGTATAATTGGCCCAACATGACGATATGTAGTCTGCTCAGATTCCATGAGTGCCTTATAAGCGATTAGTGACATATACTCCAGACACCCTGTTATATGCGAGATTCAATCTGCTATTTCACAAATGACCAGACGTAATACAATAGTGAGCTTCTGCTGTATCCCTAGCCATAAAGGAATTTCAGGTAATGAGTGACAAATATTGCGGCAAAAGAGAGGCTTGTTTACAGCCTACTTTTATAAACTGCGTTGCTTCCAATGATCTTGTCTGTTTCTTGAAGAGGGAAGTTCATGATGACTGGCAAGGTGAATGGAATGCTACCACGAACAATAAACTTCACCCAATTAAGAACACTATATCACCGTGGAGCTCCTCATGCAGAAATAACAGTTGAAAGGTTATTATCTGCCGTTTACAAATAGGATAGACTAGGCTCACTTATGGAAATCTGATGACGCAAACAGAATACCCCTTTGTGTTTGCTGTGACTGTCAATAGTGCACCACATCCTTATGGATTATATCTGTTATGCATCATTACGTCGCAAGTTTAACCTACGGGCTAACATACAAACAATTTTAGGGGATAATGAAATAAAGTTATCTTATGTTTTATAATTTCTTAGGGCCATCCGTTTGCATTCAAAAATTTAAATTACTGTGTATAAACTATTTATATCATTTGCTGTAAAGCAAATGGTAAGCAATTTTTCATTTTAAGATATATTTAATTGTTTTTAAAAACGTTTTTGTGTTTAATTAATTTTTAATTCTAAATTTTTAACATTTAGTTTTTTAAAACAAATACATCGTGTTCGAGTGATGATAATGCAAAAGTGTTTTTCACAAAAAAAAAAATCTGTACTGTACAGCAACCATTTTGAATGTGGTTGGTTATTGAAGTAATAATGCCGTACTTATTTCTGAATGAAAAATATGCTGATATGGTGTGTGTGAATACAGTGCTATAACTGCTAATTGAAGATTATTAAGACAGTTATCCTAATTGCAGGATTCAAAATCCAAGAACTATTAGTGCAGCATTTTGTACATTATGGGAAACAGATCTCTTCCTAACAGTAATCATATCCCTTATGGCCGTTCTCCCCACATGATGTTAATGTTGATGAAAGCATTATAGTTGCTGTTCAATGCAGTTCTGCTGTCACTACAAGACGTCTTTCCAAGTGACTGAGAGGTTCATAAACTAAAGTATGGAGGACACACTTAAGAATAACAACCATTATCCATATTAAACAAATAAAGAGAATGAAACAGGTGGCTACACACATTTAGTAATACTGTTGATGGCTTTAGAAAATAAGGTGGCACTTAATACACTTCCTTGAGGCACTCCATTCACCAAGGTAATGCTACCAATTCCATCCTTGGCTTTTGTAGTGGAAGGACATGATTTATAGTGTGTCTGTGCAGTGCTACTAGGACCGGCTTCTGCAGTACTTTATACCTGGATCGACTGGCTACCTGACCGACCATGTAGAGGAGTGCTGTTAGGACATCTGCCGGGCCGCACCTGCCTGTATAGCAGGCTATTGTTCTCCATTCAGATAAGCTTAGAATAGATTTTTATTTCAACTAACTATTGTATTATGTAAATTGAACATTAATAGTCGTTTACACTACATTAGTCTAATAGCCTATAACTATAGGACTATTGTGTGATACATAAAATAATTTTATTTTTGTTCAACAGGAAATATTAAGTTTTAATTTAATCTGCTTTCGGGTTATATCTTATTTTGATTTTTCTTGTCATTGATTTTATTTTACAGCAAGTGTACATTAAGAAGTGTTAAATTAAGTTTAATTTTAATTTTTAATTTTTCTGTTTTATTTTTCCTCAATGGAAGGAAAAATAAGGCCTCCCCCACCCCGTTCTCCCACCCCGGAATTGTCCGACGGTGGAGAGGAAAGCGGGGCTGGCGCTAGGAAGCGCCAGAAACGCCGGGACTCCGTTCCTCCCATGGAAACGGAGCCAGTAGCGGGTTGCAGCAAGGCTGTAACCGTCACCCCGCAGGCTGATGATGGGGCCCCATCACAGCCTGCTACCGTCAGGCAGGAGAAAATCCCGCCCATAATGCTGGACTGCCCAAAGGAGTGGCCAGCATTAGCGCGCGATATTAAGTCGAGGATTGGGGGGCGCCTGGTGGCAAAAAGCACCGGGCTCTCGATAAGGCTGCAGCTGGGCAGCGATGCGGACTACCGGGCGGTGCAGAGTTTTCTGCATTCGAAGGGAGTCGCCTTCCACTCCTTCCAGCTCCCAAAAAACAGGGAGCTGAAGGTAGTTATACGGGGGATCCCCTATGGGGCTACCCCGGAGGAGATAAGGGAGGAACTGACCTCCCTTGGCTTTGAGGTGACTTCGGTCAAGAAGCTCCTCACAAGGGACGGTCGGGAAACCCCGATCTGCCTAGTGGCCCTGAAAAGGACCCCTAGCGCCCGCAAAGTCTACGACCTCAGCGATATTTTTTATTGCAAGGTCGGAGTGACTGCGTTTGTGCCACGAGGGGGGCCACCCCAGTGCCACAGATGCCAGAAATTTGGACACTCGTCCAATTACTGCCAGAGGGCCCAGCAATGCGTGAAGTGTGGTGGAAACCACGACACTTCTGCCTGCGTCAAGCCGCGTGAGGAACCAGCCTCATGCGTCAACTGTAAGGGGCCACATCCGGCCAATTACAGGGGCTGCCCCTATTATAAGGAGCAGACAGACAAACAAGTCAAGGGACTTAAAAAGCCCGCGACTGTAGACGGTCGCAGCTGGGTCCGTGTTGCCGGTGGGGGAAAAACAGCCCCCAAACCGAAGGTGCCGGCACCTGTGGCCAAGGCGGTCGTGAAAAAAGGGGAGGTACCCTCGCCAACACTCACCAAGCCAAAACCGGCGGCAACCACCAAGAAGGTGGTGAAACAAAAGGCGGCGACAAAGCCGGCCCCGGCGAAGAAGGCCAAGCCTTCCTCGACGGGAAAGGCAAAGCCTGCTCCGGCTGGGAAGGCCAAGCAGGCTGTTAAAAACACCGCGGCCCCTGTGGCCCCGCGCCCCACCAAAAGGACGGCCGCGCCAAAAGGCACCTCCAGCGGCAATCCGAAACCGGCTACCCCGTTGGAGACCACTGGCATGGACTTCCTGTCACAGATGACAGTGAGGGATATTCTGCCAGATGTAATGATGGTTTTGCCACGCCTGCTCCAGGCAAAATCTCTAAAGGACTGTATCCAGTCCTTAATAGAGTGCCTCATGGCTGTACTGTCTAGGTATGGTTAGGCCCACCCTCAGACTCTTGCAGTGGAACGCCAACTCAGTAGTAGGCCGGACGGAGGAACTATGCCGTCTGGCCGAGGATCTACTGATAGACGTGATACTGTTGTCTGAGACTTGCTTGAACCCAAGCAGGCAACTGACCCTTCGGAACTATTTTACATATAAGACGGATAGGCCAGTTCGACCCGGAAGCCGCGCCTCTGGTGGAACTGCGGTTTTAGTCCACAGACGCCACATGCATACGCGCGTTGTTCTTCATACAAACGTGATGGAGCAAACGTGTGTGCATGTGGAGCATCTAGGCACGGTGTATCGGCTGGTTTCGGCTTATAGCAAGCCGAACGATGCGGTAACCGGCGCAGATCTGGATGCCGTGCTGGAAAATTGGGATGGACCCATGATACTCATGGGCGACCTCAATGCCAAACACGTGTCATGGAACAGCAATCTGACAAATCCGAATGGCAGATTGCTGTACGAAAGGGCGAGAGCCCGCCGCTTGGTCGTCGTAGGCCCTGAGGTGACCACGTTCGTTCATCATACAGGCAGATTCAGGCCTGACGTGCTGGATATCGCAGTCATGACGGGGGATACCCTCCCGTTCATGATTGAAACGATAGAAGACCTCAGCTCGGACCATTCCCCTGTCCTGTTGGAACTAGGTCAGGCAGGGGGTGGCCGAGATCCCCCGCCTATACCCCGAAGGTCAGTTAACTGGAAAAGTTTCTACGAGACCCTCCAGCGGGAGTACAGGCCGGTAAATCCTGAGCTCCTGAACACCCCGGAGGAAATCGACGACACTGTCGGGCGCGTCACGTCGTCAATGACCGAGGCCCTGGCAGGCAGCTCATCGGCCAAAACTCGAGCAGTTGTTCGAAACGACCTCCCTCCTCATATCTCCGAAGCCATAACGGAGAAACGACGACTGAGGAGGAGATATCGAATCACCCTGTCCCCCGCTGATAAGCGGGCCTTTTATAATCAAACGGACAGGGTGAAACAACTGCTGACAAGCCATCGAGAGGATTCGTGGAACGAATACCTCGCCTAGGTCTCTGACGACATCTCCTCGGTGTTCAGGTTGAACAGGAGACTACGAGAAGGGAAGAAGCCTCGCCATCCGGTTGTGGGGCAGCGAGGTTTTCTTGCCTATTCGGAGGCGGAGAGGGCCGAGGTTTTCGCCGACACCTTGGAGGAGCAATTCACTCCAAAACCCCCCTCCCGCCCATAACGACGAGCACACAACCGAGGTGGAATTGTTTCTTGTAGATTATTTCTCACAGGTGGAGGACGCCCCTCAAGAGATTGACCAAGTCACTGAAGCGGAAGTTTCTGCAGCCATTAAGGCCACAAGCCCCGACAGTCGACGGGATCAGCGCCCGTACATTCCGGAACATACCGGCCTCCGTGATTACAACAATTTCGGTGATATTCACGTCCATTTTGTACGTTGGATATTTCCCGAATTGTTGGAAAACGGCCAAAGTCGTATGTTTACCCAAACCGGGGAAAAGTTCACTTTTCCCACGGAATTATAGGCCAATCTCCCTGTTACCGGTATTGTCTAAGTTGTTCGAGAGAATTTTCCTCGAAAAACTGAGGCGATACATGGAGGGAAAAGTGCGGCCCGAGCAATTTGGGTTCAGGGAGGGTCACTCAACTACCCTCCAACTGGTAAAAATAATAGATGACCTTGTCGGAGGCCTAAACAGGAAAGCGGTGACTGCAGCCGTTTTTCTGGATGTGGCCAAGGCCTTTGACAAAGTTTGGCATAGCGGGCTGCTTTATAAGCTAGCGCGATCGGCGATCCCTTACCGCTATGTCAGACTGATGCGGTCATATCTGCTAGACCGACATTTTGTCGTGCGCGTAGGGGAAACGATTTCCTCTACCAGAGAAATAGCCGCTGGGGTTCCCCAAGGAGCAGTGCTTTCCCCGTTCTTGTACACTTTGTACGTGAACGATATGCCGCTGTCGGAAGGGGTCAAAACGGCCCTTTACGCAGGCGACACGGCATATTTCTACGAATCCGCAAATGTGGATTACGCGGTCCGGAGGCTCCAAAGGCAGCTGGACTTAGTGGAACCGTGGCTCGACATGTGGAGAATCAGGGTCAACGGTGAAAAATCGGTGGCCGTGATGTTCACATACAAGACACGAAAACCGGCCAGACAGCTGGAAATCTCAGGGGAGAAAATCCCTTTTGAGAAAACAGTTAAGTACCTGGTGGTGGTGTTGGACAGGCGGCTTACCTTCGGCGAACATGTAAATTATGCGACCCGGAGGGCTAAGGCCGCCAGAGCCTCGCTATACCCAGTGCTGAACAGTGCCAGCCCGTACCCACTGGCAACTAAGCTACTCATTTTTCGGCTGTACGTACTGCCGATTCTAACATATGCTTACCCGGCATGGGGGGCAGTGTTGAGCTCCTCGCTTCAAAAGAAGATCGAGGCCGTCCAAAACATCGCGTTGTGGACGATCTTTGGAGCTCCGTGGTTCGTCAGGAACGCTACTCTCCGATCTGATGCGAGATTTCAATCCGTGTCCGAGGTGGTGGTGGCGCAGGCGCGCAGACTGTTAGGGAGAGCGGCTGTGTCCGAACACAGTCATCTTCGGGACATCTGCCGAGAGGACCCAACCCCGACAGTTGTAAGGAAGCGGCCTCACGCCGTACTGGACGAACCACCGTGATGGTGCGGTGCGGGAGCCGAGAATCGACAAACCAGGCTTAGGGGCCTCCATATCGCATGAGCCATAAACGGAATAGCGCGTCAGAGGCGTTTCCGGGGTCGCGAGTGCTTAATTTTCGCGAGTTATATAGTCTGAAGACGTCAAATACGGTAAGTCGCGCATAAAACAAAAACGCGGTCAAAATTTTTAATTTTTTATTTTTTCCGCGTGTGTTTTGTTCTGTTTCTCTTGTTTCAGAAACGGGAGAAACGTGGATGTGGAACGACTCGTCGTGCCGTCTTGGGAAACGGCCTTTCCTTCCTCTCATCCTGCCAGTCCAAAGGAAAGTAAAAATCAAATTTTTTATTTATTTATTTATTTAATTTTGGTTTTTTTTCTTCGTGTGTGTGTGTTCTGCTTCTTTTGTTGCAGATACCAACAGCCACCACAAAAACAAATGGTTTCTTCACTGCGACCACGCGGTCCCCCCAACCCCTTCTCGGACACACGTGTGTCTGAAGGTTAATAATTACGTGGAGTGAATAATTTCTGTTTACTTCTTCTAAGAAAATCGCCGCCCCAAAACCGCGATCGCGAATAGGTATCACCATTTTGTAAGTTCCCTATTACCTTCCTTTCCTTTCAAGAAAGAAGAAAGAGGGAACGAGCCCAGCAGCCACCTGCCCAGCAGCCACTGACAGCACGGAAGAGAGAAGAAACCTGCACTTTCCCCCGTTCAGCCCTTCGGGGCCTCGGGAATTTTAAGGTTAATGGTATGTAACTTCGGTTACTACCAATTCTTGGAAAGTGCAGGCCAAAGAAGAACGAAGAGGTCTTCGGAAGAAGAAGAAGATGAAGAAGAAGGAAGACCCACCACTCGTCTCAGCATCACGGACTGGAGTCCGGAACAGAGCCCAGCAGAGATGCGTCCTGAAGGGCAGCTATACCAGAAGCGAATGAAGAGCTTCTACACAACCTCTCCTTTTCAAAACTTACAAGTTAGATAAAATAAACCAGCAATTGTGACTCCTCCGGAGTAGGGATCGCATTGCTCCCTCCTTACAGTTAGTGCCCTGTTGTGGCGTATTCCTTCTAGCCAATTAAGCATTAGCACCGAAAGGAAAGTGGACGGTCTGAAGGGGAATTACGTCGGGAGGACAGGCTTCATAAGCCTAGCCTTCCGCGGTCAGCCCATAAAATGGGTTCGATAACGCTGGTTCAACAACGGATTGGAAGGAAATTAAATCCGTCTTAAAATACTAAATAATAATAAAGAAAACTTGAAAAATTAGACCCGCTAACAAAAAATAAACCTTAAAAACACGTCCGATAGAATGATCCAGCAGCAAGGGACTCTGTCCAGGTTCTGCGATAAGTAGGGAGAAATAAACTCCCGTCAACTTTGCATTCCATTCCATTCCGGTAATGCTACCTGATAATCACCAACAATAACACAGAAAGTTTGGTTCATTAAAGAAATTCCTAATAAAAGCAAGCATATTGCTCTTGACTTCCCATTCTTTGAGGGTGTTTAGAATACAAAGTCACCAGGCTGTGTCGTCAGCCTTCCTGAAACTGAAGATAGCAATGAGGCACTGGTGCAGTGAGAAAGTGTTTTGAATAACTGCTTCCAATGACACTAAATGGTCAATGGAAGATCATCCTGGTGGAAACCACACTGTTCTGGAGATAAAAGGCCATCTTTCTCTAAGTACCATGTAAGCCTGCGGTTCACCATTCTCTCCAATACTTTGCATAAAACGCTTGTCAAGGAGATAAGAAGGTAGCTAGAGGCGCATGCTTTGTCTTTACAAGGATTAAGTGCTGGTATGACAATACGACAATGGCTTCTAACCAGACAGGTGGGAAAACTTGTGCAGAGAACCAACTATTATAAATACTCAATAGCAGTTGTAGCATCGAATTAGGAAGGTGTGACAGGATACAGAGACAAATGTTGTCAGGTCCAGGGGAAGTAACATGCGAGTGTTTTTAGTGCGTGTGACAACTCATTTTAAATGCAAATTGAGAATTTAATTCACTGACCGAATCACCAATCGAAGTATTATCATACTTCCATCTGGATCTTGCATCTCTGAAATTCATAAATACAAGATGAAGTGAGAGACACTAACAATCTGCCAAGTTACTTGTCATTGCAGACGGTGATGAAAAGAGTTCTTCATGAATGAGTCCAAGAATGGATTGTTTCAGTGATCTGCAAATTACATGAATCTTTTTCATTAGTAAATTCATTAATTGTTAATTTTAACTATAGACTTTATTCATCTTCATTAGCTCTGAAATAGTTGCAATAAGTGACACAACGTGATCAGATAACATCTGAACAAGTTTTTTCAGCTCGGTGCAGGACCCGCACTGTTGGGTACCTGCATTTACAGGGGCTTTACTTGATGTCATGGCAGTGAAGGTGACATCCAGTTTTACCAGGTTATAAAAGCTAAGCATCTTTTTATATTCTCTTCTGGTGACTGGGAAAGAAAGTTTTTGTTTGGTACAGATTTTTAGGATTTCCTTTTCTTCTTTAAAAACTGGGCAATCTCGAGATCGAGCTGAATATGTTCTTCCACAGTTAGCATATTTTTCTTCCTCCTGGCAGTTAGTGCCATTGTGACCTTCTTTGCCACATCGGGCGCAAATTATAGTTTTCAGACAAGATGTTGTAGTATGGCTATACCCTTGGCATTGGAAACATCGTCTTGGTTGGGGATAAACAGTTGTACAAGAACCGACAGGTAACCCACTTTAATCTTCTCTGGAGGTATTGGAACAATAAATGTTAATATAAGGAAGGTGTAGATTCTTCCACTCCACTCTGTCGTTTCATTATTCGTTTCACCTCCACAACTTCCTGGGTATGAAGCTCATCAGCTATTTAACTTAGATCCATCTCCAGAAAGTCACAGCAAAAAATTACTCCTCGGCTAGTATTTAGGGTTTTGTGGCATACCGCACTTACATTTATGCCACCCATATTGTTGAGATCTAACAGAGATCGATTCTGTTCATCATTAAAAGTTTCATCAGAATTGTTCTGTCTCATAATTTTCTGATGTTCTTTAGAGAATCACCTGAACCTGTTACAACCTTTGTTAATCAGGAAAGGAGAAACCTTAAGAAAGGAACCAACCGCCTTCCTGTTATTCCGAAGAACAAAACGAATATTTTTATATTTTAGATCTGATGCATTAGAATTTAATGTACTCTCTTCTGCAGGACTATCACATCCTCATCAGACAAAGCTGACAGAGACCTTTTCAATAGACAAAATTTGGTGGTTTTGGATGGACCACCAACCATCATGGAATTTATGTGGCCTTAAAATTTTGGTCCCACAAGTACTTGTGATAACAGACCACTCCAGCAGAGTACATGCGACTGGAGCTAGAACTAAATACAACTGGGTTCACCCAGGTGCCCAGAGGACATCATCCAAGAGTCACTACGTTCAGCCATTCACCCATAAGCATGCAAGATTTTCATCTTGGGTTACGGTTGTGTTTTGTAAAATGTCACAACACTACTGTGTAAATCCAAGAAGAAATAGTGTAGGATGTTGTTGTGTAAGGGTATATATTGTAATTTGTGGAGTCTTGGTGTAGTGTATGTGTATCATGTTCTGCAGCTTTGTATGTAGTGGGAAGAAAAGCTGCAGAGGCTAGGGCGGATGCCAACCCCTAAAATCTTAAAGAGTAAGACCCCCCATCAGGGTTACGTAAAAATGTGTCCAATTTCATGAAAACATAAAATGGCAATATCAGTTGAAAAGAGAAAGACTAATGAAATTGAACAAAGATTTCAAAATAAGCTTAATATTGAACTATTACCTTAAATAAAATAAGACTTTCCAGTGAAACACATTCTTATAAGTTAATTAAAAAAATAATTTATACTAAAACAGAGCACAGTCCCAAGAATTTCTTAGAATAATTACATATAATAGAGAAAAGAACAGAGTTATATAATTAAATATTACTGTATCTCTTATCAAGAAAATATACATACAAAACTAAGAGTGACATCACAATAGTTCTCTAAAAAGAAGCAGATTTATTTTACTATTACAGCCTCTTACATAAAACAATATGCTAGTCAGTTTATGTACTGACCAGTATGGTAGATGATAATTCGTTGTAAGCTGACTTTTTTTAGTCTTTATTTCAGTTATCACATCTATCTTATTAAAATATGCATGTAAATGATATCCGAGGTCATAAAAGTAAAAAAATTATCAAATTATTTAAAAGAAAAAAATTACTTTTGTTTCCATGGTGTTCCTTCACTATCACTGTCATTATCACTGAAAAATGCAGAATTTTCTTGACTTTCCATCATACAGTTTTTTACATCATCTGAAAACAATATTTAATTATAATATATTATTTTTATAATTTTTGGATCTCATTTAATGCAAATGTATGACTAACATTTAGTGTGATCATCATAAAAAACTATAATCAAATAAATTAGTAAAATTTCTAATTAAAATAGCTAAATAAAAACAAAGAGTAATAATAATAATTTTATTTTAACTAATCATACTGTATTTCTATTTTACGAAAATAATCAACAATATATAATGTAGATTATATAATTTGAGTCAATGCATAATAAGAATTATAAGTGATAATATTATTTTTATGTACTTTCTGAATTATTCATGGAGAAGAAATAAATATAAAAAATTAAATCAAATCTACAATTCATTGAATTAATTACATTAGTGACAATAAATAAATATATACAAATATATATTTTTTTCACAATAGAATAGTGTGAATTAAATGATTCAAAAAAAAAGCTGGCATGGTTTTTAAATACTTTCACTTTCCAAATACATAGTTATACATAATAATTTAAGATGGAATACTGAATGAACATACAATTTTATGGGACTCTTCAATTAGAATAACCGATAGAATAAGTAAATAACAAAGTATTAACCAGCTGTTTGCACTGACTACAAAACATTAAATGTTCAGAAACTATAATTAAATTATTCATTAATCACAAAGATAAAATATGATAACACTTTTAAACATTAAATTTATGTGAAAATTGTTCCCAGTTCGTCTGAAGATAATTGTGGAACACTTTTGTCTGTTATGTGATACTGTTATTGATAGTGTCTCTTTTAAAGTGACTAGAATTCCTTTTAACACTATAAAATAACAATTTGATCTGTGTTGTGTTATGGTATTTTTGTCAAGATAAGTATGTCTGTAAATTTCATACAATTAAAATATGTTGAGAGCTTGGTGGTAAGGTGATTAACAATGGCTGATGGTACATCTATGTATCTCAATGGATACAGAACTAATCTGGTGTAGTAAATGAAGTTTAATTTGTATATTCCAGGCTGTATTTCAGTTATCATATAAAGTTATTTTTATTTTTTTGTACATTTTGTTAGTTAATCAAATTTCACAAAATAATCTGTGTAATCTGCAGAACAATTATTAATATCTAGATATAATGAAACACATATAATAGGAAACCTTTAAAAAAACCCAGTATAGTCGACAATAAAAATGCAAATGCAACAGGTCAAGAAAAATATCATATTTATTATAATCAGATATGCTTACACTTTGAAATTGTAAAAAGGGTTGTATTACAAAGTTACAAAATGATTCTTTATCTCAGGTGAAGTTTTACAACAAAGTCATGGCCCACAATCATATGTGATAGAACCACTAAGTGTGAGTAGGCAATAGCATAACTGGGAATACATTACACTTGATATGATGAAAACTATGCAAAAATAAATAACCAATAAAAAAAATTAATATAATTTTATTAAAGACAAATAAATATGTTTGTATCAATAAAATATAAAAAATAAAAAAAAACTAATCTTACAATTTATTACAATTGCAATAGATATTACACACACAAAATACACATTTTTCTGTTAAAAATTGTAATTAGTTATAAATAAAAATGATACACATTGACTACATCAACCTTAGACACATAAAAGCACAATTTCTTTTGACTTTAACGTGATTGAATCAAATAATTTATGAAAATGTATTACTGGATAGTTTATACATGAATATATTATATATTCATTTTACTTGTTTTGACTTAATTAACCAAAGATAGTAGAATTTTCACAATATTTAAACAATAAATAAAATAACTATATATTTTCATAAAATTATCAAACCTAATGCTACTAAACTGGTTGGTTATCAAAATTATAATTATAGTATTAACTTAGATATCACAAAATGTTCAACTTATGAATGAATATACCCACTAAGATAAGAAACTGAAATCATATTATTTATATTTAACATCTTTTCTTTCCTTTACCTGTTTAGCCTCCGGTAACTACCGTTTGGATAATTCTTCAGAGGATGAATGAGAATGATATATATGAGTGTAAATGAAGTGTAGTCTTGTACATTCTCAGTTCGACCATTCATGAGATGTGTGGTTAATTGAAACCCAACCACCAAAGAACACCGGTATCCACGATCTAGTATTCAAATCCGTGTAAAAATAACTGTCTTTACTAGGACTCGAACGCTGGAACTCTCGACTTCCAAATCAGCTGATTTGGGAAGACGCGTTCACCACTAGACCAACCGGTGGGTTATATTTAACATCTGTCTACACATAATTACTTTCAAATAATACTTTTTCAATTATTTATTTATTTACTATTACTAGAAATCAAATTTTTTTTTTCAAATCTAAAAAATGATTGGTCCTGGAAGGATGAAACAAAAAACAATTTATTCATATTTTCTCAAGGTAAAAGATTGGCCCAGTGGTTTATTTACATATCTCTCTTCTTTCTATGAGAAAATTACCAATAAAGTTGAACATGAAAAACTGTGAAATTTCACTTTTGGTAATTTTTTCAAGAGGCAGGGATGACATACACAGTTTGAATTATTTTTTATATGTGGGTATATGTTAGTAGTTTTCAAATAAATAATATTGATGGTGTGGAATATTTACTTACCCCTAAAAATGTTTATGAAATTTTGAAAACTAATTTTTTTTTTAAAAATTCAAATTTTGGCTTAAAATAACTCTGATGGGGCTGGTGATAAAAATCTCAAATTTGCAAAACTTACAGTGTTTTTGTAGGTATTTATGGCAAATAAAAACGTTTCTTGTATGTTATACTAATAAAAAAGGTATAACCTCACGAAAAACCTGTTAAAAGCGATACCATTTTAACTTGCTGTCTGTACCGACATTAGTCACTCGTAGATCTCCAGGGAGAATCTCCGAAACATCCGGCCCAGTGGACTCTCCCTCCAACAAGAAAACACAGGCACAGTCTGAACCTGGATCCGGGACGAGAAACATCACCTTCACTCTGGCAAATAGGTCCTCTGGCCATCAAAACTCAAGCACCTGCTCCAACACATCACCAGAATGGAAAACCAAAGCCTCCTCCACCATGCATCTGATGCCAGCCATACATAAGGCATGAAGATCCAATGCAGAGTCATCTGTCTGGGTTGAGGAATAATCCGAAACTTCCTTCGCAATCGTGAAGGACTGCATATCTTCAGCCGCTCTCTTAGCGGGCGCAGAACCACTCCTGTTACAGACCTCAAATAATCTAGTATCCCTCACAGTCTGTATCTCGCCACAAAAGTCATCTGTAAGCGTGACAAACTCCTCCAAAAGGCAATCCAACTCCTGTACCAGTTCCTTGCCGTAGGCATGGATCACAGACATCTCAAGCCAAATTCGGTCAACCCCCGCAGACGTTTAGTAGGGTTGGAGGCGACGCCAAAGATTCACCATCATACACAGAATCTACCAGCAAAGAACACTCACCGGATTGTGACACTGAAGACAAAGAAGGCGCCCGCCGCTTTGCCGACTCTTCTCTTGCACCGATTATTTGGCCCAACTCCCCACATCCGCGCCTTGCAGCTTACCTTCCTTCCTCTGGGCCTGCCTAGAGGCTATGTCTCCCTTGTCACTGCTGCAGAGAGACGCTAACATTTCCTTAGATGTTACTAGAGATCCCAAGTACTAAGCCTCCCCGACACCTGCTCTCCTGGCTTTTTCACACCATCATCCTGGGTGGTGGTTTTTTCAAGTAGGCCACAAACCACTGTAGTTTTGTGTACTGAATCCTCCATCTCCACCCTACGAGAATCAGCGAAAGTTGCAGTTCACTCCGGCAGAGTACATGCTTACCAGGTTAAGGACTAAATACAACTGGATGTGCCCCTGTTCGCAGAGGGCATCATTCAAGACTCACTCACGGAGAACCATCCACCCATGCACGATAGCTCCCACTTTGGGTTACGGTTGTGGAGCGGAAGGTGCAGCAATAGCACCAAGTGTAAAATGTCTAGGGGAAGGGTACCTGAGGTATACGTGTATCATTTAAGTGTGTAATGTGTTCAGCAGCTCCATGTGTAGTGAAAGAAAGGCTGTAGGAGCTCTGGCCGTGCTACAGCCTCAAAGAATCTCAAAGTCGATTCTCAAAGAATGAGACTCCCATGGGGGGGCGTTCTTCTAAGATCCAAATATTTCATTAATTAAAATTTCATTTGGCTATAAATGTGGAATCAATGAAAATAAGAACCACTTATGATCGTTGAAAAGCTCTCAATGAGTGCTGATTACTACAGTTAAGAAAAATTCCAAAATCTAAATCTTTTTAGATTTTGGGATTCTTTGGACACTTTTGGTCCAGTTGATTGCAATCAAACGGGGAGGTGTACAACTAGATGTTACAACATTCCTAAATCCAAAATTTCAACATTCTACGGCCAACAGTTTTTGAGTTATTGCGAGATACATACATACGTACGTACAGACTCACGCCGAAATTAATCAAATGGATAATTCCGTTGAAATCTGAAAACCGAAATTTTTCCGCTATCACAATACTTCCTTTACTTCGTACAAAGAAGTCATGTGATGTCCACATCAGATTTTTTTAATCTCAATCCTCAATTATATTTTAACCATAAATAGGATCTAAATTCATATCTAATATAAGGATCTAATTCATATGAATATAAGAAAAATTTTTGATGAATTTGTTTTTTAATTGCGTAATAGTAAAGTTAAGTTTCAAATTATTATATTGACCAAAACTTGGATCGGGTGAAGACATTGAATTTAATTTCAGTTTAGAAGGTTATAACGTAATCATTGAAAATAATAAATGCACAGAGTGAATACATGTTTATTTATATATAAAATTACTAAACACGAGATAATCAAAGTAGACTTAGAAAATGCAAATCCAGTTGGTATTAATTTTAGAATTGATAATGGGAACCGTAAATTGATTGCTGTTTATCGATCGCCTTCCCAGAACATACATTTTTGCCTGATTAGTTTAGATGCTTATAGAATATAAAGACAGATGATAATGTAATTTTAATATTCTTAATAACCTGATAAATGAACTTCTTAGTATTATGCAACTATATGGATTAAATCATATGTAAACAAACCTACACGATTACAAAACAATCCCGTTGGCGAAATGCAGTCTACCAGCTGCATCGACCATATTTTCTATAAGAGCGGTTCCATTGGTCAAGTGATGAAACTTTTTCATATGAAACTTACAAACTTTATAAAAGATAAGACAACAACCGATAATATCATCAATAAAATAAATTATGATGAACTAAAATCTAGTTTATATAAAGAAAACTGGAACGACGTATGCAATAATAATACTGATACCATACATTACATTTGTAAGGAACTTTATTAATAAACTTAGTGACTACTTAAATAAACAAACAGATTATTAAAATATCACATAAAAATAAAACAATGAATCACTACGAGCATGGTATCTGCTATGAAAGAAAGAGATAAAATGAACCGTAAATTATTAAAATAACCTTTTAATACAAAACTAAAAGATTATTATAAGAAATATAGGAACATATAAAATATAATAAAGAATGCAAAAATTGATTATTTTATTTTGGAACTTATTTTAATAAGTTTCAACTAAATAAATACAGTATTATGAAAATGTGGCAATGCATTAATGAAATATTAGATATGAAAAACGAAATTACACAACCAAAAATTGAACCTAATAAATTAAATAAATACTTCACAAATGTGGGAGAAAATTATGCAAATGCAATACTAAAAAATACAAATATCTTAAATCTGACTCTTTTGTTAATTCCACTATCTTAGCCTGTTTCTTAATGCAACAAATATCACTGAAATATTAAATGTAATAAAATATTTAAAAAATAACTCATCACCTGGAATCGATAGTCTTAATGCTTCTTGCTTAGAAGAAATAAGTAACTACATAGCAACACCACTTTAACACAATAAATATATGCTTTATTGAAGGGTATTTCTCTACTAAATTTAAAATGGCCAAAATAATTGCAATACACAAATCGGGAAATTAAATCAACACGACAAATTACAGACCTTTAAGTCTGTTAAGTAACTTTCCCAAAATATTAAAAAACCAAATAATAAAATTTCTTTACAAAAATAATTTTATTCATAAAAATCAGTAAGGTTGTCAATCTGGAAAATCAACAAAAGATGAGATTTTACATTTAACTAGAATAATTAACAACAATTTTAATAAAAATAATAGGACTATATCAATATTCCTTGATTTAGCTAATGCGACACAATTCCTCACAAAATTTTAATACATAAACTAAATAACTGCCGTATATGAAGACCAATAAAAGAACTATTTGAAAACTACTTTAAGGGTAGAACTCAAATTCTGACTTTAAATAATGTCAGCAACCACAGAAAATCCTCAAACTTCAGACTACCACAAGGTACTGTTCTCTCGTCAATACTTTTTCTAACATATGTCAACGATCTTTTAAAACTGAACCTTCATAATGGTACCACAATATCTTTCACTGATGACAACAGCTTTTGTTTTTTCAGGCAAGACGTGGGGATAAAGTATATAAGAGAGCAACCATTTGTTTACTTTTGGTAAATCTTGGTTTGTAAGCAATATTTTTACACTCATCCTAATTAAGATAAAATATAAGTCACTCTAACCTACTGAAACCAGCAAACCCCCAACTGAATTTCAACTACATACATATTCAGTAAATAATAGCGAATCGATAAACAGTAACTGCTGTTGTCAGTCAATAGAAGATCTCAGAATAATATTGGACGATCATATGAAGTGGAATGTCCATGTACAGTAAGAATGAAAGAAGCTTCATCTGTGAACAGAATCCTTGCCAAAAATAAAGGGTCTTAAATTAATGTTCTTCGAAACCAGTTACAGAAAGTCAATCTGCATGGAGAATCATTGGCAGTCAGTCCCTGTATGCACTGCAAGTGATATGGGTAAAGACAGTTACCATTTAAAATCTGCCATAGTCACGTACACTTTCTTGTATTGCCAGAGAATGTGTACTTTTATCAGGGAATTATTCCACATGATTTAGAACATGTCTAGTTCAATAGTCCTAGTAATCTTTGATCTACCACGGTCATGATTCCTTGGTGTAAATGAACCTGTTTCCCTAAGCCATTTATGAAGTCTTTCAAAGGTTTTTTTCATTTGGCACACATTTATTAGGAAACCAGTTTTCATAGTCTTTTTACTTCTGCCCTGTTGCAGTTTGTTAAACCATACATTAAATGCATGTCACATAATTCCACAAAAGAATATTTAAACTCCAAGATGATAAAACAACAAAACTTAAAAATTGTATGGTTTTACTTTTTAAATAATATGCAATGCATTTTTACATTGTTAACATGGACAGGAGCAACAGAAAGTCGCTGTGTAAAATTAATCTAAGGGTTTAAAATTAATATCAATTGTTTTATTATTATTTAATATTAATGTTATTGTGAGAAAATTATTACTTAATTTGATACTATTTTACAATACTAGAATTAACAATAAATAAAAACAATATTTAATCGAATTGAACATAATGAGGGAGGACATGAAAACAGACACAAAATTACATCAATTTTCAGCTGTAACTCGGCTATTTGTGAACAGATTTTAAAAATTAAGTGTCACTTTGTTCAAAATAAAGGGCTTAATATTCTAGCAATAACATATATTTCGATAAAAGTTATATTTATGGCAATACAACGGATTGAAAATACACATGGCTGCAATTTTGTAATTTGGGAAGGTACTTAGTACCGATTTTTTGCTAATTTTAAAACCTTATTAACAAATATTAATGCGACTCCTCTACCCGAACTTGAGATATAAAGTTTTATATAAAAATAACATAATGACGGATAGTGGGAGAACGAAGGAGAAATTGCCATTTTTCCTAAGAAACGTTTATAACTAGAATCCGAAAAAAAATTCGCCAGCCCCACCACTTTAGAAATACCCTGCATATAAATTACAAAAAAAATTAAATATATATATATATATATATACAGAGGGAGAAGTGATAAAATAAATACAATTATTATTTATTATAAGTACACAATGAAATTCAAATTCGAAACATAACCTTAATTTTCAATAAGGAAGTTAAGTAAAATAAGTTCTGAAACCGATTGAAAAGACAAGTACCACAACTGTCACTTGATATTTTAAGAAGGCATGCAGTTTAAGAATATCTTTCAAACTACCTGAGTCTTTGAAGAGAATTCTGCTTTTATCTATGAAACTGGAACGTCTTCTGCGAACAGACTGTTCCTCTTTTTTACTATCGTTGTTGTCAACATTAGGCTTACTACTAAGTGCGTATTCATTCATTCTTATAAAAAGTAAAGAAAATAATTAATAGAAGCAGTATTACAATGATATCGATAAGCTCAAATTCGCGATAAATATACAGCCGTTATTTACGAATAAACTCATTACCAACTTAAAAATAAATAAAAATCAAGATGTGACTTTCTTATTTCCTAAATTTACCTTTCAAAATTAAAAAAAAATAAGAAAAACTATTATTAGAATGTCGTATTTAGTTGAGATAATTATTTACAACTCATAAATAATGCCCAAAAATAAGACAAATTACTGAATTTGTCACTTTTCAAAATTGTTATCTTTTCTCGTATGACTGAGAAGACTGAATGGAACAATTTTAGTAGATTCATTAAACGATTCCTCTTTCTGGTTTGCTGAGAAACACAAAAATTGCTTTTAGCAGCTTTTGCAAAGTATCATTTAAGCAATTTATTTTTCTGAAAAACATTGTTTCCAGATTGATACTTATTTTTCCAAAACAATTATTGTCCAATATGATAATGATGTTGAAATTGTGTAAAAACTAAGTTATTCTACATTTTCTCAGCTTGTAAACAAGTATGAAACAAGTTTAATAAATCAATTTACTTTGTAAAGTTAATTATTTAGTTCTTAACCACTTGTCCTGTCAATGAAATACTCAAAGAAAGATAAGTTACTTTTCTCCAATATAAGTAGTAAAAATTCATGCAAGTAGGACTTACATTTATTTCGTTAACGTAATTCGGTATTCTTCTGTAAAACAAGACTGATACAATGTCGATAAGAGAACGATATTTGATATATAATACTACAATCTTTGCGGTATATTTTCCTCTTAAATTCATGGAATTCTATTTGTCTTATATCTGTTTTAAGCAATAGTTCTTCATTGAGTAGCAGCAACCACTTATCTGTTGTCAAGTGTAACAACTTATTTTTAAAGTTAAGTACCTGTATTTAGCTGTCATCTCCAGACATTTTTTTTTACTTTCCAATAAGGCTCTCTTTTCTGTTAGTTTTAATATATCGGCATGTAATCGCTCGACAGGGATACAGATACTAAGTTAAATGTTCAGTTACTCCTCAGCGACTGACACAATTATCGGTGTTTAAAAAATGGATTTCTCGTCAAGGTTTGTTGACGAAATGTATACTTTCTCAAAAGTGTAATGAGCAGTAGTTCTATCTTGGATGTATTACACTAGAGGGAATAGTGTACCATGAAGACAGTAGGTAGCCAGTTGCCGGTCCAATAATCCGTTCCGCACCCTACGTGACAACTAAGCTTTCTGAACTTTGATGAGTAATATCATAGATATTTTCGTTATGTCTTGGTTAATAAAGAGTTTAGTACGTGGAGTAATTTTGTTTTAGCTATGTTAAGGAAAACCCACCGGATTGGTCTAGTAGTTAACGCGTCTTCCCAAATCAGCTGAGTTGGAAGTCGAGAGTTACAGCATTCAACTCCTAGTAAAGCCAGTTATTTTTACACGGATTTGAATACTAGATCATGGATACCGGTGTTCTTTGGTGGTTGGGTTTCAATTAACCACACATCTCAAGAATGGTCGAACTGAGAATGTACAAGACTACACTTCACTTCATTTACACTCATACATAACATCCTCTGAAGAATTATCTAAACGGTAGTTTCCGGAGGCTAAACAGGAAAAAGAAAGAAAAGCTATGTTAAGGAAAATTCTACTATCTTTGGTTAATTAAGTCTAAACAAGTAAAATGAATATATAATATATTCATATATAATATAATATATATAATTATATATGTATAAACTATCCAGTAATACATTTTCATAAATTATTTGATTCAATCACGTTAAAGCACTGATTTTTGACAAACATTTTTACTGCATACTGTTTTTGATATTCAAAGGCTTGAACTCTGAACACGTGGGTGAATGTAAACCACCGATCTTTGTATAACTGGATACGGGACTTTGGCGTAAAATACAATTAAGTGTTTACTATTTACTGTAGCATACTCCAGCGCCGCAGAATGAGCGGCTGGTAACTAAACAAAACCATAGTACGCTTGTGCAACTATAATCGTGATTGTAGGGATGTTTATTTTATTTAAGTCAGATAACCAAGAGAACGGTCATTTTCGCAAGACAAGCAGAAATTTACGGACAGTTGTAAAAAATTTATATAGAAATCATATATATATAATTTTTTTTTATTATCCTTTTTTAACCATACCAGGTCAACCGAGATATATATTCTCTTTTAAACTCTTATTCTCTTTAAAAACCTCTGCGCAGGCGCCGTTTCATTTTATTTAGTTCCACCACTTATTTATTAGCGCTAGTTTATGTATCAAATTTTTCAAATTCCAATGAATGGGTCCCCTATCCAGTCAAATAGAGATCAGTGATGTAAACAAATGGCTAGTTGTTAATAGTCCGATGGCGAGTAGTGATAAACTGGTTGAAACTGGCCTACAAGGTTTAGGTCTTGGAAAAGTAGAAGAATCCGGGCTAACTGTGTTAGCTTGTAAAAATAGTTTTTCACCTCGTAAAACTGATCTTTATTATAATAAAGAACTAAGTCTTGAAAGGTATTGTAGACAAATTTAAGGTTAACAGCTCTTAGCTAAGTCTGTCTATAAAAATTTTAGAAGCCAGATAAGATGTATTATAATATTTATTTACTCACGTTTACGTTTAATTGATTGAAGTAAAACATAATTGTCAAGGCCTGAATTGTTTTGTCATTGCAGTTAATATAGTATGTAATCATTTTTACACGTAGTACTTGTTTAATTGAATTGTTTTTACAAAATCTTGTATTTGTGTGGAGCTGTAAAAATTCTAAATAAGGAAATTTTAACCTTTTCATTATAATTGAAGTTAGAAAAGATTACGTATTTAGGCCAGTCGACTGTCTCAGAATAAATATATTATTGTTGTTTTCAAGTTGTTTATTTTTAATTGTAGAATTATTTTTTATGGTTAACATATGTTTTCTTTTTACCCAGTTGGTCAAATACGTGCTGACCAAAAACGTGTTTTTTCTGTTCTAAATTTCTTTGGTAATTTTACAATTGGGACTTGTCTCCGATTTTGATGAAATTGGAATATACCTTATTTAGGGCCTAAATTATTTGTTACAACTGAAATTATTTTTTTGGAAACTTCTTTCACCCGAATTACGACCAAATTATGTAGCGAAACCGAAAATTACATATCGTTTATTACAGTCACAGAGAATTTTGTAATTCAGCAAAGTTCAAGTATAATATTCACCATTTTCAGACTAAATAATTTAAGTAAGCTTGTTAATTAATTTGAGAATGAGATTAGAAACACTAGATTAAGTTAGGTTAAGCTTTGGTGCAAGTTAAGTCTAATATGGAGTAAATAACTTTGTGTAAGTGAAATTTAGTTGATTTTAGTTAGATTCTCATTCATCCTCTTAAGAAATATCTTATGGTGGTTCTGAAGACTTAACATAAAAAGAAATTGAGAAGGTTACGTTTTTATTAGGTTAGGTAACTAATTCCAACCCACTGGGTTGATCTGGTGGTGAATGTGTCTTCCCAAATCAGCTGATTTGGAAGTCGAGAGTAAAATCAGTTATTTTTACATGGATTTGAATACTAGATCATGGATACCAGTGTTCAGTGGTGGTTGGGTTTCAATTAACCACACATCTCAGGAATGGTCGAACTGAGACTACAAGACTACACTTAATATACACACTCATTCGTATCATTCTAATTCATCCTCTGAAGTATTATCTGAACGGTAATTACTGGAGGCTAAACAGGAAAATAAAAGGTAACTAATTCCGTGTACTGAACTCCATATGATATAAACATAACCTAATGCTTATTTTGCTTGCTAAAATTGCCTAATTAACCTTAATATTAACTTGCCCAATTGTTTGGCTGAGTCCATAATTATATGCAATTACCAATTACTTTGCTTGAGAATAATGTATATTTCACTTGTTCAGTGCTGAATTACGAAATGTTTGGTGACTGTAACTCAGTGAAAGGATATTCTGACAAATAATTTCAATTGTAATGAATATCTTAGGTCCCATATAAGGTATATTCCAAATGTCATCAAAATCTGAGGTGAATCCTCAATTGTATATAATTTCCTTTTATTTATATCAAGTGAATATGTTGCTGGACTTTCTAAAATGATTTTTTGAGAATCTCTTTTACCAATGCATATCAGTTTTTGTGAAAGAGTTATTGCTAGTATATTGATTTTAGAGAATCTTAGACTCTAAAAGGTGTGAATTTGTAGATTCTTCCTTCTTAAAATAAGTGAAATATAGATTTATATTATTTTAATTCACATTATTTGATATAATTATTAGTTGATGGTAACATTTGAATTGCTATTATTATCATTTGTATTGTTATGTAATACTAATTTAATATCATTATTATATAATCATTGTCATTAATAAAATCTTACATATCCTTTATATATTTTTAATTTTTTCAGGTTATTAATTACAAATTTATTATCAGAATATGTTAAAAGAGGAAAATCAGTGCTGAAGCCAGTCAGATGTTTAGATGCTCGTGGAGGTGTGGGAATAAATGGCCTATTATGGCAGAAACATATTTCAGACGGGATAAAAGTTTGTATAGCAACACCTTATTCTTCTGCCATCAATACTATTTCAGAAAATGCTACTATGAATGGAATTAATATTGATATTGTTAATAAAGACCCATGTGTTTTACTTCATGAAGAGGCATTCAACTTCATGTAAGGTATTTTTATTAATGCTTATTTTATATTACTGTTGTTGCTGTTAGTTCATTTATTCAACGAAATGGTTTCTTTCAGGGCAGATAGGATGAATTCAGGAGAAAGCAATGATTAAAGATGTAAAGCTCAATTCATGAGCAGATTTTTAGCAGAAATGGAACCAGTTTTATATAGTTTTCAAAAAAGCTGATAAATATAGCCCATTCCATATTTCAGTGAATTCGCTGAGTTAAGAAGGCAGACAACTCACCAAATGGTGCTTTAATTCGATCATTCGATAGTAAAACTCTTTAAGCCTTTGGAGAAAAGAAAAGGAAGAGATGATCAGGAATATTAATAAAAAGTCTTATCTGTTATCAGAATGTTCAGGGACTAAGAACTAAAAGTGAAGGATTTTATGCAGCGACAGGAACCTTCTATCCCTTAAATGCTGTTACCAAATCAAATTTTTCTGAAAACTGTGATTATTTTTTCGAATAATAACCTTGTTCATAGAGCTGATATGAATCTTCCGTCAGTCAGGAAAATTGAATGGTGGTTTCTCCATCATTGTTAGGTCTGGCTGTACATATGGAAAAAGAAGTAATGTAAAATTAGAGGAAGAATGTGTGTGAAAGTTTAAATCAGTAAAGGGTTACTTCTGATAACCTGTTTAGTGGGAATCATTATTTCTATCCAGACTTCTACCTACATTCTGTGAGTGACTACCGTAACAGTTTATCTGAACAGATGACAATCCTGAACTATAAATTGATAGTCCTCTTGTCATTTTAATGCTTCTAAAACCAATTGGGATGGAGAGTCTTTAATTTGAGTATCCCTTATTATTTCAGGAAAAAGGTTAAATATTTTTTTGTTTCATAGATGACATCTAATTCAATATAACAATGCTGATTGATGCAAGAATAAATTGGTTTTGGTTTGTATGGCAAAGTGTGAGGTGCATACATCAGTCACTAATGATTTTCTGGTTAGCTTAGATGCTCCATATACTCCTTTAATTTTAAGGTATGTGATTCTGCAAGATAATTATATACATGAGCGCATAATTTTTATCAGGCTGATTTCAATGCATATATACTATAGCTAGTGAATCCTCCTGCGGATATGTTAATTACTCTATTCGTGCCTGTGATGCAGTTAAAATTTTACAAACTCTCTGAGTAACATGACATGACTTTCTCTGTTGGTTTTTAAAGATTTAATTCATTGAATAAAGAGAAAAGAAAGAAGGTTTCATATTAGTATAAAACAATCAGTAACAAAGTTGATTATTAGTGGTTTTCTGATTCATAATGTAGAGACAAGCTTTATTCTATAGAATGGAATTTTGTAAATAGATTAAGCCATTTATGGCTATAACTAAGAGTGTTGGGCCCTGTATGTTAGTAGTACTTTAGGATGCACAACAGTTAAGTGAGACTTCACTAAATACTTTGAATCTGTGTACTGGGCTGAGAGAGATCATCATAAATAAAAACATGATTCACTTGATTCCCCAGCTATATCTATTGAAGATGTTAAGGTAGCTATTATAACTAGTTAAAATCTTACAAATTTTCATTTAAAATCTAATTGAGATTATTGAAATATGTGGGAACTTAAGCCTAAGCCTGATTCTCCAAACTTTTCCCAGCTCATGGAAGTGTGTATTTCCACCTTGGGTCAAAAAGGGGAACCTGTACGACATTACTATAATAATTATTGACGTATTTCTGCCTTGGGAGTTTTATCTAAATTACTTGACAAGATTGTTTGTAAATAATTCTTAAATGTTATATTGTACCAGAGCAGCATAGTTGTTTATTTAAGAGCTAGATATATGGCCATAAATGTAATGGAAATTATAATTTTTTTTGATTGATTGTTAATACTAAAGTTAGCACACTATTTTGATTTTCAGACAACTTTTGACACCATCTCTCATAGGATCTTATTGAAAAAAAACTGTTTGACTATTGTTTGAATATCTCAAAAATCATAAAAAATATATTATGTGATGGCAATAAGATGGAATTACAAAACAATATCAATAAAATTATAAAATTGCTTGAGAAAAACATTTTTATCTAAGTTGTAGACATTTCGTAAGACAGTTTTAGTTACATACTCTAGAAAGACACTGATAAAAAACTGTATATGTTGGAACATCATACGAAGAATCAACTTTCTTTGACTTCAGAGTTATGATGAACTTTTCTTCACTGCATTTGAAGATCAAATTACATCTGAAGCCTAGAGAAATCTTAGTCTAATGTAGTGGATCAGCTGTTACTTTCTGCATACAATGATAACATTGTGTCTGGCGAGTGTGTGACTGATGTTAGGGTACTTCTCAGTCATATGGAATATCAACAGAATTTCAGCTAGTGAAAGTATTAAGAATTTGGGAAAGAATTCGTCAGTTAGAGTTTAGATTCGGAAGTTAAAGATCTAACACTTAATAATGATAAAGTTATTTCGTAAGTTTCTTATAAATAAGTTTTGTTCTTTGTCTTAAATAGTTGTAGAATTTAAATAAAATTTATTTTTGGCAAATTATTGTAATAGAATTTTGTTTAAATGCTTATAATATTATATTTTTGTTTTGTTTTAAAAACATGGGGAAACAAGAAAGCACATAAAGACTGTTTACAAATAAAATTACTTATTATAAGTAATAGTCATTATAACTAATAGTCATCATCAGTACACAATGAAATAATAGTATGTATAGATATAATAATTAATAAATGGAATAATATATAAATGGAATAAATAACAGTCTTTGACATTTTTTTTTTGTTTTTCAGTTTATTTCAATAACTGTTGTGTAATAAGCTTATGGTATTTTTGTATTTAAAAAGTAGTGGATCAAAAAGAATGGTCAGCCAAAAAAGTTAGAGGAATTATCTCTTAAAAATGTTCTGTATGAAAAATGTGTGGAGAGTGAAGAAAATTTTATTTTTTCTGTTAACTTTTAAAACTTCCAATAATATATTGTTTATGATGTGATGTAATGTGATGTTTAATGTGTGATGTGATTGTATTGATGTGATGTGATATAATGTTGGTGTACACTGATACTAGAATTAATTTTGTTAGTTTTTTTTATAATCTTCTGTTGTAAATGTTATATATATTTATAATAATGTATAAATATACTTTTGTCTTGATTGTAGTCACATTGACTGTCATACATCTGCGTCACACTATTTAGATGCAGCATTCAAGAATTTACCTAGGAATGGTGTTCTTGTAATAACCACTAAAGATGACTCATCTTTGTATGGCCGAAATCCAGATGCAGCTTTGAGAAATTATGGTGGTATTATAACAAAAACATTTTATGGAACAGAATTGGCTATAAGACTTGTAATAGCTGCTATGGCAAGGTACGCCCAGTTATTTTATAGTTTTCTTGAATCAAGTTATAGTTTGTAACATGTACACTGAATATGACGTTTTTATAAAAGTGGAAATTAATTAGAGTTGCAAAAACTTAAAAATTGACATCTCGTTCTTGTTTATAAGAATGTCTTATAAATATTCTTGACTGTTGTCAAACTTGTTAGTCATCAGAAATATCGATGAACAATATTGATGTAATACTTATTGATGAACAGGACAATTTATTTATTGTTTTGGTTGTGTTGCTTTCAGCAAGCTGAACTAAATTAGTTTTAGCATATTGTGAGGCTGTTGTGGTATTTTTTTTAATGACTTGGAAATTGTAGAAACATAGTTGGAGAATAAAGTAAAAATGAAAAAAAAAATGTAGTAAGGAATAAAATTTGATATTATATCTTTATTCTTTGTTATACAATATTTTTTTGTTATGCAATATTCTGCTATTTTAAAGAATTTAAAATTTTTTAATTTTTGGTGAAAATGAGACTATAATTTAAAATTCATTAAGGTTAGATTCATATTACTCTTAATCTTATTCATATTACTCTCAAGTCTTAGCTTGATTTATATCCTTGTACATCAGTTTTTTCAGTATGATTTCTTTTAAATGCAATAAAAAATGAATAAAAAAAATTTTGTTGGTTGTACAAAAAATGAATATTGGGGTTTTAAAGCTATTTGATATCTCTTGTAATGAATTGCAAATAAAATGAAAGAGTAGTTTCTACAATTATTCCCTACAAGTGTTCTATGTGAGCACTTCTTATTCCTTGGTAGCCAATAGGAAAGTTCATTTCATGATTAAGCGGCATGTTTGGATTAATGGAAGTGACAGCTGCTTCAATCCTGCGCCTCAAATTGGCTAGATCAGTAGGTATCGGTGATACATATACAAGATCTTTTATACAATCCCAAAAGAAAAAAATTATATGAGGGTCGGGTCAGATCGTGTGACCTTGGAGGCCACCGCAAACAAACTCTGTCATCAGGTCCATGCTGAGTGATTCAGCGGTCGTGGAAAACGTCATTCCATTGATCACATAGAAAGTTATGCCATTGAGGAAAGAGCCATGTATGCAGCACATCCAAATAAGCAACTCCTGTTACACTTGCTTCAGTGAAAAAGATTGGCCTGTAAAGGTACTATCAAAATATTGCACAGAGAACATTTAATTTTGGTGTCACCTTTTGTATTGCAAGAGTTGATGGAGATTTTCTGACTGATACAGACATTATACGTGTTAACTTTTCCACTAAAATGAAATGTTGACTTGTCACTAAACACAATATGATCAGAAAGTCATTATCTTCATGCTGAGCATTTCGATCACAAATTCAACACATACAGGCTTTAAAGCCTGCAATAGCTGTAAACAGTATGTATGCATATATAAGCGTTAAACATTTTACACTGGCATTGATAGTTTGTTGTTGGCCTTAAGAAATTATTTAATACTGTGCAGATAAGACTCCCTTACATGTTTAACATTTTCTTCACACACCATTTGTTTCCTATACTCTTCCCTTTACACAGACATTCAGTAGTTTCAAACCGATTATGCTATAAGTTAATGTTATCAAAATTAAACTTTCTACAGTGTGTGTGTTGAATTATAGATTCATATTCATATCTAGTAAACTGCAAAATATAAGTCTCTATTCAGGAGTCACCATCTTTGCCAGTAGTGTTGTCAAGTGGAAATATAAGAAATAAAAACTGCCCTTTTATAAAACTGTCCTTTTTGCTTTTTGTTTCTAGATTTAAATCAACAATGTACACCTCATCCAAGAGATACAATTTAAAATTTTGATATTTATTTTTGTACCCCTGGTGTTTCTGAACAGTATTGTTTTGTTAATACCAATGAGAAAGCTTTACCATTGATTTTGGTGAAAATTGATACCAGTTTAGAAATATGGTTTAGATATAATAGAGATATAGTGTAGATGTTGTTTATAAACTGCTACTAACCAATGTAAAATGTAATACAAAACCATTTGTTTTTGGCAGGTAATATTTTTTTTTGTGTAATAACATAATTTACTTTCTCTGATATAGCTTTATTGGTCACTGCAGGTTATCTATAAAGGGAAGTAAACTGAGCAGCCAAAATTTTGGGTATTGGGGTTCTTGCGTATGTCAACAAGAACTTTTTGGAATGAAAACACAAAAAGTAACATTTGTGTGTTTGTTGGACTGTATTTTGATTAATATTTCTGGATTGGCTCATCATAAATTGTTTGAAAATGGCTCAAAAAATTTCTATATATGCAGCATTGTGGCATTAAGTTTAGACAAAATTTAAAAAGGAGAGGGATAATTTTGACTATTTTTAGTTTTTGACTTGCATATGTATAATGTTTACAGAAAATTGAGCTTAAGTACGATGAAAGTACTTAAAAATTCAAAGTTTTAAGTCATTTGGATTTAGGGTTGGGGGATGTTCAATCTTATTTCTAAAAGGTTTTTGCCTCTTTTTTCAAAAACCTGTTGACTAAAAGTTGAAATTTGGCTATATATATTCCAGCCTTGGCCTGATTTTTTATGACTTTTTTCTTTTTGTAAAGTTTAATTTTTTAGCCATGTATCAAATTTGGCTAACTTATTGAAGTAAATAATTACTCCAATAAATAAACTTTTTAGCAAAACAAAAAACATGAGGCCTGATTGTGACCGATAATTAAAATATAAATTGCTTTTAATTTTCAAGATTTCTGTATCTAGTGTTAATGTAGTGTCAGGGAACGTTTTAAAAAAAGGGATCCATGAGACCAAACTTAAAAACTAAAAAAATTTTTGAATTTTTTATAATTTATAATAATTTATCCATCTCACAAATTGTGGCTGTTATTAAAAATATATTATGAGATAGTGTCAGGCAAGGGGGTCAGATGGATCCAAAATTTTTTCTAAAAATGTTTAATTATTGTTTTTTGAGGCATTATATTCTGAATACAGTAACATTTTGATGATGAAAACATCATTTGGTCTAGAAAGTAAATTGAGACCCAAACGTTCTTACTGAGAATTTTTTTCTCAATTATACTTTCAATAATGCATAATTTTTAAGGTAAAAATATGATTTATCAAGGGACTCAAATCGAACCCAAATTTTTTACTGTACATTTTGATTTTTTTGCAATTGCACTGGAAATAATTAATGTTTAAAACCCCTATGGTGTATTTGAAATAAAAATCCAGGCAAAGACAGGAAATTACATAACCATTTGCTGGATTTTTTTTATTGTTAAATCTATTAAATATCCTGTTCTTGGAATAACAAGAGCAAACTCATTTTGTGTTTATTTGATGAAATTTTTTTATAGGTCAGCAGCTAAATATAGTAAAGCCATAAATGTTCTTTGTACTGCAGCTTTTAAAAATTCATTCATGATTGCTGTTACAACTACAAAGGGTCCACTGAAAGCAAATAAAGCGTTGCGAGATATTAGAAGGTTATTACATTGTAATATGTGTGAAGAAAGGGCTTTCTTTCCTGTTTCTGATGTATTTTTAATTGGTAATCCTTTTGTTATTATGTTCCTTTATTTAGCATATTGTAAGCACATTAATAATCCATTAAATTGTGATGTGTAGATTCTAGTAGTCAAATTATGGTTATTTAATAGGTTATGGTATTTTGAAGAACTTGTGCCAGATTACTCAGTTGGAATTGGTATTGCATTGCAGGAGCAGTTAGTGTAGGGTTAAACGAATTTCTTATATTTAAATTTAATTAATCTAAATATGTATACAATTTAAAAATTATGAGTTTAAACAAAAATCAGATTATATTCAAAATAAGATGAATACATCAATAAATTGTTTTAAAACATTTGATGATAGAAAAAAAATTTTCATTTTCTTGTAATATATTAGATTATTTTGAATTATAATTTATTATATCATAGATGAAGTTTCCTAATTTCTAATTTAACAACATTTTTTATTTTTTATAATTATTTTTTGAATTAAAAAAATTAGTGAAGTTAAATTTTATGGTTTTTAAAAATAAAACCTCCTCTATGAATCATGAGACCTTGCCGTTGGTGAGGGGGCTTGAGTGCTCAGGGATACAGAGTAGCTGGACCGAAGGTGCAACCATATCGGAGAGGTATCTGTTGAGAGCCAGACTAAGGAATGATTCCTGAAAGAGGGCAGCAGCTCTTTCAGTAGTTGTTAGGGGCGTGAGTCACAATGACTTAAACGGCCGTATCAATATCACTCAGTCCTCTGAGTACTGCGCAGCTGAAAGCAATGGAAAACTACAGCTGTTTTTTTTTCCAAGAAAATGTGGCTCTCTGCATTTTCACATAGCAATAATGGAGGCGCCTTCCTTGGTAAAATATTCTGGAGGTAAAATAGTCCCCCGTTCGGATCTCCGGGTGGGGACTACTAAGGAAGGGGTCACCAGAAAATTAAAAAATAACATTCTACGAGTCGGAGCGTGGAATGTTAGAAGCTTAAAAAAGGTTGGTAGGCTAGAAAATTTAAAAAGGGAAATGGATAGGGTGAATGTGGATATAGTAGGAATTAGTGAGGTTCGGTGGGAAGAGGAAGGCGACTTTTGGTCAGGTGATTTTAGAGTAATTAACTCAGCGTCAAATAATGGGCAGGCAGGAGTAGGTTTCGTGATGAACAAGAAGATAGGGAGGAGAGTGGAGTATTTCAAAACGCATAGCGATAGAATCATTGTAATAAGGATAAAATCAAAACCTAAACCGACAACGATTGTTAACGTTTATATGCCTACAAGCACCCATGATGATGATGAGGTAGAGTGTGTATACGAAGAGATTGATGAAGCAATTAAACACGTAAAAGGAGATGAAAATTTAATAATAGTTGGAGATTGGAATGCAAGCATTGGAAAAGGCAAGGAAGGAAATATAGTGGGTGAATACGGGCTGGGCAAAAGGAATGAAAGAGGGGACCGACTTATAGAGTTTTGCACGAAGTATAATTTAGTAATTGCCAACACCCAATTTAAAAATCATAATAGAAGAATATACACTTGGAAAAAGCCAGGCGATACTGGAAGGTATCAGATAGATCATGGTTAAGCAAAGATTTAGAAATAAACTTGTTGACTGCAAAACTTACCCTGGAGTAGACATTGATAGCGACCATAATTTGGTGATAATGAAATGTAGATTGGGGTTTAAAAACCTGAAGAAAAGTTGTCAGATGAATCGGTGGAATTTAGAGAAGCTTGAGGAAGAGGAGGTAAAGAAGATTTTTGAGGAGGACATCGCAAGAGGTCTGAGTAAAAAAGATAAGGTAGAAAATGTAGAAGAAAAATGGGAGAATGTTAAAAAGGAAATTCTTAAATCAGCAGAAGCAAACTTAGGCGTAATAAAGAGAACTGGTAGAAAACCTTGGGTTTCAGACGATATATTGCAGCTGATGGATGAACGTAGAAAATATAAGAATGCTAATGATGAAGAAAGTAAAAGGAACTATCGGCAATTAAGAAATGCTATAAATAGGAAGTGCAAACTGGCGAAAGAAGAGTGGATTAAAGAAAAGTGTTCAGAAGTGGAAAGAGAAATGAACATTGGTAAAATAGACGGAGCATACAGGAAAGTTAAGGAAAATTTTGGGGTACATAAATTAAAATCTAATAATGTGTAACAAATATGGTACACCAATATATAATACGAAAGGTAAAGTCGATAGATGGGTGGAATATATTGAAGAGTTATACGGAGGAAATGAATTAGAAAATGGTGTTATAGAGGAAGAAGAGGAAGTTGGGGAGGATGAAATGGGAGAAACAATACTGAGATCTGAATTTAAGAGAGCATTAAAAGATTTAAATGGCAGAAAGGCTCCTGGAATAGACGGAATACCTGTAGAATTACTGCGCAGTGCAGGTGAGGAAGCGATTGATAGATTATACAAACTGGTGTGTAATATTTATGAAAAAGGGGAATTTCCGTCAGACTTCAAAAAAAGTGTTATAGTTATGATACCAAAGAAAGCAGGGGCAGATAAATGTGAAGAATATAGAACAATTAGTTTAACTAGTCATGCATCAAAAATCTTAACTAGAATTTTATACAGAAGAATTGAGAGGAGAGTGGAAGAAGTGTTAGGAGAAGACCAATTTGGTTTCAGGAAAAGTATAGGGACAAGGGAAGCAATTTTAGGCCTCAGATTAATAGTAGAAGGAAGATTAAAGAAAAACAAACCAACATACTTGGTTTTTATAGACCTAGAAAAGGCTTTCGATAATGTAGATTGGAATAAAATGTTCAGCATTTTAAAAAAATTAGGGTTCAAATACAGAGATAGAAGAACAATTGCTAACATGTACAGAAACCAAACAGCAGCAATAACAATTGAAGAACATAAGAAAGAAGCCCTAATAAGAAAGGGAGTCCGACAAGGATGTTCCCTATCTCCGTTACTTTTTAATCTTTACATGGAACTAGCAGTTAATGATGTTAAAGAACAATTTACATTCGGAGTAACAGTACAAGGTGAAAAGATAAAGATGCTACGATTTGCTGATGATATAGTAATTCTAGCCGAGAGTAAAAAGGATTTAGAAGAAACAATGAACGGCATAGATGAAGTCCTACGCAAGAACTATCGCATGAAAATAAACAAGAACAAAACCAAAGTAATTAAATGTAGTAGAAATAACAAAGATGGACCACTGAATGTTAAAATAGGAGGAGAAAAGATTATGGAGGTAGAAGAATTTTGTTATTTGGGAAGTAAAATTACTAAAGATGGACGAAGCAGGAGCGATATAAAATGCCGAATAGCACAAGCTAAATGAGCCTTCAGTAAGAAATATAATTTGTTTACATCAAAAATTAATTTAAATCTCAGGAAAAGATTTTTGAAAGTATATGTTTGGAGTGTTGCTTTATATGGAAGTGAAACTTGGACAATCGGAGTATCTGAGAAGAAAAGATTAGAAGCTTTTGAAATGTGGTGCTATAGGAGAATGTTAAAAATCAGATGGGTGGATAAAGTGACAAATGAAGAGGTATTGCGGCAAATAGATGAAGAAAGAAGCATTTGGCAAAATATAGTTAAAAGAAGAGATAGACTTATAGGCCACATACTAAGGCATCCTGGAATAGTCGCTTTAATATTGGAAGGACAGGTAGAAGGGAAAAATTGTGTAGGCAGGCCATGTTTGGAGTATGTAAAACAAATTGTTGGGGATGTAGGATGTAGAGGGTATACTGAAATGAAACGACTAGCACTAGATAGGGAATCTTGGAGAGCTGCATCAAACCAGTCAAATGACTGAAGACAAAAAAAAAAAAAATAAATAAAAATGAAAAAGTTTTTAAAGAAAATGCTATTAGTTGTTCTAAAATTAAAATATAAAAATGTACATTATAAATAATGATTAACAAATTTTTGCAGTGGTTAACATAAATAAATATTTTCAATATTTTATTATAGAATTTAACCCAAAATTATAAGTGTGTGTTTACTTTGTGATTGTTAGATAATCCAACATCATTATTAAGTTGCAAATGTCATTTGATATATCCTGGCAGAATTATTATGGAATTAGGACCTGTGTGGGCTGGTGAAATATTTGATGCTGATTATCTTTCTGCAATGATGCTACATGATAATATACCTTCAAGGAAATTATTGAATATATTTATATCACAACTTTTATCTGAAACTATGTAAGTTACTTATAATTCTGTAAATTACTAGTTTTCTTTTGTTATAGAGTATAATTTTTTTTTTTTATTAATTAAGTTTATTAATAAATGTTAAAGTAACAGATCTGGTAAATGTCTTGAACCAGTTTATGTCTAATATATCATATTTAGTTTTTAGGTTATATAAAGCCTATAGGTGTTTTTTTTTGTCTATTTGTATATATAAATCTGAATATTTCAATTGTATCTATAATCATATCGATCTAAGATTTTCTCTAATGTGTTCTTCATGTGTCTACTGTGAAAATGTATCCAATGGCGAGCAACTCAATCCAAAATAAATCTTGGGAAATCTATTCAAATAAGTCAATTAATAAATTAACTCTGGTGTCTTAATGCACCACAATGATCTAACTATAAGGGCCTGTGAATCAGGACAAGGCGCTGCCGCCTCCATCTCTTAGGAAACACACCCTCTTGTAAACATGTATTAATACACTCAGAAAAGTTTCAGGATATGCCTGGGCCACCACCTTACCACCTGGTTAGGCAGCAGATCTAGGCCTGGCACCTTATCCACAGGCGTGTGCTCCACTGCACAAGATGTTCCTCCGTACCAAACAATGTCACGGGCCTCTCATTTGCCTCCAGCTCTAGCAGATTACCTTCTTGTATGGAGAATAGCTCTTCAATGATATCAGCGATCTCATCTGGGTCCTGAGTAACCGGTGTCCTGGGTTTGAGACCATTCCTGACTAGCAGACGTTACAGTCTACCCCAGTGATCCATTTCATTGTCATCGATATATTTCCTCCAACAACATCTTTCGGAATCAATTACTAATCATGTATGCTAACTCCCTTTTCTTGGCCTTATACAAATTCTTACATACAGCCCTAGCAGAGTCCAGATATATACATGTCACCACTCGTCTAGCAATTATACATTGCTTCCTTTTCCGTGCAATATCCATCGTCCACCAGTAGACCGTTGGACAGCCCCTTCTGCTGTACCTTCAGGGAAGCATCTTATTGCATACCCGCTGTATCTTGACAACCAAGCATTTAGCTTTATTCTCAGCAGTAATCACTTAGTTTACAAGCTTAAGATTTATATTCCCCATAACGTGTCCGGGATCAAGATCCTGGATACTCCAGCCTTGTTGGTGCTGCCGTGCAGTGTTACCACCTCCATCAGTTATGGACATAACTATCGGCTGGTGGTCACTTGCTGTGTACCCCTTCCAGATGCTCCGCAAAGGCTGGGGTGGCAAATGAGACATCAATTATAGATCCATAATTCTGGAATCCAGAATTTAATTGAAAACTCAAAATTTAATCCATTCTTACCTGATTTAACAGCTGCAGACTTTTACCTGTGGGGAAATGTGAAAGATAGAGTATACTCTGTAACAAACCTAAAACTATTCAGTAGTTGAAGGCCAACATTTGTGAAGAGCTTAATTGAATAAACCAAGAAACATTAAGACAGGTGATATAATACATTTTAGAAAGAGTTTGTCAATGTCAAAAGCAAAACATGGACATTGAAGAACATTTTTTATAAAAATAATTTCCAAGAATCATGTTTATTGTTCATTAAAGAATAAAAGTTAATTTTTAATAAATAAAAAAGTGATATAGCGGGTCCAGTGACTTTTGGGCCTCTATAACATTTTTTTTTTAATCTTTTTATTTTTTTAAATATGAAACATTATCTGGAAAAAGCATGTTTTTGTATAGTTTTTTAAATATACATAAAATACTTTTTATTTCTGTTTTTTCATCTTCATGTTTTCCTCCTCATATTATATTTAGAATGTCTGTACATAAATTTTATGTATTGTTAATTATTAGAGAATCAAAATTAGCACTAGTAATCTAGGGTTAAGAAACAAAATATCAACAAATAATATCATTAGACTTTTAATTCCTCTAGTTAGCTAGAAGGAAGTCTAGCTTCTTAATACTAAATTCAGTCTATTCAATATATTTTTAAAAAGTACATTATAACAAAACTGCCTGCCCATCTAATGGAATATTTGAAAAATTGTCCTGTAGATTTCAGTCAGTATGTTTTGTTATTTAGGTTACTATCTTAAGGAGTTGTTTTTGGCTGATGAATACTATAACTTTTATTGAGTTAATGTGTTGCTACATTAGTCTTGCTATATATAAGAGGGGTCCAAAATAATGTACCCGCTGTTTGCTAGTCCATATCTAGACAAATTTGACTTGATGTGACAATTTTTGGTACAGTGAGAGGGTTATGGTATGTGTTCAAAATGACCACCAGCAGCTTCTATACAAAGCCCATGGAGCCAAACTGCACATTGAAATACAGCTGTTAGTGTATCTGGTTTAATGGGAGCACATGACTATGATTTTTTCACCTAGCTCGTCAATTGTTGCTGGTTTTTGTTGATGCACATCATTCTTGATGGTTCCCCAGAGGTAGAAGTCCAGAGGTGTCAAATCAGGAGACTGAGGTGGTTACCCAACAGCACTTCTTTGACTCACCCACTGTCTGGGAACAGTTTTATTGAGGTACAACCTGACATCTCGATTGTAGTGAGGTGGGGCTCCGTCTTGTTGCATGTAAAAAGATTCATCACCATAACAGGTTTTGGATGGCATGCAAAATCCTTGTCTGAAGCACATCAAGATACGCCTCACTAGTTATGGTACCCTTGAAGAAGAAGGGACCAACAAAACCACGCACTGATAGACCAGGCCACGCAGCAATCCCTGGTAGATTCACTACCCTGTGCATATGAGTGTGAGGATATGCAGGAGGCCAGTAGACACAATTGAGGCTGTTTACAGCACCATTAAGTTTGAATTGTGCCTTGTCAGTCCACACAAACTTCCCTGCTAGTTCCTCATCCTCACCAACCATATGCTGAAACCATTCACAGTACTCCATCCTTTGATCTGGGTCATCCTCATTCATCACATATAGCAGTCTAGGAGCTGGCATAAATTGCCAACTTTGCCTACCATGACAAATTTAATACCTTACACTACACTGCACATTAGATTGGTGAGTGTAAGTCTTTTTGTTTAAATATTATTTAATTACAAACATTGAGTTCATTTTTTTGGATCCCTCTGTATATATATATATATATATATATAATGTAATGATAAAGTTCAAGTGTTTTCAAGCTAATAACTTGAACCTGTGTACATTGGATGCAAAAACTGTTTTGATGTACGTAATTAATGGAGAAATCTACTAATCTAATGCTTTACAATTCTTTTAGGTTACCAACATCTGTATCACAATGTAACAAGAATAATCTAAATGAACCTCCTCCAAACAAGATAATTAAATTAGATGATGTTAACAAAGAAGAAAAAACAGCAGAAGAAAACTGTTACCAACCTATTACGCCTCCTTTTTATTATAATTTATCTAGACATAGCCCCAAAGGACCTCATTTGTTGCCTATTGATAAAGTTGTACAAGCCTTAACCAAAGCTGGTTATAAAGCAAGTAGAACACATTTTGATAGAGAAGCAGTAAGAACGAATGCTAATGCTGACCAGCTAATGAATGTTATACAGAATTGTATAGAAAAAAGGTAACATTATTGTATTTAAACAATATATCTTTCTTTCATCTTTGGTAGTGAAGGTTAATTTACCTGGTACGCATAAGTGTTCATCCCCTTGAAATTTCACTTCCTACAAATTTTGTAATGTCATTATTTGATTTGTAAGTGCTACTGGCATATAAATTTATTTCAGTGTTTAATAATTCATGTATTGTAATTCCTTGCCAACTGCAAAGGCTATGTTGTTCAGAAACAACATAGTTGTAAAATTCACAGTTAGTAAACAACTTCTGGAAAATGTTGGGTCTGGGAGGTAGTCACCTAAATTAGAGCCACTAATTTAGGTTATTTTTAGGAATATAAATGTTTTAACTCTGTATTTATGAATTGATTTTTTTTATGTAGTAGGACATTACTCAACAATTATTTACCAATTTACTTATACAATACCTGATCAGGGAATAAATATGAATATCCACAGTTTAATAACTTTGCAGGACTTTTGTATAGAATTAAAATTGTTTAATATTCTAAAATTGTAAAATGACACTTTTAAAATGACATTTTAAAACTGCCTTGAAAATGATTTAATTCAAATAGTTATATTTTTGTGTGATATTGTAATGATATTATCTTCCTTTTTTTGACACTGTGTTTTTTAACTTAATTTTCAACACGATTGCTGTTTCAGTCCACTTTAATGAAAATTATGAAGGCTATATGTTGTGTAAATAAAACGTAAATTTATGTTCTTAACTAATGTAATAAATAGGTTCAATATTTAAGTTAAAACAATCCTAAACAGTTGTGCCAAATGACAGTGGGAGCCCTAGGTGTGTATTCCTTGCTTCTTGAAGAATTTCACTGGTCTGAAGTGATGAACCCCCCCACCAACATATCAAGAGAAAGTATGATGTTTGGACACAGTTAACCAGCCTGTCAGCAGTCATGTTACTATACATGATACATCACATTGGTAGTAAAGGGAAAACATTTCATTGCTTAACCCTTTGCAGGCGGAAACCCATATATTGGCTACCTGTACTTAAGCTGGAGGGTGGAAACTTATATATGAGTCTCTGAATGTGACTGGTTGTTTGTCTTCACATAGTTACTTATAAATTCCAAGAGATTTCTTTCAATCATTTTGAGGTGGGAATTCCTGATACAACGTGATGGGAAACCATTTTATGTCAGTTATCAGATGAGTTCAATAACTGTGCATGTGTACCAAGATGCGTGCATTATTTTTTCATCCATTTTAATTAATTTGTTTACAAACTGTTCCTTCCAAAACTTCATTTTCAGCTTGCTTCGTTTGAAATCAAAAAAAATTTTTGAAACAAAAATTCAGAAGGAAATGAATAAAAAATATTTATTATTATTATTATTATAATAAAATCATATTATACAATTTCCTGCCTTGGTGCACTACTTCTGCAAAATTGTTATATATATTATTGCTATTATTATATTGCCATCAATGTTACTACTGTTACTATTATTATTCAGTGTATTTTACATGAAAAGGACTCAATGTAAAACATAATCAAAATCATCACCTATAGTTTGCAAATTCTAGTGTGCTCAGTGAGACTTGTGCCATTTTCATGTAAGCTTTTTCTCACAAGATAATTAAACAGTGTTCCTTAACCAGATTAGTGGCAGAATTCAGCAAAAACACAAGGTAAATGTTTTTATGCATTAATGCATGTTTTAAGTTACTTTAAATAGTTTTTGCAACTTTTTTTTTTGAAAATGTCTTTCGCCCACAGCCATAATACATCACCACTCGCGAAAGGTTAAAGTATAATAATAGAACTTTTTAAAATATCAGAGAAAAGATTACATTTCATTTAACAGAAGCTACTTCTATTTTTTAATTGTATTAGATAATTTAGTGTAGACAAACGCTAGTTATAATGCTTTAACATTACATCCCAAAAGACTGCATCAGATGTAACATTAGTTTTGATACAGATTTTGAAGAAAAAAGAAAATTAGCTACTTCTTGCTGTTTGTGGTATTTCTAGAATGCTGAGTAAAAGTCAGAAAGAGACAAAAATTAATTTTTATAATATCACAGTTCGGTTCTTCACAGTTGAATTTTGTAATTAATGGAATTCAGCATTTAGAAATGTTATTTGAAGGGAGGATATTCCTTAAGATTTATAGTTGAACGTCAAATGAAAAAGGGCATGTTAAGAGATCATAAAGGGTCAAAGTAGTTGCTCAATAGATGAAGGTGGTATGTGACAAAACAAAATTTTGAGAAAGCTGTTTTTTCCCCTTTAGCTTCTGCTGTGTAAATTTTCTTACATACTTATTGTTTTTTCCTACTTGTTGACATTCTTGTTAAGTTATTTTCAAAAAGTTCCTCTTTTCTCTAATACATACAGATTTAACACCATCCTTTGACAGAAAACTAAAAATTCTCTTTAGAAGATTTAGTGATGTGTGCCAAAAATAATTTATTTGAATATATTTTTATTGCAATTTTTTCCTTAATACATTACAGAGAAAAAACTTTTTTATTAAGAAATATAATAAAACACAGCTAAATACTTAGAAATTATTAGTTTTCTCCTTCTTGCTACTACATTTTATTGTGTTCTCTACTTTTAATATTCAGATATAATATTAAATTATATAGGTATAATATTATGTATATCACATTAATGTAACTTTTATTGGATTATTAAAATATAAAAAACTAAATAATGCAACCTATAAATTTGGTTTAGTGTTTACAACATTAGTGAGTTACCACTAACACTAAAATAATAAATAAACTTATTTCTATTTTTAAACAAAGTAATAAATTATTTTTTATAAAATGAGAAAATCTAAAAAGTAGTAAGATGCATATAATATTAAATTATAGAAAGCAAAATAATACATTTAAATTCAAGTGTTACGACATTAACTAACACTAAAATAAATCAAAAACTACTACTTTATAAACAAATTATTACTAAACATTTTAATTTGTTGTTTAAAGTCTGCAGCAGAAAATTTCATTCATAAAATCATTTAAATTCATCCTTGATGCGTAAAAATGTTTCGTTTTTAATGATTTGTCATTTTTATTAAATGACAAATGGCGCTGACCTCTATTAGAATGAATATAGAAGTAAATGTAATAAATACAGAATTTAATATCAACTGAAGATTGGGATACCCCAAAAACCAGTTATTAAAAATTAATAAGATAAGTTTATCTAATCTAATTACTGTGTTTTGGTTGTTTTATATATATATATATTTTTTTTTTATTAGATCAACCAAAGTACAGAATAAATAAAGTAGGATGACTTACCTTATTCCACTATTTATCAGAAGTGCTTTTGCGATTTACTCCCATCATCAGCTGCATTACATATTGATCACAAATTACATTACAAACTTCATAAAATACAATAACATATCATGTATTTATTTTATTTAAGATTTAAAACCTTTAATCTTTTTATTTTAAGAATTTAAACTTTTATTCAGTTAAATTAAAAAGTAAAATAAATTTTAAAATATGAAAAATTAATTAAAATTAGCATTAAAAATTAAATTGTAAAATTTTTTACAAATGTGCGACGTCAAGGCATGGGAAATTTTGGTTCAAAGCACACGATATAGCTTAATTTTTGGGTTTCAAATGACCTGACAATGCATACTGTACCTGGTAACATAAAAGATGAATGGAGAATAAAATGGTAATAGCTGAAAGATACGGGCCTAGTCTATACCTGTGAAGACAAAGCCAACCTGAAAGCTAATAGCTATATATGGTTAAAATTAATAAGCCAGTGTTACGGAATTTGTTGACTAATTGTAAATTACCTTTGGCATAAAATATGAAGATTTGCTGAGAAAGTTAAAATGAGATGGTGCTTACATTAATGCCTAATTGACTGTGATCAACTTCATTCATTGTCAGCTTTGGTTAGAGAAAAATGTCAACAAAAAGATGAAATTATCAAGAAACTGTTTGAAATAAACGTACTTAGACTGTCTAGTCCTTATGTTGTGTAGAATAAAAGTTGGTCAGATTAAAATATTAAATAAAAATAAAGCCAAAAATGAAAGACGTGACTGCAGAAAGTAGATCCACACATCATGTTTTAAAATTGTTGTAAAGTAAATTGTATTTAAACAAAGATGATAAATTAAATATTATATGTTAAAATATATATATATATATATATATATATATATAAAACTGACATGATAAAAGTTAAAAGTGGAAAATTATCACAAAGCAATGACAAATTATCTAAAGCTAAGAGTTATTGAAGGAAAATGAAAATTCATTTCAAACAATAACATTCATATTATATCATCAAAGTACAATTTTGAAAAATACCAATGAGTATATTTAAAGTAAAACTGAATTATTTTTCAAGGTGGCTTTTTTGATGTGTTGTAATTGGTAAAAAAATAGAATATTAATAGCTATTTAGAAAATGATGAGCTCAAGAATACCTTTATTTAATCACATTTTGATGTATAATATTCAAAGGTAAATGATTTTATGTAGAAAATATTTACCTGTCTTTGTCAGTATACATTAAATAACTCTGTAATACAGGTAAACATGAATTATTCAGTACATTTTAGGGATTAATAAAGAATGAACAAAGCAATTTAGTGTGCATTGATTTTTTTAAACATTAGTGGTAGATATAGAATTACTTTTTAGTGTACCTTGAATGAACACATCAGTGCGATGTAATGAGAGGGGGATCTTCAGTTTAGCAATGGCTGTCATGCAGGAGAAAGCAATTTGTGTCCTATGGTTTTACGAAAGCAGATCTGTTGTTACTGTTCATAGAGATTTTTGTCTAGAATAAGGCTATAATCCTCCTAATAAAGACTATTAAATTTTGTTATTGGCAATTTAAGGATACAGGAAGTGTAGTTAACAAAAAAGGTGCTGCAGACTTCCCATCTCCAAGGAAGTTATAGATAGAGTAAGAAAAACTCTTCAGAGATGCCTGGGTAAATAAACTCATCGTGTGAGTTTAGAATTAGGATTATTACCACAGTTGATAGTTGTGAAGGTTCTACACAAGCACCTAAAACGTCATGAGTATAAAATTCAGTTGGTGCATGTAACTGAAGGTGATGATATAAACTGTGCCATTACACTTTTGCTGTGGACATTCTTGATAAAGTGTCGAAAATGGTGCATTCTTAGAAAAAGTAATCTCTGATGAAGCTACCTTCCATGTTTCTGGTCATGTTAACCATCATAAATGTAGGATTTGTTGTAGTGAGAACCCTCATGCCATTCAACATTCATAACGTGGTAGCTCAAAAATTAACATTTGGTTTGGATTACTTCTACTGAAATGATCAGACCATTATTCTTCGCTGAGCCACGGTTACTAATCCTAGTTATCAAGACATGTTACAGGAGTATGCAGTACCACAAATTGAACATCAGTAACCCAATATTTACTTCCAACAAGATGGTGCACCACACTCTGGGGTTTACATTAAAATTTCCTCGACGTTGGATTGGCTGTGATAAATCAATTCCCTGACCATCTCAATCCTCTGATGTTATGGCACCTGATTTCATTCTTTGGAGGTTATCAAAGACAGGATGTATATGCAATGAAGGTTGTCAGCATCAATGAACTAAAAAAAAGGATTGAAGGTGTAATTAATGGAATAACTCTAGTTATTCTTCATAATGTGTAGTGTGAAATTGAATATCATCTAGATATTTTAAGTTTTTTTACTAATGTTAAAATGCACTGAATAATCCTGTATTATTTTAACATGGTAAACTTTAATACTAATTTTATTTTAAAATAAAAATAATATAAAAAGAGCTTATCTTTTGTTGCCACATGCTACATTCTAATAAAATCTTGGTTTATACTTTTTTGTTACCTAGTTTTGTGATTATATGTTCTTACACTTGCATTTTTTTGCCACCCATGATTATTTATTCTTGTACTAGACAACATTTCTGATGTTTTTATTTGACTTCATTTTACACAAATACATCGAATAGGCTCTTTTTACCGTACATCAACTTGTGAACACTGAATCAACTGCTAATGCTAAATGGATGATCTTCATATAGTACTTCCAACCGTATTGGAATCTGAATCTCAACATGTTGACAGACCAAATAATAGATGGGTTTTAATAACAGCACCTCACTTACCACCTTCATCCATTAACACTTCAGTTGTTAATTTACGTGTGAATTCAGAACAATCCCAAGTTTAATCATTTCTAATAAGAAAAGTACTAAGCACATGGCAAATAAATCTGATGTTGTGAATCCAACTTTAACAGCTCTCTTCCATGTTATTGATCTTACAGTTTCTGAGCAAATCTTACACTGTCCAGTTAAGAAATATTAAAAAGGCTTTATTCTATTCAAAGATTTTATGATATTAGCTAACAAGTAAATGTTAGCGTATAATTTCCTTGTATCTTCACATCAAACCACAATTTCCATTGGAAAATGTTTTGCCTATGTGATCGAATGAATGAGTAGTAGATCTTAACGCTTTGATCCCTAGAAGTTAGAGAAACAAGTGATATTTAGAGGTTGAAAAATGACTAAAATGAATAATACTATCTTTCTTCTGAGATGTTAGAATATAAGGGACTCTTAATATTTTAAGTTCTTTCTTTGAATGTAATCAAGGTGAAAAAAGTTTCAAACCTAATAACTTGTAACCCCCTTCCATGTTATTTAATCATGAAAATGCAAAAAGATGATAATTTGATTTTACAACATGTAGGTTAAATGATAATCCATTAATCGCTTATAGTATAGCAACAAAAGAAAATTACTTTTTTTGTTGCCTGTAATCCTTACACGCTTTCTTATCTTATCTAAAAATGAAATTCCAGTTAGATAACAAAAATGTATCTGTTAGCTATTTTAGTTTCAGAAAATCGAGATTTTGCTTATTATCTGTAAAAATCATCAGTTTTCATCAAGCAGTTTGTGTTGTTGCGTAGGTTGTCAAAAACCTGCCTTTGCTAGCAAAAAAACTAAATTTTTAAAATTTGCTTATTTCTTTATGTAATGACACTAAAGAAAAATTGCCATTCTTTCTGGGTCCCTAGTATTTTTCATCCTAGTATTTAGAACAGACAGTACCTTTCCTTCCATTTAATATTGTGTGTAATACATCGTTATTAACAATATGTTTGTGTTGAAATATAATTCTTTGTTTCCTGATTTTAGTAATAAAAAAAGTACAACTTAAACTTATTGAAAGTAATGTTTAAATTCACATAAAGCATAGAAAATATGGTTTTGGAAACAAATGTTGTTACAAGACTAAAACAACTACAGGATAAGTGACTCCAATTATTCAATTTATTTACAATCAGTGATTCATTATTTCCTTTCTCATGTAGGCTTAAATGGGTATTTAATGTTAAGAAAAATTCTACTAAAAATGTTAGTTTGTTATAAGTAGGAACATTTACAAGTAAGTAGGAACTACTTACAAGGGATTGAAATCATTCTATAACCTAGTTTGTAACTTACTTGTAGAATTTTTGATTGACATGCAGTACAAGATGAGTTTTATTCCAGGCATAGGTTTGAATTTTTGTTTGTTTGTTGTCGATTTAAACTTGTTCAGATTTTCATATAAATTCAAAACATTAAAGTTTTAAATAAATTTACTGTGAGGCATAATAGGACCATTCAGTGACATTTGGTAGGACTGAATGGGTTAAAAAATAATATTTAAAATGGATGTTTTGCTGCACTTTTAGTTTCTAAGATCAATTATGTTTTTGTTTATTTGAATTATACACCAAATTACGTAAATTAAAGGTTGTAAAATATATGTATTAATTGTAAAATTGATGTATGAATTGCATTGCTTATGAGAAAGATCAAACAGCAGATAGTTTCTATCCAATTCTTAAATATTTTGTTTCTTATATATATTTTTAATATATTTTATATTGTGTTTTACTAAATAGATGAACTGTATTATAAAATTGTATAATTGAAAAATTGTATAATTGAATAATGTTTATGAATTAAAGTTGGAGAGAAAAAATATTATTGTTTATTTGTTGTTATTTTGCACCACTGGTTTAATCTGATCAGATTTTCAGATCTACTTTTTAATGGTAATGTATTATCAACTATCATCATTTATTGTAAAAGAGTAGGGTTTAGAAAAAAAGTAAAAGTAAATTGTAAAACTGTTGATTTTAATTTGTATTTATATACAAAAGAAAAATAAAATATATATATATATATATATGCACTAGTGATGAAATATAAGAATAGGTGTGTTGAAATGATTTGATTTAATCTACAAAAAGATTCAGTTTCAAGTTTCTAATTTTGATTGTTTCCTTAAAAAATCTGCTACCTTTTCTGCTAACTGGATGTAAGATAATGCCTGCAAAAGATAAATAAATTAAATTTGAACAGTATTATTAGTATTATTTGAATAGTATTATTAATACTATAATTAGATACAAATGACTGCAGAAAAACGATTGTTTACAATGAAACTATTAGTGAGATGTGCCATCTTTCTGTGAGCTTCCTTATTCCAGTAATAAAGAATTGCCGAATCAGCTAATTACTGACTGAACTCGGTACCATGAAAAGTTTCATTTTATTTTTTTTAGCTTAACATGAATGTAACATGATTCATAAAAATAATCACAATAACTTAGGCCTTTATAGTCCCAAAACACCATCTGCATCACTTTTATTGGCTAATGAACTACAATGTTTCCATTCTGGCTCAAACTGATGACAACCAGTTTCATCACAATTATGTGATGTAAAAAAGCATCATCTTATATTAAAAATGGATCTTAAGGTGAATTCGGATGTCTATGATTTTCAGTTCACTGCTCGGCTCTCGGCACCCACCTTGAACATTTTTTTTTGGAAATTCAGTTTATGGATAATGAATTGGACAATACCAAACTCACAATACAAAATTTGAATTTTGCATTTGTGAAATTTTTCAGTTCACAAAGAGAGGTTATATTAATGGAAATTCTTTTCGAATAGTTGATATTTTCTGTTATTGACTCATTTTAAAATAGTTTTTCCACTGTTGTCAGTTACCTTTAATTATTGAACAATACTTTTAAAATTAAAAGTAAATAATTATTTAATAGTAATCTACCATACATTGTTATAACAATTTGTAGTCTTTGTTTCATAAATGCTCTATAAACAATGAATTGCTTAATGATAACATAAGTTACATACTGAGTTCAGTTAAAATTATGTATAAAGTTACAGCTGATCACTTTAATTTGGTTACTACTTTAATTGGACTTGCTGGAAATAAAGTGTGTATTGAACTATTAGGATCACATAGCCCATATTTTTCTTCCAATTGGAAGATACTCCATCAATGTATATTTTAGGTAAAATTAAATTATTTCTGTACTTTAAGTTGAAGGCATGTAGATAAACAGTTGAATGCCAAATAAGTTGTCTTCTCATATCACTTTAACTAACATGTTAGATTAGTACTGAAACATCTGCATTTGCAGCATTATCTAGCAGTTTAGTGTTGGGTAATCTTTTAAATCAATGAAACCACATTTTGCTGATATTCGCAATACTATTTTCTCAGTTTCATATCATTGTTGCTTTAATATCTGAAATACTGTCAATACCTTAGCTAAAATCTGATTAAAAAACATATGCCAGGTTAAGAGTTTATTCCATTTCATTAAAATTTGTTTTTGGCATGATTTCTTATTTTGATGGCATTACTTACATCTAAATGTATGTTTTTTTTTCTTATAATATTATTAATAACTGAATACGATGAGTTACATTTTCAAATACATTCTCCCTCTTGGTTTCAAAATTTTGCATTTTTTCTGAAGTAACTGGTTTTCTTAGATTTATTAGGATATTTATTTCCTTCTTTCCGCTATTTTTTCAAAACTTATATTCGTATTAAGATGGCATCAGTTGTACTAATTATGTCAATTCATTTAATGAACGTTAATAAATTACTAACTGAAATAATTGGAAATAGATTTACACATTCCATGATTCACGCTGATTCCTGAAAAACTTATCTCTACTTAACTCCTTGATGTGGAAATGCTTGTGATAAAGCTAAGTACACTGCCCAGCCCATCACTACATACATGTACTTTTACCAAGTTCCATTATTGTATGGTTTCTAGGTAGTAACCAGATAGATGTTCATTTTCAGTTATTTTAAACTTTTATGCAAGTTTTGATGCCAGTTGTTAAAATATCAACTAAAAATTTAATGTATGAAAAAACTATTATTCAGTTAATTATTATGAAAAAATAAACTTAAAACTGTTTGTTTCATAAACAATTTCTGATCGCCATTACACACAGCACGTGATGCTATAAATATTTACCAGTTGTACATATTAGAAATCATTTCAAAACTTAATAAGACACTTGTTAAAGTTTGCTGCTAACTGCTAAACTGAACTTTTTTTTATTATAAACCTTATTAAACTTATGATAGTTGCTTAATTTTGATGTCAAGTTTTAACCTATATCAAGTTTAGTAACAGTTAGCTAGCTATATAGTGAGAAAACTTCAGAAAATAGTTTTATTTTGATTTTTCTGTCTATTAAAAATTAGCAATTTAACCCAGAGATATGGATTAAATAATTTGTGATATCTTTAGCAATGATGCATGTCCATTCCCTTTTGGCCCAAACTTTACAGCCTTATTATTACGAAGGTAGTGAATGATTACGTTTGTTTTTTTGTGCTCATAATATAGGTCAGTAGGATTTACAAAAAAACTTGCATCAAATTTGGTGGGGTAGAACTCTGGAAAAGTATTAACAAAAATATTAAATAATTGCTCACAGTACAATACAATTTTACACTAAAATAAAGATATAATAAATTCACTGTTTTCCATGGTGGAGTAGTAACGTCTTGGCCTTTCATCTAGAGTTCTCGGGTTTGAATCCTGGTCAGGCATGGCATTCTTCACGCTTCAAAATTTCATTTCCACCTTTCACTCACTTTAAACTTATGTGGCGAGTTCATTGTCAAGAAACACATATTTTTTATTAAATCTTAAGGCATGACTTGTGTTAAAAGTATGAACTTAAGCTTCTAAAAATTCATTTAAATTATTATTATTTTTAATTTATATAAATTCATTTTTTGGTTCCATTGTCCCACTATTTAATTTTATTGATAATTATTATGACTTAAATAGAAAAAAAAACAAGTAACAAAAATAACAATCTTTTTATTAATCTTATTAATAAAAAATTACCTGTGAACTATCAGGCTCAGCTACAACTATTGGTTTACCACTATCACCACTATTTGTTATATCAGAATCTAATGGAATATCTTGCAAAACTTCAATTCCTAAAAAGAGAAAATTTATAGTACAAATAAAAGAAATAATATATTAATAATTAAAAAGAAAAAATATTTGAACATAGTACACGCTCTTATTTTATTGATTATCAATATCAATACTACAAAATAAAAACTTATGTTTATTGAAATACAAATTCTAAAATAGAAAAAAATACATTCAAAACCTTCAAACAACAAAATTCATTTAAATCTAAAACTTGATGGAAGTTTCGACTGTTAACAATGATCACACAGTAGATACTGTGGTATCTAAAAACCAAGCATATATATATATATATATATATATATACATACACACACATACAATTGAATGTTTGTTTGTCCCATATGCATTCCTATACCATTCATCTGATTGTGATGAAACTTTGGTGAGCTGTTGTGCCCACACCCGCAAGGATTCTGAATTAGTTTGGACCTGTTATGTGAAAAGAAATATTTTTGCAAAAACCTGCTAGGTGGTGCTAGGGTCGAAATATTTTGAAAAATTGTATTTATGGTCAGATTTGGCTCATATTCAGAATATATGTTACATGGAAAGGAATAACCTCTGCTAGGTGGCGCCGGTGTCAAGTTATTTACAAAACGAGCAAACAAAGCACAATCTATATATATAAAAGGACTAATTTAGGCGTGGGAAAAGGGAGAAAGAGAAAATTGAAAAAGGTAAAAGTTCTGTAATGCTCAGTTATTTAATGTTTTATCAAAATTTCAATTGTGTTCATTAATCTATACATATATATACTCAAATCTAGCAATAGCAAAGCATTGTTGGGTCTGCTAGTACTTAATTTAAAAAATAAAAAATTACAATAATAAAAAAATTATTGATAATAAGTATGAGTAAAAACCTATTACAGCTTATTTACTGGTCTTCTATCAGGGTGATAAAATAAAAGTTTTATATAAAATAGGGAGAAATATTACAGTAGTTTTTTGTAACTTTATTATTCAATTAATTATCTTTATTTTAACAATGTAACTTTTTCTTCTATTTATATTGTTCAGCTTTTTAATACTAATTCTTAATTCTTTAACATCCTCCACATTAACATGTTAAAAGAAGCAATAAGTTCTACCAACAGTCAATTAATTATACCATTATTTGAAAATTCTGAGATACACTTACATTAACATCTGTATCCAAAAATACTGGCTTCACAATACTAATACCAGTCAGAGCACACCACACCATACACCAATTTTCTCATCATAAGTCGTTCCTCAAATAACTGATGAGGGTTATTTAAATTATGTGGATAAGAATCTGATATTTTGTGAAAATATTTAAAAAATGGAATTGTACTTTGTCACTCTCAAATACTTTATTGAGTCTAATTCACTATTGGCAATTTTGTTGAGAAGAGAGTTACAGTAACTTATGTTTCAGTTTGTCCGCTCTTCTTGCTGTTGCAGATATGTTAGACAATATGGTCTTAAATTTAAAAATGAAAAATTTTACAGTACAATAAGTATTTTAAATCTCTATGTAATATATTATCTGTTTTAGACAATACAGTAATGTACTAATCTATTGAAAAATTTGAATAGTACTTAGTGCTCAACAATTCAACAAAATATGTTGTGTACTCAAATTTAAAATTATCACCTTTTTAAGTGATAAACCAAACCTAATTTACTAAGTATAGAACTTTTCAAACTTATCTCAAAATGCTTAAGTCACTCTTTGGGGTACCTAAGTTTCTGGCACCAATGCTGTTCATAACCTGGTGTCGGTTGAAGGTGAAAAAAATATAGCATAATATCAGCAAATGGAAGATGAGAACAGATGGTAAGTTATTAAAATTCCATACAATACTTGGATTTGTTTATATTTTTAAATTATTATTTTTACAAATTATTCATATGTAAATAGCGATAATTAATAAAAACCACCTGTCAACATATCAAAATGCAAGATTAATAAATTACCAATTTGTATAATAAAGTTGTGGATTCATCATTATTTACAAAACACTAAAATTTCAGGCAATTTATTGCCAGCATTACACAAAAACTAATTAATTAAAATAGTTGTTAAAGTTTATCCAGTTTTTAAAACAGCCAAGCCAACTTTAACAAAAATATATATTTTCTATGTAGAACATAAGTTGTTTATATAAAACATTTATGTATGTGTCTTGATTTTAATATAAAAACTGTTATACTAAATCAACAGACAAAATTTAAATCCAACACACTTTTTTTGACTATATTCTAAATATGTATTTGCTTAAATACAAAAATTCCACTACCAATAACATCAGCTGATGCGACAATGAGAACAATAACACAGTCGCTGAAGGTGACTGAAACAGCAACTGGAAATATTGTGGTATGAATTTTAGGTATACTTTGTTTGGTTTTTTCTTTAAAGAGATATAAAAAATTTTCATTATCGATTATCAAGAGCAAAAATGTAACAAATTACTCAAATTATATTAATTATGACTTGAAGTAAGCAATTAATTTATAATACTAAAGAGAAGTAAAAATCTAGTGATTAAGTCATACCATGTTCCTTTGCTAATTGATGTGTTCCACTACCAAATAATGAAATTGAAGTTTTACAGTTTGGACATGTAATGTTACTCATATTTTCAATAATCCCAACAATAGGAATATTTAATTTTTTTAACATTGTAATACCACGTCTAACAACTTGTAAAGCTGCTTGTTGAGGTGTTGTTACTAGAACTACTCCTAAAAAAAATTATATGAATCGTTATTAACAAAAAAATATTTAAAAATTATTTTTTAATAAGTTTCATTATTTTTTCAATCCTTCTAAATATCAGCTGCATTCCAGCGGTTTGGATTGCTCAGGTGCAGCAGTATATTTGGTTAAAAAATTCTATATGGTATACTTGTTATTCTTGGGTATGACTGCCAAGTGTCTGATGTACATGCCAGTTCACTCACAATCGTTCTGTTATTGCACCCAAACAAATCTTGTATTAAAGATTTTTAACTTAAATTAGGCTTATTGAATTCAACACAAAATATTTAAGGTTTCTTTGAAATACATATGACAATATTTGTGCACAGTTACTCAATTTTCTATTTGATGAATATACTGGATCACTTAACCAAGAAGAATTAAAATAGGCAGATAATAATGCAGGAAATAAATAATGCAGTTTAAAAATATTTGTGTTTCCCAAAATATCTACTAACAAGTTGAACATATTGATTACAGTATTGAAATCTTAACTAGAAAATTGTGAATACATCACATATTTGAGAATTATTTTCTATTTACAGATTGCAAAGCAAAAAGTGAACTAAAATATTGTCTCTGTTATTTTCTATTTAACCCTAAAAATGTGAGATAATTCATAAGTATTCAACTGATTTCAATAACAATAATACAAAAGGGCTTTATAACTACAAGTTTTAAATAAATATATTACCAATAAAACCATTTGGTTTGTTAAATATCACATAAAACAATTATTCAGGATGAGAAATCTTTTAGCATTTTTATTCAAATAATAGATTTCCACATAATTTAATTCAATAGAAAAAGAATAACCTGTAAAATACAACATCTAATGAAAATTAATAATAATGTTAAATAAAATCTAATTAATTTAATAATAATCTAATAATTTAATAAAATTAAATAAAAATGTTAAATAAAAAGTCCAAATTGTTGAATTACACCATGCTAAGTAATAAACTATATGTAGAATCCAATAAGTCATTGGATTTTACTAGTAAGCTATTTCCTAACAGATCTGAATGTATTTGCAGAATCATAGATTGCATAATGATATTAATGAACACTAACAAATAATTTGATCTTAATGATTTTGTGCACCTGAATACTTAGCTTAATGACTGCAAATAAAAAACAAAATTATAAAAACCATTGATAATTAGGATGCTTTGTATAAAATAAATTTTTACATACCAGTAATTGGTAGATTCTGAATTAATGACAAATGAGTATCACCAGTACCAGGTGGTGTATCTATAACAAGACAGTCAATATTACCCCAGTGAACTTTCCTCATTAATTTTTCAAGGGCACTCATTACCATTAACCCTCTCCACATAACAGCTGATCGCTCTGTGACTAGAAATCCCATTGACATACTGCAAAAATAAAATAACTTACAACTAAGAAAGACTGATGTAAGAAAATTGTACAACTAAGTATTTTGGCAGTGAAGTAAATATACATATCTTTTTTTACAAATGCACTGAAAGTCAGAATTAAAACCATGTAATATGGAAATATTACATGATTAAAAATATTACATTCTGCAACATACTGTTTATGTAAAGTGAGATAAGGCTGTCAGGAAGCAATAGGATTACATTCTGTAAAATTCACAAAGGATAATTTAATAAGATATACAGATAATAATTTTTATTTAGCTGAAAAAAACTGGCTGCCAGTCCATCAGGAAGATTAGGTTTTTTGTCAGTGAATAACAATGGCTGCAATAATAAACATGCCAACTAACAGTAAAGTCTGTTTAAACGTTACATCTATCTCTAAGCAATCCAGAGTAAAACTTAATGAAATTTTCAGGCAATTTATACAGACAATGTATAGAATCACTAATGACAAATTAGACTACTGCAATACTGCTTATAAAATAGATTCTACCAGGGATGTTCAGAAAGTTCATCTAATACACAGATGGCACAAATATGATCAAATGATATCCATTTCTCAAATATGATTCTTTAGACGGCATGCTGAAAAGTTTCAGAAGCGAGCTTTTAGTTGATTGTTTGTGGCAATCTAGTAAACAAAGTTTTGATATTTTCTGGCAACGATAAAATTGAAGTTTGAGCTGTAATAAAGTACATTGTTTTAAAAGTTTAACCTTGATGGACATACAAGAATTAGATTTCACTTTAGAGGAGGCTTCCCTATCATTTTTGAGGGTAATAAAATGGGCTGCTGAATTTAAATGTGGTCGTATATCCATTCAAGATGATGATGATAGTGCTTGGAACATCCAAAAACTACTATGACGGATGAATTCTTCACAAAAATTCACAATGTCATATTAAATGATTGCCTCATCTCACGTTGGACTCATCTCAATAAACCATGTCCAAACATTTTACACAATGTTTTGGACGTGAAAAAGCTTTCTGCTCAATGGGTGCCAAATTTGTTAACAGTTGACTGAAAACACATCATTTGACTGATCACTTCTCAAGGGTATCTAGACTTAATTTAATGTGATTCCACAGAATTTTTTTTACCTTTTTTAACAGCGGATGAAACATGGATTTACCATTACATATGAGAGGCCATAATAGTGGGTGGGAGCAGGTGAAAATGTACAAGAAAGAAAGCAAAAATAATCCATTATTTCTTTAAATTCTCTTCCCGAACCTGAAGAAATGGCTCAATGGACTTAATTCACTTCAAATGATGAACTCGGAGCTGAGATAATCACTTATTCTGAAGAGTTGATAAATCGCATTATACTAAGGGTAGTTGAATAACTTGAGGTTAAAAATGGGAAATGGCAACTCTAAGACTGGTTGAAATCCCAGGCAGAAGATGTTATTTTTGGAGTTAAAAAAGCTTGTTATTTTACATAAAGTGCTTGGAAAAAGCATGGTAACTGTGAAGAAAAATAAACAGCTTGTAAAAATACTGAAATAATAATGTATCAATTTTAGACACACATCATGTATGAGATTGTAAGATATTGGAAAGTGGTTTCAATTTTGTTTTTTAGTAAAAATTTAAAAAAATTAATTTTATATCAACATTTTTACTGTAAAAGATAATTAAAATATCCATGAAAATGGTCAAACATTCTTTCAATTACCTGGATTATTATTATTTTGAGAATAGGCAGCTTTTCTTTCTAAAAAAAAAAAAAGGTGAGGTTACAAAGTTAACTTTCACATTTAGTCTTATCCAGTATCAGGCTGATTGCCTCTAATAAAACACTACCGTAATACATTTTTTACAAAAAACATTTTAATTAAAAGTAATACATTTTTAACATAAGCATTTGAATTAAAAGTAATTTAGTATCAGTTGGATTTTAACCTGGATTATGAAAGTGATGATGCTTACCATGGCTAATATGTGAGTGATTCTAGAATCGAGTATCCAAAGTTACTTTTGCCAGGTTACTTTTACAGTTCATTGAATTACTAATAATTGAAGAGTTAAGATTAAAAATATCACATATTCCATATTTTAATTTAAAACTTTTCTTTAAAACACTGACAATGATACTTTCCAAACTGGTGTATATAATGAAAAGTTAAAAAACAATTTATCCATAATGTTTTGCTTACTTCTGCAAATAAGAAGTATAGAAATAACAAAAAGAATGAGAAATGTATGAAACACAATAATTCATTTTAGAATTTAGGAGTAGTAAAACTTAAATAGTTAGGTTTATTTCTGATACTTCATTTAAAACAGATATCAAGACAAATAGCACTGTTTAATTAACTTTTTCTGAAATTGAGAAATAATCATAAGAAAATAGTTTAAAGTGTTGAGGATCTTCTAGTTTAACAAAATACCTGAACATTGTTCAGGTATATACAGCATGTATATGTAACCTCAACTAAATAAAGAAGTAGTGTTTATTAATAAGCAACATTTCTATCATGTCCTTGAAAAGATTTTTCATATCTAATCCATAAAAATCTTCCAAATAAGCTAATTTATTTATTTCTTTCACTAATACTATAATAATGTGCAACTGTCATAACATCTATTTTTAATACCAATTTAAATTTTAATATACAGTAGTCCCCTCCTTTGGAAGTAGCCTGCTAAAAAATAAAAAATGGAATCAAAATTTTAGTATATTTAAAATCCATATAATTTTTATTTATTTACAAATAACACAAATCAACTTAAAACTAAATTATGAATCGTTGATTCACTGTTAGAAATGTTGCAGGTTGCCTATGGAACTTTTCCCATGCCAAATGTCTCAAATGATGACAGTTTTAAAGTTCGTACTTTATAAAATTAAGAAGCGAGGAAAGTATTATTATATGTTGATAATTCAGTTAGATATTAATAAATATATTTAAAAAAAGATAAGTAACAGAATACGTGATATAGCTGACTATTGCAATATGTTTGATTACAGATCCTATTCTTACAGCTACAGTAAAAATAAGAATTTTGTTAAAAATATACAGCAACTTACCATTTAACACCATAGTTTAATAATGGAACCATCAAGTCATCTGAAAATAATACATACAATGTGATTATAAATATATTATTGTAATAAAAGAAAAATTAGTAAAAATTACTTTAATAATACCACTGTTTTCCATCAGAAATAATTACATTGATACAAATAGATGCAAAAACAATTGTAATGTAACAACAATTAACTTCCAGATCTATAAAAGTTTTTCAGAACATTCAACCTAGTATAAAGATAGTAAATTTTCAAATATGATGAACACGAAAAGAATAATCTGACCCTCATATATTTTAAAAATATTACATGGTTATTTTATTTTTAAAATACTTAAGTTCTAGTTTCTCTTATTTTTACTTCACCCATATATTTATTGCAAATATGCATGAAACTGATAAAAACTTAGGATCATTATTCTGAGTAATTTTTTTAAACTAAAACTGGGTTCATAATGTTGAAAAGAACAAGAATTAAAAAAACTGGAAATTATTAATAATAAAAATAAATAAAACACATTTGTAAAGCACTTAATGTGTGAGTATTTATATATTCAGAACATTAAATTTTGTTATTTAAATAAAAGAACATTAAATATTATGAACGTATATTTTAAGGTGAGATCAACCAGTTTGTAGAAGTGCTTAAGTACTACTATTATTATTTTTTTCAGTCACTCTATATAACAATGAAAAATAAGTTTTACAGAGCAAGAAAAATTATTATAATTTATGAATAAATTGTTTTAGTCTCTTGGTGATGTAAAACAAATCATGAAAAAATTAAAAATGAATAAAATATTACTAAAGCACGATTCAAAGAAACTGTTATACACTGGTGGCATATAAGTACTGATAATTACAGTACTGTCATTACTATGAGCATAATTAAAATAATTGTGATAAGGCCAAGATAATCCCTAACATTACATATACGTTAATCTACAACATTTAATTTTCTGTAATGCAAGATACCAACAAATAATGTGAGATCCCATGCACAAGTATTGGAAATATAATTTGTGACATTTTTGCCACATTAGTAATAAGAATTATTTAAAATTATAAACTTCTGTAATAAACTGAACCAAATTTTAAAATACAATTTTTTCTTTATAATTTACTACAATTTTTTCATTTAAAATTTATATTGAGATAACCAACAATGACAGACACTCTGACTCATAACATCAATCCATTTAGCCTCAAACAAATGACCTGCTTTTAGAAGTATGATACACATACTACTAAATATACCAATATTATCTGTAGGTCACAGAGAAGTAAGTATATTGCTGTAAAATACCTACCACCCATAAACAGATAAAACATCATACTCCTACACACAATAAATAAAAAAAATCATCTAATTAACATAAATAAAGATTATAAAAGAATAGCTCACAAATTAAAGGAAAAATTTGGATACAATGTACGCTTCAGAAAAAAAAACCGAAAAAAATCACTTCATCGAACACAATTACCAAATAAACACAATGCCCTGCAATATATACATTAAAACTGCATAATGGTCTACGTTAGTCAAATAGGGTGTAGTTTTAAACAAAGATACAATGAACAATAAAAAGTTCTCTACAGCAACACAGTCAACATTTTCTACCACCACAGATTTGTGTTAGAAAAAAATCATAATTTCACTTACACAGGCAACAACCTTTATACTGTACACATAAATAAAAGAAAAACACATCTTAATAGATTTGAACATTAAACATACTTAAAATACCTATACATACAATTCACATAACTATACACTAAATCAAATTTTGAAAAATAATGGTCACAATTTTTGCTGAAACAATGGTCTTAGCTAACTTAGTAAACATAAAATTAAAAGTACCATATGTTTTGATACATTCAGTATAATCTAAATGTAGTATATTTCACCTTATAATCTAAAAAGTTTGTAACCTTCAGTCAAAAGTGGTGATTCATTTACATTCATCATTAATGGTATTGATGGTCCAAAAACATCAGCATCTAGTAGACCAATTTCTAATTTCGGTTGTAATGTAGCCATAGCAGTCGCCAAGTTTACTGCAAAATGAGAATATTAATAAATAAAAATTAAAGAATGTCTTTCTGATAAAACATTTTAAAATATAAAAAAATCCTTCTTAATTTGGACTTTCACTTTGATATGTTGCTAAGATCCTTTAATATATTTTTTTAATTCATCAAGCTAAGATAAGGATGTTTAAATTTAATAGAGACTTTACTTAAAGTAATGCATCAACACAATGTAAAGAATTAGACACAAGGAAAAGCAGCGATAATAATGATGTCAACTATGCATCATCATCTCGACCCCCCCCCCATACACGGAGAAGATCCCGCCTCGTAGCGTGTCCGGTCGCTACACCACCCTCTGCGTTCCTAGCCAACTATGCATCATCAGATGAATTAGGCTAGCTGACAAAGGAAACCCTCCATTTAATTTAAGATATGGAAGTGTTTACTATTAGTAGCTGAAAAATATCCAGCCACATAATTAATGATGCTATGTATGCATCTACTTTGACCTTATAAGCTCAAAGCAACTGAACTAAGTTTCTTGCCTGATCAAGCTTTCCAGGAAAATGAGAGGAAACCCACCGGGTTGGTCTAGTGGTGAACGCGTCTTCCCAAATCAGCTGATTTGGAAGTCGAGAGTTCCAGCGTTCAAATCCTAGTAAAGCCAGATATTTTTACACACGGATTTGAATTCTAGATCGTGGATACCGGTGTTCTTTGGTGGTTGGGTTTCAATTAACCACACATCTCAGGAATGGTCGAACTGAGAATGTACAAGACTACACTTCATTTACACTCATTACATATCATCCTCATTCATCCTCTGAAGAATTATCTGAACGATAGTTACCGGAGGCTAAACAGGAAAAGAGAGAGAGAGGAAAATGAGAGAAAGCTATTATTTAATAATAATAATAAAAAAGAAATTAAAATAAAGGAAACCTTTTCATACTTAAAATAAATGGTACAACACACCAAACAGTTGTAGGGAATCTAACATGAGACACAAATCATACCTAAAAATAGCCTAGTTATTCTAAATATAAGTATAACTAGGAAAAATGTGAAACTAAGTTATTATTTATTCCCTTCTTCACTAATCCATATATAATATTGCACATTAGCATGACAGGCTAGAAAAAATAAAAGGGATGCTGACTCTTTCAGAAGTGAAAGATAAACTTGTCTTTTGTTTGTTATACACATTAAATAAGAAAAGAACTGTGAACAATTTAAATGATATCTAAAGTCTAACAATGAGTACATATTATTCAGATATAGATAAAATGAAAACTCCTGTCTTACCAGCAGTGGTAGATTTCCCTACACCACCTTTGCCAGAAGCTACAAGTAGTATATTATTTACACCTGGTATAGGCTTCTGTTTTGGTAGCCCTCTAGCCATTAATTCTGCACGTTTCTTTTCTAAATCTGGTCGACTGGTATAACATTGATGCGATGTTCCATTAATAGAAACCTAAAGTTAAAAAAATATATAAAATATTTGCAAGATGAATGATTCAAATTGTAAATGTCAACAGTTAAAATCATATGCAAAACTTAACCTTAAAAATTATAACAATTTATAAACTCAATGTTCACTAAATTAAATAATAGTTTCTAAAGTTATTTCACCTTACTTACATTTACTTTAGATACACGAAGCAGATGTACAATATTAAACAATTTCAAATTTGCTTTCATACTTTCGAGATACCAAAACAAAAACCACCCCACTAAATAACGAATAAAACAGCTGATTGTTACGACACAGAACGTTTTCTGGCTTAAGGTTATGCAGTTTGAATTTACTAGTGGTGATAATATACTTCAATATACTTCAAAAATGCTAATCCCTCTGTTTCCAAGTCTGGCACCCAAAATTACTGATCCGTTATGGTTCAGTGTCGATCGGCCACGAAATGATGAAAGTGAATTATTGCAGCTTGAACAAGAACATTCAACGTGGGTAAGTTATAACTTAGCTCAATCAACATTTCGATTTAAATTTTTGGTTTGGTTTTTTGTAAACCTTTAAGTTAATTTTTCACACGCCAGTATTGAGTGAAGAGTATATATACCTGATGGTTATTTTATCATTACCTTAAAATTATTAACGCTTTTATATAATGTATGCATTTGAATTTTTAATTATTAGTTTTTCTTTGGGTACACCTTAAATTCATCGTGTTATATTTAAAAATAAATGAAATGAAATTATAACATTTTGAAACTAAAGGAGGATGGTTAAGTTAGTTACGAAAATTATTTTATGATTTTTTCTCAGAAGGTACTTTCTATCATTTATATCAAGACAGTTATTTTAAGGGTTATGATTTAATTTTTGGATAATTTTAAGAATTTAAACTTTTATTGTTAAACTGTTTTCTTACTAACTTGAAAAGTGAATGACATTTCAGTATTATAATTTCTTGAAAATTAAATTTTAGAGTTATGAAAGAATTACTGAAACATTAAAAGAATTTTATATATATATATTGTTTTCATTAAAACAAATTACAACTATTTTGTTATGTAGAATTCTTATTTTATTTTAATGTAGCTCCTATGTGTGATGTGATCTTTTGAAAAATGATCAACCATATCCACATATGGTTATATTTTAAGTTATTAACTCCTCTATTATGACAACCACAAATTTTTATGAAGAAACAAAATGAAAAAGATTATTAAATGTAACACTGAAGATGTTTTTCAGCAACTGTAAAGAAAGCATATGTTGGCCATTATTCTATAATTTATTTTTCATTATATAGTATTTTCCATGAAAGTGTTCTGTGCTAGATTCTGTATGATTATAAAAGTTACTAAAAAATGCTTGCAGTTCACTTTAATGTTTTAAAAAACTACTTTTCTATTTCCACAGTATTTTATATTTCTGTTAGGATTGGCATAATTGATTTGGGGTGAATCCATTGCCACAGGTGTGACATTTTCACAAGGATTTGCTCTAGAATTAAATAACATTACATAACAATATTCAGAATTTTGAAGAACATGAGTTTTCGATAGTATAAATATAGTTTATTCACCTAATTTTTTTAAATTGTCCTGTTGTCCTAAATACACCTTTTTATCATAGGTATGACAAAAAATGACAGCTCACGCCACTTACATTCTTACTGTTGCAAAAATTGTGTTTAATGGACTTCAATCTGTTAACTGGTAATAGTGTGAAAAATCATTCTACAGTGAACATGTTCCATGGCAAGAATACTAACTGTCCCTTTTTGTAAATAAGAAGTTTTTTCTGTCACAGGTGTGACACTTTCCGATTTTTAACAACAATGTTATTTTTAGGAGTTTGTGAGAATTAATTAATGTTTTATTAAATGAATAAAAACCATTAAATATATTTTTGTGAAATATAACATAGATTATAAAAACTACAAAAACACCAATTTACATATACTGTGACAAACCCATACAGAATGTTATGGTGGAAACAGCCCTTAATGTGCCACCTGCTAATGATGACTTTGGTAGCTTTATAATAATGTCACTTATAGACACAAGACTGCTGTCCTTCTGTTGTGGAAGGAAGAAAATCCAAGAATCTCTTTTTTTCTGTAAGAAATTTATTTGATAATCATTAGTTTATTTTCCCACAATTTGGCCAACAAAGTATTTCTTTGACCTTTTACCTGCAAATTCAACCAGAACGAAATCATTGAGCTCTAATTTGCATGTGTCAAATGCATTAGGCTCTCCATGATCTGAGCTTTCATTAAAATTCAGTTCTGATCCAGATTCAGTATCTGAATCTCCAAATTTAATATCTGAATCTTCAGATCTAGTATCCGAATCTGTGTAGATGCCCATCTTGCTTTTGAAGACTTGTCATCTCTCAAGTTTTGAGCTACTAGTTCGCCCAGCAAGTAAACTGTTAAGAGTCGTTTACTTTAAACATATGCTTTGACTGCAAAGTTGGTATTGGCCTTACATTTTCCCACCTTACCTTTTTCCCAAGAGTGGTGGTAATGATTATATCACCTTTTTTACAGCCTTTCCCAGTGACTGTGGACATCAGTATGAACCTATTTTTGGTGCTTCATTTCTAGCCCTTTTCGTCATTTTTCATTGCCTACATCTTCTTTGTCTTTCTGCATCCAAACGCTTTGGTTTTAACTTCCTGGTACTAATAGACTTAATTTCCTTTATCTTCTCTCTTCTTTTCTTTTCCCTCTCTCGTTCCTTTTCTAAATGCACTTTTCTCCATTCTTCATCTTCCTTAAGCTTTTGCCTTAACTTCCACATCCAGACTGTAGAACTCACTTTGCCTAAAAAGTATATAATAATTGAATAACCTTTCAGAAGAGGCTGAAATGATTTCCTTTATGATACAATTCTTATATGGTAAGGTGTACTGTGTCATCCAAAAGTATTATGTACCTGAATTCAGATTTATTTTTCTATTAAAAATCCTCATTAAATAAAGAAAAATCTTTAACAAATTCAGGCTTAGGCTAGTGTAAAAGTATTCTGTAAATGTATAAAATTACTGGGATTAATTATTTTATTTTAATTGTGGTGATAAGAGATTTTTATGCAATGATAACATAAAACATAACATTGCTGTCACGGGTGTGATACTGATACCAGCAGTTCTACACATTATTTATTTTATTAAATACATACTCCGCCTGGATGTTACTGAAGTTTCCAATATTATTAAACTTGCTGTTTCAACTAAGCAAAAAATCAACTGTCTGAAGTAAGCTGATAAAAAATTAAAAGTTGTTGCCAATTAACTCTAAAATATGTGACACTATTGCTAGAATGATTCGTACATTTGAACACCACAAAATAATATTAAAATTAAAATTTTAAAAATAGTACTTGTCAGAACAATTAAATATAACTCATAAACAACAAAAATAAAGAGTATTCTTTTATCTTAGAACATTTTTGTGGTCAGGCTCAACTTTTACGTGGATTCACCCTTTGAGTGAAACATGTCACCTATGAAGAGTTACAATAGTAAAGGCAGAAAATAATGCTCAAATCAATTTCTTTTTTACTTTTACATGTAATCACCTCTTCTCAGTGATTAAATTATGTTGCTCATACTTAAGAAAATACTTCTTATTGAAGTTGATGTATATGGTAAGCATAGCAAATTCCACAATCTTGAGCATATTTTTGTTAGTGATGCCAAAATTTCAGATATCAAATAAAGGCAACCAACAATTATTTTGAAATCTTAAAGCGTTTGTATGCCATTCTTGTTTTATTGAAAAACATTTTGAGCCTTGACATGACATTACAGCTCCAGAAGTGGACTGACTATACATGCTTGATTACAGTTTAAAATAATTAAGTCACTGCAAAATAAAAGCTGTAAGCTTACTGTTGAAAAATTAAACATTTTTTTGTTTTAACCTTTGGGTATTGTTTGGTTGAAATAAAATGTGTCCTATCATACATACAAAATTCTGTGAAAAAACCTGAACTATTATAGAATATTGTTTTGTATTTGAAAATTGTTTTTTATCTGCAGTTTGAAAGAGTTATTTAATTTCATTGGTTCTAACTGTGTATGTATGCATGAACATATTTGTTTATTTTATTTGCAGTTTCTATATTTTCAGTATGTTCACATGGATTGTATCTGCAAAAGTCTGAACACTATTATTTACTTTATGACAAAAAGGTGAAAGGAGAAATCTCATTCAATTTTTTTGGACTATTTTTTCTTCTATTTATTCAATCAAACTTTGTATTGGTATTTATTTGATGTTCAAGAGTATTTTTTGATATTTTTCAAAAAATAATTGGACAGAATGTCTGAAGTTTTCCTGGTGGATCTTCAAAATGTAGTTTTATCTGAATCGTTTGATCCAAAGTAAGGTACCAAAATTATAAGGACTATTTCTTTCCTGTTTAATTTGAACTGTTTATTGCAACAATTAAGTAACTAGTAGATTTTTCATGTTAAACATCGAATCAGACTTCATCTCCTTTTTTTTACCTCTTTTTTTAAAATTTAAATATATTGATTTATTAATAATTATTAACCTCTGATTGTAAAAAAAACTTTTATAATAAATAATAATTCAATAATAACAATTAAAAAAAATATATGTATGACAAAATATCAGAAGTTATTAATGAAATAAAATTTTATGTACTTTTCATTTTAAAAATATGTGTATATGTAATTTAATAGACCTACAAGGAAGTCATGTAGTGTCCACATCAGATTTTTTCTCTGTATATTTAGTTTTTTTCGAAGAGATCAGCTTCACCAAAATATTTTGTGAGGAAAAAAGTAAAGATATGGAAAAGTAAAGCCATCTTGCCCATTAAAATGAACTGAGTTCATTTTTCTGTATATATATTTAATATTTTAACCACATTTTTAATCTAATCCCCACAAAACTGTGTTGATGAAACATAGATTTCTGTCAAATACTAATCATAAGAGGAAAAAATAAGCGGAAAAATTAATTTTTTCAAATAGTTATATTCAGCTGCTTTGGTGCAGCTTGTCGTGACTATTAATGCTAATTTTATTTTACTATTTTTTTTCTCACTAAAGGTACTAGAGAAGATTCTTTTCCAAAAGAGGAAGAACCTTCAGGAAGTAAGTGGTATTAGAATACAGAAGGCTACATGACCACTGTATTAAAAATCTTAATGATAATTCCTTGTATTACGCTATGATGCTGGCTTCTGTTAAATGTTCAGACTTAAAATAGCTTCTTATTTGGATCTCCAAGAGAAGCAACAAAAGAAGTTAAAGGCCCAATTGTATATAGGAATTTGGAATGTCAAAACTTAGTTACAAAGTGGGAAGATAAAATATCTCAAGAAAGAAATGAAGATAAATAAAATGGATGTATTAGAACTGAGTGAAATAATGTGAGAAGGATAGGGTTAAATAAAAATGGAGAGGTTATCATATTTTATTTTGAAAGAAAGAAAGTGAAAAATGGAGTGGCAATGATTAAAACGGAGGAATGAAATAGCAAAATTGGTGTAGAATGTTATATAAACAAGTTAATATTGTTAAGAAGTTAGTTATAGTATAAGGTTTTTTTATAGTTCAAGTATATATGCTAACATTGAATTATGAGGAAGAAAATATTGAAGAGCTGTATTAAGAGTATTGAAGATGGAATAAAATTGAAAAAGGATTGTTGTAAAATACTGATTTATAAAGTAAGTAAAAAGGAAAAGAGAACAGTGAGAAGGCCTGGATGAGGATAAAAAATACCACAGAAAAAACAGCAGAGGAAGAAGTAGATTACACAGAAAGTAAAGCCCAGAAACCATGGGTAACTACAGAATGCTAAAGAAATTGGAAGAAAGAAGCTGGTATAAGAATAACACAGGAGAAAATGATAAAGCAATGTATCGCAGATTAAACCATTAGTTATGAAGGGAAACACAAAAAGGTAACACTAAAAAATATATTACATTAATTATTAAATAATAATCAAATACACATGCATAATCTTAAAAAACAACAAAACATGTGATAACATTGTCACATTGTTCCTAGAATATTTTGGATGTTAGTGCATAATTTAAATTTCTGACCCAGTCACAAAGATGTGGTGTACAATTAGTTGGCAGTCACAGCGTACACAAAGGCAGCATCGGTCTGGTCCATGAGGGAGTGCCCTATTCTTAATGGCAAACAATAAACTCCTCTTGATGGTTATTCATGCATGAAGAGCTCTTCACTATGACACAGTGTTCTTAACTGGACAAAGTTTATTGTTGTTATACATTTAGTTTGCCACACATGGAGCTACCTGAAGAAGATAGAGGCATTTAAACTAAAATGTTAAGTACAGAAAGTAATTAAAGTAATAAAGAATAAAAAATCAACTGAAATAGATGAACTTCCTATAGAAACATTTATAAATGGTTAAATGTGGAAGGAATGGAAGAAGTACTTGATCTGTATAATAGGATATGTTGTGTGGCAGAATGGTCTGAAAACTTTGTGAAAACAGTAATTTAGAGAATGTATTTGATGAAATCAAATGGGAGAAAATGATGGAGATTCTTAAAGAAAAAAAGTAGAGTGGAAAGACAAAAGGTTAATTAAAGAATTATATTTGTGACAATCAGCAGCAATGAAAGTAAATAACATGACTGACTGGGTAAGTCCGGTCGAGGTGGGAGGCAAAAATGCTCCTTCCACCAACACTGCTCAACATTTGCATTGAAGGTGTGATAATGAGTATGAGGGTTTTAATTTGTTATAGTATCTCTTGCTTGAGGTGAACAGTGTTCATTTTATGCTAGAATCAAAGAGCAGAAAGGATGGTATTAGTAGCATGCATGGTCATAGGTCGATTCCCAATTTTTCCAATTGACAGCAGCACTAGCAAAGATGGTATCCAAACAGGCCTTTTATGTTTTGCAGTTTGCTAAATATAAATTTATAGTTACAATTCAATGTGCATTCTGTAGAAAGTTTAATTATTATCTCCAAGTGACATTAACATTCGTTGATGGCATAATCAGTTTGAATTGACTTGATGTCCGTGTATATACTTTTTTTATTTAGTTTTGGTATGGTTTTAAGTCGCCTTTGAAAGTTACATATATTTTGTTTTTAAAAATATTTTGACTACAAAAAATATTGTGTGCAGTTACTCAATTATTAAACTTGTTTATTTTTTTTTTGTAATTATTTTTTTAATTTTGTTTTCAAATATCTTTGTTTATTTCTTGATGTAATTATTCACATTTTTGTTGATTTCTCTTTTCCTTATATATTTTTATTACAGTTTTTGGTTTGATATGACACATTCTTGTGCAATTTATAGTGATTTGAATGAAATGGGATTGCAGTACTTGTTTTTGAATCTTTACTGTAAAATCTTCATCTATTGCATTGTTTTACTTAATTTATAACACATTAATTTACAATATTATAACAAAAATATAGTGTCCGTATTTAATATTAAAAAAAAAATAATGTCAGCCCTATAAACAGAATGCAGATGTTATTTGTACCCTAACTACAAAATTGCAGCTGTTGGTTGTGTGTCACCGATTTTCAGTGTTGTAATTTGCAAGCTCCGGCTAGAAATCAGCTGATTGCTTTCTAATATTTCTTATTGCATTTAATTACTATGCAGTTTTAATGTTTACATTTGTTTTATATACAGACATGAATTACAGATCATATATATTATATTTATATATTGCATATAAATGTTTGTATCAATATAGATTAAAAAAAACTTGCTGCTTTTTTTGTATATTGTTTCTGTAACATTTGGAGAAAACTGTGAGCCTTATGGTAGGGGAATTTTTAAAAACCAAAAACTTTATTTTTTTGAAAAATCTACAAAGGCAAAAAATATTTTTTCAGTGTTATGGTAATTATTTACATCTATTATGATTATGGCATTTAAAATAATGTAACATGAAATGTTTAAACAGAAATTTAACTTAATTGAGGACTTATTTTTTTTTTTTTAATTTAAGATTTAATTTTAAAACTTAGATGACTGACAGTAATGTAAAATCTTTTGTAGAATTTCTAATAAAAAACAAAAAGAAAAAGTAAATAATTTAGTTGTGTGATTATTTACTAGTAATGAATTCTAACAGAGTTTTATGAGTTTAAAAATGCAAGAGATATTATAACATGTTCAGGAAACAGCTGTAAAATTGTTATGACTGCTTAGTTTACAATATTATTTGGTAGATGCCAATACCATGACATGGAAAGTGAGGCTTTACAGATCCTGTTAAACAAAACATATTAGTGAGATTCTCAACAATGAAAATTCTGTTTACTTTTGCTATTAATACTTGGAAAGTGAATTGTAGATATGCATGTTTTTATATTTTAATTATTATAGTATGCCTTTCTTCAGTGAACTAACAAAGATTGATTTATACCTTTGGCTAAAGTATATTTATTTTTTTGTTTGTATTTTTCAGTTGAACAGTATCGGACAGAAAGACTGTGATGTTATTCCAATTGGTAAAACTGCGTTTGAGGTATGTGTTCTGTCATCACTTTTTCAGTAATGTTGTAGAAACATTAGTAGGGTTAGTTGCCAGTAACAATAACTGGAATTTACATATATTATAAATTGCCATTTGAAATTTTTTTTGTTCAGTTAATTAGGAAAATTAATTATGTTAATAATTAACTTTTCTGCAGTTCAAATATGTATTTTGTAGAATAAGGTATAATAATGTGATTTTAACTGTTAGTTGTTGGTAATTAAAAAAAAAAAATTGTAAATTTTATTTTTTTATTGAAATTAGTAACTTAGTAAATTAATAAATTAGTAACTGTTATGTTTTTCAGTAGTCAAAGCTTTTTGTCTAGACTGGGCCCTTTATTATGGTTCAGTAACTTTTTATGACAGTTTTATTTCTTGAACTTTATTTTATTCATGATTATACTACTATACCCCGGAGGTTATTAGCTTAACTGTTCAATCACAATTCGTATATATATTTATTTATTCAAACCAGGTTACACTTACACTAATAGTAATAATACAGTAAGAAATTCTGTATTTTGCAGAGATTCATTGCATCTGTATGTAGTCTAGTACTTCTGTAACCTACTTACTAAATAATACTATTTCTAATTTGTTGTCATTATCTTGGTATAATTTAGTAATATTGTATTGTTTTTTATAATGAAAAATCAACTAGAACAACCCAAGTACAGAATTGCAAAGTAAATGAAATGACACTTACCTTTTTTTTCCAATAGTACTTTCGCAGGATCCCGCATCATCAGTTGTATATAAATTATATAAAATTACATATCAAACAACAAATTTTTTTAGAATAAAAATTAAAATTAAAATCACATATACAAAATATGAAGTCCATTAAATAAAATAAGTACATATGTATAAATATGATATCAATTAAGAATTAAAAATTAAAATTAAATTTAAAAATAAAATAATTAGAAAATTTATACCATGTAACCTGGCCAGCCAATGTTAGATTACTGAGTGGATTTGAAATTATTTATATACATTCTGATTATATCTAAAAAAATATTTCTATCTAAAAACGTGCTGCCATCTGTTGTCGCCTTTATGAGAATGTCATCTTCATATTCTGTCTGAAAGTTGATCAAGATGGAAATTCTTTTGTATTTATATATATAAAATCGCTCCAAAATGTGCAAATTTTTACTATTATTATTTTAATTAAATTTTTTGATTTCCACTATATCCAAATTTGTCGGAATATCAGATACAGAATGTTTGTTATTAATAAGGTGGTCAGCAACATTAGATAAACCCAATTTACCATTTATATATATATATATATATATATATATATATATATATATATACATGGTCACAATCATTGCATTTTATTTTATAAATTCTGCATGAATTATATGTCAGTGTGATTGTTAGTTTCTAAATATTTTATTATATGATTGCTTGTCTTGTATGCTGGTTTAAATGTACTTTTATCATAAATATTGGTTGTATTTTCAACTACAGTATAAATATTTACAATAAATATTTTAAATATACATTGTTAATTTTTTGTGTATAATTTTTAGGTGAAAGAGTGGTGGTATTATTAATTTTTGAAATTTGTTTTTTGTATATATTATCAATTAAAGAAACATTATAACCATTATGTTTAGCAATTTGTTTTATAATATCTATTTCTTTGTTTAATTTACATTTATTTGTATTATATTGTGTGTAATTAAATGCTCTATTAACCATGTGTGTTTATGTCCTAATAAATGCTGGCTAGGTTACACGGTATAAATTTGCTAATTATTTTATTTTTAAATTTAATTTTTAATTCTTAATAGACGTCATATTTAAAATATGTACTTATTTTATTTAATTGACTAATTGACTTCATATTATATATATATATATATATATATATATATGATAGTAATTTTAATAATTTTAATCTATTAATTGTTATTCTAAAAAATTTGTTATGTTTGATTTGTAATTTTATATAATTTATATACAACTGATGATGCAGGATCCTGCAAAACTGCTATTCATTTATTTTGTAATTCTGTACTTGGGTTGTTCAAGTTGGTTTTTGATTATAAAAAAAAAAATATAATATCTTGGTACAGAGGAGTATGGGTCTTATAAGTATTAACTTTAGAAAAATCAATGTAAATGTATATATATATATTTTTTTTTATGTATCTTTGTTTATGAAACACTGTATGAGTGTGCAGTAAATAAATACTTATTTATTTGGACATATGTCATGTTATGCAGCAGTGATGATTATTCCTTTGAAATCAGTCTGTATTTTTTGCAGTTAATATTTTTTGATATGTCACTCTGTGTATGACTGCCTGAGGTTATGTTTAGTAAGTGTTAATGTGAGATATTCTCCTGTCTATTTGTTATGTAAACACATCCCCTACAATTATCCCGATAATCTCCATGGCAGAAAAGTAGCATTTTGGCTTTTCATCTGGTGGTCCTGGGGTCAAATCCTGGTTAAAACGGCATTTTTCATACGCTAAAAAATTTAATTTCCGAGTCTTATGCACAAGCTTTTGTGGTGAAATCATCAAGCCCCCCCCAAAAAAAAGGAATGCTAGGATCTTGTGAAATAATTAATTTTACACTGTGTCCTTGTTCAAGAAAGACTTAGGTTTCTTAAGTTTATAATAAAAGCCCTCTATATCTTTATCTGAAATAACGGATTTCAATGTACTTACACAAACTACAGGTTGTTCAACTTAAAAGAGCCCTCATCATGTAATTTAGACTATTAATAGTAGTTTGTTGGCAAACACTAACATAGTAATGTAATGTGTTGAAAAGGATGTCCATCCATTTCTATGCACTTGTCAACATGTTTGACCGTGTTCCTGGCTGCCTTTGTTAGCTGTACCCTGTCTATTTCCTGGATGGCATTGATAATGTTTGCTTTCAGTTCTTTCAGGGTGTGTGGATTGGTTTTATAAGCAATTTCTTTTAAGTAACCCCACAGAAAGAAGTCTGGATTAGTCAGGGGTTCTTGGTGACCACAATCCTTTGGAAATGATTACATAGTAGAGAAAATTGTGTGACAAGTGGGATGGTCGTGTTGTAACCAGCAGCCATACTCATCCTCTTGCAGTAAGACTACGACTGTTGGATAATTCCTTGGTAGACGGCAGCTTTCGAAGTTTTTTAAAAAAACAAGGATCCTATTATTCATCGCCTTGAAATCTCTGGGTCTGGTAGTTCTAATTATTAACATAACCACAAAGGTGATACCACAATTCATCTGTGAAAAATGCTTGATCAAAAAAATTGATAGATTTTAGAGCGAGGTTGGACTGTATGTTCATAGGTGATGAATGAAGACAACGCCTTGTTGCTTGTTGGATAATGGTTTAATGAATTGTCATATTGATAGTTGATGAAATGAGTTGTAACCTAACGTATAACTTGACGTATAAAAATAAAAAATATAAAATTAAATAAAACATTAAAGCTAATGTTTATCTGAACAAAGAATGTAGTCCATCCGGACTATGACGTGACTGGCTCAACATTCTCTAATGAAGTTCTCTAACTAGTGACAGTAGTGATGAACCCTATTAGCATAATTAGTATCAGTTTGCTCATGTAAAACCTGCATTCGATACGGATAACATTTCAGCATTTTCCCCACTGCAGTGTGAGCTGAACCTCGTGTAACTTCTTTTCCTGGCTTACTCTTTGCAAAAATGTATGAGGACATCTTGTAACTGCCACTTTAATATTGTGTACAATATTAGTCTCTTAATTAGTTTCTATCATGAATACACGTTCTTCAACAGTTAACTGAATTTTCACATGATTACGCAACCTTGTTCAAAAGACTATGCTTGACGCAGGCTGACAATACTCAAATGTGGATACAATTCTTCCCACACCAGTTCCAGTCATATCAACATTTCCACATTATTTTACCCATTGCACACCAGTATATGCATTTTAACAGAAATATGCATTTAGTATAAATTACTGAGTGATAAATTCCTCCTTTAAATTGATCAGTTTGTATTTAACATAAAAACAGAAATACTATGTGGAGGAATAAGTTTATGCCTGTGATCACTAATTATATCAGTCCTTGCCAAAATATCATAGGACTTTAACGTCTGTATTGTGCAGGTAAGTAGATAACTTATGCAATTATTTCGCATCTAAAAAAAAAAAACTAGTTTCTGTACAAATCATTTATTACATATGTTGATGATGTACTATTTTCAATGTTAAGAAATGTCAAAATGTGAAGAAAAGTACAGTAGGCCCTTATTTTACTTGCTTTTGACTATGTGTGGTAAGTAATAGTGTCTGTTAAGACGTAGGGTATTTAAAAGAGGAACTTAAAATTTTATTTAAAGAAGGATTTTTAATTTTTAAAAGTCCTTTGGATGGCTGCTTGGAGCTCACACAGCTCCTGGCGGCTCACTCGGTTCCAGGTTCCATCAACACTATAAAAGCTGGCTACGCACTAGAATAGTTTAGTGTGATTCCATCCTTGAGAGACTGAACTTGTGTTTGTAATGATTGTACAATTAACATAATAATGTTAAATATATGAATTACAAGCTCAAGATTATAAAAAAAAAAACAATTTGTATTATAATCAAAACAAAAACTTTTATTTATTTAAATGAACCGACGAATAAAGTAATACTTTAAATAATTTTAACTCAACCAAGGTGGCAAATTATTAAACATTTTTGGTCCCCTGGCCACAGATATAATCTACAACCTCGTATATAATTTGAAAATTTTGAAGAATCAATCTGCAGTTTTGAAGAATCATCATCTTTGGTCTTCCAGAAATGTGGATATAATTAAAATTTCAAGAATCTTAATACTCAACAAATTAGATCTACAACACCATTTACGTAATATCTTTTTTAATTTATTATTACATTTAATCTACATTGTTTCATCATCTATGTAATATGATTGATTCATTTCACATTTAATTTACTTTGTTAATGTATCACATTTTTAATTTAAGTTATTTAATATTTATGGATTTGGAACAATTAATAAGATAAAGAAGATCATTAAAGGCCTCTGTAATGAGAATTCGCATTTTACTGACAAATTTGATCCCTCACGAGATGATAGAATTGACCTACAAATTAAGTTAAGGAATCTTCTTAATTTGTGAGACAAATATGACATCATTCAATCAAAACTTGAAATGGAAATTGATGATGATGATTTATCTTTGGATCGTGAACAAGTTGAGCAAGGCTTTTGTATTATAGAACGCAAATTGCAACATTTAATAAATGATGATAATAATAATGATACAAAATCATCTAATAAAGAAATTAATTCAATTACAATATTTAAACAAACACAACTACAATCCATTAATATACCTGTATTTAGAGTTAATGTGTTAAAGTGGCATCACTGTTTTAATATATTTATTGATTTAATTCATAATAGAGATGATTATTTAACTAATATTCAAAAATTACACTATCTATATTCTTCTTTGAAGGATGAAACCTTAGCTATCATTAAACCAATAACTAATGATGCCAATTACTAATTATGCCAATAATTATGCCAATAACTAATGAAAATTATATTATTGCTCTAGAATTATTAAAAGTACAATTTGACAACAAATATATAATTGCAATTCATAATCTGACTGCATCTTAAGATCAGATTCTATAAAATGAGATTTTGTAATTACTTTATCCAGATTTATTAATGAAATTTCCTTAAATGTGAATTCGCGTGAAGAAATGCAACTTCCTGTAAACAAATATGAATTTATTGTCGTCCAATTTCTAACATCAAAATTGGATTACCATACTTCAAATTATGGTAGGAAAGTTGTCAAATAAAAGATTTCCCACCTTCAAAGATTTTATTGAATTTCTTAATTCGAGACGACAACTTCTTGAAACTATTGATGCATTCACTCGAAAGACGCAAATGAAAACTGAAACGAAACCAAAGGACAGCTTTATATAATAGTTCAATCAAATCTTTAACCAGACGCTTTACTGTAAATCCTAGTAAGCAGTATAGAGGAAATAATGTCAGTTTTTATTCAAAATTTAATTCTAGCATTGTTTGTTTTGTAAATCAAACCATCATTTACAACAATGTAAAGAATTCTTAAATTTGCCCATCAATGAACGCAGAGATATTTTGGGGTATAATAATTGTTTTATTTGTTTTAATAAAAGGCTGTTCTATTAATGAGTGTTACTCAAAAAATTTATGTATGGTTTGTACCAAAAAATACACTCGTTCATATGGGCAAAATTAATGATTCTAATTTAGATAGCAATAAGCCTCGAAATAATACCTATTGTTCATTTAATAATCAGTCAAATGAAAATACCATTTTATCAACAGCCATATGTAACACCAATAACATATATGGTAATCATCATTCAAGTAGAATTTTATTAGATTCCGGTAGCCACACAGTTTTGCACATATAAATTTTCTCAGAAATTAGGATTTAAACTCATTAAAAACGATCTCCCCATTTCAGGCATAAGTAACTCATTCTCTCAATCCATATACAGTATTACACTTACATTACAATCTTGTTATAAAAACTTTTCATTCAAAGTGAAATGTGCTGTTTTATCTGATATATCAGACAGCCTTCCATTAACCACATTTGACATTTCTAATCTTAATCTTTTTCATAATATATTTCTTGCAGATTCCAAGTTCAACATAGTCAAATAAAAAAAAGCCATTTAACATATCCATTTCCCTCTTTAAATTTTTTAACCTACAAACCTTTTTCAGACTTATAACATTTCATGCTCCAGCTCATAGAATATTATAATTTTTTTAATTTTCTGGTGACTCCTGCCTTAGTAGTCCCTACCCAAACAAGAGACTAGTTTACCTCTGGAATATTTTACCTAGGAAGGTGTATCTTTGTTACTTGAAAATGCAGAGAGCTACATTTTCTTGGAAAAAAAACAGCTGTAGTTTTCCATTGCTTCAGCTGCACAGAACTCAGAAGATTGAGTGATGTTGATGTAGCCGTTTAAGTCCTCCTGACCTATGCCCTTAACAACTACTGAAAGAGCTGCTGCCCTCTTTCAGGAATCATTCTTTAGTCTGGCTCTCAACAGATACCTCTCCAATATGGTTGCACCTTCGGTCGAGCTACTCTGTATCACTGAACACTCAAGTCCCGTCACCATCGGCAATGATTCATCTCATGATTCATAGAGGGAGCCAATATATTTAACTAGTGGTAATTATAAAATCTATTATAACTGCTATTTTGATTATTCATTATAAATTACACTATATCTGAGCAACTTAGATGAGCTATCGTTTGTTTATATTATGGCTATTACACGAGTTCAGGGAATAATATTTGTTATAAGAGATTACACTCATACATTATGCTATGGTAGCAAAATTAAGGGAACTTCTTAAATTGAATTCAAAACTTAATTTATTATCTTATTAAAAATAATAAATAAATTATATTTTTTGAAAAAGAGAAAAAAATTTTTCAGTATTGAAAATATATAAAAAAAAAATTAACAATATTAAACTATTCCAAGTTATTTAATGAAAAAGTTAAAATTTTTAACCAGCAGCCTATTGATGTTTCTGAATACTAGTGCAGAAGATTGGAAGTAATCAACATAAGAGTGAAAGATGTCTTTCATTAAGAACAAATTAAGTTTTCATTCATTTAAAATCTTTATTATTAATTTATAATGTTATTGCATTTTTGGTGAGAAAAATTTAGTCAAAATAAAAGCTATCTGATGATGGAAAAGAAAAAGATAGTGTTAGCAAAATTAAATTCTATTAACTGTTTATTTAGAATCAAGAAGAAGAGGAAGAAGATGATGAAGAAGAGGATGATAATGATGATGATGAAAGTGACACACATGATGAAGAAGATGATGATTTAGATATGGAAGTCACTTATGAAAGAGATTCCCCTGATGTTAGTATTCGTATGGCTTCAGGACCAAGATAAGTAATAAATATCAGGTATGTTTATATTTATTTTTATGTACTGTAGAAATTTACTTTTCAATAGCATCCGGATTCAGTTATCTTTAATTAATTCTATTATTACATTTGAGTTTGTTGTTTGTTTATGTGTGTATGTGTGTGTGTGTGTGTTTTATTTCTTTTTAATAGTTGCATTTTGGTGTAACATTGTTCAGGTATTTGTTTTATCTACAGATAGTATTTATTCTTTATCGAAACAGAATATATATTTTAATGCATGTCTCTTTAATAATGGGTAGATTCAATAATTAATAACTTGTTATTTTTACTTTATTATTTATTGCAAAGCTTGGAAAGTATATTTTAAAATTAGATGAAGTATTTATCATCTGATTTATATCTATTAATTTTTTAATATGTACATACAAGTATAAATGTTTAAAAAAGTTATTTTGTTATACGGATTAAATATGTAGTCTTTTAATAATAAAAAAAATTCCTTTTGGCACGCTGGAAGGTGTAGATTTTACCAGGACAAAATAAAGGTAGGCGAACTTGGATTGTACGAGCTCATATCAAAGATTACTTTCCATGTTTTAAAGGCACTACGTTTTCTCATTAGACTACAAGCTATTGCTAAATTTATCAAGACTTCCTTATGATTTTTCCAGAACTGCTTGACAACACATTTATTTGAGGATTAGTGGGAGGTTCTAGGTATGTCTCTTTGTACTAAGTAACGGCAGTTTAAATGCGTTCACTTCAAATTCACTCAATACGACAATGGTTTCATATGTAAACAAGTTTCACATGTTTAGCATATGGGAAGCCTCTTTTTCTTACAATTCCAACAATATTTTGGTCATCCCAAGGGGATGACCAAAATATCATATCAAAAATCGTTTCAGACAAAATTTTAGGTAATATATAGAAGACTAATGACAAATGGATTTGATCCTGTGCCTATTAAGGGAGCTATGATTTTTTTTTGTCCTTGAAATCCCACTTTTTCCACTCCTTGGCCCTTAGCCAAAGAATAGTTGGAACTTTAAACGAATTTGATATATTACTTAGTAAGAAAGTTATAGCAATATTTTGTTTTTATTGTTTTTTTTTTTTTTTTTTTTTGGTTTTGGTCATCTCTTGTCGTAAGGGTTGTTGTTTCAGACAAAATTTTTAGGTAATGTTTACAGGACTAACAACCACATTAAATCGATTCGACGATGTGCCTGTTAAGGAAGGTATGATGCTTTTTGTCTTTGATACCCCATTTTTTCCATCCGCTGGGCCAATGGTTGGTGATATCCAACAGTTTTACTTAGATAAGTTTTAGGTCCTTATCCAAAGAATAGTAGGAACTGTAAACAAATTCGATATTTTATTTAATAAGAAAGTTATAGCATTATTTTGTTTTTTTTTAAAAAGGCCCCCCATTTCCACCCCAATGGTTCGATTTTTCCCATTAATGAACTCTGCTGAGATTTTTGATCGTTATACTTTATGTATCGATTTGAAAGTGATTGGCACAAAATTACGGCAGTCATCTTGCCCACATGAAAGTGAAATATATAAATGTATATGTAAACTTTTGGGGTGTGAGGGATATGAAATGCGAAGATATGTCAAAATTTTTTGGAAGTTGAATCATGGTACCCAATACAGTAGGTAGCTTTCTTATGAAATCTACTTAAGAAGGAAAAATGAAAAATTCTCAATTTATATATATATATATTTTTTTTGAGATATTATATGTTAGAGAAAAGTTGTCATCTTTTATCTCTATGATAAATTAGTGAACAGCTAAGCACTTTAATGATTCACAGGGTTTGGAAGCATTTTTTTAACTGCTGTGGTTTTATTATGAACAGTCTGTTTTAAACTGAAGAACTATAGTCAAGTTGGTTATATTCTAAAATATTATTTAAGTTGGTTAAATGGTCAAATTTTTTCTTTCATTATGTTGACATATTGCAGACATAATGAAAGCATACCTTGCTTTAGTGCACTGATTTTACTCCCAAAGTCATATTCAGTCGATTGCACTTTACGTGTTCCACCATACTTTTTATTGAAAAAAAGTTAAAAATACTTAGTTTACATTTATGTTAGATATCATTGAGCTACAGAGTATTTGAAGAAGTAAAAAATCATAATAGATAATTTTGATTAACTTTATTTTGTAAAATGACTGACTCCTTACTGAATGAGAAGTATTTTAAAATTCAGTTTAATTAAAAGTTACTGAAAAATATGAATTTACTTCATATTATAATTATATTATAATTAATGATTTAAATTTTAAATTCAAGTTTTTGTTGAAGTAGATGCAGTGAAAACCCCACAATCTTTTACTTATTTAAAAATTACTGGGTGTTATTCAAAATACAATACGAGGTCTGTTCAAAATATACATAGACTAACGTCATAAAACAAATGTACTTTATTTAGAAGTTTCTTATCTAGGTCCTTTTCAAAGTACTCTCCTCCCTGATGCACACACTTATCCCAATGGTGTTTCTACTTTTGGAAACAGTCCTGGAACGCTTCTTTTGTGATGTTCTTCAGTTCCTTCATCGCATTTGCCTCAATCTCAGGAATCGTCTCAAATCTTCTTCTTTTCAAATGTCTTTTGAGTTTGTGGAACAAGAAGTCACAAGGAGCGAGATCAGGTGAGTAGGGTGGGTGGGGAAGAACAGTGATTGAGTGTTTGGCCAAAAACTCATGAGTTCTGAGGGCTGAATGGGCTGGAGCATTGTTGTGATGAAAAATCCAGTCACCACTCTTTCACATTTCTGGCCTTTTCCGCTGGATAGCGTCCTGCAGACGTTTGAGAACTTCAATGTAGTAAGTGTGGTTCACTGTGGAGCCTTTGGGGAGGTACTTGTGGTGGACTACGCCCTGAGCATAAAAAAAAACTGTTAACATCACCTTTACATTGGAACGAACTTGGCGAGCTTTTTTTGGTCTGGGAGGTGTTTCACCCATCCACTGGGACGGTTGAACCTTTGTTTCAATGTCATAACCATACACCCAAGATTATCACCTGTTATGATCCTCAACAAGAACTTTTCGTCTTCTGAACATTCAAGCTATTTTCTTGACAAGCCTGGATGTGATGGGCTTTTTTGTCATTCGTCATCAGGCATGGAACAAATTTTGCAGTAACGCGGTGCATGTTCAGTTTTTTGGTCAAAATCTCGTAACATGATCCAACTGATATCCCATACTCTTCAGCAAGCTCTCTGATGGTCAGACATTGATTTGCCTGAACCAGGGTGTTGATTTTGCCTACGTGTGAGTCGTCAGTTGACATGGAAGGATGTCCAGGACGCTCATCATATTCAATCGACTGATGACCATCTTTAAAAGGTCCATGCCACTTAAAACATGTCGCACGCTTCATAGCAATGTCGCCGTAAGCCGTCTTTAGCATATCAAAAGTTTCACTCGCAGAATTTCTGAGTTTAACACAAAATTTCACAGCAACTCTTTGCTCGTTCATTTGCTCATTCATTCTAAAATCCACCAAATGAAAAAACACACCACAAACAACCGTGTAGCTAAGCAACCAATAATGATATTTGCAATCAAAAAACTGTGTTGTAATCAGCTGATCTGTATGAACATGGCAACGCCAAACGGATTTGACTGAAACCAACTGAACCCAACGTATTTCTTGAACAGACCTTGTAAAAAGTGTAAAAATTTTAAATTAGTTTTAAACTGTTTTGCTGAGCAGATGAGTTTTCATATGATGTAAAAATAGATTTTTGTTTTAAACACTTGAAGAAAGAGCTGGTGAATAATTTATAAACATCTAGCTCTGGAGGGTTAAAATTCTTGATGATTTTTTCCTCTTATGCAAAGTGGAAAATTGTTGACTCTTTGGAATGTTGATATATCTAGTACAAAAGCAGCACTTGTAATATTATTACTGGATGTATAATTAGAAATCATGATTTGTTAATTTTATTTTTTGTTGCTAACTTGTAGTTAAGTGTATTATTTACTATTGTTTGCATCTTGAGATATTTTTAATTAATATACAAGGTGTTTGTGAAAAATAAATAGTCTATTAGGCTATTAAAAATGAGAGTTTATTTTTTAATACAGTAGGGCCTTTCTCTTAATCAAGCCTATCTTAACCAAGGTTAATGAAATATCCAGTGACAAAGATAAACTACTTGTCGAAAAGTAGAAAATTAGCCACAACAGAGGGATTATATTTTTCGCAAAAGGGCTCCAATATTTAGACCAATGAAACAATGTTCCTTTTGTTGATTTAACGGTAGTGTGAAACTGGCTTGATCATGTTGCTACGAACGATGTTACTTAGTTAAGATGAAAAAAGGTGACAGAATTTTTTGTTAAAAATCAAACTAAGTTTGTGTGAGTCGATGCGAGAGTGATTAGTGACTATTGATTTTGTTATAATAAATACAGTAAAATAAATAATAATATTGTTATAATAATTTTTAATTTATTGTGCTAGCAATTAGATATTAATATGATTTGTTGCCTGAATTCAAGAACAAAACTTAAGGTCTCTCTTAACTGCAGATTCCATTGTCTGACCTCTAATTACCTCAGTTAAAAGAGGCCTTATTGTAATTTCATTATTACAAGAAAGACCATACTTTAAATCATTCAATGTGTGAAAAGTGTAGAATTAGATTATTATCCTGTTTCCAGCTATTCTATTTGATTCATTTTTTTTTGGTTCTTTAATTTACCGAAAACTTCAACCATGGCCTTGAAAAGGCCCAGAAAAAATTTTCTGCAGCAGCACCCCCACTAATTTTAGCTATGAGCCGCCACTGTATTTAATAAATAGATTTGCTATAACTGAATACAAATGGTTGTGACTGATATCAGCTGTGGTAATGTGGTGAGCTTATGGTATTAGTTTCTATAGTAATAATACTCTTGAGGTAATTCATTCCTTATGAGTCTACCTGCCCAAGACAATAATTAAAATATTTAGGCTATAAATTTAGTTTATGTTAAAAGTACATAATTATGGTTTTTTAAATTTTAAACAAAAATTGTGATTGTGAGTGATTTTTGTTTATAGTTACACTCTTTATTCTACATTGTGTTATCGTATGCATCATTTATAAATTCATCTGATGACTCATGGAGAAGTGAAATACTTACGCCTATACAAGACAAGTCATCATCTATAATTATTATGATTCTATCTGTTCATGTGTGTATGTATTTTTACTTCTTTTAAATGATTACATAAACTTGTAACTGCTGTAATAAATACTTTTCAGTGACCTCATTTACTGATTCAATTCTTATCTCCTGCCCAGTGCATAATTATTTTCTCAGGAGCAGGGTATTCTTTACATTTTTAATTACTATTCAGTATTTTAAAATTTTATTGTAAATAAAATTATTTATTATTAATATGTTTGTTGATTAATTCTTACTATATTTTGCATGCATTTGATATTTATTGTAATTTATTTAAATATAAAACAATTGTTTAATGAATTGAATTATTAATAAAACAGTTAACTTTCAATGTTTCTTTCTTTAGTTACAATATTGTAGTTTTATGTTTCCTGCAAATCCTTATTTATTGTACATATTGTAATAAATAATGACAGAAATACAATAAATTATTTGAAAAATTATTATTTCATAGTTGGCAACAAAATAATAGCTGATCAACAATGTGCAACACTGTACACAGTATGTCTGAAAAGTTCCCGAAGTAAATTAAATAAAAATACAGATTTAAAGATAAGCGAATTTACTCACTTCAGCCCTCTATATAGAACCCTTCTCTAGTTATACACGTTGCAGTACCGATAAAGCTCCATCAAACGCTCTGTCGTTGAAAAAGTGGCCTTTCATCTTCAACTTGAGTTTCGGGAAGAGAAAATAATCTGTTGCAGCCAAGTTGGGTGAATAGTGTGGGTGAGATAAGATGTGATTTGATTTGCAGTGTAATAATGTGTTAAAACTGTTGCCATGTGTGCTGAGAAATTGTCGTGCAAGAGAGTCCAACTACCCAGATCCTGGTACTCGGGCTGGATTCTATGAATGCGACACATCAGGCATTTCATTACTTCCATATAGAATTTAGAATTCACGGTTTGACTGGTTGGGACAAATTCATGATGAATCAGGCTCTTTGAGTTGAAGAATGCAATCAACATCATTTTTTTTATTTTTGCTGCCTGACTTTCGCCGGTCTTTGTGCTCCAGGACTCAGCCAAGCAGCAGACTGACGCTTCGTTTGCGAAACTTACATGAAGCACCAGCTTTCATCCCCAGTTACAATTGTTTGCAAAAAATTAGGGTTTGTATTGGCAGTTTCAACAAAGTCTTGAGCGCAAGAAAGATGCACTGTTTTTGTTTTTTGGTCAAGAAGTGTGGAACGAAACGAGAGCACACCTTTCAGCATTTCATTTTTTCTGTTAGAATTAAACATATTGCAGCTTTACTGATGTTTAGCTCTTCTGCTACGTCTTGAAGGCTAAGATGAGGTTGTTTGAGCAGGAGCGCACGCAATTTTGAACATTTTCGTCGTGATCAGTTGTTGACGGCCTCCCGCTTCATTTATCATCATTCAACAACTCTCTACCATCTTGAAACCGCTTCCACCATCTGTATTTCATAGTACGAGATGTGGCTGCATCACTGAATGCTTACTGTATCATAGAATAAGTTTCAACAAAAGATTTTTGAAGCCAAACACAAAATTTTATCGTGCTTCTCTGTTCCATGTCATGAGCTCGCACAAGGTCACATGAACATAACGTACGCGGCAGAATATGACTCTTGGAGTGATGAAATGTGATGACATTTTGTACATACACTCGTCAGACATCATATTACATAGTCGCTTGCTTGTCCGAGAGATGGCGCTAGTTGCATCAACTACAGAGATTTAGTTTTGGAAACTTTTCAGAACTACTATGTATTAGTGTTTTAATCATTTTGTAAGGTACATTAAGTATTTCTGCTACTGAAAACTGTGCTGTTGTTAGTGAAGGTTTTCTGTGAATTTTAGTTTGAATACAATCAGTTTGCCCTTGAAGTAATGCTGTACTTAGTTACAACAGAGGAATATGCTGATATGTTATTCATTTTGGATGTGTGTAATGGTAATGCTACAGCTGCTGCAATAGATTAAGAAGGATGTTTTCTGAATTGCAGGATTCCAGATCCCAAAACAATTAGCATGATTTTTTGCAGTCTTCAAGTGATGGATTCACTATCTAGTATTCATACTAGTTACAAACAATCTGTCCAACATAATGGTGTTATTGAAGTAATTATTAGTGCTATCCAGGCATAAGTATACAACATCTTTTTAAGCGGATTGGAGTTTTGCATTCGATAGTTTGGAGGACACTCAAACAAAACAGGTTTTATCCTTATCATAAACAGCCAGTTCAGTGTCTACACCCAGGAGACAGTCTGCTTTGCTTGGAGTTCTGCAACTGGTGGAATACAAATCAACAGCACTACAGATATGCTTTGTTTACTGACTAGGCAAATTTCACTAAGGATGGCGTCAAAAACTTATACATTGAGCATACATGGGCAGAAGTAAATCCTCATGAAATGGCGGAAGGCAATTCTCAACACTGATTTAGTGTTAATGTATGGTGCAGCCTCTGCACAATCAGTGTTTGAACTGTTCATATTACTTAGTTACTTAATTGCTGAGGTCTACTTGCAGTTTCTTCCAGCACAATGGAGCACCTCACCACTTCTCTTTTCCCATTTCCACTCAAATCTTCATTTCCCTGAAAAAATGGGTTAGTTGTGAAGGTCCATATTCCTGCCACCAAGATCACCTGATCTAACACCTTTAGATTTACATGCCTAAGGATGGATGAAAATTATTGTTTACAAAACAAAAATACATTCTCATGAGGAATTAATTATCCGCATTATGGGTGTGACTGAGCAACTTAAGGACAGCCGTAAAGAACAAAAAAGGAACAATAAAAGCAGTACAGAATCTTGTCAAGAAATATATTGAAAATGGTGGGGTCACTTTTGAACATTTATTGTAAATTGGTATGTATAATGCACTTCGTTCTAGTGTGTACTGTTTCTAAATAAAATTCAAATTTTTCTAACATTTTTTTATTTTATTTAACTTACCTTAGACATATTTTGTTCAGTATTAAATTCTCTACAACTTCTGTTTAATAATTTGATGTGTTTAGTACCCATTTAACAAAGTTATTGTACATAAAAACCATAAACATATATTTAACAAAAAAAAATAGGATTTTTTACCCCAGTTTATTGGTTTTTACCCCAGATTTCTCAAAAACTACTGTAGATAAGGTTCTGGGACCTATTTTATTAGATTTCTCAGGTCAAAAACCGTAAGAAATCTCTCTAATTCTTTCCGTTAATTAATATCCTAAAAATTACACTATGACCTCATTTCATCAAGGTAGTAGCTGAAATCCGAGTGAAATTTTTCACTATTTGTTACTCACATACATAGCATCCCATTATTTTCATGAATAGAATAGCTTGTGAAAGTAGCAGGAGAACTTGTGATACATTCTGTATACATATATTTTTTTAATTAGAAAAAGTTTTGTTTAGTGTTTTGTCATTTTTTACATTTGTAATGGTCATTGCAAAAGCAACACTGTTTAAGAAAAATATATAACTTGATTCATGAAGAACTAACCATATTCATCTACAAATAAATCCCTTTACAGATTTATCTAGTAACATTAATTTTTAATCTGGTTTTCATGTCTTTCATTAGATAATTTCTGTTTATTAATATTGTATACAAAACAAAAATACATTCTTGTGATGAATTAATTGTCCGCATTATGGATACGGCTGAGCAACTTAAGGACAGCCATGAGAACTAGAAAGAGCAACAAAAGCAGTACAGAAGTGTGCCAAGAAATCTGTTGAAAATGGTGGGCCTCTTTTTGAACATTTTGTGTAAACTGGTATGTATAATGCTGCACTTTAGTGGTTTGCACTGATCTTACATCATTTTGTTCAGAATTAAATTCGTTTAATGAGGATTTACTTCTACCAATGTATGGTCATTGCATAAGTTGTTGATGCCATCCCAAGTGAAATTTACCTCTTGTAGAGTTGTCGATTTATATTCCACCAGTTGCAGAACTACAAGTGAAGCGGACCATCCCTGTATGTAGACTTTCAGTATAAGATAGTTCTTGTTTGTAATTTTAGTTTATATACTCATTATAATGTTCCCATAAATTAAGAGGCATTAAATTTCACTGATGAAATAAAAAATGATCATTTACTATTTCTAAGTTAGAATTTTTGATTTTCCCTGAGGTAGAAAATTCATTTCTAATTTTTTATAAAGTTTACATTTTTGTTGTTTTATTTTTTTCTCTTTTCCCTTTATAAAGGGAAAAGAGTCCTTGGTAAACTTTGTTTATTCCTAATTGTTTGCTTTTTAGCTTCTCAATCATCACTATTATGCTGCTCCACAACTCCCTTACACAACCCATTTATAATGGTCATTGTACAAAAGGATACAATGTTTCTTTGAATTGTTTTCCCTTCAAACTGTATGACCAAGTTACTGTCTGTTCTCAGTTTTCCTATAGATTCCTTCTTTTATTGAATGAATGAATTTATCTTTTCCCCCAAAAATTGTACTTATTATTCTTATTTTAATTAGAGATAATTTTTCAGTATAAGTATAAAAAAAATTATTGCATTTTAATAACTAAAGACAAAATGTAATATACCTAATGTAATAAATTACATTTTATAAAATTACACATTTTTTATTTTTAAAAAATATATAGTAGTATCTACACTATTTCATTAAAATTGAATTAAGGTATTTAAGGAGTAAGATTGAATGACTACTTAACTTTATTCCTTTATGCTGTGCATATATTATAACTTTTGATGATGGATAATATATAACAATAAGATTTAAACATTTTTAACTTAAAATTAATTTTTTTTAATTTTCCTTAAATACTTCAAATTTTAACAAGAGATTGTTTTTATAAATATTATTTTAATATTATGTAGTACCTATAACATTAATTATAGTGGTAGGTAAATTATCCATTATTGTTTAACAGTAATGAGGCAACTCTGCAGCATTTCTTGTTAATAGAATCTCAAAACCAGTAAGTGGAGATTAATATTCTGTCAACTTTTTTTCTGTAGATATTGTAGTATTAAATCTTCTGTAAGTTCTATGCTGTTGACAAGTGCTTTTGTGTAAGATAGACAGGAATACCTTGAAATTATAGAAAATTCCTACCTCATCGTAAAAACATATTACAGATGTGATTATTCAAGAATAATGTCAAACACGTCTGGCTACTGTAAATAGAATTTTAAAAGAAATTTAAAATACTGGAACTCCCATTCAAAAAGAAAGTAAGATAAAGTTTATAAAAAAGTGTCATCCTTCAAACAAGCTGTTTATTGCTTAAAAAAAGTAAAATGAACTCAAGGTTATCTGTTGTAGGCTTAAGTTGTGAAGTGATTAAACACGGTGTTATTATCCATGTTACTACTATTAAAAATGTTGACCAGAGAATACTTAGACCTATGAAAAAGCTTCTGGTTACCTCAATAATTAACAAGGAACATATAAAGTGGGCAAAAACATTTAAAGAACTAGACTGTCAAGTAGTGAATAAAGATATTTTGAGATCTGGATCCATATGTTAAATTTTTTATACAGAATCAAAAAGAGATTACATTATCTGCTCATATTCAGTAAAGCCTCAAAACTTCCATCTAAGAAAATATTTTGCAATACAACGTTTTATAGGTTAGTGTCTGGTGGTAGAAGGTATGATGACATCTGATAAATGCATAAATTTACTACAAAGAAGTGTGGACTTCAATAGAAATTTTCAGCTGGCCATGGAATTTTCAAGCAAGATTTTGCACCTTCCTAGGCAACAAGAGAGCAAGAAGTTCTTTACTAATAGTAGTTTCACCTTGAACCTTAACAAATATAAAAAATATGAAGAATCTTTGGGCAGGTTGTAAGCTGCCCAAAGCCTTTTTTGTTAAACAAAAACGTTTGAGATTAGTTCATTGATTGATTGCTTTTTTTATTATACTTATGATTATAATACTGTTTGATATTTCATCTACTACTATAAAATGTCCAGAAATTTAACTCGCATTTAAGTAAGTTTCAAACATTCATCTCGCTGCTGAATTTATCATAGTACATCATTACTGTGTTAAAATTCAGCAGCCCACTTTCTTATGATTCGAAATGAAGGGGAAGAATACTTTAAAATGTTATATAACTCTTTGTTTGTCCGTATAATTAAACCTTTAAAACAAGGACTTTATACAGCTCAAACTCCAATTTTATAAATTTTTCAGAAAATGTTAAAACTTGTGTGCTTTACTTGATTGCCTCTAACAAGCTACTAAATGCATACTGAAACTTTGTAGCATGCCATTTAAAGGATCATATGCCATCGCCATGTCAGGCTGAGAACTTTGTGAATGACCCAGCTACATGAGGTGCTAGTTTTCAGACTTTCTGATTCAAACAGGATTGGTTATATGGTTTCTATAAACCTTCAGTTTTGTTTCATTATGTAGTTTTCCTAAAACAACTTTGTCTATTACTACAGGCTTTGTATATTTTTTAGTGAATTTCCTGGTTAATATAGTAGTTATGCTGAAAATAGTTTCTAGATGATTGAATTCTTCTGTAATTTATGGTTTTCAATTTACTACCATTATTCTTCTAGCTGTTGCTTATCTTTTGTGAAATACATGAGTTCACTCTTTCTTTGAATTTATAAACTTTATCAGTGCCTGTATGTTTATGCATAATGCCAAGGATTGGTTGTATATTTCAGTGGATAATTAAAGAGTTCTTGAAGATTATTTTGTAACTGCATTCAGGAGGAAGGTAAATGGTAATGGACCAAGGTAACAACCATTTCATCCCTGTTTGTAATTTGAAGACAAATCTATCTCCTACCATTTTTCCTCACCCTAGCTCTTACCTCACCATACACACTTCTGCTTTCAGTATAGTAAGAAGAAAGGCTCCATTTACCTGATTGTATTGCTATAAAATAAAAAAAAATCATCAAACAATTTTTGTTACAGTCTTTTCTATTATATAGCAGGTATGGGAACTTGCCTTCTGTTATAGATGTAAGGATAAAAATAATTTTCAGCTTCATCAATGAAGGAAAGGGTTAAATTTTAAGTTCTATGCAAGTTCAGGAAAAGTTGCTAATTCATATTAGTTAGCTTTGAAACTTAATTGGAATTAATGCTCTTGATTTTGGAATAACAGGTGCTGTCAGCTGATTAATATGTTTAACATTCAGGAAAAGCATAACTAATAATGTAACAAAATTAATTGAAAGTATGATTTTTAATTTTAAATTACATATTTGTTGTTAACTGCCAGTAAAAATGTTTATTTTTGTTGCTTACTTGTTTATAAAAGGTAATTTAACAATATAATAAATAATTTTTATAATTTATTTTTTTTAAATATGTTACTATATATATGTATGTATAAAACTGTAAAATTAAATTATGTTGTGAATAATGTTTCTTGATTTTGTATAATGTAATAGACCATTTATTTTTTCATTTAACATTTTATTGTTGAGACTATTATTATCTTTTTACTGTGAGTAATAATTATCAGCAGCGAGTACATTTAGCTAAGATTAATATATAAATTTAGGTTTTATTTTTTATGTTAATTTTTTGTTAGGCAGTTATTTTGTAATGCAGTTATATAATTCACTTTCTCTATTATATTAAGCGTATTTATTACCTTCTTCATTTAACCTACCTGACCCTTTATTTAAGTATGGTATTTTAATTTTTAGCTTTCATTTTACCTGATTAATATACAGTATAGTTTATGTTTCTGCCTAGTTCACTGGTATTTCAGTTTTATCTATTTATCTGAAATAATGTTTAGTATATTAGAACTTTTAGCAAAGTTTTTTACGATCTTCTTTGATCCAAGGGGAAAACTTCTTTAAGGTTTACTTATACAGTTTTCTCCATTTGATCTTCATAAGTAAAAGCAGTTAAATATCTTGGAACTTTAAAAGGTTTTCGTGTTTTTTTAAAATAGTTTTCTAAATTATTTTCTAAAATCATTTTATTTGAAATGAAGATTAATTTGCCTTTTTTTAAAAAGAAAACAGTTTACTAAAGAAAGGCCAGTTTGAGTTTCCCTAAGAATAAACTGTTTAGTTTTTTCATTATTGGATTATTCAGTCTCAGTTTTGACAAAAAGAATAACAAAATCTTTCAATGAAATGACACAAATATTTACCCGCTTAAAAAAATTGAAACATTTTTGATTTATCCAACAAGAGATATACAAAGACAAAAATAGCAATAAATTGAGGTAAGCTAGAATAAAGTTTATTATATCAAGTTTTTGTCATCCAATATGATATCATATGTTATTGTATTATATAATAATATAATATATCATGTTGTTTACTGTGATTTGATGCATTTGCTCATTCCTTTTTGGGTAATTGTCTAGTGAATGGTAACATGCTTAATAGCATAATTCAGTTGGACTTGGGTCTTGCTCAACAATATTTATATTAAAACACTGTACAATTCATTTAAGTTCACAGAGTTCAGTTAATATAATAATATAGTTCAGTTAATATAATACAACAACTGTATTATATCTGTATAACTCAGATACAAAAATAAGAAACTAATAATATAAAACTCCTTCACATGTGTATATGATGATACTGCACTCTTGTACCAGTAAATGTATTCCTATTATATATTACACTATAGTAAGTTTGGTTTATCTGGCCTAATGTGGCGGTGTACTCTGCTGGATACTGAAAAAGCCGAATAATCCGGAATGCTTAGAAATACAGTACAAATTATTTGGATTGTAGGTACTTAAAGAACTGAAAAAATTTTACCTTCCCTAGTTAAATTTAATACAGTGCATCCTGATGTACTGCAATAAAGTGCCAAAAATAAAAATACAGTACATTACTGTAATACAATTTTAATCCTTAAATTAGTCATTAATTTCTTAAAATTACAACACAGTTTTATGTTTTCAAATACCATTACTGTATAGTGAAACAATATTTTTTAAATAGTTTTAATTCTTACTCAAAAAGTCTTTTATAGTTTTTTTGTTTTCTCACTTTTTTTTGCTGTGGTTTTGCTTCTGGACACTGTATGTGCTATTTGGACGAGTGCGATTTGTAAGCTCTCTTCCCAGGCTTCAGAACTCAATCTGTTCATGTCAAGGATGGCAATCTGCTTCAGTCTCTCAACAAATCGCTCATTGTTCTCGATGCCTTCAATCAAAAAAGAGAGAAGCTGCCAATTGTACTTCTTTTTTAAGGCCTCCAGTACTCCCTGATCCATAGGCTGGCACAGCCTACTTGTCAACTCAAGAAGGAAACTGATCATCATTGATAGGGTGCAAAGGGTGCGTTGTCCATAAGAAGCAAGGCTTTTTTCCTTGGAAGCTTGATTTCCTTCAAGAACTTCTCCAGTGACGGAACGAACTCTTTAAAAACCATTCTTTAAAAATAAAGTCATTCATATTTTTTCTTTTGTTTTGTGTGTAGTATACCAGAGAGGGATTTCAAAGAGATGACTTTGAAGTCTTAAGGTTTTTAAATACCCTGCCCTGGTGGTTTTTCATAGCTTCCAATAAGTATGAGTCTCAATTTGTGGGTGCCACTTGCATTGCTATAAATAAGAACATTGTTCTTTGCTTCTTTGTAGCTGTTTGCCCCTGTTTCTTGTTTTGCAGCTAGAGTTTTTGTAGGCATCACTTGAGCCCCGTCTCGTCACAATTATATGTCTGATCACCTGACATCAACTATCAATTTATGGAAATCCTTCTTAAAATCATTCACAGCGTCTTTGTTAGCAGACAAAGATTCTCCGGCAATAGTTATCGGGCATATGATGTACCTCTTCTTCCAGCAATCTAACCAACTGCTGAAGGCTGTAAACTCATTGCTGTCATCTTCTAACATATTTTTTAATTGCCATGCTTTTTCTTTTCATAAGAGATTTGATATGGGTACACCTTTTCCCCTCATTATTTTGTGCCATAAAAACAATCACTAACTTTACAATGTGGGTCTTTTTTCATTATCTTACATACTTTTATGCCACTTTCTGAGGCTTGCTGTCAGCACCATTTCTCTAATTCAACACAATTTTTCTTCCAGTCATTAATTGTACTTTTACCTACTCCCAATTCTGAAGCTATTTTCTCGGCCAACTACCCAGAATCAAGCCTGTTAATAGCATTAAGTTTCTGTTCAATTGTTACCATGAGTTTTTCCTCTTACCATCATTCATCTTCACTTACAAAATTTCAACACAATTAGTTTAACTTGTACAATAAACAATACTATAACAGTATAGTCTTAAATCATTAAATACACAAAACATAATCTCAGTTAGAACACAGTAATATAGTGACAATTAAACTAAAGTGAAAGAAAGCGTGGGACATGCAGATTGTATGCTAGCGCTCCTTGTAGACCCCAAAAGAACGAGTTACAGTAGGCTTAGTACAATACTGTATGACCTAACATCTGCAATTTTTATGGTACTACACATGAACATGAATATTGAGGTTACCACTGAGACATTGCAGGCACCATACAAGTACAAGAAGACTTTTTGTGGTCACTTTTTATTTTTTACCTTGGCCAGATGGAGTGCTGGATAAAACATGCGTATATATAAACCGTACTTTACTATTTTAATATATGACTTGCTACACTATCCAAGAATTCAGATATATAACAGTAACTATTGAAATCTTGCTAGTAAAGCAGGCTTTACTAGCTTAGTGTAAAAAAATTAATATAATGACATATTCTGTAGCTTACAAATGCCTTCTGGTTGCTTCACTCATTCTAGCGATAAAAATTAATTTTTTTTCGTAAAGTTAGCGATAAGCTTTTTTCTTTGTAAAGGTTAACATTTTTCAAAATTTTACAATTGAATATATTTAAGTGAAAATTTTTATAGAAGCTTTGGATAATATTTCAAAGGGAATTAAGATATTATTGTTATCAATAATTTAAAATATGCAGATGTAACAGTACTGTTGGCTGATGGCTTAGGAGGATTGCAGTTGCTATTAAATAGTGACAGATGTGGTTGGTATGGATTGGATTAAAATATGTGGTTGTAAGACTACATATTGGCAGAATTCCTCTCGGAAAAAAATTATGATTAGAATAAAAAAATCAAATCAACTTTTCTTCAGATGAGAAATGTCTTATGCAGTGACAGTTTAATTTTAAATTTGAGGGCTGATTATGTACTGTCTCCTCTGTACTTGCTGTGTGTTGTTGAGTCTTGGACTTTATCATAAATGTCGTTAAATAGAATTGAGGCCTTTAAGATGTAGGTCTATCTGAGGCCTTTAAGATGTAGGTCTATCTATGTAGATTATTTATGATTAGAGAGAAAGGATTTGTAGTAAGGATGTACCCAAAAGTCTGAATACCAGCATAGAGGGAATTAAGATTGTGAAAAGGAAAATGTTGAGTTGCTTAACACAGTTGAGAGACATTCATCCTGAAAATGAGCTTTCATTTCTTATATTTATAGGGAAATGAAAGTTGGTTTAAAGGAGAATTTGACTGTTGAATTAAAGTTGTTATTCCTCAGATAGTTGTCAATACTCACTAATGGACATTATTTATAAAGAAAGAAAACTGAGTGTATGCATGCTAGTATGAAGAAAAATTTGTTGAATTACTTCAGGTTTTAACAATCTTATTATTGAAGATGTATTTATTTGAAGGAGATATTTTTGATGAAATCTGTAGCAATGTGTAAAAAGGATCATGTATTTTTGTTACATATTCTGTTTGCTGGATGTTGAAAAATGTTATCTGTTATCTAAATTTCTGACCTTAAATTTTAAAAGAAAAATTTGAAAGGTGCTAACAACTGTTTTACATTATTTTATAACATTTTCTTTCATTCCATTTTTACTTTGACAAGCTGTAATGTGTTTTGTCTGCCTGTTTTGTCATGCTATTTATTAATGTACTGAACTACTTGGTGTGTTCAATGTAATGCAATATACTGTTTAATAATTGGAAACAATCATGTGACCGTCTCAGTTCTCAGTTACCACAATACATGTTGTTTCTGATAGATTCTTACATATGTAAACATCTACTTGCTGCAAATAAGCTCATCTACCTGCTGCAGAAGCTTGCACTTATTCGATTTTGTTAGGGTGCTGCTGCGTATGATTAACAATAAAACTTTTCATATACCTAATTCATTGATGGGGATTCATCAATACAGTACTGAAACCATGCTTGTCATTTGCATTTGGGTAAGTCAGATTCACAGCCACATACCTGTTCATTAGTCTTCTATTTTTCTGTTTTAGCTTCTGGAACTACTGTAAGGTATTACTTTAGAGGATGAATCAGGATGATATTTATGAATGTAAACCAAGTGTAGTTCTGTACAGTCTCAGGTCAACCATTCCTGAGATGAGTGGTTAATTGAAAGCCAACCACCAAAGAGCACCAAATTCGTAAAAGTAACAACCTTTACTAGAATTTGAACCTTAGAACTCTTGACTGTGAAATCAGCTGATTTGCGATGAGTTTACCACAAGACCAATGCGGTGGGTTCATTAATTAGTCTGTTCTAAAAATTTAAACTATCATGGAGAGTTGACAGTATTGTATGTAAGGTGTGAACGAAATAGACTGATTTTTAAATTACATTTATAAATGTTAAGGCACCTATTCTTAAGAAAATAAAAGTATCTTCCAATATAATTGGAGCAGGACAACAAAACTGTTTTCACGTAACTCATAATACTAAAATATACAAAAAGGCCTTATTATGCTTTGTTTAACGTTTTTAATAAATTGCAGAGAGTTTTTCCTTTCAGTTAAAATCTATTCTTAACAGAAACAATATTACTCCGTCAGTGAATTTTAAATTATTAAAAACTAAATAAAAATCCCATAAATTTTGTATAAATAATTGCCCAAATAATTTTTATTGATGCCTTTTGGTTTGTTATTTTATGGGTATTTTGTTTTTTTTTGTTTGTATATTCACATATTTAATCTGCTATTATTTGATGATGTATCTATATTTTATATTATAAAAGACTTATATTTTTCATTTTCTAATTATTTCATGATGCTTTGCTGATCAAGACTTTACCACAGTTTCCTTTTGATCCAGCAGGCAAATGCTGTGACAGAAACTTTCTTTATTATCTATAAACTGGCATATCATCCCAATTCTGATACGATTTGTATAGTATTTGTTGTAAGTGCTTTCTTTTCATAAGGTAAATTGAAAAAGTAAATAGAAAAGGCAAATCAGTAGAATCACATTTTTATTACTGTTAAGTCGATTTCAGATAATTATTTGATCTGAATTATTAATTTCAGACAAATTGTGAGTGTATTCGCGTGCTTGTACGTAAATGAATAATTTCTCTTAAATGTAATTACGTATGCAGAAGTTTTTTTTTTTTTAACGTCGTAGAGTCTATAATATTAAAATGGAACTTGATAGGCCTAATAATGGCTAATAAAATCGTATATGGCGTAGATATATGCTTACATGTGAAAGTTTTCGGTTAATTAATCAGACGGCTTACTTGATTATATTAATACGAGTGGGGTAAGTTAATACAAACCTGCTCAGTTCAACGAAACTCGCCAGTCAGCAATTCGCATATAATAATATTAATATTGGGGCCACCTGCCAAAATGTTGACGTTGACCTACTGACACAAAATTAAACAATCGCTCGTAAACTTGGTAATATAATTCTCGCGTATCTAAACAGAAGGCCTCTCTCGTTGTCAAGGCCGACTTCGGCTTGGACTCATTTGCTTTCCCATACTGCGGATAGATTAATTCTATGTAATCTCTATAGTGTACAAATTTATTTTTAAATAGTGAATTTTAGTAAATTAACCGTCGGTTTTCGTAGAAACTCGATAAGTGGATTTTTTTAATTTAATTTTTTTACCTTCTCGTAGGGATAGATTGTGCTGTATTATGTTTCACTGAATACTTATCTTTGAAAAGTTATATTTTACGAATCACTGGATTTAAAAAAATAAGTTTTTAATCATTTATTTTCTGCGTTGTTGTTGAAAGTTAATTTTGTTTAAAGAATACTTTTTGAAATTACGCAGAAAAATTACTCCGTTTTTTGTCTGTTTTCCCAGTAAAGGTATTTTAACATTCCATACTTTCTTATAATAGATTATAAAGTATATCCGGAAAGTCTGGAAATTATAGAAAACTGTGTGTGACTACTTAACCAGGATAAATGTAGTTACCCACCGGGTCGGTCTAGTGGTGAACACGTCTTCCTAAATCAGCTGATTTGGAAGTCGAGAGTTCCAGCCTTCAAGCCCTAGTAAAGTCAGTTAGTTTTACACGGATTTTAATACTGGATCGTGGATACCGGTGTTCTTTGGTGGTTGGGCTTCAATTAACCACACATCTCAGGAATGGTCGAACTGAGAATGTACAAGACTACACTTCATTTACACTCATACATATCTTCCTCATTCATCCTCTGAAGTATTATCTAAAAGGTAATTACCGGAGGTTAAACAGGAAAAAAGAAAGGACAAATGTAGTCCTTTTATAAAAAAAACTACTTTGAGTTGTTTGAAATTATTTTCGGCCGTCTTGGATCTGCCACATTGAATTCAACTTTATTCTTTCCCGTCTAGATAGCGTTGTAGTAGAGCTATAGCTCTAGAAGGGAAGTATTGTAATGGTCCAATTTGGGCACATGCGGTTTTCACTGGATCTTGATGTTATGTACGTGTGTGTGTGTGTGTGTGTGTGTTAGGCGTTGGCCTCTAAGTCAGATTCTATCTCTAGAAATACTTAACAATTTTGACCGAACTTGGTCAGATTATTTCTATATGAGGCATTGATGCCAATAAATTTTCAACGTAAAAGGTCCAGGGGATGAGGCTGTAGAGTAAGGTAATCATATTTTCTTAGGCATATTTGTTAACAATTAAAAATAACAATTTTATAAAAGCGCATCCCACCCCAAACATTGCTTTAAACTACTGCTATGTTGTAACGTCACAGGTAAGCGGTAGAGTTAAATAAATGAATAATATTAAAGTGTAAAAAATAACTCTTGTCTGGATGGCCGAGTCCTAGAACTGTGTTATCAGCTTTTTACTTCCTTGTACGAAGTAAAGGAAGTATTGTAATCGTGAAAAATTTCAGTTTCCAAATTTCAACGGAAATATCCATTTTGACCATCCCTGAATCCATTTTGACTAGTTTCGGCTTGACGTCTGTACTATGTATATCGCATACCTCAAAAACGATTAGTCATAGGATGTTGAAATGTTGGATTTAGGACTGTTGTAACATCTATTTGTGCACCTCCCCTTTTGATTGCAATCGACTGAACCAAAAGAAATATTTGGATTTTAAAAGGGGAAGGCACATCGGTTCGAATCCGAGGGCCATTCTTCTGTGTCTATTTTATAAAAGATTTGGAGAATCTCACTTTCAAATGAAATAAGTTTAAATGTGGTACAGCAAAAAATGTGTGTATGTAATTTAAAAGGCGTACAAGGAAGTCTTGTAATGCCTACATCAGATTTTTTTTATAATGGCGTGATGGTCATACTGGACATGATTTCAATGTAGATTTGAACGGGAAAAACTTTAGTGAAATCTCTGCATCCATAGCTTAATCCGTATTTTAAATATTGATCAATAAATTGTCCAGATCGGGGTAAAACGGCCTTCCCCAACCCCCATTCGAAATATTTTCGGTAGAAAGGAGGAGGATAATTACGAATCATGTAACATTGCAATTTTGTGCTGGAAACGATTCAGGAAATCGTTTTCCAAAATCTCTTCTCGTTACGTGATTATTCGAAATTTATTATTACGATATTCGATAACGAAAGTTTTACAAAATTTAAGATTATAAACAAAAGTATGACCTCCTTCATCCGGAGGTCCTGGGTTTGAATCCGGTCAGGCATGGCATTTTTCATACGCTACATTTCCATATCCCGCGCACAAGCTTGAAGCTTATGTGGCGATATCATCAAGAAAAAAAAATTGCTCTGCGTGGGAATATATAAGGTACATTCATCGTTGAAGAGGACTTTTTCGCTTTATTAAAGCCCCAAGGATGAAGGAGAGTAGACTGCCAGAAAAACTATTGAGAAGAAAAAGAAGAGAAAATGTTATAAAAGTCGACCGAGATGACATAAAAAATAAAATGTTCTGGAGAATCTATTTGTGTTGGATATTCAGCGAAATATACTGAAAGACAAAAAAATAAATGGTAATGAAAATCGAGGCCGAAAAAAAATCAGGCAGTGAAAGCTGTTTTTTTTTTTTGTTTATGCTTATTGTTAAACGTTATTTAACAAACGTTTAAACGTTTTTTGATCCGGATTACAGAGTTTTTTAGTAATCTACAATTATACAAATTTGAACATGTAAATTACATTTCTTTGTCTGTTTTTTTCCCCAAGTTGAATAATAAAAATGCAGTTACTTTTATTTATTTAATGAAATGAAAATGTCAAGGTAGTCTTTAGTGTTTTCTAGGGGTTAAAAAAGTCACGTTAAAGAATAAATTAGGATTATAAAGATTAAGGTTATGTAATTATTATCTGAATTATATCTGATAGCTTTTTTTTCACCAGACTAATCTACATCTTGTAAAAAAAGTTGACATTTGAATATTCGTAATGAGTAAATCACCAGATAGATTTTTTATTGTAAATTTTTAAGTACGAAAATTGAATAAAGAAATATTACATGACAAGATTCGCTGAACTTTCTAAATTCACTGAATAAAATATTATTGTTAGTATATAATCATCGAGTGTTTCCTTCTTTATTTTTATTCTATCGGTTATAGAATTTTCTCAGCATCAAAAACACTATATACGCCTTAGATGAAAGGATTTTAATAAATAGGTAAATTTGTAAAAATAAATATTTCTTGCAAAAAAATTCATTTAAAACTGAAATTTAAAAGGGTTTTTAATTTTTTTATGGTTAATTTCTCGGCAATCTGATTTATTACCTGGTTGGCACTGGATTCGATTCTCAGCTAGTGTTTTGCCTCTTCTTTTTACTATTCAACTTTTCATGAAGTAAAGGAAAAAAATCTGGTACAAATTAATAAACTTTCCCAAATTTTAGGCAATACACACAAATAATGGGAAAGTTTAACAGTGAATTACCGATTGTTATTATTACATTTATGCCCTTTTTTACTTCTTCTTAACCTCCTTCTCCTCTCTACTCAAGGTAACACCTAATATTATTTTATATTAATGTACGTCTGACACGTACAATCAGAAAGAGATAAACATGCAAATATACGAATTCCTGTTGGGGCAGCCCTAACCGGATTTGCCGATGACTTGGCACTCGTTGTGACGGCAAGTCGGAAAGTGTGGTGATGGAAATTTGGATCGAAGCCATAAATATTATTGTTTCGTCCTTGCAGGAGATCGGGTTTCAGTCTTCGCCGGAGAGGACTCGGGTAATTTCGGATAGTCATAAGTCGATTACGATTTTGTTTAAGGTCGGTACCTTAAACAAAATCGTAAATCGGGTGCACAGGGCTGTCTTCCTTCAGCAGATACTGTATCTGCTGAAGGAAGACAGCCCTACACCAGCGTAGTGATCGGATTTGCACCCCTAGATTTCCTTGTTAGAAAGAGGGAGAAGATGTATAGGGGCGCCGGAGGTGGATGCAGAGGCGTTGCTTTTCCACAGGTGGCATGAAAGGTGGGATCAGTCAACGAAAGGGAAATAGACTTAGACTAATCCCTGATCTTCAGAAATGGCTTTAACGAAAACACTGGAAACTTGGGTACGAATTGATTCAGTTCCTTACCGTTGACGGGTGTTGTAAGGCATATCTGTGCGCGAGAAAAATACCGCATTACACTCTTTGTTCATATCCGCTCGATTCCTGCAGTATAAAATGAAGCTGTGCAGCAAAGAATTCGGCATGTTTATCCCAGAGGACATCATTGGGACAATGCTGCAGACCGGACGATCGTGGCACGCAAAGCGTACTTTCAAATAAGCGAAATAATTTTTTTCTTCCTTTACATCTTTTCGGATTATCCGAAATTCGGATTGGAGAAGTATTTTTGAACTTATGGGAAATCCTCAGTATTGATTTCTTTACTTGTCTGTTGTAATAATAATTGGTTGTCAGTTGATGGAATTAAATTTAAAAAAGTATACTTCTGGAATATTCCTCGTCTCTAAACTGAACCTGGATTTTTGTGGAAGGGTACCTAAGTTTTTTGTAAGCTTTAGCTGTAGTCATAACAAAATAACATCAGTTAACAACATTGCCAGAAAAATTTGTGCAGACGCAATCATTACTTGTCAAAGCATGTTTAATCAGTTTAGTCATTTGTAACTACCTCTTCTTTACTGGCTCTTTATTATGTGAGAGGAGCGAGTGAAAGCGATATCACGTTAACGCAATCCGGCGATTAAATTTTAGGCGAGACCAGTCCCTCCTTTCTTTTCAACGCTCAACTCTAAAAAAAAAAACATTCAAGAGATACAGTTTGCACGGATAAAATATTAAAACTAAATAAAATTAGCTCTTTCAGTCCTGTTGTCTATAATATTAAATATTATTCTTATTTTGCCTTCGTAGAAAACTGGTCCACAAACCAGTTTTAAGTATTGCAATTGTTCAGATCCAATGGCTAATACACTGGACAGACTTCGATATTATAAGTTGACTGCTCTCTGCCAAAATAAAACTAATTTAAAATAAACATTTACTTCAAAACCGAAAAAATCAAATATTTTTGAGACTATGTTTTGGGAAATGGCAAATCTTTCTCATATTAAGAGGCGCTCTACGCCACCGAACATATCTTTAAAATGCTTTACAGTGCACCTTGGATTTAAATTAAGGTCTAAATCTTATCAACTTTATAAGTTTTTAGAAAGCCCAAACTTTCACACTCGTGCATAACTCATTGATTTGCATAAAGACAGATAATCCTCTTATTGAATTTTTACAATATTATTTTTATAATTCGACGCATTTTTTATTTTAAGATTTTGCCGTTAGGTATACGCTTTTGATTTAGAATCACTCGCCCATTTTTTCATCGATTCTATTGAAACTTTACAGACCTTTTAAAAATGTTATGTAAAAATTAAAACCTTCTAGGTTGAAACAAAATGGCGGCTTTCAAATTAAAGCATTAATTTCAGATAAATCATATTTTTTATTCATTACAAAATAGCTGATAAATATGATTAAAACAGATGATAATTAGAATTAGAATAATTAATGTTTATGACTTGTTTTATTCAATTTGAACAGCTGCTTAACAATACATCATCTGTTTTTAATCATTATTACGAACTATTTTGTAATGAATAAAAATGTGGTTTATCTGGAATTGATGTTTTTACTTGAAATCCGCCATTTTGTTTCTGTAAATCCTAGAAGGTTGAGATTTTCATAGAACCTTTTTAGAATCTTTGTTAAAAGATGTGTAAAGTTTCAATAGAATCTGTACCGGAATATGCGAGTGATTCTAAATCAAAAGCATTTATCTCTTCGTGGGACACCTATTTATGTACAAAATGTATTTTTAATTCATCATTAGAAAAAATAATTTATTGGTTATTTAAATTTAAAAAAAATTCTTAGCGGAGAGAGTCCTCATTTTTTAGAAATTTACTGTAACGAATAATTTATTATTTCTAATAAGCGTTTGTAAAAATTGTAGTGAAAAAAGAGGAAAATTAATGACTGTAGCTAATGGGGTAACTGACCGTGAGCGATCGATTAAGATAACATGTAGTCTATTGTATCCTAAACAATCTGAGTTTTAAAATAAAAAATAAAATATCTATTTAAAAAAAAAATAATAATTTTTTGAATTGTTAAAATTTAAGCAATTCTACTTAAAAAAAAACTCATTACTTTTATTATACACATATTGGTACTATTCATGGTGTTAAATATATAAAATGAGATAACGATTGAATAATTAATATATAGGTTTATTTTATCGATTTAAGATTTTGTTCTTCTGAAAATAACTTTTGTATTTTTTTGTAAATATTTTTTTACAAAAATATAATTTTTATTTTAATGTATGAGGAATATCATAAAGAAAGAGAAGCATGAGTCAATGAGATTAAGGGTGAATGACCGCGCATTCTTCGCGACGCTTGCTTGAACGTTGGTTCGACAGAATGTCTCACTGCCTAGATAACCCTATATACAGTGACTTTATAAGGCTAACTGTTCGTTCTGTTTCTGTTGTTATTATAACCATTTAATACGATGTTGGTATAATCCATACCCTTAATATAATTAGGTTATTTTTAATTTTTTGCACGTTTCAATTTAATTTTATCAGTCAGCATCATGATTACATACTAAAATAATCTGTACATAGAAAACTAAATATAATATAGTAAATGCAGCTTAGATAGAATCAGCCCATAAAAGAATTGAACCTGGTAACAATTACTAGAGTAATTTAAAAATTGAAATATGAAACAAAAGTAATATTTTTTTAGCAAGTATCTTTAATTTTAAATTACGATATAAGCCATTTTATTTTATGTTTATAAAAATAAAAATTAAACACCGACAGCAACCATCCTGCTATGTTTTTATTAGAAATTAAATTCATTTTACAACGATTTCTCTATAATGCATTAATCCATTTACTTCAAAAAAAGTCTTTAAATGAAAGCTTATTATTTAAAGATTCAGTTTTTGACCCATATTATTCACTAGAAATATGTATAGAGAAGAGATTATGCTCATGTTTTTTTTACTTTATGGGATAGATTTACCAGCACGTTAAATTCTTTTGTTTTGTATAAATTAATTTATGAAAATTTTCCAACTGTTCTAATTATAACTTAAGTTTTACCAGAAAATGGCATTTAGGTTCAATGCAGTACTTTACTAAACTTTACCAGTAAATATTAAAATTTTTGGTTAGTGTTATAATTTTAACGTAATATTATGTTAGATATTATGGAGTTAAAATAAAAACTTTAATAGACGTTGTACATATCGGTATACCTGACAAGATTAAGCGATGAACTCGATGAAATATTCCGGATATAATTTAAGGGTGAAATCTGTAGAATAATATGGATAATAATTGAGCAGAAATATTTGTCATCGTACCAAAAATTACGGAGGAAAAACTTAAATTCGTTTTCATCAAGACTGCTCCAACTGCCTGGCTCCGTGATAGAATTTACCATAAAAAAACATTCTAAAGAGCGATCTCCGGAAAACTTATAAAGAGAATTTTCTCTTTTATAAGTGTTATAGAACATTCATATAAAAAGTTTCAGTTACATTTTATCCTTCATGGACCATAATATCCCTTTGTTGTCATAAAAACATTGAAGCATTGTCAAGCTTTCTTTTGAAAACAAATATTCTTGCTTGTTTGTTTATTCTGTAATTCAACTACCTCTAAAAATGTGGTGGTGGTTAGGGACTAAAGAGGTCAATCAATCATTAATCAGAAGGACTCTTTTACTATAAACCCGCGCAGATTAAGGTTGGGAAAGTTGATTCTAAAAACGGCTTTACTTTTCAATATTTCAAAATTTATTACAAATATTTTTCACTTAAAGGAGCTTTTATTTACAATTATTTATTTATTTATTTATTTTTTTTTTAAATTGTTTTTTGCAAAACGTTTATTTATGGTCTTGTTAACTTTATAGTCTATAAAGTCTATAATATAGTCTTTATAGTCTTTATAGTCTATAATTTTAGCTCTAATATTTTTAGCTTCCATTCCCAACAATAAGAAATTTTAAATTGAACAATACAGAAATGCTGTTAGGTGAGCAATGCAAGGTTACTACCCCATATCAATGTTAATGGATGTTATGTAACATCAGATTACGTTTCGTGTGAAATAAATAAATCGGGAAAAAATTCAACTGCGAAAGTTCAGTTGATGAGCTAAACATGTGGGTATATAAGTAGTAAAAATGCCATGAAAATGAAGACAGACCTGAATGCCTAAATTCTGTTCGTAACGAAGAACTCATTCTTAATATAAGAGAAAGAATTGAAGAAAATTTGATTTTGCAATCATGAGAATAATAGCAGAGAGTTGCTTAAACTTACAAGTAGTCGGAAATAAAGGGACGGCGCCATTAACCAATAAGGATTGCGTTGCTAATATAATATTTTGTTACCAAATCCGTCGGCTCACCAGCGTTAATGGAAAGGAACTGTGTGGTGGTAGGCGTGTAAAATGTAACCGACTTTTGGTTTAATCCTATTGGCGCGTAAACTTAACGGACTACTGGTTTAATCCTATTGGCTGTGGCATTTGCGTGCGTAACGGACTAGCTAGTTTCAACAACCGTCATTAGAAATCGTAGTGCGTATGCGCTGGTTCCAACGGCCACCGTCAGATTTCGCTGAGGGAAGGGCGTGGGAATTTGCACGTTTAAAACTGTAACGGTCTGTCTAGGTCCGGTGGTCACCGCTAGGTTTCGCTGTGTGTGTGTGTGTGTGTGTGTGTGTGTGTGTGTGTGTGTGTGTGTGTGTGTGTGTGTGTGTGTGTGTGTGTGTGTGTGTGTGTGTGTGTGTGTGTGTGTGTGTGTGTGTGTGTGTGTGTGTGTGTGTGTGTGTGTGTGTGTGTGTGTGTGTGTGTGTGTGTGCAGCTGGTTTTGCCCGGATTGAACACAAAATCAAGAAGGTATGTAAAATGTAACGGACTGGCTAGTACGCATGCGCAAGTTACAAAGCCACCGTTTGATGTCACAATACATAATGAGAACGTTTTTTTGGAGATATAGAGATAGAGAGTAAATATGAGTTAGGTTGGCAACCCTAAGGAAAAGGAATTTTCCCACAGGGAAAAAGGGAATTTCCAAGATGGTAGACGTTTATTGGATTTTTCAAGTTGGCGGACGTCACGTGACCAAAATACTGCAATATTTATGTACAACCTATAAGTTTAAGCTAATTGTCTCTCAATTAACAGAAAAATTCATTTTTAAATAGTTTCCCTACTTTTGCTATTTTAATTTGCTTGGTTTTATGGTAAAAGAGTCCTTACGTTTTTTTATCAGTGATTAAATAAATAATTATTTTGAAAAAAATTATTATTTAAAAAAAAAAAACGCTGTGCCAGCGTTTTTTCCTTGTAAATGAGTATTAAGATCATTTAGGAGACCCAGATTTGCTAATAAGCTACATAAAGTTTTCTGTGCTGCCATCAAACTTTTCGCTATATTAAACCATACAAAGACTGCTAGGTAATTGTATCATCAATATATACGAGAGCAGATTTGGTTACATCTACAAAACTTATATTGAGGAAGCAGGGATCAAGATTAAGAAGTAAGGATAGTTGGTAGGAAAAGAATAATCAATGGAGGAAATACAGCACAGTAAATAAAAACACCCAGAGATTTGCATTGAGGTTTTTAGTTACGGCAGCTATCACCTATCTCACAACCATAATCTTTAGGCAATCGGATTATTTTTTAACTTTGGACGGAATGATGAGCATTGATGAATGCTCATGACCTGCCGCCAGGCAGAACACAATCTTGTGTTCTGCCTGGCGGCAGGTCCATCATGCCACCCGCTTTCTCAATCCATGTCCCACCAAGCTTTCTCCTTCGCCGTCTCGTAGTTTACAATCTTCACATCATTTACTAATTTTATCCTTTTTCTTCCTTGCTTACTTTCTACTTCTGCCAGTTGTCAATATTTAACTTCCTCTAACCGCTTATCCTAACCGGTTTCTTTTCCTTTTGTGTACTTTCCACATAAGTATTATTTCTTTTTTAATCCTGTTCATTAGTTCCACATTCCTTACTTTATCCGTCCATCTTAATATATTATTTTTATCCAGATCCTGGGAATGATTTCCAAAGCCTCAATCCAGTCCGTTTCCCTTTTCCTCAATGTCCATATTTCACTCCCACACAATACTCTCCATTCATAGAGTTAGGCTAACCTCTTCCTTAACTTTATGTCCTTTACTAAGTATTATTTCCCTCTTCCTTTGACATCGCTAACCTTCCATTGCACTTTTCCAGTCCTCTGCCTCCATAATCCCAAAATATCTGTAATTATTTTACTTTTTCTATTCTTCCTTCACTTGTGCTTATCACTAAGTGTTTTTGTTGTTTACTTTCTTTAGATCAGTTGCTTTTACTCAAAACACTGCTTTAGAAATCGCGACCTTGTTTTAGATTCATTTTTTTATATTCTGTGAAAATCTTTTTTTAGCATATAGCACTTATGAACAAGGAAAAACCTATGTATATACAACAAATCGAAAGTAAACAACAAAAACACTTAGTGATAAGGACAAGTGAAGGAAGAATAGAAAAAGTAAAATAATTACAGATATTTTGGGATTATGGAGTATATTATGGGAATATTATTGTTGTATATACATAGGTTTTTCCTTGTTCATAAGTGCTATATGCTAAAAAAAGATTTTCACAGAATATAAAAAAATGAATCTAAAACAAGGTCGCGATTTCTAAAGCAGTGTTTTGAGTAAAAGCAACTGATCTAAAAACTGCTCAACTAATGTTTGTTTAAACAATAAAAAAAATTGTAAATTATTAATTTCAAATAAGATTAATTTTGTAAAATGTTAAAGGATATGACTTTATGAATTGGGAAAATAATCATTAATTATCTTCCAAGTTTTTATTATACATTAATATGGACCTGGTAAATTCCAAACAGGTTGATAGCACAGCTATTGTTCATGATTCATGACTTTTATATTCCACATTATTGTTAAAAATAAATAAATCTTATTTTTTTTTTAGATAAGAAGGTATCTATAAGATAAAAACTCTTTGTTATAATAAATTATTTACATAAACAAATAAGTAAATGATTTACAAATATTAATATCTAATGAAAACGAGACGGTTGATGAAATGTAACGTTGTCACATTTACGCTTAGATTTGTTTAATCAGTATAATGTAAATATTTTTAATTTATACATTGTAAACATTTTATGTGTTCGTATCAGAAAAAAGAGACTCGGAATATATTTAAGTACTGAATTGATGTAAAAATGAAAAATTTTGATAATACCGGCACATTTTGGTTGATGATGAAAATATATATAAATATATCTTGTAAACTATAATTAAAGAATTATAAAAAATTAAACCAATAACATAATTAAAAAAAAAAAAGGAAAAAGAAGGAAGGAATAATCATAAATTAAAAAGGTAAAATAAAAAAAGTCAGACTTACAAAAACAAAAAAATCCCGTGTTGGCATTTCATGGGAGGTCCCAGGTTCAAATCCCGGTCTGGCATCTTTTAATACGTTACCATTTTCCACCGGACATAGCGTTGATTCTAGCTCTTTCATAACAAAAAAATTCCTTTCTTTTAACGCAAAATTTAGATTATAACAAGCATTAAATCAGAATGCTTATACGCTGCAGAAACGTCGATGAAAGTCAGAGAATGGAATAATTAAAAGGAAAATAAAAATTTTAGGAACAAAATGTAAAAAGGTTTATAAATGTATAAAATTGTCTTGAAGAAATTTAATCCCAAAATTTAAAAAGAATAACGGACTATAAGAAAAAGATAGATTTTTATGATTTTGATTATGAATTTTTAAAAAGAATGGTGGGCAATAGATTAAAAAGATATTTAAAAAGATTTAAAAAGAATTAAACGAAAAAAGAACAAATTTTGAATTGATTTGAGAAAAAAAATTTCAGGAGTTTTAAGGAAAAACCAAGAGAAAATTAACGAAAATTTCCCCCAAAAAAGAAAGGGAAAACCAAAAATGACGTAATTTTTCCCAAAAAGAGAGGGAAAACCAAGAGGAAAAATGAACGAAAATTTTAGTCAAAGTTAGTCAAAGAATGAAAGAGTACTTACTGTACTAGTCTGAAAAGGAAAAAAATGCGTCGTTTTTTAAATTTCATGAGTGAAAATGAATGAAAATTTCCCCCCAAAAAGAGAGGGAAAACCAAAAATGAACAAAAAGTTCCCCCAAAAAAGAGAGGGAAAACCAAGAGGAAAAATGAACTAAATTTTCTCCCCAAAATGAGAGGGAAAATGTTTTTTAATGCGATAAAAATTATGATCAAGGTGAACAACATAATCAAGATGGACATACAGGGAAATGTTGCAGTGAATAGTGAATATTGAGCATTAATTGCATAAGTGGAAGAGAACACTTTTATGGAAATTATACGAAGCAAGGGAAACTTAGATGGATTGGATAAATTCAAAAATGCCGGAGGTAGAGCGAGGTAATAGTAATCGTTTATTTATTTTCCTACAAACATACGTTATCATTTATTGATTAATGATTATTTCGTAATGGAAAAAATGTATATCTCCATCATATTTTGATAAACAATCAATCATCGATTGGACTGATTTAAATTTTTTTTTCTTTTTTGTTTTGAAAACAATTCAACTCTATCAATTTAATGGGACATACAAATTAATCGTGTTGTATTTTAGCTGATAACTTTGAATCTTAACTACTCATTTGATAACAACGGTAAAAAAGTCAAGCGTGGTCTTATCGAGGGACGTCGCTAGCGCCCCCTCTGACAAGTGTGACAACTTGACAGAGAGGCGGCGACGTTTCCTTTATAATCTTTAAAATGGGGGTTTTCGACATCTTCCGTACCTTCAAATTCATTCTATTAAATAAATAACAATGATTTTGGATATATGAATTTTTTAAAAATTCTGAATAAAAAACAGTTTTTGGATTAGTATTCTTATTATTGGAGCGTATCGAAGCCCCATAGTGACTACTCTAAAACAGTCTTCAGAAGTAGTCCGACCGAGATCAGCTGATCCTTATCGGCCAAGAATGACTCAGGAACGTCATTTTAACAACTCTCAAAATTTTATATATATTCCTATATATAAAACATACGTATTTCGTCAACTATTTCTCATAATTTACTAAATATTTATATTGAACACTGTTCACGCATTTAAACACGCTTTTTCAAAATGGAAATTTATCTCAGAATTTATTTTTAAATTTCGTGATTTTTATTTTTACAAAATATATTATTTAGGACCAAGTATGACTTTACATGGAACTCTATGCAAAAAATGAAATCAAAATACATTCTTTCAAATGTAAGTAAATGTATAAAATGATTAAAAAACTTGAAAAATACGTAATTATTTTCTAAAATAAAATAATTTTCAAAAAAAGATTGTAATTTTTTATTGCTTTATAATTACGAGATATAACTCTGTCGCTGTTCTAATGACGTAGTAGATATTTAATAGTTAAGTGGTATGCTGTTGATCTGTAATTCACATGAGTTTACCACTCAAAAGGTTCGAGAATCGTTGATTTAGATCTTTATTTTCCGCTTTTCACGTGGATAAAAATTCATTAAACTTTATTTAATGGAAAAAACGAACTGGAGAATAAAGTAAGATTATCCTTTATATTGTAAAGCGAGATATTAACGTTCAAACTCACGACATTTAGAAAATCATTCCAAAATCAATTTCTTATATTTTCACGTTCGAATTTTTTTTTTTTTTTTAGTCAGTTAAATTCTATTAATACTATTGTTGCTTTGTTTAATATATTTAAAAATTTTAATATATTAACATATAAAATTAAACATATATTATAAAAATATATTTAATATATTTTAATATAAAAAAATACCATGATATCAGATATGAAAGTACTATTAAATCGCTTAACGATATTTTTGTTTTCTTTAAAAGGATAATTACAAATATAAAGTATAAAATTTCATAATATTTTTCCTAAATTTACTGTAATACGTTACTGTGTTTAAGTTAAGGAAGTTTGTGTTTTTATTTATTTATTTTTTTAAGAGAAAGTCTTTATTACGATTTACTTCCTACTTTTACTAAGTAAATCCATTCGTGCTATACTGTGTAGATTGCATTTAAATGCAGTTATTACCGACCGTATTACAGAAGTAATAGTAATAATAATAATAATAATAATCGTGAATATGATGAGTGAGACTAAATGAAGTTTCAAGGCTTTTTGTAAATTTTTTTTATAGTAATAATGATTTAACTTAAATATGATTCATAAACTTCAAGGTTTTTCTTATGTTTTGGAGGCCGAAGAACGGTGTGCGCTATTTATTAGTTAAACCTTGTTCGTTATTAATAAATTTAAATAAGTATGATATGAGTAGTAGGCCTATTTATATTATACATTCATCTATAATCTATGATCTATGATCTATAGTCAATAATTTATGTTCTCTTTTAACATAATAATGAATCATAATATAATATATATATAAGCGATTCACGAAGAATGTAATCCACTTTTCAAGACATGTTCTACTGGTGAAAATTAAAAAGAGAGTGTCAGCTAGCGAAAGATTTCTCCCTGATTTCTGCAAATTTGGTAAAATTAATGGCTGTAATTCTTGGGACCTAAATTAAGGGAGATTTAATATGATTTAGTGATTTAATATGAAATCTCACCTGAAAAAATTAAAATATGTTCAAGAAGTGTATTTTGTAGTAACTGTAGTAAACGACTGGGGTTGAGAAACCCACTATTTTATGTTTGGCAGTAAATTAAATTTGTTAAATGAGTAATAAATTAAGGTTTTAAACAAACTGTTGAAAATTTGATTCTGAGTAAAAAATCTGATGTGGACAACACATGACTTTCATACATATATTTTTTTTCTTATTTAATTATTATGCATCCTAAATTTTTTTTACACTGTAATTAAAAAAAAAAAAAAGGAATGAAGTCTGATTTCGAACTGCCTTCCCCTAAGATCCAAAGAGTTCATTAGTTGTGCACGGTAGGTGCACAACTAGATATTACAACAGTCCTAAATCGAAAATTTCAACATTCTATGGCTAATCGTTTTTGAGTTATGCGAGATAAGTACGTACAGACGTCACGCCGAAACTATACAAAATAAATTCAGGGATGGTCAAAATGGATATTTCCGACATTTTTCGCGATCACAATACTTCTTTTACTTCGTACAAGGAAGTAATAATGGTTTAATGAAATCCACAGAATATAAATACAAACATAAGAAGGTTTATTAGAAGAAAAAAAAATAGCAAAATGTGGCATATTTTAACTAGATATTAAACGAAACAAAATTAACACATCAGTAAAACAATTTATTAGACCCTTTTAATTTTTACATTGTCGGGTGGAATGCAGTCTCTGCTGTGGATTTCTATTGTCGATTTGGCCACTGTAGAAGCTCGTGAAATAACGCGTTTTACCGCTTAAAACATTTATTGTTAATTATTCTAGAAAAACGCTAATTAAGTATTTATATAGATTCGGCTAACATTCCATGAAACGTAAATCAAGTATTTCTGATTATTTTTTATTCTAAGTTGCTTTTCAGCGACTACGTGGCCTCTAAAGCTAGAAAGAACGTTGCATTTGGTTTCCTTATACATATTAGTCACCACTTGCATTATGCAACTAACATCATGCGTTAGTATATAACTATGATCCAGCCCATTCTTAAATATTGTGCCGTATTTTGGATCTCAACCTTTACGTTTTCATGATTTTGCTCATTTAATGACAGGTATGAGAATGTATGTAAGAAATGGGAATCTTTACCCTAAAAATACGGGCGTGTTACTTAACTTTACTGTCAAAAATTTATTAATGGTTCTATTCTTGGTATCACTGACAAAATATCTATTCTAGAAGACATCATCCGTTAAAACGGTCGTAACAGGCTGACTTTCTACAAATTCAAAGGAAATTAAGGCAAATTTCAATTAATGAACTTTTTAATTTATACGAAATTTAAAATCGTAGTTTACCGCACTACCGATTTAATTGTTTTCATATTTATTTCTAGTTTTAGTATTATAGATTATCCAATCTTTGTGCATCTGCGTTAAATAAAACCCACACATTAAGGTATTTAAACTGTTTATTTATACTGTTCTACACATTTTTTTCACATACTTAATAGTAGGTCACACAGTTTCCCTGTTAAGGTAGATTTCTTCAGGAAGTCTGGGATGGCTGTAAGGGAAGATGTGCAGATCAAAAAAAAGCTGACAACTGTAGGTTGTTTTTGATGCACGGCTTACATACACAACTTTATTTAAAATATTTAACAATTTATTAAATATATTTTTCCGTTTATCTGTAACTAAAGCGCGCGCGCATACCATATTTAATTCGCGCGGGTATGGCGCTATTAACGATGACGTTCGGCACTAACTAAATTAATGTAATTTCACAACTTCAATAGAACAAATTTCGTTTGTACGGTCGGTGAATTGTGTTGTGTAGCCGCCAGGTTTAACGCACCAGACGTTAAGAATAATATTGTTGCAAGGCTGTTTAGAGCATTTTTGAGGGTGGGGTGCGATTTTGCAAACTTTTTTTGCAAATGTTATTTTTTTAATTGTTAACAAATGTGTTTAAGAAAAATAAGATCTTAATTAGCCGAAATCTCAAAATACTAAGGGTGATCTTGCTCTACAGCCTCACCCCCTTGACCTTTTAAGTTGAAAATTTAATGGCATCAATGCTCCATATATAGAAGTAATCTGACCAACTTTGGTCAAAATCGGTCCATTAGTTCTGGAGATATAAGGTGATTTAGAAGCCAAAACCGAACATACACACGTACATACAAACATTAACATCCATACAATTTCCATCTACGTGTGTATGTTCGGTGAAACCCGCATATTCCCAAACTGGACCGATTACAATACTTTACCTTCTAGAGCTATAGCTGTGCTACAAAGATATCTAGATGGGAAAGTAAAAGGTTTGTCAGCGAAATAAGTTAAAAGATGCCCCCTAATACAAGTGAAATTATTCTTATTTCCATTTTGAATTTAAAAATTCAAGCTGGATCTAAGCTTAGAAGATTTCAATTTTTTTCTGATTATTTGGAAGTCGATTTTTTAGTTTGGATCGATAAATTCTATGTAGGGTGTATAGAAAATGGCAGCATACAACCTACAACATTCAACCTAAATATCATTTTATTGTCTTCCAAATATCAGTATAAGAATAAAAGACTTCTATGAAAATAGATCCGAACAGCATGTCTCCAAAATGAGATATCGAATTATTTGTCCGTCTCCTTATAGTAAAGATCAATTTAGACCTTCGAAAGTTGGTAATATATTGGTTAGTTATAAGTATTACTAACCCAATTAGTCTATTAATGTAGACTGTAAGCCAATTAGCACCGATTACTGTGTAAACATTACCATAGTGAAGTGGTAGTAATGTTTCATGAACTACCTAATATGGTGCAGTTCGTATCTTTACTACGGGTTTAGTTTCGAGACATTTTTCATCAAAATTTTAAATTGCCTAATAAAAACCACATAGTATTTTAATATGGGCTAAGATTTAATTTTAAACCCTTTAGAAACTTTACAGAATGTTTACAGCAACGGATTTTAAGTTATTTTTATTGCAATTTATTACTTTCAATATAAATATGCAATATATAATTTTATATGCAATATATAATATAAATCTTTATATTATATCATCTTCTTGTGTGTTTAATATATGCCTATGATTATAATTTTTAATAATAAATATGGGGTTGACTTGCCATTTATAGATGTATAGTTTGCCATCTGATTTGAGTATAAACATTGGTAACTGGGCTTCCAAATGTTAGTCGTAAAATATTCTCAATCACAGTGGATATAAATTAAAAGAAAATTGTTTCGTAGATTCAGTTCCACTGGATATTGAGTAACTCAGTTTTGTTTTTCCACACTTTTAATTTCCCGGCATCATAGCTCTAGTAATGTGACACACACCCACACACACACCCACCCAACCCTCCACACACACACCCACACCCACCAACCGCCACACACACACACACACACCCACACACACACCCACCCAACCCTCCACACACACACACACATACACACACCCACACACACACACAGTATATTATATGGGGTACAACGTATAACTATTTTCGTCTTAGGTGTATGCGATAGGTTTTTTTTGTCTTCAGTCATTTGACTGGCTTGATGCAGCTGTCCAAGATTCCCTATCGTTTCATTTCGGTATACCCCCTACATCCTACATCCCTAACAATTTGTTTTACATATTCCAAACGTTGCCTGTCTGCCTAATTTTTCCCATCTACCAGTCCCTCCAATATCAAAGCGACTATTCCAGGATGCCTTAATATGTGGCCTATATGGGGCTTATAACTCTATCTCTTCTTATAACTAAATTTTTCCAAATGCTTTTTTCTTCATCAATTTACCGCTTGTCACTTTATCCACCCATCTGACGTTTTAATATTCTCCTACAGCACCGCATTTCAAAAAGTCTTTTCTTCTCAGGTATTACGATCAAATTATCGACGATGATGGTGTTGCAGTGGTTATTAAGTCAGGCGGTAGACTTCTATGACGACGGTGATCAAAAGCTGATTGCACGATACGACGAGTGCCTTAATATTGGTGACAAGTATATAGAAAAGTAGATTAAAGTACAAGCTTTTTTTTTTTAAATTTAAAAACGGTACTTACTTTAAAAACATGCCTTGTATTTCCCTTTTCATCCTCATCTATTCCCTCTTCTTCTTTTGTAATATCAGTTTCTAATTCATTTCCTCCGTATAACTCTTCAATATATTCCTCCACGTCTCAACTTTTTCTTTCGTATTATAAATCGGTTTACCATCTTTATTCAGCATACATTATTAGATTTTAATTTACGTACCAGGAAATTCTACTTTCTTTCCTGTATGCTCCGTCTGTTTTACCAATGATCATTTCTCTTTCCACTTATGAACACTTTTCTTTAATCCACCCTTCTTTCGCTAATTTGCACTTCCTGTTTATAGTATTTTCGATATATTTTTATAATTATCGATATTTCCTTTTACTTTCTTCATCACTAGCATTCTTTGATAGCCAAGATTTTAAAAATCTTCTTTACCTCCTCTTCCTCAATTTACCTCTAAATTCCACCGATTCTTCTGACACTTACACTTCAGTTTTTTAAACCCCAATCTTTTCAAACGTAGCCCCCTAGCTTAAATATTTAAGCTCAGTACATGCATCATCATGTTTGTTACCGTTTAAAAAAAAAAAACACTGCCTCCGAATTCTTCTTCCCCCCAAAATCGAAAAAGCTGTCTTTTTATGTCTATCAATCTTTAGAATCTAAACACTTTTTTTTGGTTTATTTAAACATATAAAATTTTATCATAAAATTTCACCCGCATTCTCAAAAAAGAAATCCTAGGTAACTTTTTATTGGTTGTATATACTCAGATGATTATTTTTATTTTTTTTTTCCATTTAACATAGCAAACGTAAAAAAATCAAAGAAATTCGTGGGAGGTAATTTTTTGGGTGGGAAATAGGAAGAGGTAAATTTTTTTTGAATTTTTTAAAACTTTTTTCATGTGTCATTATTTTTCCATCATATAGGAATAAATAACCGTAACCAGGAAAGTATAACAATTTTGTTGTCTTTTTTTAAGTATATTTTAATTATATTATTATTTTTTAATTATGTTTTTATTTATAAGAAACGTTGGAAAAAATATAGAACCTTTTTATTATATTGAATTACCTTTATATGGAATGAGAATGAAAAATTCTGGCAACGGATCTAAAATGTTATTAGCCGTGTTTTACTGGACGGTTCGTAGATTGCATCGGGAAATGCCCCGAAAAGAAATAGGGAATTTATAATTCACTTTGTAAACTGCACTTAAGAAATACTGTCTTTGTTATTCATATCCTTTGTTATTCACTAAGTTCTAAGTTCTAGCATTAACGTTTGAAGTTATAAAAATAATTTAACTAAAAAGAAATTTAAAACATAAATTTATTGTCTACGATTGGTAAACGTTGCAATATTTTATTTTGTTAAAGATTAATTTTATTTTATTGATAAACAGAGAGATTTGTATTAAATTCTTCTTTTTTTTTATTTCTGCAAGAATTTTTATTTTGTCGACTGTCAAAATTTAAATTGTTTTTATAAACATCAGTTTAAAATAATCTACTTTTAAAATATATAGAAAGGCGGTGAGTTGTATTAAAGAAGCCTTAAAAAATGGGAATAAAAAGATGGCACCCATTCGTCATAGTGTCTACCGATGAGGCAGCCAACGTACTCTGAAGCGCATAACTATTTTTTTTTTAGCCAAGTTTTCGATTCGGAAGTTTTATTCTACGATATTAAATTTAAGCAATACAAAATAAATGAATCGCCTACTTCTCCAGATTAAACTTAAACGTACAGTGAACTAGATTCCGATGATAACTTCCTTATATATTTACAGACATATCCTAAGTGCTGATTTCTTTTATCAAGCGTAAATAAAAGCTATATGGGGTAATTTGAATTAGATCTCACATTCCAATGCAATAAGAATATCGTTCTTTTGAGATGTTATTTTTTATCCTGGCTTAACAATCCTTGAATGGTTCTGGCCTCCTACACCACATTCCTTTAACTACCTCTATTTCTCGCCTTTCCCCTTTTAGTATCTAATCCTAATTTTTCTAATTCCAGTTACTATAACCACCTTTTTCTGTTCAAATAACCAGTCCATTTTCCGTTTATCAAATCTTCTTTTCCGTTTCATTAAGGATTTGTTTTATCTGTCTTTTTCCAAGGCCATGTTTCACAACGGGTGTACATTTTTATGACGTTGAGTTGTTAACCTAACGATCAATACCCAACCTGTAGGATAAGAAACCCTTCTTTTGGGGTTATCATATTTTACCCGAGAAACACAAATTTAAGGCACTAGGAGTACGCCGCCATTGGGTAAATAGTTCATCGATTTTTTTTAACCCAGCAGGTTGGTCTAACGTTGAACTCGTCATCGCAAATCACCTGATTTCGAAGTCGAGAGTTCTTACATTCAAATTCTAGTAAAGGCAGCGACCTTTACATGGATTTCAATACTAGATCGTGGATTACCAATGTTCTTTGGTTGTTGGCTTTTAATTTATAACACATCTCAGGAACGGTCGACCTGAGACTGTACAAGAGTACAGTTTATTCATTTACATTCATACATATCATCCTCATTCATCCTCTGAAGTAATACCTTACGGTAGTTCCAGAGGCTAAACAGAAAAATCCATCGAATTTCTAAAGCTATTTAAAAAGTCTTGAGAATTTTACATTTTATAAACTTCCAAAAAATTGGAAGGCGGTTTAAAATCTGTACTATAAATTATAATGATGTTGTTATCAAGAAAACACGGTTTTTAAAAAAAAAAAAAATCTTGTATTTAAATAAACTATTTCTATGGATGCAATAAAGAACTCTTCACTATTAATGGCATTTAAGAAGTACGTTAGAGATTTACTATAGTTCTCTGCCGTTAAAATAACTCCTCAATGATATTTGTGTGTAAAAACAGTTCTTAGAGTTATCTTTAATTATAAAAATAATATAAAACAATGGACTAATTTTTTAAATAAATAATTTTTTATTACCTTCAATTAATATGTTAAGTTTCTCTATTTTTATTATTTATTTTTAAGGAAGTAAGTGTGAACTACATCTTTTTTAAAATCATACTTATGCACAAAATGTTTAAAACTATTTCCGCATCTATTTCTTTTTCTTATTCTATAATTATTAATTATTACCTTGACATATTTTATAATAAATGATGCACAATTATATTCGTATTTCAGTTTTTTTTTATTAGTTTAATTCTATAGATGGAATATATTTACTTCCGTATATAGTATTTTCTGCAGAATTGTTTACGCGATTGTAATTTTCGGTGTAGCTTATTAGCTTATTAATTTTATCGCTTTTATTAATAGGTACAAGTATAGTACAAGTAATTAATATCGAAAGACAAATCATTCTGGGATACCTTGTACTATATTACTTCATAATATTAAAAAAAAAAGATCAGTGGGCGACGTAATTTCTAATTACTTTCAGTCACGCAAACAAAAAGAATAAAAAAAGAAAACAAAGTCTAATGCTTGTTCACTGAACCGGTTTTAATAGAAATATTTCTTTTTTTTATTAATATTTGGAATATTTTAGTTGTGAATTTTACTAAAAATTATATGTATGTTTTTTGTGAGGGCTGAGAAGTTGTTTATTATGTTAAAGAAACTTTAAACAGCTTTTTGAAATAATTATATATATATATATATATATATATATATATATATATATAATGTTTTTAAATTATGTTAGCATGCACATTATTTTTGTAAAGTTTTTGTTGAGACAAACAGTTTTAATTAATTAATGAACTTAAACGGTTAAGTTAAATTGAAAACACAGATCTTCAGATGTTTTATACATCATAATGCTATTCATCGTACATACACAAACCATTCATTCACACGCACGCACATAAATTAAAGTTATTTCAATCTTATTTTAAACAGATTTTAAGTATAAACATTATGCTTACAATTAGCCTTAAAAAACTATTTTATTAAAAATATATTGGTTGATGAAGTGGAAATTATGGTACTTACATTTTAATGAGAAAGATGTGATGGGTGAAATGTTACATAAAAGAATATGCAATACTTGCTGGGAATCGAACTATAATTTTATTGATTTATTAAATTATATATACACATTATTTTTAAAATGAAAAGTACGTAAAATTTATTTCATTAATAACTTGTGATATATTTTCATATTTTTTTTTTATTGTTGTTATTGAATTATTAATTATTGTAAATTTATTTTTTTTTACAATCAAAGGTTAATACAATTAAAAAAAAGTTACAAAATAAGGAGATGAAGTTGGATTCGAATCGATGTATCTTCCCCTTGTAAGATCCAAATATTTAATTAATTAAACTTTTATTTGGCTATAACTCTGGAAACAATGAAAATAAATACCACTTATGATACATCGTTGAAAACCTATCCAAATTTTTTGGATTTTGGGCTTTTTTGGACACTTTTGGTCCAGTCGATTGTAATCAAAAGGGTAATTGCACAACTAGATCTTAGTCCTAAATATAAAATTTCAACATACTAAGGCTAATAGTTTTTGAGTTAAAATGGATATTTCGTTGAAATCTGAAAACCGAAGTTTTTCGTGTTCACAATACTTCCTTTTACTTTGTACAAGGAAGTAAAAAAGCTGACAACACAGTTGTACGATTTTCCCGTCACGCGGCTTTTGCTGATGCACGGCTTACACATACATACACAACTTAATTTAAAAACACAACTTAATTTAAAATATTTATAATTTTTTCTAAATATAATATTTTTTGTTTATTTTATTCAATGATCTAACTTAAGCGAGCGCGCATACCGTATTTCATTCGCGCGGGTGTGGCTGTATTAAATACTTTTTTACGCTAAATATTATTCATTTATTTAATTCTACCGCTCACCAGTGATGTAACAACATAGCGGACGACTAGTAGCTGTACGATAGTGCTAAATTTTTTGGGGTGGGGTGCAATTTTGCAAAAATTTTTTTTTGCAAATATTATATTTTAATTGTTAGCAAATGTGCGTAAGGAGATATTGAAAGGTGACCTTACTGTACAGCCTCATCCCTTGACCTTTTAAGTTGAAAATTTAATGTCATCGATGCGCCACATACAGAAGTAATATGACCAAGTTTGGTTAAATCGGTCCAGTAGTTCTGGAGATAGGAAGAGTGCAATACTGAATACTCACACGTATATACGAACATCCGGAAAATTTCCATCCGATTTTTGTTTTTTTCGGGTTTCTTCGGCGTGAAAACGTAAAGATCCGGTGAAAACCGTTACGCCCAAATTGGATCGATTACAATACTTTATTTTCTAGAGCTATAGAAGAAGGGGTAGTAATTAATTTTGAAAATGAGTATTTTGGTTACTCTCACCCATTTACACGGAATATATTATTTTTAAGATTTTGAAAAAAAAGAAATTATCATTTGGAAATAAAGGGGTTATATATTTATTATTTGTAAAAAAATCATATAATTACATAAAATAAGAAAGCGAGAAAAAGAGAGCTGCAATACAAAAATGTAATTTATTCCCTCTACTTTTTAAGAAAATAAAAATGTTAAGAGTTATCTACTTAAAACAGTTACAAAGGGTGAATGACATGAAGAGAATCGTGAAAATGAATTTGAAAGAGATCTGGAAAGCTTTTATGCAGAAAATATACCTGTTGGGATCAAAAATAGTTATTAAAAATTAGAAAAACACACTTTAAAAATTTGGAATGCAACGCTTTATTCCAGCGAAATATGGGCAGTAGGAAATCCAGAAAAACAAAATGGAGAAGAGTATAATTTATTTTGTAATCTTTTTTTTTATAATAAAGAAACTTGTTGGGCTTTGTATTGAAAAAGAGAAGTATAGAGAGTAAAAATAATAAAAACAAAAAGGGAAGTATAGAGAGTAAAAATAATAAATTAAAACAAACTTAAAATACATGTAAATATATAAAGCAATTAACATAAAAAGGGGAAAAATTGTTTTATTAATTGTATATTGATTGAGAAAGCTAAAAAAATATTAGAATTAGTTCTGGAGACATTACTCCTTGCGTACCGTTGGTTTTGAAACGAGTGATTTTTCAGTCGTATCCTAATTTCTCTAAGGAGAGTAATGATTCAATCGACTTTAGTTAATTAAAGATAAAAGTACTTCATAGAGCTATTTTAAATTTGTTCAGACATTTTTAAATCTACTTGAAACAAATAAACGGTTAAAAAATCTGAATTAATTATTAAAAATCATTTATAACTAGCTTGATTAATGTCTATGAGATAGAACATATCAAAGTAATTCAATGCACAGACAGACATCCTATTAGTATAAATTAAAGAACTCTAAACACATACAAACACACACATACGTACAATCCATACACACTAATAATGTAATATATTATAAGAACTACAAAAATGATATAATTAAAATATAAAGATTTAGAAATTTGATGATACGTAAAGTATTAAAACATAAATATATTTATAACTGTAAAAAAAAAAAGGAAAAAGAAAAAATCTATTTTTAATTTTGTACTGCGTTGCACGTTGTTTACAATAAATAAATGTTAAGAGAGTACAGTTTTTGCGATAGTATGTTGCAGCGGCAGAGTACCATGCCCTCAGTAAATGCAATGAATGAACATCGTCCAAGATCGTTTCAATTCGTATATAATCGGAGAACGCGGCTTGTATTGCTATGGCTTGCAGTTCAGTGTGCTTCGACCAGCTGTGCCGTCGAGTGATATACTCTCGGAGTTTTGCCGTTTTTCTCGCGAGGTCAATAACCTTATATATAATTCTTATCTTTCGCGTTTTATTATAATATAAATAATAAAGTTAAGAACCAAACAGTTGTATGGTGTTTTTTTTTTTTTAATTATTTTTATTTCATCTTTACAAATATATTTGTGTAATTTTTAATGGATGTTTATAAAATATTCGTTGAATTAAACTATGTAATTTATGACTTTGAGCGTATTAATAACAGACATCTACAATGATTTTGATCTTTTAAGTGAATATAATTGTGAGTGCTGTTATTGTGGCTTGTGACAACAAATTTATACTTTTATTTTTTATTTTGCGATATTGTTTTTATTATATTTATTTGGATATCCTTTTTTATATCAGGTAAGTTGTTTTTTTACATTTGTTGTTTTTTGTTAGATTAGGTTATACTCGCATACTCTGCTTCTACTAGAATACTATAAGCTTGTGTTTTTGTTTTACATATTATCTGTTGCCAAAGTTAACTGTATAACTAATATAAAAGGTGATGCATTGTACATTTTTAAACAAAATACTTTTTAGTTTTATTTTAAATCCTTGTACGTGGAATTATTCATCTGTTTTATTGCACAACAGTAACAAAGTTCATATCTTTTTAACAGTACTTTGAACTTTTTATAGACTTTAAACTTTTTGTTATTGATATTACTTTTCTTAACAAAACTGTATTTCTACGTTCTTATTTATGTTAATACTTGATACCTTTTGGTTAATTTCATTATGTATTTTTTAATTGTTAATTTGAATTTTTATTTACGTTATCGGATTAATAATAATAATTGTTATATATATATATATTTTTTTTCTTTTTATTTATTAATTATTATTAAAGTCAACATACTTATATCTTTGTATAAACAATGTATATCTATTTGTCTTTGCCACTGCTCAGTAACGATTAATACTGTATTAGCCTTATTTATAGATAGTGAACAGTTTATTTGACGATGACCTTCGTAATAATAATAACTCCCGTTTTCTTTGTTTACATTCATTATTAGAATAATTATCCATAGTTTTTATCTATAATACTAAAGAAACTTCCTACCACTTCCACAACACACGCACACCTACACCCATACAAACACTCACACAGACATGCAGAGCGAAATGTTAGTTTTTAAATATTAAATAACACCTTATATGTATCATGCATCGATTCGAACATTTAATAAACTTTTATTCCATAGTATTTATTTTATTATTATTTTTTAAATGTATTTTAATTTTATATTATTGTTTTTTTTATTTTTATTTTTTTTTTATTTACAGCATTGATTTTGATTTTGATTTTCAAAGATTATCCGACAATTTACTTTTTTCTTATAGCTTAGACTTTTGTCGAAAGAGAAATTCGAAAGATAATCTTTCTCTGAAAATCTGCACCTTACTGGGGGTCAACTTGGAATTTTTATAATAAAAATTGTATTTTTAAGTTATTTACTTACAGTCAGTCATAAACAGAGTAAAGGCAACGCGTGTCGGTTAAATATCAACTAACGTTCTGGTAAGCTTAATATAACATCACGAACAGAATAATAATTGACTGTGATGGACGCAACAAGAGACCACTTCACTCTTCAATTCCCTGGTAAACCTGGCATGACATGTTTATTTATTTTCTTCATTTGTTATGTTCCCTGCAACTATTCAGTAATATATATATATCACAGATTGATTATGTTTAGTAATATTATTATGTACATATTTTGAAAAAAAATTACTTTTTGTTACCTTGGTTTTTTTTTAATAAAAAAAATTTCATTATGATTTTCTCGACGTTTAGAGATCCCTCAGCAGGAAAAAAATAAATAAAATTAGAATACTAAATTTTTTTCTTTTCTTTTGAAACCACATGGACCCACTTGGTCAATTTCCAGTGTCCTTCGAAGGGCTCACTGCCGTAAACCAGTACTTTTTTTGCCAGTACTTTTTAAGACGGTCTGACTTATCTTTGTTTCTGAATTTCGTTTGTAATCTCCACTGTGCGTCTTTGGATATTTTCTGTAGAGAATCTGTGTGCTTTTAGAGTTTTTATTTTTTTCTTCTTGAAAGCATCCTCGATCCTCAGTCCAATTTCTTCGATTATTTCTCTGACGTATTTTCTACTAATTTTCTTTTCCAAATTCCTGAGAATCATTTTTTTTGGAATCCGGTCTTCAGGCATTCTCTTAAGATGTGGAAAAAATGAAAAATCTCTTCTTCATCGCGCTGATAATCGGATAGATTTCTTTGTATACGGTTTCGTTAGTAGGAATTCGCCAGACTCCGTGCTTTTGAAATTTTTTTAATTTAAACAGGTTTTGATGATCCTGCCTTCTCCTGTACGCAGGAGTACAGTTTCACAGGAGTACAGCGCCTCTGGGAGTACGACTGTTTTAGTAGCGAATTTTGGGGCGTATTGAAAGGCATGTTTTATTGTAGGTCTGCCAGCTGATCACGAAAATTTCGGTTTTCAGATTTCAACGGAAATATTCATTTTGACCACCCCTGAATTCATTTTAATTTTGCTGTGCATTATCAAGTAAATTTAAATTTAATTTAAAAAAAATCTGATGTGCATCCCACATGACTTCCTTGTACGGTTATTAAATTATATAAACACATTAAAAAAGTACATAATATCAGTACTTATTTCATTAAGTTCTGATATTGTTTCATGTTTTCTTTTTATTATTATTGAATTATTATTTAAATTAAAAAGTTAAAAAAAGGAGATGAAGTCTGATTTCGAACCGATGTGTCTTCCCGTTGTAAGATCAAAATATTTCAGTAATTAAAATTTTATTTGGCTATATAACTCTGAAACCAATAAAAGTAAGTAATGGCATGTCGTTGAAGAGATCTCAGTGAGGGCTTATTACTGCTGTTAAGAAAAAGTCCAAAATCCAAATCGTTTGGATTTTGGGCTTTTTGGACACTTTTGGTCCAGTCGATTACAATTAAAAGGGAAGGTACACAACTAGATATTACAACAGTCCTAAATCCAAAATTTCTACATCCTATGGCTAACCTTTTTGAATTACGCAAGATACGTACGTATGTACGTACAGACATCACGCCGAAACTAGTCAAAATGTATTCAGGTATGGTCAAAATGGATATTTCCGTTGAAATTTGAAAACCGAAATTTTTCACGATCACAATACTTCCTTTACTTTGTACAAGGAAGTAAAAAACAGAAAAGGGTTTAAGGGTGAAAATATTTGTTTTATTTATAATCTTACCACGATATGTAGAGTAAATTTTAAGTTCTGTACAAATGCAAAGAATTTATCGTAAATTTTAAAATAAATTTATGAATATCCTTAGAGTTCCTTTGAGCATTGAATATTAAATTTCATCATTTGTATAATTGTTTAATGTTGTCGCTAATAAGCTTTCAACCATTTATTTGCAGTTTACTTTGACAGTTTGGCGTTGGGGTTTAATTAACATCATTATCTCGCAATTAGTTGGAAATGAACAACTATTGAACTTATACGAACGAGTTGGTATCTCATTACCGATAAAATATTATTACAGGGTTCTGTTATGCTGTAAGACTCTGATTTGATTGCCACTGTTATTTTTGTACTGTAGTCCGTAAGGCGGCTCAGTAAGTAAATAGCTTCGATGATGATCTTATTTTACATATCTTTATTTTTATTATATCGCAGGTAATCCGCTTATTAATCAGGGTAAATACGAGTAAAACAATTGTTTGACTTCCGGGAAATATAAACAATTGTTTAATTTACAATTTACAGTGTTTGGTTATTAAATAAATATTTTGTACTTACCTAAAGAATAATTTTTTTGATTGCTCCGCTTTTTACATGGAGTTATTCGAATAATCTTCATTGTTTTACATTCAATATATATAAGAAGAATGTGAACTGGATAAGGAGGACTGATCATCGCATATCGCATGTTACTCGCCGAGTCATTACTACAGAGCATTTGATGTATCGTTTCATCACCATATACTATACAAATCGGCTTACTGACTGTTTTGACGTAATATTATTTCAACAAAAACTTTGGTTATATACACAGAGTGTCCCACAAGTTTCTATACTGAGAAAAATAATGGTGTATTAGGAAAAAATACAAAACATAAATCATCTTAATGAACGTATCACACACCATTACAAGCATATCTCCAACTGTAAAATGTTTATGTAGATGCTATTTAGAGAGAATTTTTCAAAATAATTTTTCAAGGCGGGAAAGGTGGTTTAGTTACATTTCATATTTCCGAACTACATTAATGTATAAACATTTGAAATTTGATATATGATTTTTCTTTTATAAAGAATTGATATAAGAAAATAAAAATAAAAATTGATTTATATAAGAAAATAAAACTATTAAAAGAAAATGGTATTTTTATAAATTTGTCACTAAGGAAAATTTTTTCCTTACTTATTTATTGCTTTTTGGATATAATAATATTTACGACAAAAGTTTCCAAGTATACGATTTTCAATTACAAGTAGTTTTCAGTAATATTATTGTAATTTATTATGCAATTTTGGTGCAAAAAAATGATTTATATCATGGTTCTAAAGCCCTAAATTCGTTTTATATTTCAAAAGAAGTAGAGTAACGTGTTTCAATTATTACTCACATCTCCGAACTTCGTTAACATAAAACTTCAAATTTGGCATCGTGACTTCTATAAGTGGGCAACTGATGCTAGTAAATTTTTGATGAGGTGGGGGAGATTTACCCACAAAGTTGGAAAAGTTATTTAACGAATTATGGAACTCGTTGACGCTTTTTTCTAACTATTTTTGAAACAGTCGTTTTAAAATTATTTCTTCTAAATGCTGTAGATCTATTATTACAAGGTAATTATTTTCTACCTACTTACCTATGAAAGGGAGTAACGTTTTAAAATAAAAAACCCTTTATTTTAAATAATAAATATTTCAATTTTAAATAGAATTTTTAATACATTTTCTGGTAAAAACCCAACTAAATTTTTTCTTTTTTAAATTAGGTAAAAAAAATAATTTTTCAATTTTATCAACTAGTACAGTTGATAGCTTAACTCCAGATTTTTAACATCTCTCCCTCCCATAGATTTTTGAAAAACTCAAAAAGTTTTTGAAATGCGTTTTTCTTTGAATCTATGCATTTTAGAGAAAGGTTTTTCATATAAAAAATGTAGACATTCTCTTCTACAATTATACTAGGTGGCGCTGAAGTTGTAAAAAACGTGTTTTTCGGTTTTTTCACTGGAAAAATTGTTCTTCGTCTGTATTGCATTTGGAAAAGTTGTTAATCTCAACAAAAATAACTGACAACTTTTATTTGAAAAATTTTCTTGTACGACTTACCGTTTTGGAGCTTGTGAAAGTGTGAAAATGTTGTGAATTGGGCGCGTTCGAAACCGGTCTACTCGTTTACAACGTTTTTTACAACTTCAGCGCTACCTAGAATTTCAATTTAAAATTATCCGGCATAACTTCATAGACATTAATTGTAGAGGAGAATGTTCTCTACATTTTTTGATTGAAAAACTTTTCTCTAAAATGCATAGATTCAGAGAAAAACCTGACGATAACAATGGGTGTGTTGGTTGAGACGCCGCGCCGTACACCATAGCAACCCTTAAAAAATGAAAATCAAAAATGGTTTTTAAATATTTATCTGAAGAGTATTTGCAAACCCCAATCTAGTGAATATCTCATTTTGTATAGTCGGAAATGGGAAAAATTTGAAATCATTGTTCAAAATTATCTTTCTTAACTCATTTTAAGGTAGAATTTCGAAAAATCTGGGGATTGGTCTTTAGACATTTATATGAAAATCAAACACACCAAAAATCAACTTGATATCTTCATTTGTTAATGTAGAAATTAATAGAATAGTAAGTGTCATTGTTACTTCATTTTAAACGTCTAATCAGCCAGTCTGTGGCTCAAAATCTCCAAAATACTTGATCAATTTCATTGATATTTAGATATGCTATAGTAGTATTTTTGTGATATATTCAATATAAAATGCCGAATAGCACAGGCGAAACGAGCTTTCAGTCAGAAATATAATTTGCTTACATCAAAAATTAATTTAAATATCAGGAAAAGATTTTTGAAAGTGTATGTTTGGAGCGTAGCTTTATATGGAAGTGAAACTTGGACGATCGGAGTACCTGAAAAGAAAAAATAGAAGCTTTGGAAATGTGGTGCTTCAGGAGAATGTTAAAAATCAGATGGGTGGATAAAGTGACAAATGAAGAGGTATTGCGGTAAATTAGCGAAGAAAGAAACATTTGGAAAGATATAGTTAAAAGAAGAGACAGACTTATAGTCAAAAGAAGGGACAGGTAGATGGGAAAAATTGTGCAGGCAGGCAACGTTTAGAATATGTAAAAAAAAATTGTTAGGGATGCAGGATGTAGGAGAGTTTATCGGAATGAAAAGACTGGCACTAGATAGGGAATCTTGGAGAGCTGCATCAAACCAGTCGAATGACTGAAGACAAAAAAAATTGTATATCTGAAGTTGTGCTTGTAAAAATTTGATAAAGATTGGTGTGAGTTACGATCAATTTGTGGCTTTTGTGGTTGGCTCAAATTTTGTGGTTCGAAAATCACCAGACTGCTAGATCAATTTTTTAATTATTATTAAATTTCATACAATTTTCATGAGAGGTGATATTTAATTTTTTTTTAAGAATACCCTTATTGTGGGTTAACGTAGTAAGTGAGTTTAGTAGGTTGATGGAAGTGAAATTTAGGCCAAATTCACTTATTCCTTTTTAAAAAAGTGAAATTAAAAATAAAATTGACTATGGAATTAAATTAATATATTTTTAAATACCTACACCTTAAAAATAAATATTTTTTATCTTTAGCCAGGTTTAGTATAGATTTTTTTAAAAATCAAATGTTTATATAAAAATTTGCTATGGTGACTGTGATGATAATAATAATAATAATAATAATTTAGTGTTTTTATTTGTAAATTAATTTCTTTTATTTCGAGGATATTAAACGTAATCACAAAGGCCTAATTGTGATGACAATGATAGTCTAATAGTAATAAATAATTATGTTCAATGATTTGTTTCTTCTTAATTTAATGTAAAAAGGTTGATTTCTCTTAATTTTTATTTTATTAAAACCCTTAAAGGTCATTATAATAAATTACTACTTTTTTACAAATCGTAAAATTAAAATATAAAAAATAACTCTAGTATTTGTTAATAGTTTTTAATTAATTGACTTCAAAAATGAAATAGAAAGAAATTGAATCAATTCGAATTAGTGCCATTCATATTTCCCCTTTTTCATAAAAGATAGTAAAATATTTTTTCTGACGAAAAACTTGTCTACGTAGACGATTTTTTAAAACTATTCGTTTGTTGTGAGTAAATTTCATACCTTGATATTCTAAATATTTTCCCGTTTAAGATAATTGAAAAACTAAAGTAAAATAGAAACTATTTTCACATTCCAGGGAGCTCTTAATTGAATTGAAAATATATCTCAATTTTCTGCATTTGTGAGAACGGCATTTTATTTTTACCGGGGCAACTTTTTTTTAGTCTGGTAATTTTGTTTTTTCCATAAAAAACTTTTCATATAAAACCGATTTAAGAAAGGTATTAAAAATAAAATAAAAAAAATACGTGCATTTTTTGTAATCGTCTTCTGATATCGGCGTTAAATTAAGATTTGGCAACTTGTTTTTCAATTCAGCAAAAATTCAAAAAGTAAAAAGTTTGATATTGTTTTCAAAACTTTTTGTGCGCTTGTTTTTAAAGTTGGTCGGTTTATTATTATTTTTATAATAATACTTGAAGATTTTTTATTTTGTATGATAAATTTTATAGTAATCTATCATTAGGAGGCAGGTTCCTGTCACAGAATTTGTTTAGTAACAGGACATATTTTATTTCACATTTCTTTTTAGTTCATATGTTTTGTTTATGCTACAACACCGTCATTTAATTTTTGTGTTTATTTTTCAATATTCGGGCAAATAGCTACTATAGCTAGGAATTAATCTTTAATTCCTTCTTTTTATAAAATTACTAGCGTACCCCGTCGCGACTTCGCCCACGATATAGATGTAGCTTCACTCGCAATGCTTTTTTAATAGCAAACTATAATAAATATTTAATCGCCAATATTATATTTAGATTTTCATTAAATCCTGATAAAACAGTAAAGAAAAATTTGTATAAAAATACTGAAGGAATATAAAAGTTTATCGTATGAAGGAATATAAAAGTTTATCATATAAAAATACGATAAACAATGAATTGTTGCCCAAAACTTAAAGGAAAACAAAAAAAGGAAGATAATTGAATTTGTTAGACCAATCCATTTTATGAATGAATTAAATAGATTAATATAAAAGTCCAATAAGGATAAACAAAAAATTTATTACAATCCCATATCTAGCATCCCCATCGCGGCTTCGCCCGTGCTCTATGGTTTCCCGTCACGATCAGAGGGTCATGGCTCGCTTCGCTCTCCCTTCCCGTTTCCCTTTCCCCTTTCTCTTCCCCATTCCTCTTTTCCCTTTCCATTCCCATTTCTTCGTTTTCCCTTTTTTATTTTTTCCATTTTCCCTTTCACCTTTTTCGATTTTTCTCTATTTCCCTTTTCCGATTTTTCCCTTTCGCCCTTCTTCCCTTCTCGTAAATCGGTCCAGTAGTTTTTTAGTCTATAGCGGACACACATGTCCGAAACATTGCAATGGAATCGTAAAATATTTAGTATAGGTTAGGTTGCTTTTACGTCCAACAGATAGTTTTAACTTAAAATTTAGTTTCTTATCGATTTGAAACCGTTAAAATCAAAATTTAAATAATATTAATTTTGCGTTAAAACGCAAAATCCTTTCTTAGTGCACACCTACTTAAGATAGTATTCTCTTTATGAAAACATATGCATAAATATCAATAATTACAAAAGTACGTATGTACAGTATTTATTTATCCACCGAAAATTTTCAGTTCATTGTTATAAAAAGCTGACAACAAAGTTGTAATACTTTTAATTCATTCTTTTTATAAAATTATCATAACTAATAAATAATATTCTCTTTTTGTAAACATATCCATAATTACACAAGTACGTATATACAGTATTTATTTATATATTTATTTAAATATTTAAAAAATCGATATTTTTTAATTGCATAACGTGCAAACATGGACTAGGGGCACACAACTGACTGGCCAAACATCCTCTGATCGCGACGGGAAACGCAAGCAATCATATAGCGCGAGCGAAGCCTCGTAAAGGATGCTTATAATTATTTAAAAATAATTTAACGTTAAAGATTTAACATATAAAAAATAGTTATCTTTTATAGATTTCATATTTAATTGATATAACATTCATTTTAAAAAAGTTTTATTATTGCCAAAATATTTTATGACGGTCGACATTAAAATATAAAAATAAATTTGGCTTGTCCTACTTTATAAATAAATACTTCATACGATCTTGTATAGCTATATTGAGCCCTATATGTGTTATAAATAGATCTCTTATGTTAGTCTTCGCTGTTTCTTCAAATTAATTATACTTCATTAAAAAAACTGTAAACACACACAACACACACGCGCGCGCACGCACTCACTCACATAGACATTATATATATATATATATATATATATATATATATATATATATATATCGGTCGGAATAAATATTAATACATGTAGCGACATATACTCGATAAATAAAATCTACCTTGACCCAAACCCTTATAATTATTTTATTATTAGAGATCCAATTACGGATTTTCAATTTTATTCTTTTTTATTTTGTGTTTTATTTGTATTTACCAAACTACATTGATATTTATTAATAGTATATAAAGTTTTAATATCGTCCTGTAAAAAAAGAAAAACATTTTCTTTAAAATTATTATTTCTAGCCTAAATGGCAAATATTTTGAAATGTTCTATTATTACACCGGAAGTTTGTCGGTTTAAAAATATCCAAACTAAGAAATTATTAGGAACACTTAATGAGTAGTATTCGTTTATTAGATTAAATAATTTTTGATTATATAACTCAATTTGTATATGCGTAATAACTAAGTTATTTCAATAAGAAAAGAGAAATAAAATTTTTTTTAACAAAACGTTATATAAACGTTTCGTGTATTATAAATTTTACACTTGATGATTAACTTCGAGGTAATTCGCTAAAAGAGTTATTAATCTTTTAATACGTGCAGGAAAAATCGGAAAAAATGAATATTAATGTTTATAGAGTGGTTCGTGTCATTCGGAAGGTTCCGGGTTCAAATCCTAGTAGACCTTGGTATTTTTCAAAAGCTACATAAAAGTAATTTTTCATCTTCCTTAAAAACAATGAGAAAATTATAAATAGGTGTACACCAGTTCTCTTTGATAGTTATTTTTTCAATCTCAAGATTGGTTGTCAAAGAAAAGATTCTTCCTCTATTTTCCCTAATTTTCGGTTAGTCTCTTCAGTACCTCATGTTCATTAAACATTGCGTTTAATTATTTAAAAATATTGTTTCCTCCCTTGATTCCTAACTTAAATATTTTGTTAACTTTTGAATATAAATATTTACATACAGGACTAATAAACTAATCTTATTTTTCAACGTTTAAAAAAAAATGTATATTTTAAAATAACTAACGTTCAGAACTATGATTCTGATGAATCAAAGGATGATATTTTCCATTCTTTTCTAATATTACATTTGAAATTATTCTATGTTTATTTTGTCCAGTTTTTCAATATTTTACGTCATTTTATAGTCTTACGTTTGTTATAGTAATTATTACTCTTTGTTAATATTTAAGGCTCAAAAAGGACTTCACAAATTTAAAAGTTAATAAAAATTTATTGAAATAACTTACAGGTTCGGTTGAGGTCTCATTATATAGCAAAACACATCAAGCTTTGCCTCACGTAGTTTGTTAGTACCGAATCTGGTCACAAGCGCTGTCACCAGTGTTATTAAAAAATGGATACATTTACTGGTGCGGAACGTGCTTGTTGTGCGTTTTGGTTTCACGATTTGGAGGCGGCAACTGCAGTTCAACGTAATTTTCTTAGAGTACGGTAGGAAGCCTCCTAGTAGGTATACAACCTTCGTTGAGACAAATTCTTCATAATTTTCTAATTCCTCAGTTAGTAGATGATGACCAAGATGTTGCCATTACTGTCAGCAAGACGGGACACCACCTCACTACCACCTAGAAGTCCGAGATTTTCTTAATACTCGATTCCCAGGTCAGCAGGGTCGGTCGTTTAGATTTTTTTTTAGTGGGGTTCATTAAAGATCGAGTTTACGTCCTTTGAGTTTATTGACCTTTGTCTGCTGAATTTGTTGAGCTAAGACTTCGAATTAACGCCGCAGCTGCAGAGGTAACGCCCGATTTACTGGCGCTACAGTCTGGAATGAAGTCGACTTCGAGTGGAATGTATGTCGCATTACAAATGAAAGCCATACCGAACCAAAATGAATGTTGGGTGACAAACTTGGATGTGTCTTTCTATGATATATGACCTCAAGCGTAAGATTGCTGATTTTTTGTTTTCTTTTCAATGCGTTTGATTATCGGGTGGATCTAATACTATTTATTTTTATTTTTGTAAAGTATTTAAATACTTCTCCAGTTCGTATTTTAAAACATTATAACCAGTAAATAAGGAATCTTTACCAATTCTTTACCATATTTAAAAAAAAATCATCCGTAATGCGTACATTTTACATAACTTATTAAAATATAATCTATATTTTTATTAATTTTTTTTAATAAAGTCAGTCGAATAGCTTTTAAGAAGTAGTCAATTTTATTGGAATCCTATTTATTTTTTTTAAATTAAGTAAATCCTTATTTTATTTCTTAAATAAGATCACAGAAAAAATGGGGTGGAAGTGAAGGAAAAAAGTTACTTCCTGTTATAATTTAAATAGATTCGTTAAAATTATTTATAAGTATAAAAATGTAAGTAGAAATTTTATATTTAGCTTTTTAATGGATACAAAATTTAAAACTTAATTCAAATAAAATTTAAATTATTTATATTTAGCAGTTTAAGAAGATTATCAAATAATTTTTGGTTATTAAAAACAATAAAAAGAAAAACCGAATATGGTTATTTCATTAGTGAATTTTTTTTTGTGTATTAGTCATGCAGAATACCTTAATTGCATGACCAGTACTAACTTATTTCAACCAATAATATGCGCCGGTTGCTAGTAATTACTAAGGTATTAGGTATTTCATCACTTAATAATTTACTAATACGAACTTCACACACTATGATATATATATATATATATATATATATATATATATATATATATACAATGTCGTGTTTTTTTTCATTTTTCCTTACCATCACTGTAATATTTATTTATTGATTTCACCTGTCACTGTGTTAAAAAATCAGCTAAAGCTAGTTTAACAGTTAAAATGTGTCTCTTCACATTAAGAACATTATATCCTGTCACATTCTATAAAGTGAAAGCATCTTATATTTTCTAGTTAGATTAAAAAGAAATGATATTCATTATCGAATTCAACTAAATGATCGAATATTTTAATCGGTAATGAAACAGTTCGTAATTGTGTATGAGTATTGTTATATTAATATTCTTTCTTAACATATTATTTATTTCTTCGATATTATCGTATGCGATAAGAAGGATTGTTTTATAAGACTTATTAATCGAAGAAATCTAAAGACAATTTATATTTTGGAAAAATTTTGTATTGGCATAATTTAGAGTGGTGTAATGTCACTTACGTAAGTAAACACACTATTTAGTGTTATTAGGTGTGTGTTTGTGTGTGTGTGTGTGTGTGTGTGTGTGTGTGTGTGTCTGTCTGTCTGTCTGTGTGAATCTGTCTGTCTGTGTGAATAATGTATTGTTTACTATCGAAAAGTATCGGAAGTAATTTTATAGGTAATGGTTGTATAGGTAATAAATAATACTTTTATTTATATTCGCATCAATAATTAAAGTCATTAAAAAAAGAAGTGTATTTTGTAATGAAATTTCAGTATGTTGACTGAAAATATTGTCGAATGTGATTTCCGTTAATTCAGCTAGTTATTCAATAAAATCAACAAATTATCCGTTAATTTAAGTCTTAAAAATTTCAGTAGGACTTTATTTACTTATGGAACAAAAATCAGGGTGAAATTCTTTGCAAGCTATACCTCAAAAACAGGGCGTTTCTGGATATATATATATATCGGTGGTGATATATATTACGGTATATGTATATTACGTTGAACATCATCAACGTAAATAAATGTTATTTACTATGGTTTTAGAAATAAAAATAATTACATACAGGTTATATATTGATATAGTATTTAAAATAAGATTACTTTTTAATACTTTTTTTTGTTTCCTGGGGAATGTAGCAAGAATAGTTAGTTATATTAAAGGGGAAAGTTTGGTGATCATATCAAAAATGGGGTATCGGATTTTTTTGCTAATCTTTACATTTTAGGACTCATCTAATTCAATTAGATAAGAAAAAAATGTATTTTTTTTTGTATATTTAGCAAAACAAATTCTTTCAACGAAAGTTTGATGCCAAAAAAAGGCCGAATGTATGAAAAAAATATTTATATATATTTGTATGTATGAGTGTCACACTGTTTTAGACTTAATATCTCAGGAATGACCAAACTGATTTTTTTTTTTAAATTTGGCTGAAATACTTTTATATATGGGGCACTGATGATATTATTTTTTAATTTGTCAAGGGAGTGGGGGTTATTGCAAAAAAACAATTTCGATTTTCTTCAAAGGCATTCTAGGGAAAAAGTTTGTTAAAGCAAATCTATTTCTTACAATGCACATAAAATTAATTCAAACAATTTTTTTTTCACAAAGTCAAACCCACCTCTTAAAATAAAAACATGTTTTTTGTTCTTTTGATATTTTTCAATTTTTTTTCAGGTTTTTGCTTCATGTATATATATATATATATAATGTAGGAAATTTGTTTTGAAAATTTTCTTTTTCTTATTTTAGCCCTTACTGAACGGGGTGTTAGATTTAGAGAAAACTTTACTTAGGCAGATTTGTTAAGCTTAATTTATATATGAATATTCCTAGAAAGATTTTTCTTAAAATTTATTCCCCAAATAAAAAAATATATATTCTGGTTTTTTTTTGGTTTTTAACCCCTTTTAATTTTTATTATTAATAGCCGGATTTTTTATTTATTCATATATATCAATGAGGATGGTGTAATTTAATGATGTTAACTCGTATATGGTTTATATATAGCAGTATAGTTTATTATATTTCGGGATATTTCGTCAAAAATCGAAAGAATATCTTTCTTCAAGTGATTCAGTTTCAACCGGTTGCTGGTTTTGGGAGTAAAAACATTTTAACGAAATATTGAACTAAATTACTATATTTTGCTATTTTCATTGGTTTAAATATCTTTATTGTAGTTTATTTACAAAATGAATAAGAATTTTAAAACGATTTAGTGTTTAACTTGTTGTACAATAAGTTACAGCTTCAGTAAAGATCTTTTGAATAAGTTTCTTATTATACAAGATCAGACACCAATACTATCACATGAATTAACTGAAAACAAAATTTACAATTCTTTTACGTAATTAATTCTTTCGTTATTAATTATTAATGAATTGTGAATTTTATAACATTGATAATCTTAATTCATTATCTGAAACATTTTTATTTGTATTTTTAATGTTTTTGAACTTCGGACCTGTTTTTACATATTCTATATACTTTATATGCTTTTAATTACATCGTATACTTTCTATGTTTAATTGCGTATGATTTGTTTGTACCTAATGCAGTTGACTTATTTGTTGATAGAGTAACTATTCAAGCATGTGTAATTTAAATTTAAATAAATAAGTAAAATGTATTATTACATAAATGTTATTAATGGTAACATTAATGCAAATAGAACAAATTTAAGCTTAGCAAATAATCTTGTTTATCACCTAAATCAGGTCAAATTTTTAAGACATTCTATATTTATTTTTCCCCGGATATCTAAAAAGGACTTCACAACTTTAAAAGAGTTTAAAATTTATTTATATAACTTATATATTCGGTTCAGGACTCATTTCATAGAAAAACACATCAAATCTGTCAGCCAATATTCACTATGTTTCAATGTGACTTCCATTTGTAGTACGGTATACGAGTACATCCCACCTGAAGTCGATTTCATTTCAGACTGTAGCCAGCAAGATGAACGTTACCTCTGCAGCTGCAGCGTTAATTCGAATTTTTAGCTCAAAAAGATCAGGGTATATAAACTTGATCTTTAATCAAACACCACAAGAAAAAATCTAGCGGGGGTCAAACTAGGGAGCGAGGTGGCCATGCAATTGGACCCTCACGACCAATTTACCGACCAGGGAATACCGACCAGGGAATCGAGTATCAAGAAAATCTCGGGCTTCTAGGCGGTAATGAGGTAGTGCCCCTTCTTGCTGATAGTAATATCATCAATCTAGGTCATCAATCTAACTGAGAAATTAGACAATTTTGAAGCATGTCCAAATAAACGATACCATTTACGGTTGTCTCCTGGAAGAAGAACGGACTGTACAGTCTTTTGCTTAATGTAGAAAAAACGTTGATCTTAGGGTGACGAATGTGCTGCAAAGTTTCATGAGGGTTTTTGCTACCACCATATTCGGCAATTATAATTGTTCACTTTGCCGCTGATGTGAAACGTTGATTCGTCACTAAAGATTACATTATCATAAAATGTATCACCGTCTGCAATATTATCCATCATTTTTATACAGAACTGCAGCCGAGCAACTTTGTCGACATTTGTAATGTGTTGAACTATGGTTAGTTGCTCAGGAGCAATATTTTACATAATACGTGCCAAACAGTCCTTTCTGGAATGCCAGTATCACGCAACGGATCTTAGGGAAAGAACGGTAGAAGTTTCGATTGATAAAATCACATTATCTTATTAGTAAGGACCGACGCATGAGCATCTGGGAAATTGTTGAAATTTGTAGTACGAGTATCTGCATTGTCCATTCTGTTATTCATCATAAGCTAAATTACCGCAAATCGTGTTCAAGGTGGGTTCGGAAATGGTCTACTCAGAATCACAAAAAAACATTCGAAAGGTAATGATTTTTTTAGATCACATAATATGCTGTGATGAAACTTGGATTCATAATTTTGTGCAGGTACCCAAAAGTCAGAGCATAGAATGGAAACATCCTAGTTGGCTCGCCAGAAAAAAAAAATTAAATCTAGATATCAGCGAGTAAAACTGCGCTAATGATATTTTTCAAACTAACTATGAAGGCACAATTTAGAGCAACGTACAATCAACCCGCCGTAAGGAGGAAATGCCCTGGTCTCTCTCAAATGTCGTAATTCTATGCACATGAATGTCCACTCCCGTACCATTCAAAAGGCACGAGAAATTATTAAAACGTTTGATCGGAAGGTGTTACTTCATCAACTTTACAGTCCCGATCTCTCAGATTGTTTTTACGTGGTATCGAGTATTTAAGTATTTATCTCTTGAAAAAGTGATTATTCAAGTTTATCGATTTAGACTTTTTTTTAACACTTTGACATAGGGAATATTTTATTATGTGTCACAGGTGAATTGAAAAATCAGGTTTATTGTAAAGAGTGCCGTCATTGTAAGCCGTCAGTGCCGTCAAAATGTAAGCCTGAAAAGGCAATACAATAAGCCTGAAAAATATCAGGCTGATTAGAAATTGCTAAATAATTTTCCAATTTTTCGAGCGCTTTGAAAATGTCGTAGTATCACTACAACTTTTTTTTTCATATAAGAATTGTTTCCGTAATAAGAAAGTATTTCTTATTACCTAGAATTGAGTAAACTCAATTCTACTTTAATAAGTACACAAATTTAAGTTAATGTATAAAGTATAATTGATAGATAATATTTAAAATAGTCAAATTTCATTTAAGTTTATGTTAGCATTAAGGAATATTTAATGATATTAGTTTATTAAAAAATATTTATTATATTGTAAAAATTATTGATTTTTTTAAATAAATGGATAAAAAAAACCGTATTGTTTATGAAATTTCAATTTTATAATCAGACGGTGAATTATGAAGAGTTAAGGTAGCTGATAGAATTATTCTCTAATTCTTTTTCCCACGTAAGTTGGAACTGTACAATTCATTCAACCATATAGTTAAGTAGTTTATATTTACAGTTTTGCTAGTGGGTCTCAATATTATACACCATTCTCATTGGTTTGGATGCGTGGTATTAGTGTTTCCACATTTTGCAATGTTCGCTTATAGTACACCACAACGTTGCAGCATGTTGTTTTTAGTTACCTAAAAACCTTCAACATTTTTTAGTTAGGTTATTCACTATTAAACTAACGTATTATTTGGAATATTGCTAAAATCGATAAGTGTAAATAAAAAAGTAAAAATTTCTTGCTCAGTACAGCGCAAGAAGACCGATAATTTGTTACTTATTCCTATAATTTTTCTTTATCATTATTTTGTATAATTTTTTTGAGAAACAAAATAGAAAATTAAAACACAATTAGAAAACTAAAAGAGGTATAATTTTTTTATTTTTAATATTTATAAGAAAAATAATTATAACCGTAATTTGATGAAATAATTAAAAATAACGAGCAGGACCTACACACAAGCATCAAGTTAAAACTCGATCACCACTGTGACTCACTGCAAAAACTACACAAGAAATATCCACCGGTATCCAAGATTTAGCATTCAAATCCGTATAAAAGTAACTGTCTTTACTAGGATTTGAACCTTAGAAATCTCGACTTCGATATCAGCTGATTTGTGATGAGTTCTCCACTAGACCAACCCGGTGGGTTAAAACCACTGAAATATAGAAATACTGGAATGGGAACTGCCTATGTCCAACGCGTAACTTTCCTAACTACGTCGGTCAAGTTATACAATTCATTTTTGAGAAAAAAAATTTTAATTAAAAATACTGAATTTTTTAGTTTAGTCGTTCTAAAAAGCGCTATTTGTATCTTTATGATAAAATAATTCCTTTTCTGTCGAAAAACACTAACCAAAATTATGAATTTTTTCACGTTTTTATGTAAAAATATTTATTTATAAATATATGGTAAAATAAATAAGTAGAAAAACTTTTTTTTTCATTTTGGGGACTCCCATACTCAACGGGAAGCATTAACCGGATGCAAGTTAATTTATAAGAAAATAATCAGTAAGTGTTGATAATAAATAAAAAGAACCTTTTAAAATTGTTTAAAAAATTAAACCCACTGCATGGAAATTAAACTGGTAAGATACCTATTTTTTCATTCCTAAGAACTCGGCATTCTAATTGAAAACATTTTCGTCAATAAAATTCACATCATTTGATTATCATTAAGTTATGATTTTTCAATTTACTTTTAGTAATTTGAAAGTATTCTTGGTATCTTTATTTCGTAGATTTCCACGAAATTTCCTAATTTAAACTAAGTTTAAATCCTTCAGAATATTTAAATCTAAAATAATATTAATTTTGGTTGAAACGTACCTGTTTCGGTGGAAAATTTATTGAGTTTAAGTCTCTCCAACAAGATTATAGATAGGATAAAACTAATTCTATATATTTCAAAATTCACCATTCTCAGATCTGTTTCACAAAGTTGAGCGATCGAGGTAACTGTAAAGATGAGACGATGTTGAATGATGAAATAACGTTTCTATAGAAACTGTTATATAATATACACTATTTTTGTTTCTTTACTATTTTATTCGTATACTTTATTCTTCATTGTTCAAGCCTAACCATTATTTTGAGCGATTCTTTAATTTAACAGTATAACTATGACGTTACTATGTTCCAAGATAGGTAAGGAAACTAAAAGTAGGTTTTGAGGAAATGGATTCTTGATGTGTTTTGGTATGGAAGGTTTGTTGTGGACCGATATAAGGGACTATTTTTCCTCCATTGGCTTCACGTAAGATATTCTGGGAAAGCCAGATCTTTTAATTACTCCTAATATATATAAATATAATTTGATTTCATGAAAGAAATTCATTTTTAAACGAAAGTATTTGATATGTATATTATTTTTGATACGGGATTTCCTTGGTTTTTTTTTTAATAAAAATATTATCCTGTAATACCAATGCGATGTTATGGAAATAAGGCTTTCATGCATTTTTATTAATTTTAAAGTTACTTAGGTTGTTATCTGACATATAGTATTAACAAATGGGCTTGAAAAAAGGATATATACTTAAAAAGATCTGTATTATACTATTATTTTTTTTTATTTCATGTTTTTGGATATTTTTTTATAATTTATGTCTTTATTGAAGGATTGTCAATAAAATAGATAACTTATCTCTATGGTTGACAAAACACGAAGTTATCTGGGAATTTTTGAGGTGGCAGCTAAATGAATTATGATTACACTGAAAAATAACTTAATTGAAGTAGCAATCATAAACACGTTTTTGTAATGCATTTTTCATTATTACTATTACTATTATTGTCATTATCATCTTTAGCGTTTTGAATTAAATTGATAGAATTAGAAGTACATTTTATGATTTTCTATTGGGGGACACTAATGCTTTTAAAGTGGTAGTTATTGTATAAATTAGTAATATCTCTTTGTTTTAATAATTTTTTTTATTAAATATAATAAAATAATATAAAAATTATGAAAAAGATTCGAGATTAGATTTTGTTAATGTACAAGCAGAATTTTTATTTTCTTGTCAAAATTCTTCATGCTTTTTATGTATGGCTTTTTGTTCAAACGTTAATTTAAAATTCACCTAATCTAAATAAATAAAAGACAATCTTCGTTATGTGTGTGCCCTAATAACTCAAAAACTACTTAACCGATTTCGCTGAAAATTTCAAAATTTATTATTATTTGTCCCGGGAGTGTTCACATGTTATTATTTCCATAAAACTTCCTAAATCAGCTGATTTTGAAGTCAAGAGTTCCAGTGTTAAAGTTCTAGTAAAGGCAGTTACTTTTATACGGATTTGAGTACTAGATCGTGGATACCGGTGTTCTTTGGTGGTTGGGTTTCAATTAACCACGCATCTCAGGAATGGTGGAACTGAGACTGTACAAGATTACACTTAATTTACACTCATACATATCATCTTCTGAAGTAATACCTGAACGGTAATTCCCTGAACGGAGGCTAAACAGGAAAAAAGAAAGAAAAGAAGAAAGTTCCATAATATTTAATCACATAACATTCTGGGAAAGTCCATATTGAAATAGATAACAATCTATGTAGACGATATCTCTCGATGAATACAAAGACAATAAATTTAGTAAAAGAAGTTTTAGGTTATTAAAAGTTTTTTAATAATTTACGTAGTAGTGAGATTGGTGAGGTTTAAACTGTAGTAAATATTCTGACAATAGGGAAGCATTGCTGGTTCCACTACTTTTGTATCAATGGTAATTTTGGTATAAGTCTGAATTAATCTCGATAGGCACTAATACAGATTTTTATGGGCTATTCTACATTGATTTTCTCAGGATTAAATTTTCTATAAGTTTTGATAATAAATTTTACGTATTTATTAATCATTTAATAAAGTTTTTGTATTAAAAACGTAAAGGTTTTAGGAAAATTTTTCTATTTTACATTGGTGTTATGAAGACTACTGGAGATAGTAGATAGTAGTTAGGTTGTAAAACCTAATTTATTCAATTTTTCAGGTAAAGAATCATAAGAAACCATCAAGTTCACCTCTTAAGATTTGGGTTCCTAGAACACAAGTGAAATAAAACCGTATTCTCCAGAAAAAACGTTCAAGGAAAAATTTTAATTTTGTTGTATTTTTTATTGGTTTTTAATAACCATTACAAAACAATAATTAAATTAAATTAAACTTTTTGTTTAGTTACTTTATGTAGCATTTGTTGTATAGTTAAGTAAATTCTTTCTTAAAAATAAAATCATTTCATGTACGAATCATTTTTAAATTAAGAATCTTTTTTTTCACAAACTGATAATAATTTATTGTAACTCAAAATCCTTGTTGCAATGAAAGTATGTCTACAATTTTTTCAACAAAATCTCAGAAGATATCTAAGCGTTTTTGTGATCGTAAGATGAACTTGTCGATAGTCTTTGTTGAAAACCGCTGCTGACTATTCCTTAAATATTGACTAAACCAGTCAATATTTGTTCAGTAGACGTAATTGGTCAGTACGTGTTTTTTTCTCAAAAATTAATTCATGAAAAGATAAAAATTAGATGATACTAGGTTCGGATTGTGCAGTGACTATTTCAAACAAATAACTCCATTCTAATTCTTTGCAGTATTTTTGAGCTACGTGAGAAGCGATCCGATTCTATATATTTTTAATCTAGATATATTCATACTCATATTCAAAACAAAGAATATTAACAAAGAATAAAGAATATATTCATATTCTTTGTTCATTTCAACTAGCTGTTCATATATTTAATTTGGACGACTGATTTTTGCATTTAAAATATATCCAAAGTTCCTACCTCTTAATCGGCGGGATTAAAATCAAAATGTTTAATAAAATGCTTATTGAAAATATTTTCCGAGCACATAAAAAACGTAAAACTCTAATTATGTCAGCAGAAGTCACTTTATTTATTAATAAATATCCTTTTTGTTATTCAGTCAAGAGCTTGAATCTAAACTGATCACAGAAATGTTAAAACACTTTCTTTGACCAGGCTCTGAAACATCAACCTTTGTTATTAATATATTCAAACGATTTTTACTTCAAAAATAACCCTCATCCAAATTTATTTTTATCCACAACCGTTAAGAATTAAATAACAGTTGTACCCGTAAAAACGTATTTGAAGTGTTTACGTAGCTTTCAGGAAGATCTTATCCAAATATCACATTCCAGAATAAAAAAAAAGAATGAAGAAAAAAAAGAAAGAATAAATAATTTTTTGGATTCAGTGAGCTTATAAAAGGGTCACTTAATAATTTGTTAGCATTTTTCATGCAAAGATATAAGTAAAATATTAATATGAAAGTAATATGTGATACTCTTGCTTTACCGTTTGTTTGTATTTATTTTCTTTTGTAAATATAAATGCTGCTGCCAGTTATATTGTTATTCTATCTACTGTGCTATTCTCTCCTTGCAAACTTTAGAAAACCACTTCACCCCTCATTTTCTGTTACAAGCTTGGCGTAAATTCCTCGTTGATCTTAAGGAAGTTATGCCACTTTCGAGTGTTGTTAGGGTTTCAAAAAGTCTCTTAAAAAAGTTGGGTTCTTATTTAAAACTAGTGTTAAAGAGTATAATTTTTTCTCGATGAACTAAATCACCACAGACGCTTCTACGTGGAATATGGAGATGGAATTTGTAGCGTACAAAAATGGCATGCCTGACCGGGATTCAAACCCGGGATCCGAGGATCCCGGGTTTGAATAATTATTAATAATTAATTAATAATTATTAATAATTTTTGTAAAATTATTTTTTATTTAAAAATTCTTTGAGTAAGTATTTATTGTTATTCACCGTAAATAAATATTATCATATTAAAAATTTGTTGAATTATTGGCAAAAATAGTATGTCTAATAATTAATTTTAAAAAACATTTACAGAAAGAAATTTTTGTAGTCTGTTTATCTATAAAAGCTTTTAGAAAACGTAATAAATATTTGATAATTTTCGAAGACAACACCTGTTAATGTTCTTTATTGCTACATGTATTTAACTAATGGAAAAGTAATTTATTCTAAAGAAATAGTTTGTGCCAGTTTTCATTTTCATTACGATAGTTTTTTTTTTTAATTTTATTTTAAAGAACGTCTCTTTGAACATATGTACTACATTTTATTATTAAATTACCTCATTTGGTTATCAATTTCAAATACAGTAACACAAGCAGTAGAAAAATTTAGTGTTTCCATACCTGTGTATATATTTTCCTTATATGTAGGCTACAATCTGTTCAATAAACAAACCCCTCCCACCATTCAGCCGAATGAGATGAGCATGATATGTATGACATCTAAAAGAGAAAGTATTGTACAGACTCAGGCCGACCACTCCTGTGACGTGTGGTTAATTTAGTTAATAACTACTGAAGTACACCGTTATTCACATTCTAGTATTCAAATCCGTATAAAAACAACTAAATTTTACTAGGATTTGAACCTCAGAACCTTTGAGTTTAAAAATCAACTGTTAAAACAACTAGACTTATGTATATATGAGATTTTTTTCTTTTGTTGTTTTGATAAACACAGTACCAAAATTTTTTTTCCTAAAGTGTACATTGCAAGCTGGTCAATTAGTGAACAGTAAGTGAATTCCCTCCCCGGCAGAATGAGATGAGGCAGAATGATATATGTAAATGAGTAGTCTTGTACAGCTCAGGCCGACGGGTTGGTCTAGTGGTGATCGCGTCTTCCCAAATCGGCTGATTTCAAAGTCGAGAGTTCCAATGTTCAAGTGCAGTTACTTTTATACGAATTTGAATACTAGATCGTGGATACCGGTGTTCTATGGTGGTTGGGTTTCAATTAACCGTACGTCTCAGGAATGGTCGGTCTGAGTCTGTACTATACAAGACTAAACCTCATTTACATGTCATACATATCATCCTCATCTCATTGCCCCTCTGTGGGGGGGGGGGGGTTTAGCTTATTATTCATTAGTTGAACAGATTGCAACGTACATGTATCTCGAATGTATCTTTTTTATACCCCAAATATTAGAGGAATAATATTTATATCTATTTAATAAAGAATGGTTAATGTCATTCATTGACAAGAATTAAATATTTACTCCATATTGTCTTAATATTTCAGAATTAAATATTTACTCTAGTCCTAATATTTCACTACTTCGATATAATTACCTTTTATATCCTTATTACACAGATTTTTTAAAAGTATAATGAGATTTTTTTAATATTATTTCTAAATTTTTTTTATTAAGAGCATATTATTTCTACAGTATCTGGATTTAAATCACTGAATCGTTTTACATATGAAAGATATGTTAGTTGTGTTTGTTAGAACCCACCGGATTGGTGTAGTGGTGAACTCGTCATCGCAAATCAGCTGATTTCGAAAGTGAGATTTCTAAGGTTCAAATCCTAACAAAGGCAGTTTTTACGGATTCGAATACTAGATGTTGGATACCGGTGTTCTTTGGTGGTTGGCTTTCAATTAACTACACATCTCAGGAATGGTCGGCTTGAGACTGTACAGGACTTTATTTTATTTACATTCATATATATCATCCTCATACATCCTCTGAAGTAATACCTTATGGTGGTTCCAAAGGCTAAACAGTAAGTGTTTGTAAAATAGGTATGAAACGTAATATTGGGTATCAGTTGTAAAATTTTAGGTTTTTTTTTATTGAATACTTCAGCTTTAAATCGGTTGATGGATTAGTTTGTAAATCAATAATTTAAAAATTGTTGACAATTATGATCGTCTTAAGAGAAGACTGAATAGTTAAGATTTTAAACATTTTTAGAAAAAATCTGTTGGAACCTTCAATCAGTGGAACAGAAAGGTAGAATTCACCCTACCACTTTGGGATATATTCCTTCATTACTTTAGTTTTAATAAATTAATCAAAAATTTTAATTTACCATTGAAATGGAAGATTTATTGTTATGGAAGAACTTTGTCTTATCTCATTTCTCTAAAAAAATACGTTAGTATTTTTTTTTAATATTTTATACGGTTCCCTAAAATTTATTAGAATATTTAAATTTTCTAATATTTTAATAACTTTTTTTTATCCATCTTAAATTAAACATTTATTTTCTGTTACATATGAAAGAATAGAATTAAAAAGAAATCAATGCAATAATATCCAAAACAATAAATTAATATTCTATCAGTTTTTATAAAAGTAACTAAAAATATATTTAAAATAAAAAAAAGAATGTAATTTTCCATTAGTGAAAGAAATTTTCTAGAACAAGTAATGAAGTGAAATGATAGTTAGTACTAGATCAGAATAGTTACGCTGGTTAAATACCTGTCTATTAGTTGCAACTGTCTGGGTTAGGAAAGTGAGAGTATAAGTCATAGTTACTTTTCTTTTTCTCTGTGATACTTTCCAATTTGGTTATCATCCTTTTATTTTCTATTATTTTATATATATATATATATATATATATATATATATATATATATATATATGTATGTATTTTATAATCTTTGTTATTATGTATGAATATAGGCGACTTACATGTTTAAAAAATTTTAAATTTAACTTAAGTAATTTTTTAATAAGTATTATTGCTTTTGTTTCTTTTATATCTTATTCAATAAAGAAATTCAATAGATGTAATAATAAAACAAAACCAGACAAGAAAAATTAAAATTTAAAAATAAATCTAGTGTGGACACTACATAACTTCCTTGTACGCCTATCAAATTACATATACACATTTTTTGCTGCAGTTAATTTAAACTTATTTCATTTGAAAGTGAGATACGATCCTCCATTCTTTAATAAAGTGGGCAGTTACACAATTGCTAAAATATTAGTTTTTATTCATATCAAATATTTATACAATTATTAATTCAATAATCTTACCTGATATATTAGGATAGAGTAAAAAGTCCAAATTATTTCTAATTTTGAAAGAAAATAACTGTAGTGACCTTTTTCTATAAAACGTTAAATCAGTATAAGGCACCTAAGATCCGTATTACTGTAGCTAAGAAGGGGAAGGCACGGGCTTCGGGACACCCATTTGAGCCATATTGCGTGTGTGAATAATATACTCTTTACGTGTGTTCATCATAAAATACTGCACGCAATATTCAATTATGCTCAAGAATTTGAGCATATTCTTTTTTCAATTAAAATGAAAATTACATAAAATGTTAATTCATTAATAAAAATGAAAATTATATAAAATGTTAATTCATTAATAAATTTTGATTTTTTATCATTTGTTTTTGTTATTATTGAATTATTATTTATTACAAAAGTTTTTTTTACAGCCAGAGGTTAATAATTATTAATAAATCGAAATATTTAAGTAAAAAAAAAAGTTAAAAAAGGGAAATGAAGTCGGATTCGAACCGATGTGTCTACCCCCTTGTAAGATCTAAATATTTCATTAATTAAAATTTAATTTGGCTACAACTCTGGAATCAACGAAAATAAGTACCATTTATGATATATCGTTGAAAAGCTCTCAATGAGGGCTTATTATTGCAATTAAGAAAAAGTCCGAAATCCAAATTTTTTGAATTTTTCTGATACTTTTGGTTTAGTCTATAGGATTCAAAAGGGGAGGTATACAACTAGATGTTACAACAGTTCTAAATCCAAAATTTCAACATTCTATGGCTAATCGTTTTTAAGTTATCCGAGATACATACGTACGTACAGACAACGCTGAAACTAGTCAAAATGGATTCAGGGATGGTCAAAATAGTTATTTCCGTTGAAATCTGAAAACCGAAATTTTTCGCGATTACAATATTTCGTACAAAGAAATAATAACACATATTAGTTTGTAACTGTTCATTCACAGATCAAATTTTTAATGTTCGCTTAGTATAAACCTAATATTGAACTTTTTTTTTGTTTAACCTCCGAATCCACAGTTAAGCATTACTTCAGAGGATGAGATGAATGATTTGTAGCGTGTGTGAAAATGCCATGCCTGACCGGAATTCGAACCCGGGACCTCTGGGTGAAAGGCCGAGACGCTACCATTCGCGCCACAGAGGCCGGCAATATTGAACTGCTAACATAAAAATATACATACTGATAAATTTGCTCACTTTAGCTCCTTTTTACTTGATATATTTAAAACCTTTTCTCCACACGTTTCTTGATATGCCATATTATATACGGAAGTCTGAGATCGGTAGTGTCAGCGTCTTCACCATTTATTCGAAGATTCTGAGTTCGATTCTCAATTAAGTTTGACAATATTTTTTACGGTACAAAACTCAAAAAGTCGGAAAAATCAGCTAATAAATAAATAATAACCAGATTTCTGGTTTGTCGTATAAACAAAAGTTAATAATAACTAAATTATTCCGTTAAGTGAACTCTTGTATACCGGTTGCAAATGTTAATTTCGACCTTACGGTATAAAATAACCTTCAGTTTTTATTATTGGATTATTCGGTGAATAATCAAAAATGAAAGAGAAGCAACCATACAGGAAAAAGAAATATGAGATGAAAAAATGAAAATATGAAGATGAATATGAAGGGGAAGAAAATGTTAAATGTTAAGAACAAGAGAAGAATAAAAAAAAAATTAAGAGAACGTGATAAATATAAAGAGGAAGAAAATGTTAAAACCAACGAAAACATAAAAAGATTAAGAGAGGATGATGAATGTAAAGAGAGAGAGAATTTGAAAACTAGAGAACGTGTACACAAATTAAGATCAGAAAACTTATGTCAAACCAAAGAGTAATTAAATGATTGGTAACAAAAAACAAATAAACGAAATGATCAACTCCGATTTAGGGAGAATATTGTCCGACAATATCAGAGGAGTAATGAACTAAAAGGTAAGAATTTTTTGCAATTTATTAAAAAAATCGGGCATGTATTCCTCAGTGTATATGTTGTTCTTGTGAGGGTTTATTCTTCAATCAGTCTGTAGGTAACTTTAATGTAAATACAATTAAACAGAAATTCCAGAATGATTAAATAAAAATAAACAAATTAAACTAGAAAATCCAAAATTAATATGATTCTAAATTATAATTTTCAATAAATATTAAATAATCAGATGTTTCACCAAATCTATTAAATACACACATATGTAATTACATATGTACATTATTAATTACATATGCACATTTTTTTAAAAGTACATAAAATCTCAATTCACTAATAACTTCTGATTTTTTATTATTATTATTTTTTTTATTGTTATTGAATAATTATATATAGTAAACCTTTTTTTACAATTACGGGTTAATAATTATTAATCAATCAATATATTTAAATTAAAATACTTAAAAAATAAATTAAAAAAAGTAAAAAAACAAAAGGAGATGAAGTCTGATTCGATGTGATAACCCTTTAAGATCAAAATATTTAATTTTAATTTTAATTTCGTTTGCAATCAAAAAGGGAGGTGTACAACTAGATGTTACAACAGTGCTAAATCCAAAATTTCAACATTCTGCGGCTAATCGTTTTTGGGTTATGCGAGATACATACGCACATACATACTACATACAGATGTCACGTCGAAACTAGTCAAAATGGATTTAGGGATGGTCAAAATGAATATTTTCGTTGAAATATGAAAACCGAAATGTTTTGCGATCACAATACTTTCTGTACTTCGTACAAAGAAGTAAAAAAATCTGTAAATTTTCTTCTATATAAATTGAATTTATATAATTTTATTTCGGTGCGGGAAGGGTAACGTATCCATAACAAAAAAATATAATCTTGATAGGTGTTAAAATAATACATTATGATATAATAATATTTTAAATTACATTCATTATTAAGAAAAATATTTCAAATTTTATCTTTTGATAAATTAAAATATTTATGCAAAATATGTTTTTTTATCTTTCATAATTTTTCTATATGAAAACAGTATTTACACGTTTCTTATTATTATATTATCTAGATTTTATTTATAATTTAGCTACAGTGTTAATAATATTAACAATTAAAAATTAATTTTAAATTGTTCTCTTGTATATTATCATATCATTTAATAATAAAAGTAATAATCATAACTTGAATGTTATTCTGTTCCAAAAAACAGAATATTTAACGTGAAATGTGAATGACCTTTAAATAAAAGTCATTGGCCTTGGAACCATTCTAACGAAAAATATATCCCTTTCTATCGAAATTTTCTGCAAAATCATTGGTGTTTTACGTGCTTTTGTTAATATATATGCTTTCATAATCAGGTATGCGCACGCATTGTCAAGATTCTGTCTTTTTTGATTTGTTATCGTATTTATGAATTTATTGTTACTAAAGTGTATTGCTATTAGTTGATTTGATTTTGCTTAAAAACATTTTCGTGTTGTATTAAAAATTTACGGAAGAAAAATATGTGTGTGTAATAAATTTTGAGGTAATAAAATTTATATAATTTTAATTTTATTATAGTTTTTGCAGAAAAGTTTGGATGAAGGAAAATATAATAAGATAAAGAAGAAAATAATTATGGCCTACGGGGAATATTGGTGTAGCGTAGAGAGAATTTGCTAAAGTCTTTTAAAATTATCTAAAATTAATTGAATTTGCAGGTAGAAGTTGCCTTAGGGAGTAAACACGACTAAAAAATTGTAGGAAATAAACATATAAACGGTATAGTTTGAAAAAGTAATCTGATGGGTATTAAAGAATTTGACGATCATTTCCTAGGAAACTTCATTATAGATCGAAAATTTCAAAGTAATAAAATCATTTAAGTGACTAAAGAGCAAATAAATGAACATTTTTTGTGAACAGTAGATTTTTCTTTTAGATGAACTAAGGGAAAGGTTGTTATTGTGTGAAACAAAGAATGCTTTGCTACGATCTTTATTGTACAGTAATTTAATTATTAATAGAAACACCTACAAAGAAAAATTTATGAAAGTAAAAATTTTTGTATGTGCATTTTTTTTACAAGCACAAGTAGCGACATATAAATGAAATAAACAGATAATATTTGAGATTTGTTAAAAGAACTCACAAAAAAAAATTTGAAAAACAAGACGGGTGTTAAATCTTATGTTATTAAATCAGAACAAAATTAGGTGAAGCAAGGGAGGGATTTTTAATAGCTTATCCTGTAGAGAAAACGCTGTCGCAGTTATCAACAGAACAACAGCTAGAGCTCCATTTATCCCCTCCATATACGTAGCCACACCAACTAAGCAAATCGTGTTTCTGCGCATATTACTAAACCGACAAGAAAGTTTTATTCCACTTTTTTGCGACTATTTTTTTAATTTGTTCTAATTTAATTCCATAAGATTTAACACCCATCTTGTTTTGAAAACTTTTTTTGGGAGTTTTTTTTAACAAATCTCGAATATTAATGGAATAGTCGCATAAAAGTGGAATAAAACGTTCTTGCCGGTTTAGTAATATGCGCAGAAACACGATTTGCTTAGTTGGTGTGGCTACGTATATGGAGGGGATAAATGCAGCTCTAGCTGTTGCCCTGTTGATAACTGCGATAGCGTTTTCTCTACAGGATATGCTATTAAAAATCCTCCCTCCCTTGCTTCACCTAAAATAGACGATGGTCGATATTGCACGATCTTGCGTTCGTAGCCTGTTAACGTTTTGGAAGAGGTTTCAGAAATAAATGTATAAAATAAATTTCACGATGGTCCATACGGATAGGAACGCAAATTACCAAATCCGTCCATAAATAAAACTTCAAATTTATAACCGCCCCTGAATAACCGATGAAATCCGATAATAGAAACCAATGATAACCGATAATAGAAAGATGCAGCAGCAAGGGACATTGTCCAGGCTCTGCGATCTGTAGGGAGAAATATTGAAACTCCCGCCATTCTTGCGTTCCGTTCCGTATAAATTTAATAATATATGCATATATAGATTAACAAGATTGTTACGCGGGTTGTTATTGAGGGATATATTGAAGATCACCAGGTCATATGGAAAATTCATTGCTATCCTGGTAATGCGCTAGTAACAAAGGACGGCGACAACGACGACTCTGTTATACTGACGATTTCCATTCTAGTGCAATATCTTTAATAAGCCGCTATTGGTTTATCAGAACTAATGTCGATAGTTAGTCAGCAATTAAAGTTGCCATTCTGTTATTAACCGAACTTTCACGAATCAAGTGTAATCAAAACAAGATATCTCACGACAATTTTTTCTGGTTTCCTAACCACACGTGCCACTTGTGTATAGCTTAAGCAGTGAATGAACCGATACCGTACTTCCAAGTGAGGTTGCATGCATAAGATAATATTTATTGAATAAAACGATTGATTTGCAGATGCAGCGATCTGCTGTATGCTGTTTATTTCAGCAGAATCTGGTTTCGATTGCGGATACAAAAATCTTTCGTAATGTGATCTTATTTTCATAAAAAAAAAACCTACTGTGATTAATTAATCACCCATTATTTATTTATAAATAAAAAAGAAAACCAAATAACACTATAAAAGCTATTTTTTTTTAAATTAAAAAATATCACTTGTTTCTATAGATTTCAAAACAAAAGTTTATGTAAAGAAGTCTAATTTTTATAGAAAATTTTATGATCTTATTTATTACTGAGTAAAATCTCAAATAAGACTTTTTATTTACATATTTAAAAAAAAATAATAATGTTTTCAGAATTTTTGGAAGAAACTTCAAGAGGAAGTTCTGTACTATTATTTTTTGAAAGGTGTTTTTTTTAAAAACAGAATATTACCTTTGTGGTGTCACCCTTCAAATGTCTTAGATATAGTAATTTCTTTACGGGAATAGTGTAATTTAACCTGAAGTTTCGAGCTTCAGTAATCACCTGGAAAAATCAGTGGAACCCCATGAGAAAATCTTGATCTGAGCAGCGTTACAAAAGTAAAATATTAATGAAAAAAAAGTGGTAATTGTTACATATTAATTATAATTATGTAAGTAATTAATGATGCTAACTGTATAAAAACAAACAATCGGACAACAAAGTTGTTATACTTTCCTTACATCGGTTATTTATTCTTATATAATGAAAAATAATGAATGATACATGAAGAAACTTTAAAATATTAAAAAAAATCGATATTTTTAAATCGATAATTAAAAAAAAATCGGTTAAAAATGTACAATAAATAAAAAGATAGTTTTTTCGATATTTTATGAAAGGGGAAAATTTGTGGGCAAATTAAAAAAAAATTGGTAAGATAAGCATGTACGCGTGTAATGAGGTTAATATGAGGTGGGGTTATGATTGCAAAATTTTGAGAAAATTGACTCCCGAGAGACTTATTACCCTACCCCTAGAAATATTGAAACCTTTACCAACAACCTTTCCCCTTATACACGAGTCTCTTTACAAAATTTCATAAAAATCGGTTTATCCAGTCAAAATTTATTTAGCTTCAAACACGCCATAACACGTGCGTACGTACAATTACTCACCATTTTGTTTGTTTTTGGATCATGAAATATCGAGAAATGCAAAAACCCCTATATGCCATTTTTTGACTGATTACCATACTTTTTTTCTTGTAGCTAGCATTTGAGCATAAGTTTAAACGAGGTCTTATAGATTCCGTATTTAAAGAATTTACTCAAATAGTAAATTTTGTTACGTAATTTAATAATTCCTCTTAGACAGCTAAAATACTTCCTGATTGTACTTGATATTATTCAAACCCCGGTGAATGGATAAGGGCACAAAATACTTCTACTTTTTTGCCGTTTTTAGACTTTCAAGCCACAACATCATTATCATCATCTGGTGTTCTGCCTGACGGCAGACCCCTATACCACGGGTTTCTCCAGCCATTTCCGTTCCAAACCTTCTCCTTCGTTCTCTTGTAGTAGCCAATTTTCAGTTTATCTATATCTTTCTTCTTCCTTGTTTACTTTCTTCTTCTACTAATTCTTTCAATGTAGTTATCAAGATTCTATTTTCTCTAACCAGATGTCTAGATGTATTTCTTCTCACATAAGTACTAATGTGGCTTGGACCACATTAATACAATAATGCGATCCAAGCAGATTTTTGTACTAATTTTTGTTTATTATATTTCATTTGTATGTCATTTAGGTTATTTGGTTGGTAAATTTCATTCAAGGGTGAGGGATTAGATTTTTTCGTCAGTTACCGTTTTATTTGATATTTTCAAATTGGATTGATTATTATTAAATTTTACACAAAGACTTCTAAATATGGGTCATTTAATTTTGTGTACAACTCGTCAAGTTGTTGGGAAGTTATGTATCTCAAAGTTTATCTATAGAGCAATATCTCAAAATTTTACTTAGAGTATAATCATTTTTTACATAATTTTTTTCTTGCATATCTACATATTTTTTTCCACTTAATTGATTTTCTAAGCAGTGGTCTATCGAGGGCAAAGACTACTTAGGTATAACCAATGTTTCCGCTTATGCAAATTTTTGCCGGCTTTCTTGAATAAATAGATGTGTTGGATGATTCACATTTTCCCCGTTGATATTGGACTAATATTTTTCTATATCAACCAGCCGGCCCGTCTAGCCAGAACCTGAACCCTCAGAGTCCAGGACGCCCAGGCGAACCCCGGAACCAACTCAGTGGTTCCTCGGGGCCTCTTGGAGCCACAGGATCTACCCCAGGGCTGCAGAGCTCGTTCTATAGCCATTCCCGTGCTACCAGGGCGATCGGGGCCCTGCAAACCCGCAGAACTCGCTTCGGTCGCCACTACCGACTACCCAAAGGGCTGTGCCTCCAAACCCCCGCACTTTTCGTTATCCTCAAGGTTGGGAGAATAATACTGATAAATAACAATTAAAATATTCAAGCTTTATGGAATCTTTAAAAAGAAACTAAATTACAAATGATAGAATAATCGTTGCTATGGTAATTAAACAAATGATAGAATAATAGTAGCTATGCCCTGAGGTAGATAATCCCCACGTCCGGAACACAACATCTACGTTCCACGTCCAGGGCGGCAACAGCTGTACTTAAGTACATTACATATAGCTGGCTAACGGGGTTCCGAGTGTTGTTTCTCGGATATGCTTTTTTCGGCCGATTTTCATCTATAGGCCGAATTACAGGACTGGACTTTGCGGCCACCTGCAGATACGAAATTCTTATCTATTATGGAAATGGATTAATACCGCCTTTAGAGCTGGCGATGTGGCGGCCACGGTCAAAGTTATTTGGAGGTGTAACGGAGACCTTTCGTCGTCCACATGCCCCTCGCGATGGCAAGCATGTAGTTAAGGTGCCCATGTTCGGAGCATGGGAGCCCTGAAAGCTTCGGTGTGTAAGGGCCTGGAGTCAGTGCAGAGACTGCGCATCCGCTCTCTGCCAGGACATATGCCGGTTCCACCGGAGTACCGGAACGGACCTCCAGGGTTGGTAGCCCTGGAGTGGGGGTGTACCCCGACGGCTAGCCTTACTACAGAAGGGATTATTTGTTCATGGAAACTGAACAACTAAACGTGGCAGAGGGTTCACGTAAACACCCTCGTTTAGAACCGGCCGTTTCGTCTGAGGCAAAACGGAGAAAGAGCGCGGAATCTCGTAAAATTGAAGTTGAGGCTAGGAAAAGCTTGCAAAAAGCTTTCTTCAAAAGCAAAGTTCCAAAGCCAAAATACTTAGTTGTTACAAAAGAAGACGGTAATTTCTCAAAGGTGAGGCGATACCTCATCGCTCGAGAAATAACAAAATGTGCTGGAAGCCCTGTTAAGGAAATTAGGAAAACTTTCACAGGACTTCATGTAGAGACTGTAAATGATATACAGTCACAGAAGATCCTAGGTTTTAAAAAAAATTGGAGAACTAGCTGTACGTGTTGATCCCCAGGGCACGCTCAACACCTCAAGGGCTGTTGTGGTCTGTCGGGATCTTCTTAACTGTACGGAGCAGGAAATTGTAGAAGAATTAGCGCTGCAAGGAGTATTAGAATGTCGGAGGTTGAACATGAGATGGAATGGCGAAGTCCTACCTTCAGCATCCCATGTTCTTACATTTAACCGGCCTACTTTGCCGGAGAAGATAAGAGCGGGCATACATCGGTTGGATGTGCGGGCATTTGTCCCGCAACCAATGCGATGCTTTAAATGCCAACGCTTTGGACACCAAGCTACCTATTGTAATGGGTACCATGATCCGACTTCCGTAAAATTTCTACATATCTTCGCGTTTCACATCTCCCTGACCCCAAAACCACCGTCATCTCAAAAGTTTATTATGCATATATTTCACTTTTTTGTGAGCATGATAACTGCTGTAATTTTGCGCCCATCACTTTCAAATTGTTCCTTAAAAATAAATCATCCCAAAATCTCGGTCGAGTTTGTTAACGGCCAAAATTGGACCATGGGGGTGATAATGGGGGAGGGATTTTTCAAAAAAACAAAATGTCGCTCTAACTTTGCTATTAAATAACATATCGAATTCGTTTAAAGTTCTTACAATTTTTGGGATAAAGTCCTAATACTTACCTAAGTAACGTTTTTTTATATCACTAAACATTGGCCAAGGGGGTGAAATAAACGGTGTTTCGACGATAAAAAAAATCATACCTCCCTTAATAGACAAAGTTTCGAATCGGTTTAAAGTGGTCGTTAGTCTTCTAAACATTACCTTAAACTTTGTTTGAAACAATTTTTGATATGACCAACCCTTACGACAAGGGATGACCAAAATATTGGTGGAATTTTTTTTCACATACAACCATTGTCGTATTGACTAAATTTGTAGTTTTTCTTAACTTTAAGATGGAAATCTTTTTTATCGTCTACATACCACCGGTGAAATCTGCCTCCGCCTTCCGGCGTGAAATATATTCGAGATGAAATATATTTAAAAACCTTTTCAGCTGTGCCAAGAAACATGGGTAAAAATTTGGTAGCGATTGATCAAGTAGTTTTTCTGTTTATCCCAACGTACAATAATCCTCTTGCTCTTTATACGAATAGATAGATAAATGTGTTGTGGTTTTTTAATTGTTAAAATGAATTCCTAGTAAGTGTATTATAAAGAATTAATTCAAAAATATATGAAAAAAATTAAGTATCAGAAAAATCCTATAAGAAGTTAAGGACATCGGACTTAAATTATATTTTCAACAAATAATTGTGAAGTTAATGAAGTTTAACGAGATCTAGCTAGAATCTCTTAAGTTCATTCCACATTTACGGAAATAAAACATTGTAACAGAATTATCACTACAATCATACTCGTACTTCGGTGAAAGTTAATGGATTTTTCCATCTGTTCTTTTATTTAAGAGAAACGTCTTTATATAACATCTATTATAAGATTATTTATTACATTTATTATATCAAAACATAAAATATTTCCATATTTTATTATTATTATTTATTAATAAAATAATATTTAAAATACTTTTTTTTTATTAAAACTTTAGTCAATTCATATAACATGATTAAAATATACTTAAATTTTTAATATAGAGAATTATGCAAGTTTTAAAACTTAATAAGTTTCATTTAGATAGAACTACTTTAATATAAATACTTGTAGAGAAAACGTATATTTATAGTATAATTATATTGCACTGATAAAATTATTACATTGTGGGGAAATTACAGAATGTATGAAGAAGATTGTGAATTATTTCGTTAGTCTGTATTCTCGTAGCTTGTAATATAAGTATAACAAATATAGTTAGAAAAGTTTGTAAATACGGTTTGAAAAGGATATAACTGTTTTTTCTACTCGTTTGTTTCTGTATCTTAACCAGAAAATCGTAACTATAGAGAACGAATTAAAGAAATTTGGTACACATATTGAAACGGTTATTATCTTATATAGTAAGTAATTAAAAATATTGTGTTTTTCAAGCTTCAAAATGGTAGACATAATGGTTCTTATATCTTGAAAACTATTATTTTATTAATAATATGTTTTTAATTCGATATTAAATAACCAAACTAGATCGAATATTTGTTAGATTCTAAAAACAGAAAAAATAATATATTAATTATTCGCGTTTTTAATCTAAACTTATTTTTTTGTGTTTTATTTTGTTATACAAAATATTAGGAAACACATTTTACCGAGCAGAATAAAGAAATAAACACTTATAAATAAATTAACATGATTGTATATACTATAGTTTCTGTTTGGAGTATTGGTGTCATTGTTTAACAGCTGTTAAACAATGACATAAAATACAAGTATTGCAAGGTCAACATTAATGTGAATCGTAAACTGACAAAAGAATAGCATTTATTTTATCTTTGTGATTATAGGAAACAAACATAAAAAAAGTGAAAATCAGTTTTTTCAAGAAAAAATTCCTGATTCTTAATTTTATTCTTATTCTTGTTGTTGATCAACCAGACAAGCAATCTAAAGCTTAAAGAAACTATTTCAATTCAGTGGAAGTGTATGTGATCTATTCATGGATGAGTGAGCTGAAAAGGTCGTATCCGAATATGTAATAAATATTGCTCAAACAATGGTTGAAAGCCTTTTTTATTTTTATTTTTAGCCTCCGGAATCAAAGTAAGATATTATTTCAGAGGATGAATGAGGATGATATGTATGAATGTAAATGAAGTGTAGTCTTGTACAGTCTGAGGTCGGACACCATTCCTGAGATGTGTGGTTGATTGAAACCCAACTACCAAAGAACATCGGTATCCATGATCTAGAATTTAAAAAGTACTCAAATTCGAAAAAGAAAAAGTATTTAAATCCGTATGAAAGAAACTGCCTTTACTAGAATTTGAACCGTAGAACGCTTGACTTCGAAATCAGCTGATTTGCGATGACCAGTTCACTGCTAGACCAACACGGTGAGTAATGGTTGAAAGCCTAGAAAATTTGTACGAAAGATATCCTATGAGTTTAATACTTCATATAATAACGTAAATAGTGTCCTGAATTCATTGAAAATGAAAGCGTATAACCTATATCTGTTAAGAAAATCTAATGGAAGACGATTCTGATAAACGTTTACAATTTTCAAAACGGTTTGTGTGTGTTATTACAATAGGCGTTTATTAGTGACTTGTCTTTGTGAAGAATCCAACAGGAATAAATAATGATTTCGGTTTGATTATTTGGTCAAGTAAATAGGAATGGATTTATTCTTTTGAATTTTTTCAGCTGGAAAATCATTTTTTATATCTTGAAAAATTTTACTTGAGTTATAAGATGTCACGTTGATCGAGCAAGTTGACGTTATTTTGCAAGAAGATGGATTTTTCACGTTACTTTCGGGAGATGAGAATTCTTCAACAGCAATATTAAAGAATGGATCTAAATATGAAGTTCAGAAAATTTTGCTTTTAACGTTTCTTGCAATGTAATTTTTCATTACAATGAACCTTGAAAAACAAAATTTATCACTAAATCTCATAAATTTTAAGAATTAAGATCAGTAAGTAAAGTACTATTTTAATCGATAAAATTAATATAAAATTTTGCTATGCAGTGGGAATATTTACATTGTCAAAATTGTTTTGAAGTGAAGTGAATGGCAAATATTTTGATTGATTATAATATTGATTATTTTATATCGATTTTAATTATTATCGATTTTGATAAATTTAAAATAAGTATGATAATAGAGTTGTTTACCAATTAGTTAAAAATTACATTAACTCTTTTGTTTTATTTTTCTTTATTCGATAAAGCTACTTCAACTACTTGAATGGTGTAATGTTATTGTCTTTGTTCCTTTCTACTCTGCAATACTCCTCTAATTTCAACATAGTACAGAACATCCTGCATCCTTAATTATCTTTTCACATGTACAAAATGTATCATAAAGTTTTCTCGGGACTTTCATAACCTATTCTACTGGTGAAAATAAGGAAAAATTTCATATAAATATATGTTGTTCGTTTTTGAGTTACGGCTAGTGAATGATTTCGCTGGGATTTCAGTTACGCCGGTAAAATTAGGTTGTACTGAAACTTTTAGGGCGTAAATTAAGATGCAGAATTAGTGATTTATGTTTTTTGATCTGAATCGAATAAATTAAGTACCAGAACCGTAGTAGTTATTGAAAAATCTGAGGTGAATTATAATAAATTGTGGTTAAAAATCGAGTTCTGTATGTTTAACTTTGTTAAATGGGCAATAAAAAATTATTGTCTTGTGTAATTTAAATTTTTTATTTTTTTTATTATCAAATTTTTCATATCACCAATAAAGAATTTGGTTTTTCTCTACATTAAATAAGCACTTTTCTGACATATAGAAAAGTGACATATAGAAAAATATAGTGACATATAGAAAAATCGAATTTTTCTAACTTTTATTTTTTTTATCCAACTTATCTCTCACACCATTTTTTTCAGAATTAAATTCCCTCCATGTTTTTTTTTTTAAGTTTTATGTGTTTATTACTCATTTAACAAAGTTATTGTACGTCAAAAAAAAAAATAAATAAAATAAAAAAAATAGGGATTTTACCCCAATTTATTGGATTTATCCTAAATTTTTCAGGTATATACGCTTACGAGATCTGTTTTATTTCATTTTTCAGATCAAAAATTATATGAAATCATATTTTCAGGTCAAAAACCATATTAAGTTTGACCCTTAATTAACGTCCTCATATCATCGGGGTAGCTGAAATCAGAGTGAAATCTTTCACTAGCCGTAACTCGCAAACGAAGCATTTTTAGGAGATATATGAATTTTTAAAATTATTTTCACGATTAGAATAGGTTATGAAAGCCCCGGGAGAACTTCGTGATACACTTTGTATAGCAATCTTTGTCACCTTACAGACCTTACTTTCTGTCGCCAAATTAACTAAATCTAGAAGTCTTAAACACGCTTACATGCTTATTTCGTCTCTTTACAAGTTTCTATCACAAATTTTTCTCCTTTTCTTTTTGCCTTAACAGCTCTTTTTTCGAATTCTACCAACTTACCTGATTTCAGCATCTCCTGTAATATCACATTTCAAATGTATCCTTTTCATTTTTGTTCTTCTAATTGTCCATGTTTTTATATCATACTTAACTTTATTTCATAAAGATAATTCAAAGAATTTCAATAATTTTTACATCTATATTTGACACTAGCAGACTTTTTTCATGAAAGTTCTAACTTGTGCCTATTTGCTTTTGACGTCTGCATTACTTGATCTATCCTTTGTAATTTTATCACAACTAATAAAATTCTTCCGCTTTTGTTCTTCTGTCTTAATGTGATTCGTCATCTTATCATTGTCACATTTCCTTTATTTTATTCCTATTTATTTTCATCTTCTCTTCTAGCAGTATATCTACTTAATATTTTTTCGAACTCATCTTTGGTTTCAACCATATGAACAATATTATAAGAGAATCTTAACCTCTTTTACTTCCTTGTACGAAGTAAAGGAAGTATTGTGATCGCGAAAAATTTCGGTTTCAAGATTTCAATGGAAATATCCATTTCGACCATCCCTGAATCCATTTTGACTAGTTTCGGCGTGATGTCTGTACGAACGTATGTACGAGTATCTCGCATAACTTAAAAACGATTAGCCGTAGGATGTTGAAATTTTGGATTTAAGACTGTTGTAACATATAGTTGTGCACCTCCCCTTTTGATTTCAATCGACTGAACCAAAAGTACCCAAACTAATATGGATTTTGTACTTATTTTTAGTTGCAGTAATAAGCCCTCATTGAGAGCTTTTCAACGATGCATCATAAGTGGTACTTACTTTCATTGGTTCCAGAGTTATAGCCAAATAAAAAGTTTAATAAATGAAATATTTGGATCTTAAGGGAAGGCACATTGGTTCAAATCAGACTTCATTTCCTTTTTTTATTTTTATTTAAATTTATTGATATATTAATAATTATTAACTTCTCATTGTAAAAATATTTTTACGATGAATAATAATTCAAAATAACAGAATTTTAATGAAATGAACTTTTTAAAATGTATAAATGTAATTTAATAGGCGTACAAGGAAGTCATGTGTTGTCCACATTAGATTTTTGTTTTTATCCTTAGGTAGTTACTTCGTTTTCATATCTTACCTTTAAAATGTATTTTTTATAGCTGTAAGATCTATTTCGGTTTCATTTCATGATTTTCAATAATTAGTCTGTTTCTTAGGCTTTTGTCAGTAATAAGTTTTATAAAGAGCATTGAAGAGGAAGAGAATTTTGTCTTAATAAGTTATTCTGGTCAAAAATTTGAAGCATAAAAAGATTCTATTTTTTATCATAGTATTTGAGTGAATTAATAAGGTCTCTTTGTAAGTTTGTAAGGTCTCTTGTAAGTTTTAAATGTTACTGCTTGTTTAAATAATTATCTCGGTGCTTTTATTTATGAGTTCTTTTTATGAAGTTGAAGCTGTAATTATGGAATATTAAACATCAGATTGTTAAAAGTAGCAATTACTTTGCTTAAAAAAAAATACCGTTCATCTAGGTTATTGTTCTATAATTGTAATTCCCAGTTATGTAATTTGTATTTGTATCTATCTATCTTCTGTTCTGATTTTATGCCAAAATGAGATCACGTGGTATGGTAATTGACTGTCTAGGTATTTAAATCTTGCTACAGTGTGTTGTTCGCTTCTTTGTTTGCAATCAATTTGTGGTTTACTCTCTTTTAATCGTGTAATTATTTGAATTTAAATTAAAAATCTTTTAATTTAATTTATTAATTATGAATAGAATCTAAGTTTGCCAGTGGTTATTGAAATTAATAGGGAATTAATGAAACATTTATATCTTTCTAACTTTTTTTATTTTAATTTTTTTTTTTTGAATTCATGATTATACTGTCTCATCACAACATCTAAGAATTTGCTGTTCAACATTTTCTGTCATGGGGGCAGAAAATTTCCTTTACAAAGATGTAATGGTTATTTTTTCTTTGATTAGAAAATATATTTAAAATTTCTTTGAAATCTACTTGTTCATTGTTTTCGATTAATGTAAGGTGGTATTTTTTGAAAAGATAAAGTGCGTTAAACACAAAATTTCCAAATAATTAAAAAAAATATATATATAATCATTAAGGTCGTAAAAACGCAAAAAAAAAACAACAAAAAAAACAAAAATTATACTTCCTTATACTGTGATTTCACTTGTATCTTTGTCTAATAAATCTTTTCACTTAATAAAAAATCTTATCTTAAAACAAATTGATTAAAAAAATTATATTCAAAATTACAATTGATATATAATAAAATTATAGCAACTCCTTTATCTAATATGTATTTTCTCATATTTTATTTTCCATTTATTTGTGCAAGAAAAAGAATCTGTAACGTAGAATTTTGGGTAAAGGAAGATCAATAATAATACAAACTACTATAATATTTTAAATTTATATATAACCCATCATCATTTATAGGATAAAATTCAGTTTGATGTATATTTATTATATGTATAAAAAAAGTTTTGTTTTCTGTAATTGTTTTATAATGATTGTAATATTTTAAACTTTTATAATGGTTGATTTACCTGAAGATTTATGAAAATAGAATATTTGTAATCTAAGTATTTTATCTGCGTATTTTTATTTATTTTTGCCATCTTTGTAGTGATTTATTTGTGATGTGAATATTTTTTGTTTTTATTATAATATGCAACCGAGATAAATTCTTAACTACTTACATACAGAATTTTTAACGATTAATATTTTAATATTCTATTTAAAAGTAAATATGGGCTAATTTATTTAAAAATTGAAAAGAAAAATTTCCTTGTTAATAATTTTTTCATTATTCCTAATAAATTATACTTTTTTATAATTATATTTCGTGCAGATTATATAACAATTGTTTTTAAAAACCACTTTTGAGACACTTTTTTCTCATCCCAGTTAATGAGTTTCAAACATTTCCAATTTTTCAGGTTCAGTAATCCCATTATTTTATTACTTCTGAAATTATATACCCATTGTCCTTCGTGGTACCGTTTTCACTAAAAATAGGTGTTTATTGACAAATGAACGAGAACTCCAAATAAACCCAAAATGGACCCCAAACCGCTATTCTATTTTTAAAGTAATCGGTAAAAATTTAGATGGTAATAATATTTTTCAAATATTAATCTTCATTTCTTTCTACATAAATTAAATAAAAATAGCGGTTCGATATATTTTTATTCAATAATAAATCTATTTTAATGTGTGTTTCGTAGACTATATCGTTGTGGATAAAAAGTGAAACATTATGAGTTTCCGATCCGGGTCTATTATTTTATTTATTAAGATTATTATTCATAACAGAAAAGCTGAAATAAAAACTTAACGTTATTTAATTGATGTTTTAAAGAATCCTTTTTGTATTTAATCACGATGTCACCAGCGAGTCATTCTGCATTAAAATAAATTCATGTATATAAGCTAGTTTTAATTAAGTCAGGGTAACTGAAATTTAATTAATTTATATTTAATTATTAATTAATAATAAAAGAAAAACCTAAATATGATGGAAACTAGTGATTTTTAGTTAATAAGTTATTTATCAGTCACGTCATGTGTTATATATATATATTTTTTTTTTAATGCTGAATTTTATCCATTCTACATGGGTTTGTCGCCGAGTTCTAACTCTTGAGCAAAGCAAGTCACCACAAGCACTAAGCTCCAGGTCGCCGTGTCAATAACCTTTTATTCAGCTGATGATATGGCTCCCATCCAATTTCGTTTCGTTTTACAATTTTATATGTAATATTTTTATTATTATTGTTATTATTAACGATTTAATTAATTTTATGGAATAATACAATTTACTTTTATCTTTTTATTATATATATATATATATATATATATATATATTTTTTTTTTTTATTACCCTGATTATCTTATTTATGGATATAATTATTTAATATTTTTATGATTTTTTTTCTTATAACTTGTTCTAATTTATTTTCTTTGTATATTTTTATTACTATTTAATTTTTCATATATATTAATAAACTCACTTTTTATCGTTATTTTAAATTCATTTCAAAGAATAATTCTTAGTGTTCCGAATGCGATAGATGACATTTTGAAATATTTAACTCTTAAGTACATATAACTGGTGAGAAAATACCAAGAATTTTTTTCAGGTGATCCAAAGGACGAATATTTTCTTTAAATTGTACTCTTTAAAAAAAAAAAAAATTATTTCACCCTAATAAAATAGTATTTTAATTACTCAACTATGAATTGAGGTTATTCATAACTGCTGAACTGATTTTTATAAATAAGATATCTTTTGAATCGATATAATGGCAATTGTTAAATTGATTCAGGTAGTTTCCAGATATCTAGTGTATTATTTTTGATTCCATACGTGGTTGCATGCATCCTTTGTTCTAAAGCCGGTGTTCCTGTAGTTTTCTGCCATGTCTGGATCTCCAGGCAAGTATATATGACTAATTAAAACCCAAAAACAGAATAGTAGCCAGCAAATAATATCGACGAGCTGATAGCGTTACATATACAACAAGCTAATAAATCTGATTGAGTATTCGATATAGAATATAGTCTACAATGATTACTTATAAGAAATATTGGAAATATTGTATTATTATACTTTTGAATTAAATGCCACTTGAGGAATCCATTAATCTTTAGTTGGTGGGGTGGGAAAACAAGCATAGATCTACCTAGAAAACTTTACGCAATGAAAAAAAAAACAATGAAACCTTTCAGTATTTGTCTAAATGTTACATAACTTTCTGAATTTGTTTAATAATAATTGAAGAAATAACAACTCGTCATATTATTGATTTGAACAGTATCAATTTTAAGCTTTTGATCGTCTTTGTAAGTTGTATACTGAGTAATCAATGTAAAAACTGGCCGCGTAACGGTGGATATACTATGTCATTCGTATTATATAGTTAGAACAACAATTTAAATCTTTATCATATAAAATTTAAACAAACAATAATGCAAGTATAGTTATTTTTAATATAGAACTTGTTAATTGATTAACAATTGTTGTCGATGTATGTATAATAATAATTGATCAAGTGAATAACTCGACCTTTTAGCATTTTATCTATTTGTTATTGTGTTTTTGATGATATTACGACCAACACATTTTCGAATTTTAATATAAATGTTCACTAAGATTCCGTGCTATTAAGGGAAGCGGCTTACATGTAAGATATTCCTAAATTTTCCCTTTCAAAATAGCGGCTACTATTTTTCTATGAAATTGGTAATGAAAAGTCTTCCGCACCACTAGTAAGAAAGGGAAAGTATCTCTCTATAGTCAAGCCATCAACACGTAGTCTCCCTCACTTCTGACGCAACCTACTCATGTTAACTCCTACGACTTTCAGTTTATCTCTGAGCAGTTACGGTTTAGATAGTTATTAAAAAAAAAAAAAAATAAATAAATAATTATACATACCGGATGTGTCACGAAGAAACGGATGGAGAAACTTTCAGGACATGTTCTACTATTAAAAATAATGAAAAACGTTCGTATAAACATAGATCTGGAAACAATTTGTTTTCGATTTACGGCTAACGAAAGATTTCGCCCGAATTACAGCTCTTCTAATAAAATAAAGCCCTATTGTAATTCTTGGGATCAAAATTAAGAAGTAATGTTGGTGGTTTCTTATGTAATTTGAGTTGGGAAATAGGTTAAAGCCGGTCCCAGATCTGAAACTCCAGTAGTTTTTAAAATATCCGATGTAAAACACAAAATTCGGTGTCGAAAAAACCTAAAAAAGTTTTTTTTAGATTTTTAGTACAACAGCTTTGTTAAATCACTAATAAATGCGGACTATTTAGTAAAAATAACTTACAAGAACTTAATTCTGAGAAAATTAATATAAATACAGCGAAACAGATAGGAAATCGTATTATTCTTTCTGTATCTAATGAATATTCTTTTTAAACATTCTTTGGTGTATCAGAATTTACGAACGAAAGGGGTTATTTCCAACGTTTTCGTTTTCTGTCGAACGCCAAGTAAATCATCCTGTTATTAATAAACTTCGTTTGATTCAGTGTAGTTCAGGCACTAGTACAAGGCAAATTTCATGTCGTACTGGTTTGTCAAAAAACAAAGTGTGACGCATCCGAAGGAAAGAAAATCATTATCTTTTCAGCTTGTAAAAGGTTCAAAATTTGCCGCCAACAGATTATCCCCAACGGTTAAACTTCTGTCACGGGCTTGTAGACAACGCCGATAAGGTAAATTCAATTTCATTTACTGCGAAGCCATTTTTATGAGAAACGGAGTCTTCAGTTATAAAAATAGTCATTTATGGATCGAAGACAATCCACATAGTACCGTAGAAACTAGTTTCCAACAAAAAATTGTGAAGGCAGGCAGCGTTTGAAATATGTAAAACAAATTGTTAAGGATGTAGGATGTAGGGGGTATTCTGAAATGAAACGACTAGCACTTGATAGGGATTCTTGGATAGCTGCATCAAACCAGTCAAATGACTAAAGACAAAAACAAAGTTTCTATCGTAGATTTCACGTTGGCATTATTTATGACAAAATTCTGGGACCATTTGTTTTCAATGAAAACCTTGCGAGAGATGCATACATTCATTTCTCGAAAAATAATTTGCCGGCTTTTTTTGAGGATTTACCTTTATAAACTAGATTGCATATGATTTTCCAGCATGATTGTGCAACGCTACATTTTTCTTTAGTAGCTAGAAATCACTTGAAGGCTAATTTATTAAATTGGATCGGACGTGGATTGGATTGGATCAATGGCCAGCACAATCACTTTACTTAACTACACTAGATTACTTCATTTTGTACAATATGAAAAGGATAGCACACCAAAAAAAAGTTAATACTAAAGAAGAGTTACTCATTAAAATACGAAATGCTGTTGAATTTATACGAAATGATCCTGAGATAATACAGAATGCCACCGGAAATAATATTCGTCGGGTAGAGTGCTATGTACATCGTGGAGGGAATTTTGAACAGTTACTGTAACTGAAGTTCATTATTCTGCTACCATTTATCATTTCATGTACTTTTTTTTTGTTTTACTATATTAAGAATAATGTTTATTAGATATAGAAAGAATAATACGATTTCTGTTCTATTTTTAGTCCGTTTTTCTTCAATAAAAAACCGATCTTTGAAACTTTTTATTTACTTTTTAAAACAAAGCGTTTCCAGATCTGTGTTTATGTGATCTTTTATATATATTTTTTTTTTTACCAGTAGAACATGTCCTGAAAGTTTCTTCGTTTCTTCGTGGGAAATTCTGCATAATGAACGTTGTGATATAATAATAGCAACTCTTTTGTAGTAATTTGTTATTGATAACCGATATATCTGAGGAAAAGGGTTACGATATGACAATAGAGAGAAATTATTTTTGATACTGGCTAATTACAGTTCCATTTTTGCTTTGGTTTAATTTTCATTTCATTTTGTGAGGTTGTGAAGCAAAATCTGTTAATTCCGGAACAAAATGTTCGAGATGTGCTGTTCGTAAAACTTCTAATGTCGAGTATGCCTTAAAAATAAATAATAATGTACCGGTATTTATTAATTCTGTTGTTACTTCTTTTAAAGATTATTACCATTTTATTTTCGGTATTTGAAGATGAACGAAGAAAAAATTATTTCAAATTTTACTTTTAAATTCTGTATGCGTACGATAATTTATAAAAGTTTTGCCATTGAACTAAAAAATTAATAAAAAAACAAATTTTTAAAAAGTAATATCAGAATTGGAAATAAAAAAATAAGCTTGCATTTTTTGTAATCGTCGCTTATTGGACAATACTACCAGCCTAGCGACAGATGGATAATAGGTTATACAGCCAGGAAACGCGTGCCGTATACATATTGTTATTGTACTTAAAGGTCATATGACCTTCCAACCCGTTTTTATATTTTTAAGAAATTTTTTTTGTTTAATGAATTTAAAAAATTACAATCTTATCCTGTTTTTATAATATTAATCACGTTAAAATTTCCGCTCGTTATTCAATATTTTCATGAATTTTCGTAATTCTTGTATTATGAAAACTTACAAAAATATTATCGTTAAAAAATTTTGAGAAGTAATAACTAAGGACTAACTGAACTATAGAGTAGGATTATTTTTGAATGAATTGATTTCATTTTGTAATTTTTTTTTTACATTTTTTATTGATTTACACTCCTCTATTTTAAATAAAGTTCAGATAATCTAAAAATAATAATGCTCATTTACATTGAAATTTATTTTTATTGTAATAAAAAGTGTGGATCTCCGTGGCGGAGTGGTAACGTTTCGTCCTTTAATCCGGAGGTCTCGGATTTGAATACCGGTCAGATATAACATTTTTCATACCTACAAAATATTCATTTTTATATACCCACTTAGAAGCTTTTGTGGTAAATTAATTCATAAAAAAAGGAAAATAAATATTTATGCTTTTACCGGAGATATAGGTAAGAATTTAAAAATTATGTGTATTTAGAAAAAATAACAAATCTGTTGTGGACAGCAAATGACTTCCTTGTAGGGCCTATTAAACTACATTTACGCTTTATTTTTTAAATGAAACGTACTTAAAATTTTATTTCATTAATAACGTCTGATACATTTTTTTTGTTTATTTTGAATTATTATTCGTCATAATTTTTTTTAACAATTAGAGGTTAATAATTATTAATAAATCAATAAATTTAAATTAAAAAAAAGTTAAAAAAATGAGATGAACTCTGATTCGAACTGATATGATTCCTTCTCCTTGTAAGATTCAAATGTTTAAATTTTATTCGGCTATAACTCTGGAACGAATGAAAATAAGTACCACTTATGATATATAGTTGAAAAACTGTCTTACTGTAGTTAAGAAAAAGTCCAAAATTCAAATTTATTTGCTCTTTTGGACACTTTTCATTCAGTCGATTGCAATCAAAAGGGGAGGTGCACAACTAGATGTTACAACAGTCCTCAATACAAAATTTCAATATTTTACGGCTAATCGTTATTGAGTTATGCGAGATACATACATACGTAAAGAAGTCACGCAGGAACTAGTCAAAATAGATTCAAGAATGGTCAAAATTGATATTTCCGTTAAATATAAAACCAAAATTTTTCGCGATCTCAATACTTCATTTACTTTGTACCAGGAAATAAAAATATTGCAAAGGAAATGAAGGAATATTGCTAAAATTATATAAAAATATTTTTAATATTATCATAGTCTTAAATTTATAAACTAATTTTAAATTCTGGGATAATTTTATGAAATTTCTATAAATACAGTATTTGTTTTTTATTGGTAAGTATTTAACAACATTAAAAAAAACTGAGAAAGTTTATAATTGGACCTATTTTTATATTAAAGCCTTACCAATAACGGGTTATACAAATACGCTCAGACAATTTCGTACATGTTGATCATTCTGACAACTCCACCCACATCAAGTTAAGCATATACTCATAGTGAAGGAGGTTTGACCTTGTTCTGTCATTAAAATAGAAACTATGTTAATATAATATTACATTATTATCATTATTCTACAAATATAAATTATTCAATAAAATAAACTAAAAAACCTAAAAGAAATAATTTAAGTAAATACTACACGAGTCTGTTGACGCTGGATAGGCCTACTATACTACTATTTCTATGTGCGGAGGAATTCATGACCAAATCCACGGATTCGTTTCTTTTTTCCTTTTTTTTAGTTTGTAAAGGAAGTAACTGTGGTGTTCCTATACACCACAGATGCTTTGGCACCTAAGGAACACAAAAAAGCGGATGGAAAATTTCCGGTTGTTAACTTCGCAAGTACATGTGTGTGTTCGTTGTTGGACTCTTTTATATATCCAGAACTACTGGACCGATTTTGATCAAACTTGGTCAAATTACTTCTATATATGGAGCACTGATAACACTAAATTTTCAACAAAAGATCAATGAGGTGAGGCTGTAGAGCAAGGTCACCATCAATATCTCGAAATTTCGCGTAATTAAGGTCATATTTTTGTTAGGCACATTTGTTAAAAGTTAAAACACAACAATATTTGTAAAGAACATTTTTGAAAAATCGTACCCACACCAAAAAATGCTCTAAACTAGTGGCTGAGTGGGCATGCTGCGTCAATAACTCCCCTGTTACCATAAGGAGCGCTAGTGACAAAGTTCGCTATGTTGGAATTTTCCTTTTTCCCTGTGGGAAATTCCCTTTTCCCTCGTCCTCTTATTTACACTTTAAATATTAATAATTTATTTAATTTAATTTAGTTAATATTTCAAAGTAGTAGTAGACGTACTGCTTTTGTAGTCTTCTGCTATGTTGTGACGTCACAGGGGAGCAGTAGAATTAAATAAATTATTTACAATTAAAGTGTAAAAATGTAACTTGATATGGCTGGGTCTCGAATTAGATCGCCCGGTTGCCTCGGTACCTGGTGCGTTAAGCCTCGTGGCTACATTAGTCTGTCGAACGTACAAGCGAAATTTGTTCTATGTAAAAAGCGTTAAATCATATTGGCTTTCAAAATATTTTCAAACTAAACTTAAAAAAAAATTATTTAACCGGAAAATGAGAAAAAAAAATAACACGCATATCCGTATTCAATATAGTTCATAGTTAATTCCTTAGTTCACGTTTAGTGAACTTAGTTACTTAACATAATTTCTTTACATTTATTATACATTTAATTAAATTTCTATTTACTGCTAAAGAAGTCTATTTCTTACTTTTATTTATAGAAAACTTTCCCCTTTTGCCTCTCGAAATAACGGTTTTTTAGGCCTAATCATTAAAAAAATAAACTTAAGAAAAATGAAATTTTCTTTAAAAAAATGTATTACTGAAAAGTAAAAAGTAAGTGTTAAAAAATTCTATTTATAATTTAAACTTTTTAAAATCTCCGTTAAAATAAGCCGGTTATTTTATGTAAGTTTTCCTTCAACACAGACTTAATATTAAAATTTTAAAAACATTTATAAAAATTATTTGTAGAAAACCAGAAAAGATTTAAATAAAATTACTGGTTAAATTTATTATATTATTCTAATGAATACGTAGATATTTTAAGGTTGAGAAGAAGATTTTGAAGAGAAGAGAAAAATTTACAGTCTTTTAGAAAGACATTAAAAATAGTTAGCCAAATTGTAAAACAATATCAGTAGTACATTACTGATTTTGTGTATAACTACGTCATTTGGTGGTCAATGAACTCAGATGACTACTACAAAACATTTAATTTAAACTTTCCAAAAAAATCTATTCTAAAGTCTTTCTTTTAAGCTGATAAAATGCTTATTTCAAATCGTAATATAGTTGACTATTAATAGAATTGTGAATATTATTCTTTTGTTTCTTTTTATTTACAGTTTATTATTCTTTTTTTTTGTTTATTTATTTGATGAGAAGTAATGAAATATACTTCAGCTTCATTCTTTTCCATTTTATTATTACGATACGGTAAAAAGAAGTTAAAAAAAGGAAAAAAATTCCGTTTTTTTATATTTAAATAATTTTTAAATTTCAAAACTAAGTTTATTAACTCTTTCCTTCTAGATGTATCTTTAAAAGTATGTTAAATACTATAGTTAGTATAGTTTCATTGTAATTATCATGTAAAAGCTCAAGTATAGAGCCTTGTCGCCCTATACGGTATTTTATTTATGATAAACTACCAAGTTGAAGGTTGGTTGACTCGGTATTTTCATCTGCAGTTAATTATATATGTTAAGTGCCATAAACATAATTATTTTAGGCGACCTGGCATGATGTACAAACATGAATCTTATTTTGACCCCAAAGGGGAAGACACCCGGCACGTGACGGATCCAGTCGCCACACCACCCCCTCCGTACCTAGCTCTTAGGGGCTTTACCGGAGGTCGTCTTCAACAAGCCTCAAGACGTCTTGGAGTCTGCGAATGCCACGTGTGACATTCCCATCGGTGTATTAAATCTAAACGGATCCAACAGACATTACGCTTCAAGTCTTTAAATAAGACCATACCGATTGAGCTGACTACTACCTACCCGATGGAAGAATGAGTGAGTCCAGCCCGCAACACCGAACGCTAAACACAGAAATCTAAAACACAAAACATTTAAAATTATAAACAGAAACAAAAACAAAACACTAACCTGAAACATAAAAACATGTAACATAAAAAAACCACAAACCACTAATAAACACCGAACAGAAAACTATTAACAATTAAGCAAAGTAAATGAGCAAACAAAATCTACATTAATAATTCTCCTACATTCAGTACAGAAAACAAAAACACAACAAATCAAACTAAACTTCTGTGCAACACATGAAAATAGAACTGGCAAAAATGAAACATCAAATAAAAACAAAGAACATTAACATATAACCCAATAAAACCAAACAAATCCTAACCAGAACTACGTTAACAAATTACCAATGTACATCAAAACCCGACTACAGAAATAAATAATAACTAATCAACAAAAATATTGACCGTAATCCTACACCTAACATGAAATAAAAACAACAGAAATAAACAAAAAATTGTAATATTGAGTTGTCTCAATGTCAAACTAAAAATCTATCCGACTGAGTAAAACGTCCCGCGCATGCCTGTACACAGAACAATCTTCCGACCTACAATAGTGGCCGGCTGGGTTCCCTACTTTGGAACAATTCACACATATGGGAGCACCCCTCTCCTTTTTGATTGGGTAGTCTTTGGTGTGGTGTCCCTTCGTACCACAATAAGAACAGAATTGCTTTCCCTTACAGTTCTTGGCCACGTGTCCTAGCCCGAGACACTTGAAGCAAGTGTCTTACCTGTAAGTGGTTCCTAACCTTGCATGAATGATGTTCAACAAAGACAACCTTGGCTCTCAACAAGCTCTCTAAGAATCTCCTTATCGCACTCACTATGTAATTTACAACGTCATTATCCCACTTACCAGCCCGAAACACAATCTTGAATTTAAATTACTACCCTAAGCCGCAGAGGTTTTGTCAAGACCACATTAATTGGATATTTACGTAACTCCTCAAGTTCCCAAATTTCACGTTCAGTATCGTTTGCCACGTTCCTTACTCCTTTCGGATTGTCTCTGATACTGACTATCCTTAAACCATACTCCCCAGGATTAAGTTTCTTTACCAACTCACCCTTGAAGACCACAGACCGTCAGAAGGCTTGTCTATCTTTTTTCTTTAGAAGTTTATATTATCAGATATTTCCAATATATTTTTTCATCTAGATTTTTGTTTATTCAACTTTAATGAATTTTTTTGGTTGTAATTAACAAGTGCGTACGGAAAGTCGCTGTGCACTGAAATTGTAGAACTGTAATAACGAAACTTTTTTTGTATTTTTATTTCATTATTTTATAGAAACGGATGTTACAATATCTAGAATATTTATAAAAAATGTTGAAAATTCTCCAATATCAATACAACACTACCCACGATTCAACTTATTTTCAAACACTTTAACTAGTTGATGTACTGGAATGTCTCGTACGTATACGAGACCTTATTGCGGATTTAGTTTGTCAATCATGGGTGATCTGTTGCAATATACAGCTTGTTTTGCTGCCTCTCATTGAAGTTAGTCTGAGGGAGTCACATCGGGCGATCGTGCAGGCTACAAACCCTTTGAAATTATTCGTTCACCAAAGACATTTCGTAAAAAAGTAATTGACTTGTTAGCTGTGTCGCCTCTTATTGGAACCATCCGTGATTGATTCCACTTCTGTTAATTGACTAATGAAGTTTGTTAAAACAGCACAATAGCGATCACTATTAACTGTATTTTCAAAAAAGATTGCACCCACAATGCACGTTCTTACTCACACCGATCCAGAGTCCAAATTTTTGCTTCGTGTGAAGATTGTTCTTTTAATTGATGGGAGTTATTTGTGTGAATTTATATCGCAGATGAAACCATGCTTCAGTTGTAAAAAACAATGTCGAGGGTACCTATGGAATTTTGGTCAATAAAACGTTTAAACTATTGACAATAATTTGTAGTTTTCAGTATTTGAACACACATTATTTTGTAAGCGAAAACTTTCAGTTCTTTCATACAACTTTATGTGTGGTAACAAGTCCGATATCTTGCTGCTGTGCTAACTTACGCGTTGACTTTGATGGAATTTCGGCCATAGCATCCGTAATATCAAGCAGCTTCTGATCCTTTAGTTTAGGGATTTTCCACTTCGATCAGCGTCTTCAACAGAGCCTGCCGCCCCAAATTTTCCGAAAGAGTTCGAACTGTGTTGTGGTAAGGAACAGGAATGTTTGGAAACTTTTCAGGGAACTTGTGCTTCACTAAATGAGTATAATTGTCACCTTTGCGAAAGACGTGTTCAACAAGAAAAATACGTTCCTCTACCGAAAGAACCATTACGTTTCTCTCAACTATTGACTCCGATAAACGAAACGAAGCACGTTCAATCAGAACTCAACAACTGACGTCTTGGTTTATTACTGAGCATCGCCAAAGAAACCCACAGAGCAACCAACCTAACGTTGAAATAACAGAATGTGGTCATAATTCTAGAGAATACTGCACAGCGACTCTCTGAACGCACTGTATAAAATATGTCGTGTTTTATAACAAATGGGATGTTCAAAATCAACCAAAATTCAGTATATAAAAATACTAACATTTCAATTGATTTTTACTAATTTATTTCAACAAATAATACAATTATCAAACTGAAAGTAAATTACCTTTAAAGGGGGGAAAAGAAAAAAAATCGGTATTTTTTATGGTGGTAAGCTCTTGCCAAAAAATGGTTTTTCATATTACATTTTATTTTATTAATATATGAAAGAAAAATAATTGAACATGAAAATTATTACCATATGAAAATTTAAAATTAGCGCGCACGCGTATTTATTTTTACGTATTTTATTTGTTATATATGATCTTCAAAACATAATATTTTTGTTATTACAGTATTTATATAATTTTAATAAAATGTTCTTGCTTGTTGTACCTTCGGAAAACTACAATAATTTTCATAAACCATTTTTCAATCATTTTTACTTAATAACCTTCTTTGATTAGATTTAAACAATTTGTTTTTTGTTTCCGTAGAAAGTGCCATCTAGTATCAGCTATTTTCTTGTTATCAACTCATGATATATCCCATTGTTACTCTCATGATTGACCTCTGGAATTACAGAGGCACAATCAAACATACAAACAAATGGGGTTACAGTATTTATGCATAACTATTTTCCTAGTTTAGCCGAGTAAAATGTCTAATTGAACCATCATGTATATTCTTCAATAATTTATCCTGTTTGCATTAGTCGCCTGCACGCTATTCTCACACTCATTTTTAAATAATTGTGTTAATTGTATAATTACACGTCTTCCTCTTTTTGTTGCATTCTTATTAGATTAATCCACGTATCTAAAAAATAGACTTATTCGGGAATATTTTGTTTTTATTTTTGCCAAATTTTATTCCTAGTTTACAGGTTGAGAATAGCAAGTTGATTTGCATTATAGATTTTTCTTAAACTCTACTAATTGATATTTTTTATTTCTTTCTTAGTTCATGAATTTAAGTCGATTAACATTGCTATTTTTTTTGTTTTTGCTAATGCTCCCACAACTATTATTTTTTATAACTCCCACAACTATTATTTTTTTTACTTCCTTGTACGAAGTAAAGGAAATATTGTGATCGCGAAAAATTTCGGTTTTCAGATTTCAACGGAAATATTTATTTTGACCATCCCTGAATTCATTTTGACTAGTATCGGAGTGACATCTGTACGTACTTCCAAAAACGATTAGCCATAGGATGTTGAAATTATGGCTTTAGGACTGTTGTAACATCTAGTTGTGCACCTCTCCTTTTGATTGCCATCGACTGGACAAAAAGTGCCCAAAAAAGCCCAAAATCCAAAACATTTGGATTTTTTACTTTTTTTTAACTGCAGTAATAAGCTCTCATTGAGAGCTTTTCAATGATATGTCGTAAGTGGTACTTATTTTCACTGGTTTCAGAGTTATAGCTAAATAAAATTTTAATTAATGAAATTTTTGGATCTTACAAGGGGAAGGCACATTTTTTAAATTTATATATATTGATTTATTAATAATTATTAAACTCTGGTTGTAAAAAAAGTTTTACAATAATTAATTCAATAATAATTAAAAACCTTTCCATTAAAAAAAATGTGCAAATGTAATTTAATAGGCGTACAAGGCAGTTATGTGGTGTTCAGATCAGATTTTTTTCAAAATACGACCTTAGTATAAATTTCCCATTAAACATTTTGCTTTCTTTTCCAAGAGGAACTCTCATGTAACTTTTTCCTTTTATTTATTTATTTAAGAGACTGTCTTTATCCAAATTTCCATCTTGTTTTTCGCTTTTTTTCTAGTGGCTTTCTTCATCCACTTCTTTTAGCTGATTTTTATTTTATTTATCGGCAGATGTTTTCATTCAAATTGTTCTCCATATTTCTTAAACAAGGGTTCTCGATTTAAATTTGTCAGAATTATTTTTTCTCTTTCTTTCAAATAAACTCTTTATCTAAATTTACTAAATGCTTTTTGTTTTTTTTCTAATAAACGTCTTGTTTCTTTGTGGTTTATTCAGTGTTTGACCGGTTATTAATTTTGGTTTTATTCTTTTTTTAATATTGTATGTGACCAAAGTGTGATGGGTTTATTAACCCCCTCACACCGCGATGGAGCGATGATTTTTAATATATATAAAATTAAGCCGGCCTCTATGGCGCGAGTGGTAGCGTCCCGGCCTTTCATCCGGAGATCCCGGGTTCGAATCCCGGTCAGGCTTGGAATTTTTACACACTCTAAAAATAATTCATCTCTGAAGCAATACCTAATGGTGGTATCGGAGGTTAAAAAAAAATGTTGCGTACGTGTATAGAAATTATATTTTACAAAAAAATTTACTATAGTAACGGTCCCAATCGATAACCAAATGACTTCCGCTCTTCTAAAAAAATTCACTTGAGCACGAATGATCTCAATGTAATTTGTAATTATAGAAGAAAAATATATACAAAGTTAAGCGTGTTTACAACATGCAATGTAAACTGTGACGCCAATATTTCCAATTTTTTTAAAATGTTACCTTGAGTAAGGTAATATTTAGTAGAATTATTTTGCACTATTTTTTATACCGTAATGTTATGCATTTTTATATTTAAAAACGCTGAGGGGTATTGACACTAAACGTTATCAAAAAAAAAGAAAAAAACGTGTTGATAAATGTTATGTTTAGGATTAATACTTCTATGTGTAATATTATGTACACTGTAGCTTTGTCGCTTTAGCCTATAAGGTCATGCATATCTGTATGAATGTGTATATTTTATTACTATTATTATTGATTTAATATTACAAAGTGTAGGGATATATTTTTTCATCTTACATTTACATTTTATGGTTATTTCGTTATCCTATATGTATTTTTTTTCTTTTCGTATAAAAAATATTTAGTGATGGTTTTGATTGGCGGTCAATGAACTTTTCCATTCCTTTTGATTATTTATTATTTAATTCGACAAACCAAATGTATCTAAGTTTATCATTTTTTTTTTTACTAAGGAAGTATTAGAGAATAATAAAAAAAAAAACATTTTATTAACATTTCTCTTGTTCTTTATCTTTTAGAAAAAGGAATATAAAGCTGTATCTATTTTGATTTTGCTTTCATATTTACAAGTAAAAGAAGATTAAATAAAGCATATAAAATAAGAAAGCTGAAATTTAATAGAATGTAGATGTTTATTTTTATGATTCTGTTATATGTTAATGTACGATTTCCCGTAAAGAATTCATATTAAATGCTGTTTTTTGGTAGATAAAATGATTATTCTTTTTTGAGTTTTTTTCGTTACCCTTTTAGGTTTTATATAAAAATAGAGTTATTATTAATAAAAACAACTCCCGGATTTTTATACTTGTTAAATATTATTATTATTATTGTCGTATTATAGTGAGTGGTATTCTTTTTCAGATATTTGGTCTTAACTCATACAAATCCTTTAATCCTGCCGAGATCCATTTTTTTTACTTACGCGTGTAGATAATGCCATAGCAGAGCTACAGCTCTAGAAGAGAAAGTATTGCAATCGGTCTAATTTGTGCGTATGAGGTTTCCACCAGATCTTTGTTGACGTTTTGACACCTAAGGAACACAAAAAACCGGATGGAAATTTTCCGGATGTTAATGTTCGTATACATGTGTGTGTGTGTTCGGTAATGGCCTCTAAATCACCTTATATCTTCAGAACTACTGGACCGATTTTGACCAAACATGGTCAGATTACTTTTATAAATGGGGCATTGATGTCATTAAATTTTCAATTTTAAAGGTCATGGGGGTGTGACTGTAGAGCAAGGTGAGCGTCAGTATCTCGAGATTTCGCCAAATTAAGATAATATTTTTCTTAGGCACATTTGTTAACAATTATAACAATATTTTTTATAAAAAATTTGAAAAATCGCACTCACACCTCAAAAAATGCTGTTATAGGCATCTACTATGTTGTAACGTCAACGTAAAGGTGAGCGGTAAAATTAAATATATGATTGATATTTAACGAGTAAAACAGTAAATTGGTCTGACAGGGTTTCGAACATGATCGCCCCGTTGACTTGGTACCTGGTACGTTATGGCACTCTACCAATCTGCCGACCGTACAAGCGAAATTTTTTTTTCAGTAAATCCAAAATACGGTAGCTTTGCAAGATAATAAATAATCTTTCTGTGAAATAGGATGTAGATCCCTTTTCGAATGTTTACATTAGTTTCATTTTCCGGATTTTTCATTAATTCTATTTTTATAATGTTTTCCCAATTTTTCTTTGGTTATTACGGGTAACCGTCCGTTATTATGGCTTAATTATCTTTACTTATTTTTTTTATTGTTTCTCACCATCTATAATTTGCATTACGTAATTGTCAATCATATGAGTTGAAGCATTTCTTCATATATAATGGTTTTCTTTGACAGAAATAAATAACTTTATGTGAACTTCGATGTAATGGTAAGGATTGATTAATATGGGAAGGAACAGGATGCTAAAAATTTACGAAAGACATTTGATTTATAAATAGGAATAGGAAACAGTCATCCATTTCCACTTCAAGACACTTTTTTTGAAAGAAAATTGCGAAAAATATTACAAACTTTTTTTTTTGATACGAAAAGTTTCTAGTTTTCCGGGTTAGGGAATCGATTAAAAACGTCTCATTGATATCTTCAATGGCGGGTTTTCCGGTAAAATTCCCAAGAAAATTGACGCTTTAAGAATTTTTGAAAGTAATACAAAAAAAAAATTTTTCGCAGTTTGGCGTAAAAGACTGACTATTCGTTTCCGACAACCTCACTGTTTGAAAATCAGTGCGTACAACGCACTACATACGTTCGATAAACCAGTAGACCTTACACACAATCATCAAGCAACTCGCTCACCACTGTGACTCACTGCATAAACGCGTATGAAAAATACATCACTATTCAATCAATGTAACTTAAAATTTTTGTCGACCTTAAATTGAGCGTAAATCAAGAACGACCCAACTAATTTTCATAAAATGTTTACATTCACAACTTCAAATACACCTATATAGCATACCTAAATTTCAACAATAATTTTGGAAATTTTAGAGCTATAAACCTTTGTACAGACATAAATAAATAGACATAAATAAATAAACAGATAAATATATATCTATATACTCAGTGACCGGAAAGTCTGAAAACGGTTTAATTATAGAAAATTGAGTGTGACTACGTTACCAGATTAAATGTATGTGTCATCAAAGAAACTACCTGTTGTTTGAAATTATTGTCGGCCATCTTCGATCCGCCATATTGAATTCAATTTTATTTTTTTAAATAGCATGATGGTCATATTACACATGATTTCAATGTAGATTTGAACGGGAAAAACTTTAGTGAAAATCCTGCATCTGTAGCTTCATCCGTGCTTTGGATATTAAGCGTTAAAGTGTACAGATTGGGGTAAAACAGCCGTCCACAATCACCATTCAAGATAAATATCTTCGCTAGAAGGGGGTTAATTTACACATGATCTAACAGTGAAATTTCATGCGGGAAAATGGTTCTGCAAACCGTTTTCCAAAATCTCTTCTCGTTACTTAATTATTCGAAATTTATCATTGTGATATTCGATAACGAAATTTCTAACAAAGTTAGAAACAGCTGATTCATCGTTAATACTTTTTCATTTTCATTTATTCTGGTAGCATAGTTACACTCAGTTTTGTATAAGCTGTTTCCAGACTTTCGCGGTACTCTCTCTCTGTGTGTGCGTATATATATATATATATATATATATATATATATATATGTACATGTACTCGTATATATATAAAAATATGACATTTAATTTCCTTTATATAAATATTTACTCGTATACATATTTATATAAAGGAAATTAAATTTTAAGTGAATTGTATTTTCGTACTTCAAAACTTAAAGAAAATCCATTTCACCTCCCACTCACTCCACGCGACAAAGTAATATTGTACTTTTCTTCGAAAAGTCGGTATAAAAGGTTAGGAAAAATACCTAACTGGAATAAATCTACAAATAAGATTTTTGTTTTATTTATAACCTACCATAGTAACAACAACAAAAACAATAAGATAACAAAAATGAGATGTTACCACTTCACTTTTACCTATCGATAATTGAAAAATGAGTTTTCTTTAATTTATACAACAATGAAATATCGGTAACTGCAGTTTAATTTTTATTATGTAAGTCGTCAGTGAATGTAAATTGTGATTTAGCAACGGTAAGACAAAATTAATAATTATAAATTACATCGTATTGTGTGAAGACTTTTACTACAATAATTTAACAACTTAGTTTATTAATATTACTTGTGAAGTTTATTTATTATGAAAAATAATTGTAGTAATTATTATCATTTTATTGCAGTTATGCATTTAAAAATGCTAGTAATTAAATTTATGTAATAATTCATGCAATTTTCTAATAATAGTTATTTAATTCTCGTATAATCAGATATAATAATAGTTATATTAATTTTCTGATCAGATATTTATATCAGACTGTTAAAATCTAATATACAAGAGAATTTAAGAAGCAAATGTGCGTTGCTCTTTTGACATTTTAATATACCTTATAGTTGGTCAGCTTAACCTTAACGTGATATATACTTGCTTTCGTAGACCAAAAGAGAGATTTAAATCAGCTTTAAATCTCCCGCTACAGAATCATTTCGGTTTTTAAATTATTATTTGTATGACGAATTTTGTTATGGCATTTAACTATTAAATCAATTATTTTTTATGTAATCATATAATTTGTCTGAATTAAACCCTTCTTCCCGTTATTTCTGAAAATTGAAATAAAGACTGTTTATATCAGTAAATCAAGCAAGCGATTAAAAAAAAATCTTAAACATCTGTTTTCAGTGGATAGTCATAATGAAATTTGTTTCCAAAATTATAAATTCTTTAATATTAAATTTAATTCTGTTCTTAAAGGTTAATGTTTATTTGCGTGCGCGCGCGCAAACACAACATTATAAATGATTAATTATATTATTATTATTATTATGTTACTATTTAAATTTTTATTAATAAAATAGAATATCGCTTAATAACCAAATATTATTGAGAAAAAAACAAGTATTTAAAATTTAATTTTTCTAAATAATGCTTAGCAACGGTATGAACTATGAAAATTTCTTATTCGCATAGCCTAAAAAATTATACGTTAAAGAGCATGTTAACTTAAGTAGTACACGTTTAAAAATAAAGATAACTAGCCGATCAGTGTCTCTTCGCTCCTCCTTCCCGTTTATTCAGTGGCTTTGCCCGCTGGATCCCCGCTGTTATCCTTATGGCTGTGAGAATAGATATGGATAAATAATAATTAAAACCTGGAAAGACCTTCCTTCTTCCATCGTTTCTCTTGTTCTTCAAGCAGAAGCTCTGATCTACTACAGCTCGAGTCTGAGCGTAGCGCTCTTGGTCAGCAGCCTACCGAGAATCACGCACTTTAGGTGTTTTATATTAGAGGACTAGATACTCTAATTCCTTTAGCAGACTGACTAATTTATAATTTTTAGCAGACTAATTTATAATTTTTTTAACTTTTGACAATCCAGTATCGACAGCCAAAGTAAACAATCAAAACCCATTAAAGTTCGCTAAATGTGCTAATAATAATTTAATAATAATAATAAACTAATAAACATTAAAATATTTCGCAGTGCCGGTTAAAAAAGATTTCAAAGATGAATTCATCATGAATTCATCTGAATTCTTTTTCCAGCAGCTGTCAACTCACCATAAGTTGTAGGTCGAATCATATCAGAGAAATAAATTTTTTCATCCGCATAATTGTCATTCGGCCGTCATGCAAGATTAATTAAAACTTCTCATTCTATTATGATATGGGACATACTTCAGAATATGGAGTCGAATATTTTAAGGTTCCTCATCTGATCCTTAGATTAGAAACGATACGGATTGGAACAGGGAAGCTCCATCGTTCCGGATGTGGACCATTTCGTGAGGAACCATATTCCCATCAATTTCTAAGATATCGACAACTATTTTCATTTAGTGGGAAATTTAATCAGATGATTATAAATTTAAACAAACAATATTAAAGATTTCATTAAACAATGTATTTTGTAATCATGGTAACAGAGGGATTTCTGTAACCATGGTAACTGGGAAAGAATTAATTATCCCGGCACTGCGGGATGTAAATCGCTTCTTTTCACCTCCCTTGGGATAAATTTTGAAAAATTCTTTCCTAGTAGGTTCTTACACCCCTGTGGGAAGCTGTATTCGAAATTTCACGTTTCTAGGCCTAGCGATATGGGCTGTGCGTTGATAATAGTGAATCAGTCAGATAGTGATAGTCATATAAATTGTTTTATATATAGATTTGGTGGTTAGATATTATTATTATTATCCTCGACGGTATAACCCAAGTTTTTAAATTTGAATTTAATTATTGGCTTTCTAATTTAGAAAAAATTAAGGGTTCTTATCTTAATTCTTCAATCAGTTTGATGTTAATATACGTAATTTCATTTAATTACTAAAACAAATTCTTAAAAAAATTAAGTTTCTAGATATAGATTTAGTCGTTAGATATATCTTCACGGTATAACCATAGTTGTTAAATTTGAATTTAATTATTGGCTTTCTAATTTAAAAAAAAAAAAGAATGCTCTTATTTTAATTCTTAAATCACTTTGATGCTAATATAGTAATTACATTTAATTTTTAAAATAAATTCATCTAAAAAAAATTACGAAAAACTCAAGAAGAATAACCTTTTCTCGATTTTACGCCCGTTTGAAGTGTGGATGAAATATAGCCTATTAATTACATAATATTTTTTCATTACCTTCACAAATTTGAACTTGCGTGATTTACGGCATTCCAGTTAACAGTATTTTTAAAAATAAGTTATTTCATTCAGAAATGTTCACTTTGAAAATGAAAAAGGAATATATATGTATATGGTTACATATATTATATATTTCTTCAAACTGGTGTGTTTTTTGGATAAACTGTTTAATTAAAAGTAACCATGGTTACGAGTATTTTCAGTTTTTTTTTTCAAAGTACGGTTTAAAAATTAAACAACCATTTCTAACTTAAATAGCTATTTATTAAAAAAAAATAATAACTAGAATACTATAAATCGTAAAACGTATAGATATATTGAGGAGTATGAAAATAAGATCTGTTATTAGGCAGTTAACTGGCCGTAATTTTAGATTTTTTCGCGTATTATACACGGGTAAAAGTAAATTTAAGGAAAAAGCAGATAGAAAAAGAGTAATTTTTAAATATTTTTTTCATTTTCTTAAAAAAACTTCATTAATCAGTGTAATATCGTAGGAAAACAATAAAGATTTGGGGATTATAGAAGACAATTCTGGATATTTTAACAGTGTTTTATGGTGTGATTTATCTTTATCTACCTTAAAATCTACTCTATCAGCTCTACTTTTATTTAATTTTTATCAACCATATGGACTTATTTTAAATCTGGTTTAGATTTTACGTTTTAACCAAAACGTAAAATTTTAATACTGCGTATTAAAATTATTTATCTTGTTTTATTTTATGTATTTTATATTTTTTGATTGGTTTATTCATTATATCGATAGAATAATCTAGGTAATTTTTTTCTTATGTATAAATTTATTATAACGAATAATTTATATTGTCACTGTTATTGGTCGGTTATGTACTTGTCACTTTCCTTATTTAGATGTGTTTTAAAACTATTTTTATCGATTAAAAATTATCTGCGTTGTTATCTGCTTGCGCATTTGTTTTAATTATTTATTCTATAAAAGAAAATAAAAAAAACGAAAAATAAGAATTATGAGACGTCGGTTGCGCGTTTATTGTTAATGGCCGAACCTATATGTTTGGTCTACCTGATATTACGAGTGTCTTTATGCTGATCTGTACGCTACAAATAAGGCTTTGAATATCATTAATCCTAAATACCGTAGTATCCTTATTTGTAGCGACTCATGTAGTGTTCTTCAAGCCTTAGAAAATCTTTATTCTAGACATCCTATTGTTACTGACATCTACAGTGCAATCACCGAGGTGAACCTTCGCAACACGCAAATGATTTTCTGTGGATCCCTAGCCACGTGAGGATTCCCGGGTAATGAACGTGCAGGTTTTGCTGCTAAAGATGCATGTAGTCAACCTTCACTTCCCGTGTTACTTCTTTTTCCTGTTTTCCTGTTTTTTAAACTACCGTTTAGATAATATTTCAGAGGATGAATGAGGATGATATGTATGAGTGTAAATGAAGTGTGTAGTCTTGTACAGTCTCAGTTCGACCATTCCTGAGATGTGTGGTTAATTGAAACCCAACCACCAAAGAACACCGGTATCCACGACCTAGTATTCAAATCCGTGTAAAAATAACTGATTTTACTAGGACTTGAACGGTGGAACTCTCGACTTCCAAATCAGCTGATTTGGGAAGACACGTTTAGTACTAGACCAACCCGGTGAGGTTTTCCCGTGTTACTACATCCGACTTTAACTGTGTGAAACTCACCCTTCGCGCCAGGTGGCATGATAACTGGACGGCTATGGTGGTTAACAAACTCCGGCATGTTAAAGGTTCTGTGTTGTCATGGGTCTTCTCATACAGTACAATTCGTCGTGAGGAAGTCGTTCTCTGGCGAGTGCGGATAGGACATACGAGAGCTACTCATGTGTATTTGATGTTAGCAGTGAACGCACCAATGTGTGCGATGCAACTGCCGTTTGACTGTGCGCCACATATTGTGGAATGCATACGATATGCGGCTTGCGTTGAAAGTTTAAATTGCCCGGGAATTTTCGCCAAATCCTGAGCAATAATGCAGAAGTTTTAGACCGGGTTTTTTTATTTCTTCGAGGTGCTAATATTTTACATATTTTTTTATACTGCTTTTCTTTTCTATTTTTTTCTGTAGTATTATGTTTTTGTGTTTTAACATTTACTTTAAGTTTTTGTTTTGTGTTTATTTTAATATTTTAGTTTGTTTTTAAATTTCTCCTTTAAGTTTTTTTTGTTTTAGTTTTTATTTTATACTATTGTTTTGTATTTATATTATTTGTTTTCTTTTCTGGGCGTTTCTTTTAAATTTCTGATTAACTTCTTTTTCTTTGACTTAGTTTTTAAAATACTTACATGGTGTTCGGGCGATGATAACGCTGAAGCGTTTTTCGCCCAGAAAAACCAAAGAAAAAAATTAGACATAAGCGCTGTAAGGTAATATGAAGATTAATTTTAAGTAGGCGTAGATATTTAGGTGTTTGGATCATGTATATATAGTTAAAGTTTTTACGAAATAAAAGTTTTACGAATAGTTTTTACACAATTCCGTAAAATAGGTTTTATATGGTTTTTATTTGTGTATCACATGAAGTGTTATTCTGAAATTACTATGCTTGCAAAAAATTTTTAAATTTAATTATTGTAATTTCATTCATATAGTATATTTGGCTATACCCAGATTATGCAAAGGATCATAATGATTCTCCTTCAAATTTATCTGCTGAAATTTAACTGAAGCTGAAATCAAGACCTTAAACCTCTTCGGTAAGTTTCGTATTACAGATCCAATGATCAGCTTATTAAATACTTGCACACACATATATTAAAATTCGTTAAACATCCGCCTTCAGCTGATCATTCCTGATTTCCGTAAAGATCGATGAGACTTCATTAAATTGTTTGATCAAACTTAGTTGAAGTTTAAAGTACAGTTAACTTAGCCGATGTTAGCCAAGAATATAGTAAAATTCTTTTTTCAATAAATTTCATGAATATTGGATAATATTTTCATACGTGAGGAGAAATTTGGAGGAGGAAAGGAACACTAAAGTGATTGTTTGATATTTAGATTGATATTTATTTTGATATTTAGATTGTAACGAAAAAAAATCCATTTTTACAATGAATTTATTGAAATTCGTAAAAGAATGTCGTCCAACAACTTTCCACAGCTTTGTACCGGCTTATAAGTATATACTGTAATTTTATTACACAAAATATATATTAGACAAAATATATGTATGTTGCACTATAATTTGAGATCTTTGGCCCGGATTTTCTTAAAATAGTTACATCTCTGTATCTAATATAATCTGAAATCGGTATATTTATATTACGTGAATATCATTGTTAACTGAAAGAAATGAGAAAATACCGATATTACCGCCAAAAAGGAGCAAATGTTTAAGGTTATGTTGCTACCTTGATATCATTGCTGTTCAGTGCTGCCAACCAAAAAGGCAGCTAACGTAAAATAATGTAATACGAATGCAAAATAAACGAATGTAAATAAATGTCGGCCTCCGTGGCGCGAGCGGTAGCGTCTCGGCCTTTCACCCGTAGGTCCCGGGTTCGAATCCCGGTCAAGCATGGGATTTTCACACACGCTACAAATCATTCACCTCATCCTCTGAAGCAGTACTTAACTGTGGACCATATCAATATCAGATAATGAAGATTTACTTCAAGGATTTACGGTATAGGTTTCGTTAAGTTGAATAATATTATTTCAGTAAAGACTATCAGGCCTCATTTTCTAGATCAGTAATCAGAACAACAACGAAATCAAGAAGGTTACACATTCTCACTTTGATCTTAGTATCTGTATTTTTCTCTCTGATACTTGCTGCAAATAAAAAAGAACATGATGCTGGTAGCTGGATGCATGTAGCTGGTATTTTTCCTGATTGAAACCCAAATAATTTAGATTACATTAAATTAGGTAGATACACTTGCTTGAAAAAAATATTTATTAAATTTATAATCTATAATACACTATAATCCCAAAGTATATTTTAATGGTAAAAATATACTTTGGGATTAGTTATTTATCATTTAGGCTTTTTATCATGAAATATTAAAAAAATTACTTGTAAATTTAAATTAAATCACTGGAAAAAACTGTTTCTATATCGATTTACTCTGATATTATAAATTTGGTTTGAAAGAATAGTATAATGATTTTTAAAATTTAAATATTTATAGACTTTCAGTGAAGTCCTGTATCGAGCACTTTTCATAAAAATTGTATAACATTCAGATATTATTCAGGAATTCTGAAGATCCTACCGCCAGTAGTAATGTAAAAAAAATCCTTTTGAAAGAATTATATTGATTTCTTCTTCCTCCTACTGGATAAAACAAAAAAATTATTTTGGTCTATTTTTGAATGGTTTTCTTATGTTCAAAATCCTGTATAGATCAAATTTAGTAATTGAAATTTGACACATTTCCCGTTATCCAATCAAGCTGAAATTTGGCACACAGCTTTGGTTCTGATGACAATATAATATAGCATATTTAATATCGTTCTAAATCCAATATGGCGGACATTGTGAAAACATATTTCTTTGTTACATACGGATAACAAATCATATGTTTCGGTAACTAAGGGTTTGTTGTGGCAGCGAAACGAGTTTGTTGCGGTAGCAGAATGGATTTGTTACTATAACCTATCGTTACTGATTTGTTACTGTAAGTTATCTGATTTTGTTACGACGACAAACCGATTTGTTATCGTAAGTAAATGTTACTGTAACAAATTTGTTATTGTTACTTGTCATCCACTCTTTTGTTATTTTAACAAAATAATTTTTCTTCAGACATTTTTCTTCGAACTTTACTAGGAGCGCTAGTAGATTCACCAGTGTGAATGGATTGATGGTATTTAAATGAACAAGTAGGCGGGAGACTAAAAAGTAAAAAATAAATAAATCTTAAAAAAAATATCTCAAAACAATGGTTTTCCTGTAAAACAGAAATTGCTCTAAAAAGCAAAAAATAATTTTTCAGCGATTATAAAATAATCAAAATAATTTTCAACATTTGTAAAAAGAAAACCACCGTGCGCTCATAAAGTATTACTGAAGAATTCAAAGAGGTGTTCCGTGAGAATCCATAAAAGTAAAAATGTGAACATAAATTAAAATGATTAGACAAAGTAATATTTTATAAGCACAGAATGGTTTACTTTTTACAAATGTTGAAAATTATTTTGATTACCTTGTAATCATTGAAAAATTATGTTATACTTTTTAGAGCAATTTCGTTTTAAAAGAAAACCTAGTTTAATTTTTTTTTTTTAATTTATCTATTTTTATACTACGCTGTAATAATCAGAGAACCACAGGAAAAATGACATTTATTTAAAAGATGTTTGGACGAAGGTTTTAAAAATCTTACGATAATCGAAGAGATGCAAACTCTTTTTAAGGTTATAAGTGAAAAATTATACAACTATTGTAAGATTTGCATTTATAAAGCTGAAAATCGAAAATCTGGAAGGAAATTTTGTTAAAACTGTTGAATTTATTTGTTGGTCAAAGAAAAATGTGTTTCTATCTATTTATTCAACTATTAATTTACTTGTAGTGGCGCCAGTATCAAATAAAATATTTATTTATTCATACATGTTATTTATTGAACAGTAACTATAATACTTAAACGGTCAAACGATTTTAACGGTTTGTTTAAATATTTAAGCAGACCTCAGCAATTAACTTTTATTGATTAGATAATTAATTATCTAATGCGATTAGATTATTAATTATTTGAAACTAATTATAATTTTGTTTGTAATCAACTTTCTCTATTTATATCTTTATATAACATTAATAAGAATTAAATTACTTTGTTACATTCAATAGTTAATACGTACTTAGATAAATTAAACACACCTTACGTCAAATTTTTTCACTGAAAAATATTAATTTTTACTAAAAAAAAATCATGATAACATTTTTATTATTATTTTAATAAGTTTTCCTGTTTACATCGATTTATCTAAATCTTCATCTATCAATTATGCGATTCTACATAGTATCATGTGAAATAATTGTCGAGATTAATTATGTCATTTTGCTATATAACATAGCTTATTTACAATTTTAATAATAAGCTGTTATATAGAATATAATCCACCTGCATTACTTTCGAGCTTGTATATACAGCGCGTTCGAGAAATAAGTATACGCCTGTTATGTATTAATGTAACAGTAAGTAACATCGACTTACCTTATTGTAATTTATTGGGAATGGTCCCCATGAACCTCCAAATGTATCTGCAAGCGTTTCTTCTCGAAGACTCACAATCTGTTTTTGGTGAAATAATTTCAAGTTTCTGAAGGCTGTAAGGTTCTCCTCGATAAACATTAATTTTTCCATAACTACAGAAGTAAAAATCCGGTGAGCTTTAGTTTAAAGAACGAGGTGATCACAAGCCCTTAGAAATGATTCGATCTCCGAAAACCTCTTGCAATAACTTAATAAGCTATCTGGCTATATGCGTGGTCATATCGTCTTGTTGAATTAAATAATTTCGTGCTCGGTTTGTTCTTCCGTGAACTGGTGAATGATTTCATCAATTCAATAACGAGCTGAATTTATTGTTTCTGCGAAGAATATCATCAGATTATTCGTCTCTTGGATATTGCAATCCACATCCCAATCTTCAGGTCGTATAGAGGAATTTTATGTACAGCGTGCGTGTTGTTGGAAGACCATAAATGTGAGCTTTGTGAGTGCAAATATCCTGATAAATGGAACCGTACCTCATCCGTAAAAGTATAATTTCTCATCGGTATAGAAAACATAGTCCAAAATATTATCAGAATTGTTCGCTACAGATTGTTGAAACCATTCACAGTACTGAATTTATTTTTCACAGTTTTTCCAATCAGTTTCCATAGTTCTACAGTTCCAGTTTATTTTCCAAAGGCCAATTACCTTTAAATCGCTTTCATTTTATATACTATGAGAATGAGCTTTTTACGAACTGCCTTGTATGCAGTTATGACCCCATGTTTTTCTGTTGGGCTAACTTTACATGGACTTGTTGGGACTAGGTAGCATAGCAGTAAATATGTCTTTCAGTTTTTCTTCATCGAGTACTGATGGTCTACTACTTCCTGACTCCATAAATTTCTCGATTAATTCTCTTACATTATATCGTTTAGGAAACGGTGTACGTGGAAATCTAATGGAAAACTGGTCCTTCACTGTCGTTTGTGTGTACTCACCGTGCTCATGGAAGACGTATTCAACGCGACATGTTCGGTATTCTAAAGTTAGCTCCATTCTGAGCGCATAAGGAAAGACACGGTCTTAATCGTTCAAAGGGGACGAATATACAGTGAATAATAAACGACAGACGCACCATCTGACTGACTGGAGGAAGCAAACTGTATACAACGCAGGATTATCAACTTTCGCAGAAAACATTACTCGTAACGCGCAGGATAATATCTGTTAACATATAATTATGTTTTTCTACGGCTGTATTATAACTTTTGAATTACGCGGCTGGAACCTGTTTCATAGTGAGGGTCATTATGAAATAAATGTTTATTATGATATAGATGTTCAACCAATGCAAAGCCTACTCTTTGCAACCACTGAATAATCGAAAGCGTCTTTTGTTTAATGTATCAGCTTTTTTTTTATTTTGATTTGAATCCGATTTAACAGTTAGCAAGCAGAGGTTAATTTGAAAAAGTACACCAGTCCTACCTTACTGAAGGGCATTTGTATGTGTGTGTGTGTCCGTCCCCCCGTAGCTTAGCACCGGAATGTTACGATCACCAGCGGAAAATCCCGATTCGTTAGTACATGTCTCGTGATGGTCAGGTGTATACTTGTTATATTCTATATATCATTATATCCCATATATATCGATATATATGCGAAATATATATTAATAATATATTTATTTTTAATTTAAATGATTGTTTTTCTTCATTGAATAATGAACTATAACCAAAACGTAGGCACCGAAATTACTGATCACTAGCGGAAATCCCGATTCGTTAGTATCAATATCTAGAGTTAAATTTCTAATTTAACTTTCGTTACATCAATTTTCATCATTCAATTCAAAAAAAAATATTTTTACTCAACAGGTAATCAATTTTGAACACCTAATAATCCAATTCCAAGACGCCGCCCGCTCGGAGGGCCAAGCTGTAAATGGCGTGCCTCTGCAACTAGTAGGTAACTAAATTTCTATATTACACTGTTTATCCTTTTGTTAATTATGTCGGATTCTCAGGAAGAAACGTTTTTATTACCGATCGATAAAAGGAAAAGGCAGAAATTAATGACTAATAACTTATTCTCACAAAATATATTGTTTATTGTATTCTTTTAAAAATTTAAGAAAATATTTGTTAACAATGTATTCTATCATTGATTTGAATCAATAATCCCAATATTTTCTCAGCCGTAAAAAATAAAATACTTTATGCAACTCTCTATGATGGTTATTAATGCCCTCTTGCGAAGTTTACGAAATGAGCGTTAGCGAGTGTCACAACTTACTTGGCATGTAAGTTACTTGCTTATGTAGGTGTATGTTTACCTGCCGATCGCACTGTAGAATGAATTAAACAAGAATATTGGATGGAATAGAAGTTCAATGGACAAAAATTACAGTTGTTGGATATTATGATTATGCAAACAAACGAACAAATGAGTTTCTACTCTCTATAACGCACTATCTAGCTATGATTGAATTTTCTTAATCATATCTGCTTATACTGATGATTGGAATTATCCCTCCCCCCTGAATTGTTTCAATACTACCGAAAATAATGGATACAATTATAGATTCTCGAGTATTATTTAATAATTTTCAACTACCGACATTCTTAACACTCGGTTAAAGTTCAGAACGTCCTTTGTAAAGAACACAACTCCCTTTGAAATCACGGTGATTTCTACAAAAAAAAAAGCAGATGATTTTTGTCCGGGGCGAACGGTTTCTGGTTTTTACCGTTTTTTTATCACCTGAGATAGAATATTATTCCATCAATGTGCAACCAACCATACGACTTAACTTCGGCGTGAAAACTTAAATTTAGCTTATAGAACACTCTGTATTCGATGAAAAATTAAAACTACAAGAGAAAAATATTTTCATTGCAATTTAAAAACACAAAAACTTCGGGTTTTGATTTATATCGTCTGGTACAGGTAAAAAACAGTTTGTTAATTCTGAGATTTATAAATTAAACTATTAATTTACCATTATTATATTATCAGTAACATATCGAATTAATTTCAAAAAAATAATACACTATATTTATACATAGTAAATGCTTTATGATAATGAAAAAAAACTACAGGAAAGGCAGAAAGAATAAGTATGAATTATCTTGAAATATTAAAATTGAAAATTGAATCGATAAAAGTTTTTAAGTTAAGGTTGGGTAGGAGATCAAAGTTTTTTGGGGCACTATTTTATAAAAACGTCATATTTAATGCACCCAAAGTTAATTTCTTTGTATAAAGAAATGTGAAAGATAAAAACTGTGCAAGAAAATAACGATTATAATGTATTAAGAGTATAATTTCCTCTACTGTGTTGAAATAGTGTATATAATGCATTATTTACTGCAGAAAGAATTACATTAAACTGTTGGTTTACCAGTTTTTCTTATGACTCTGACGCAATTTAAAACTCGTAAGGAATAATAATTGCCTTCTCTGAGAGTAATGATTTTAATTATAAATCCAAACTCTGCGGTGAACAGAATAAATATGCTTCTTGTTGGGACTAAATTTAAAATGCATTTCAATGGACTTGGATTACTGATATACAAGATTATGCCAAATATACAATGAAGATGCCAAAGAAATTTAACGTCTCGTGTCTCTCTATAAATCTGACATGGTGTACTAAGCCAGATTTTAATAAAATTACATCTTTTATTTTTAAAGATGTCATTGTTGGGTACAAAAATGTTGAAATTAAAATATCTGTAATGAACAGATGAGTGTAAAATTGCTTAAGAACAATTTAACAAAGGTTTTCCGAAAAAAAAATCAAATAGGTATTTTTAATATTTAGCTTTAAAATAATTATCTTATTTTAAAGTAATGACAGCGAACTAAGGAGCAGCAATATCTTTGTTATCCATAACTGAATTTAAAAAAAAAATATTTTATGTAACGGACGTATTCATAGTGAATATTTGTGAATGATATCAAATATTCTGATCCGGCAGCCGGAATAATTTATAATAGCTTTGCATTAATAATACCTAAAATATATTACTACATTTTTGACTGATGCAATTTTCAATTGTTTTACGCTTCAATTGTAACTTGTTATTCTCTTTTCTTTTCTTTCTTTTGTTTGTTCTTCAATTTGTACCGATTTTATTTTTATATGAGTGTTGGTCGCATATTTATTACCATCATTTTCTGCTAACAGTTAATATATTGATTTCATGTAGTTTATATTTAGAGCTTCTTTTCATCTAACTATTAATTCCTCTATTGTAAGGCTGTTTGCTATTACGCATTGAATACCGATAATTTTCAATGAAGAAATATCGATGAAAACGACATACCAGTAAAAACCGAACTGTCGATGTTCCAAATTATCGATTTATCGAATCATTAATTTACTGAGTTCGAGAAAGAGGGAGATGTAATCATAAAACATTATACTGTTCTCTTTTTGCAATATTTCAAATTTTTACAAACTGTATCATCAGATTTTAAAATTTTCATAATTTAACTTTAAATTTTTATCGTTTTCAAAAAACGAGGGAGTTTTTTAATCTGGTCATGTGTTTTTCTTTTTAATCTATGTTCAAGCATTACTGATGAGCAAGCATACAAATTTCTGCCATTCTTCATATATTTTGTAAAGGTGGTGCCGTAGTAAGTTTCTTCCAGATAAAATTAGTTTAAGTTCTTTAAAAGAAAAATTACTCGGTTACGTAGAGCGTATGAGGATATATTTTATATGTTGTCGTCATTCTTATGTTCAAGTTACAGAATTAATGATGAATACGCTGAAATAATTTTGATATACAAAATATTTTCAAGCGGAAACATCAAGAAATTTAATTTGAAAACTTGTGATAAAACCATGTTCAAGCATTCTATAGAACTGTGATTTAAGTTTCATTGTTTTCTTTTTACATATTTTTTATTTTATTTATTTATTTTTTTTTTATCAAGATGCAGATATTTTGCAATGGCTTTGTTATTCGGTTAATTTATTTTTTTCAAACCGACGCATATTTTTAATAAAACTATATAAAAACCGTAATAAAAAAGCCGACAACACAGTTTTAGGACTTTCTAGTTGTGCGGCTATTTATAAATAAAATATAATTAATATATTAATGACATATTGAAAAAATCCCACGTTATAATTACAAGATAACAAACCTTCTATTTCAATAACTTTAAAATTTAAAATCGTTTTCAGCGCTGTTTAAAATGTATAAATTGATACCTCTCACAACCATGATTGTTACTTATTACGCCAACCCCGAAGTGGGATTCAAAGTTCAATTTTATAAAAAATCTTTTTTTAAAGCAGTCTTGATTACAATAAAAAAGGGAAGGAAGAAAAATGTTAAAAAATGCTTGACTTTTGGTAGGGTGCAGTCGGTTGGTGAGGTTTGGACTCCCAGTTTAGTTAATCCCGGTCAGGCATGGCATTTTTCACACACGCTTCAAATCATTCATCTCATCCTCTGAAGCAATACCTAACGGTTGTCCCGGAGGTTAAAAAAAAAAAAATGAAGTTTAGTTAATCTATATGCGTAATTAAATGACAATAGAAAAAACAACGATTATAGCGATCACAACAAAGTTTCCAAGTTTAGAGAAATTTTTGGGGTAGAGGTGCTATATTGTGAAAAATATTTTTTGCAAATATTGTTATTTTTTAATCGTTAACAGATGTGCCTAAGAAAAATATGACCTTAATTAGGCGAAATATCGAGATACTGAGGGTGACCTTGGTTTACAGCCACATTTCCTTGACCTTTTAAGTTGAAAATTTAGTGGCATCAATGGACCATTGATGCCATATATAGAAATAATCTGACCAAGTTTAGTCAAAATCGATCCAGTAGTTCTGGAGATATAAGGTGATTTAGAGGCCAACACCGAACACACACACACACACACACACACACACAACACACACACAGTGCGTGTGAGTGCGCGCGTGTACATACGAACATTAACATCCGGAAAATTTCCATTTTTTTTTTTTTGGGTACGGTGAAAACCGCATATGCCCAAATCGGACCGATTACAATACTTGCCCTAACAGAGCTACATCTCTGTTATAGCGTTAGATGAGAATCATATTATTTCATCAACTGCATCTTTACATTTCTATTATTTGTAATCGAAGTCAAAGTTTGGTGAAATATTTATTTTTAATTCGTTGTCGAATTCAAAAAGTTCAAATTAAAAAAATATTGAATATTATTTGTTATTTTTACATAAATTTAAATCAATTTTTAAAATTGATTTTATTATTATTATTTTTTTCAAGTTTTTTAAAACGTCTTTCCTGCAAAATTAGTTTTTTAAACATTTTAAGCGATTTAAATAAAAGAAGACTTGTGTTTTTATTTTGTAGATGATGATTCTGTTAAATAAATGTCATTAAAAATTATTATTTTTTATATAGTTTAGTTTATAGTTATTGTAAAAATAATTCATTATATGCATGTATATTTAATTTAAAAAAAAAAAAAAAAAAAAAAATAGTTATATTTGTATAGATTATCTTTTGATTGCGGCATTAGAACATTTTGTAGCCTGCAACTTATATCTGTAGGATATAATTTTTAATTATTAGTTGATAATGAACAAAATATGAAGTATACTTTGTATGATTTATTGATAATAAAAATGAAATTAATTTATTTAAAATTTGACCTTTTAAATGCTTTTGGATTATACAAAATTATATATATATATATATATATATACATACAACTGATTCATGTTTATTTATTGATTTATTTTAGGTTACATTCTTTAAAGGTCATTCTAACTTTTGACATTTCACCGCTGATAACATTTATTCTTTTCCCATTATTACATTATAACAAAGTATAGGCAACGTGCAACTCATTTAATGTTATAATTTATCAAATAATAATCAATGATGAAATGTTGCTTCGTTTATGACAGTTTTTAATTTTGAATCGTTTTCAAAATTTAGTTATTAGTTATTAATATTGTTCTTTTTTCATATAATTTAATTAATTGTATAAGTGCTTACTGAAAGCTGAGGGAACAATGTTGTTCTTTCTCACCGTACATCAGCTTAGGTATACACTTACTCGCATGATTAGGCTAGAGTAATAATTTAATTAATTCTTAACAACAGCAAAATATAACGGTATATTTTTATTAATATATTTAATATATAATTTGTTAGGTAGTCTGTGCTTCGGAATACGGCAAAGAATTTTAATAACTTGTGAAAAATAAAAGTCTAATCAGATTCGGACGTAGAGTTTTCTAAATGAATAAAATCTAAACTGGACATTTTTTATTAATAACAGATTTATACGTGATAGTGGTTAACTGCAAGAAGAAAAGTGATCGTATATAACGATCGATAGACTTAGTAGTAGAATTTTTATTTACTTACGCGAACTTAATATTTTATTAATGAGGAATACATGTGAATCCAGATTAAAAAATGACTATTCATTTTGAGAACAATGCATTCTACAGAACAATGCAGTATATGAAAGAATTAACATGGTATTTTTGAACTTGTTTTAAACTATAATTTTATTATTTTGTTTTTTTATTACTGAAGTATTTTTATTTTAGTTTTATTATTATTGTATAATGTACTATTTTTTTTACAGTCTTTGTTTTTTATGTAATAAATTCAATTCAATTCTAAAAATGTAATTAATCTAAGCTTTAATATTGGTATTATATGATATTAAATAAAATGTAGAGAACGTTTACATGGTAAGTGATTCAGCTTCAGAGTGCGGTTGTTTTTTATACCGTTACCGGTTAGGAATAAAAAATTTCTTTAACTCCACGGGTAAATCTTCTGTACCAAACCATACATGTAGAAGTATTCAGTATCTTTAAAACTACTCATCTTCTTAGAGCGGGTTCAACGCTCGTTTACCTAATGTTCAAAAATATTTTCAGCGAATGATAAAGGGTAGCGGAGAGAAAGGTACGATATGTATAGACCGAAAAATGAGATAAACAACATAAAGTACTTAAAACTCCCTTCCGAAAGCATTATTCTTCCATTTTATTCGTAATCCATTAGGGAAAGTACCCTTGATGAAAGTTTCTACTTTGAACGATTTAAATATGCGTATATAACGTAAAAATCTGTTTTTCTTTGAGTACAAAAGAGCCTCCATGAATAGATTCAGAAGTGCTATGTTAAAAATTAAAGAAAACGATAGTCCATCTTCATAATTGTGTAACGCGTAAAGATGTAGGTTACAGAACTGTAAAAAACCCTTCAGCCAGACACGGAGAGTTGGGTGTGGAGAAAGGAAAAACCAGAAAAAATTAAGATCATTTCAATGACAACGTAAAAATCGTTGAGCAGAAGTTTGAATAAAAAAGGAAAAGCAGCTGTAGAAAAAAGAAAAAGAGGAAGAAGGAGAAAAAGGAGAAAACCTCCTATTAATTAAATATTAATACTATTAAATATTGCATTGTAAAAGAGACTCTTCAAAACTAAATGTGTTACCTGCCATATCCCAACGGGAAGTTCTTTTTGTGGAAGCAAGTCTGTGATTTATCTTGATATGCTACTACAACTACGGCTCTTTCCTCAACTGCAACATGAACCACAAAACTTTAAGAACCGCGCCTTCTCATTGGCATAACGCTGTACGTGATTAACTGAATGAAATTCTTCCCGACCGCTGGATCGGTCGCCGGGGACCTGATGACAGGGCTTGTTTGCCGTGGTCTCCACGTTCGCCCGCTCTGACCCGGTGAGATTTTTTTCTTTGGGAGTTTATAAAGGATCAAGTGTATGTACCACCGTTACCGGCTGACCTACTCGACTTGAGACACAGGATTGAAGCAACTGTTGCATCAGTTATTCCAGACTTGCTGATTAAAGTGTGAAATGAATTCTGCTATCGGCTGAATTTGTGCAGTGTAATTTGATAGTGCTCAAATTGAACACTCATAGGAAAGAAGTTGCTCTTTCATTTCATTTATAATTTATCAATTTTAGTAAAACTTAATAAATATTACATAACTTTAAAACCCTTATATTTTTAATTTGAATTACACTTTATACTTAGATAAACGATTTTGGCTCGAAAATTTCGAAAACGATTTAACAGATTTTATTAAAATTTACATATACTCTAGTAGTGTATCTGGAGTTATACTTGTGAAAATTTGATGAATATTGGTTGAGTCATTTTTTAGTTACGCTCAATTTAAGGTGGAAGGGTAAGTTAGAAGCGTGGTTCGTTGTGATCCATTTCTTTATCTGCGGTATCTATTGTCAGCAATATTAAATCAAATTAAAAAGTATTAAAATATAAAAATCAAATTAAATTACGAAAAGTCGCTCTTTTTGCGCAGAACTGCTCAAGAGTTTTTTATTTTATTTTAATTTTGTAAATACATCTGGAAAGAGGGTTATTTATATCATGTTACAGTTCTGTAAAATGCGTTTCTTGAAAATTCATACGAATGTTTTTGTATTTCATCGGTTTATTATAGAGCATGACTATTTTTTCTCTCTTTCTTTCACTTCTCTATCTCTTTCTCCTCCAATTTCTTTGGAGATCACATAGATGATAGAAGAATTGTGTTGTATTTTCTCCAGTTATAAAGTCTTTTCGTATGTTTTTAGTTTTATTTCTCCATACTACTAAAGTTTCCGCTAATATTTCTTATTAGCGTAACGTTTCTTATACAATAACACGCGCGCGACAGGGTTTAGTATTAATAAACCTATTTCTACGAGTATTTAACAAAACTATTATAACAAATAGTCGTTTTGACTTAAGAAGTCTAACAATATTTTTAATTTGGATTGTAATTCTGAATATAAATTAAATGAAACATTTATACTTTATGGCAGTATATCTTTAGATTTAAATTTATGTTTGTTGAGAAATAGTTTTACTTCGGTCAATTAAGATACAAAGGATTTTTATGGATTTCTATGAACCTAGTGCGTATGTCAAATTTAATACTTTTAATGATTTCCAGTAATTAACTGATAAGTTTAGAATATTTCAGAAAATAAGAAAAATTAAAACCATAGAGAAGCCCTCTTTTATCAATCTTTAGGTTTTTATCAGTTGAGAAGTTTCTATTTTAAAATAGCATCTTTAGCTTAAACTGTTTTGCTTAAACTAAATTACCAGACGGTGGGCTTTAATTTAAGGTTTCGTGTTAACAATCTTAATTCCTTTCCCTTAGGACGTTTTTCAGTTTTGTAAGCTCCTTAGTTACAATAGCAATGCGGATATCTACTCAATACATCTTCATTAGATAGATTATTAAAAGTTTATATAAAGTATAAACTTTTTACAGTTGGAAGATTATATTATCGATTATAATAAATGAAGATTGATAAATAACTTTGTTAACAGTATACCTATCAACACTTAACAATAATGAAGGAAAGGTGATTTTTTTGGTAGATAAGTTAAATAAAAATATTTTTTTTATTTTCTTAAAATTCTTTTATCTTTCTCCATAAAGTGATGTTTTCTTCAGCGTTTCTACATTTAAGTGAATTACTATTGTATTGTTTTCAAATTTTGGTATAATCTGAGAAAAGAAACTCTAGGATACAAAAAACGCATTTACAGTATGGAGAAATATATGAAGTACCAAAAAAGAAATGTTGATTACAATTTTGTAATTCTACTTTTTAACTTGGTAACCGGAGGAACCAGTATTATCTTAAATCTAACCACTCCTCGATATGTATACCCGGCCTCGATATGTGTACCCGGTTAATTGTTAGGTTCTACAATTAATTACACATTCTCATCTGATGATCCATTGATAAAGTTACAGGCACAATCATTGCATGATCAAGAGATGCATGCAAGTTCAATCAAAAAACTATTATAGATAATCTAAAGATGTGTGCATTATCAAATAAATTTCTCAATTTAATCAATACCGTTAGCTCAAACAACATCAATTTTATCATATCGATTCAATTCATATCAATTTCTCAAAATCAAGAAATCAATCAATCTAATTTGGTGTGATTGTTATTTCAATAAACAAGCGTTTTAATAATAATACAAGATAAAGTAAAATCAAATTTAAACCGATGTCATGGTTCGAAAAGGACCTTCGATTGTTATGAATATTATACGCTGCCACCGAAGCTTTTTTTTAATGATTGAAATTTTTATTTTTATATTTAAATTTTAAATAGCTAAAAATAAATGTAAATGTTGTAAAGTCTAAATAAAATATTTTGGTATTTAAAATCTGTATGATTAACATGATGAAAGTTAAATTGCCATATAGAATAAGTGATAACAAAATTATTATATTTTCCTGGCATGGGTTATTTATTATTATATAGTGGAAAAATAATGATACATAAGTTTAAAGTAAAAAGATTTCCAAAAAGATCGAAAATCGATATTTTTCAACTTTTATCGGTTCCCCTACCTGCAATATTGCCCCAAAAGTGTTATTTTTTGGATCACTTACACTACTGCTGTATTTAGATAAAAATAAATTTATCCATTCAATCGTGTACAACCCTTGGCGATCCCAATTCCTTGGAATTTCCTGGTAGGTTTTACGGCTGGTTTGCCATTGCCTTCCTAATGTGGTTAATTGAAACCACCCAACAAAGATTACCGGTATTCAGTCTAGTATTCAAATCTATATAAAAGTAACTAACTGCCTTTACAAGGACTCGAATCTTACAACTCTCGACTTCGAAAATCAGCTGATTCTGCGATGACGAATTTCACCACTATACTAACCCGGTGGGTTACTACTTTGCTTAGGAATACGTAAAAAATAATTCGGTTAGAAAATATGGAATAAATTAAAAGATAGTTTTTTCCATTTTTGGGGAAAGAGAAGAATTTGGGGGCAAACATTTAAAAAAAAGATAAGTATGCTAAGCTTTTTATAAAGTAGGGTTATATTTGCAAAAGTTTAAGAAAATTTACCCCAAATATACTGCTGTATCTTCCTCACTCTCTGAAGATATTGATCCCAAACGTTTACCATCCTGACCCCCGTAGGGGAAGACATTCGCCTTCGGACTATACCGGTCCTCACATCACCCCCTCCGTTCCTAGCTCTGATAGGCTTTACCGGAAGTCGTCTTTTAGACCCTCTAAACTTGATAACACAGTAATCAGTTTGGCCTCTGTCAGGATGCCACTGATGCAAACGCTCGGTAGATATTTCCGTCAGTGTACCTACACAACCTACTGTCACCTTCGTATGGCCTCTTCCAACCGCGATCACCTACCATAACTTACAACGATCAACTATCAAATTAACCAATTCGCGGAAGTACGATCCCCGCGCCTTCCTCTAACGCCAAAGGTTTCACAATAAGACTCTTATATCTAACTTCATTTTGATTTTGCTCACAGATAATTACTTGACTGAGTCTTTAAACGCCAAAAATACTACCCTTATGCCAAGAAAACAAGTGTTGTTCGCAACAACTACAGTTTTTCCTACAATTCAATTTACTGAAAGTGCTATTGCTTTACTTAAAAATCAAGAAACAAATTAAAATATTTAATAAGCCTATAACGAAAACATATCCATCTCTCTTTGCTCTGGTCCGCTTTCATGAGCGAGATCAATACCTACACCTTTTCACACCTCAGTTCCATCACAGAGTTCTCCACGCGTTCATTCTCATCCTAAGAGCAAATACGAAAGTTTTACTAACAGATTTCCCCATATACATTAGTCTCTGTACCAAATTTCATCAATATCGGTTCATCCAGTTAAAAATTCTTAAGCTTCAAAGACGCTAACACAGTACATACGTACGTACGTCCCTAGGTCGTTGACGTTTTTTCGACGTTTCATGACCTAGGTCATGAAACGTCGAAAAATGCAAAAACCCGTATCCCATTTTTAGATGGATTACCATACTTTCCTTATTGAAGTATAACTCTTGAGCAATGATGCCAGGAAAGTAAAAGACATTGACTTTTACCTTAGTATGAGTGTTACAGATGGGCTTTTAATTTGGTCATTGGACTGGCTTTCAGTTACACAAAGATTTGTTTCAGTTGGATATTGTGTGTTTTTTTTTTGTCTTTGTGCAGAGGGACTGATTTTTCCTGATCGATCTACGGGCAACTTCATCTCGATCATATATTTAGTATGGATTTACCAGAGTTTAAATTACACCCGCTGAACCCAAACTGGGAGAGAAGGGATTGAAGAAAAAAGTGATGATTCCTCTTGATGGAACCGCATCTCATACAAACTAACCTCATGACAGGTCTTGTCAGCTAATTTCAGTCAGCTAATGAAATTCAATTTAAAAATTTGCTAATCGGAGAAGTTTTATCTAGTATCAAAACTGAATATTATTAATACATAATGTTGAATGACCAGCTTGTATTTTAGGTGCAGTTACAAAAGACTTTTCTCAAAAAATTAAACAAACAATCATCCTAGAATAGAAACATGGTTTTCTTAAGAAAGAAAATTTATCTTTTTATCTTGCCCTTCGTAACTGTGTGCTGAAAGAAATTATAAAAAATATTTAGTTGGATCACCAAAGATTTTGCCTTTAATCTTGGAAAGAAAATTTTGTCACGCTTTCTTAAAGTTTTTAAGGTATCTTTTTAGTAACAGAAAATTGTACTGCCAATTCAAAACTAGATTTTTCTGCTTTCACTACATCTGAGAATACAAGTTTTACTTCCTTGTACGAAGTAAAGGAAGTATTGTGATCGCGAAAAATTTCGTTTTTCAGATTTCAACGGAAATATCCATTTTGATTAGTTCCGGCGGGACGTCTGTACGTACGTATGTATGTAACTCAAGAACGATTAGCCATAGTATGTTGAAATTTTGAATTTAGAACTATTGTAACGTCTAGTTGAGCAACTCCGCTTTTTGATTTCAATCGAGTGAACCAAAAGTGTCCAAAAAAAGCCCAAAATCCAAAAAAAATTGGATTTAGGATTTTTTCTTAATTGCAGCCCTCATTGAGAGCTTTTCAACGATATCATAAGTGGTACTTATTTTCATTGGTTCCAGAGTTATAGCCCAATAAAATTTTAATTAATGAAATATTTGGATTTACAAGGGGAAGCCACATCGGTTCATATCCAACTTCATCTCTTTTTTTAACTTTTTTTTTTTTTAATAAAAATATTGATTTATTAATAATTATTAACCTCCAATTGTAAAAAAAAATACGATAAATAATAATTCAATAATAACAATAAAAAAATATATGAAAAAATATCAGAAGTAATTAATGAAAGAAAATTTTATGAAAGTTTCATTTAAAAAAAATGTGTGCATGTAATTTAATAGGCGTGCAAGGAAGTCATGTTGTGTCCACCAGATTTTAACTTTTTTAATTAACAACAGATGTTATTTTATTCACTCATGAAAAAACAAAATTTTGTTAGCATTTAATGTAATATTATCTTGCATATTTTTTATTAAATTTATATTATTTTTAGTAATATTAATCGTAATTTTTAATCAACACCTTTGCCTGAAAAAATAAATTTAATTATTTTACCTTTAACAATTTATGCATTTTATTTTACATCTAGAAAGGTAAAATATATCAACAACATATACTATAATTTTTGCTAAAGATGCATTATAAAACTTAAAAAAAAGTAACCCTTCGGGTTTTTACCAGAGCGCGATGATAGTGTTTTCTAATAAGATTGCTTGTTTTTATTGTTATTTTTTCAAATTTAAATTGAAATAATAGAAATCACTAGCTAATAGTAATTTTTTAATTTATTGTTTCTTTTAAGATCTTTTCTTTTCTTTCTTTATTTGAATTAACATAAATATAATAATATGACCTAGTTAATATTATTGCCCGATGTTAAATAAATACATTTAAAACAACTAAAAAGAATAAAACAAAGAATGAAAGAAATAATCACAAAAGAAATTATTAATAATGAAAATAAATATAAAAATTGATAAAATTAGGTCATGAAAACTGACGACTAATTAATATTTTCAGACTTAGTGTATTAGTATTTTGTTGTTGTTCTATAGTTTCGTAAAGTGAATCATACTATATATTTTTTTGTATTAATTGGGACGAATTTGGTAAATTATTATTATTATTACTATATACTAACGTATTATGTATTTGTAAATTGCTATTCATCTAAAAAAAAACCGCTTAGTCATTGAAAAAGATGAGTTTCTTATTATTTAATTAATGTATGAAGAAATTATGGAAATTATTTGTGTCCTTCTTTTGTTATTATTCTCCTTCTAACTTTAAGCAATCCGTATTTTATATATGTAATTAAAGTAATTTGAGTAGGCTAAATAGGTGAATATTTAAATAAAAACAATCTAAAACTGAAATGATTTTACGTTTGTTTAGTAAAAAAAAATCCGAAAGAAGTTTATACGTACATTTAATAACAATAGAGACAAATTTTTGTTATTATCTGTTAAGCCTTGCATCCAGATTTTGATTAACGGAACGCCAATTTGAATTTTTTTCTATTGGAAATTAAAATCAAAAATATAATTTTTTCGTATATAATATTTATGGATGTAAAATTGTGTAATAATTATAAATTATTCTTCTGTATTAAGAAGGATTAGAAGGGGAGGTTTTGCCAGACAATTAGCCTAGTTACAGATTGAATTTTTTGTTCATCGGGTTGAATTTAGATCTCCGATTACGTCCACAGATAGACCTGTCCACAAGTACTGTAGTCACTATACCTATAAAGTTCTCTTCGTTCTTTCACCGAATCCAGTGAGCGTTTTAGTAAAATTCATTATTATCTCCGAGGAAAAAGGAATCAAAAATTAGTGATAAATATTAGTAAATGAATGAATTATCCTAAAAAAAAAACAAAAAAACTAAAATCTTGAAACCACGTACCAAGGATAGGAGAAAATTACTGTTAGAATTCCATTTCCTATACCTGTGGTTGTGTTGATGTCTAATGGGCACAGTTGCACAGTGGAGGGGATCAACTTTTACTGTGGTAGATGAAAGACAGGAACTAAAGAGACGGTAAGGTCACGGAAGTTCTTTGTAAATCCCTTCAACCTACAAGACCAAGTGTAATCATACTACACGATGTTCCGTTTAATTTTTTAAAGAGTTGTGCGCACAAAAATCAATAGTCGCAAAAAAATAATATTCTCAAATCAATTTGTGCAAAGGTGTTTATTATTATTATATATATATGTATCAATTATACAAGATATTCATATTCGAGTTTCACCGTAACATTACTTATTCGTCGATGAATGTCAGCTGCATTACACCCCTCAGGCTGAAGAAATCGAATTACCGCACGCACTTCACACTTGGCGGGAGATGCTATTGTTGTAGACATGTTTACGTGTTAGCTGCGTGTTCAGAACTAAACGAAGTGACGCGGCGTGATTGAAGTCCATACTAGAGACTTTGCGCAACACATTCGTGCAAAGGTTCATCCGATTTTTGCGCGGGTTTTTATTTCGCGACCGATCGGACCTTGAAAAAAATAACCCTCGTATTTATCCATACTTAAATGAAAACAATTAGGTAACTTGTTTTATTTTAGATTAATATTTAAAAGCAACATATAATTTAGATTAGCAATTCAAAAGAAACGGCCGTAACTGGTCAACAGGAAGGGTGGTAGTATACCACCCTTGACAACGCCAGACCGCATACATTTCTAACGACCCGTCAGAAATTGAGAGGCTTGACTGGGAGGTTTTAATGTATCCACCGTATAGCTCGTATTAGACTATCATTTGTTAGGGAGTCTTTGCAGGACCCATCGGGTTGGTCTAGTGGTGAACGCGTCTTCGCAAATCAGTTGATTTGGAAGTCGAAAGTTCCAGCGTTTAAGTCCTAGTAAAGGCAGTTACGGATTTGAATACTAAATCGTGGATACCGGTGTTCTTTGGTGGTTGGGTTTCAATCAACCACACTTCTCGGAAATGGTCGACCTGAGACTCTACAAGACTATATTTCCTTTACACTCATACATATCATCCTCATTCATCCTCTGAAGTAATAGCTGACGGTAATTCCCGGAGGCTAAACAGGAAAAAGGAAGTGAGTTTCTGCAGAACTCCTTGAATGGTATTAAGTTAGTTTCAAAAGAGGTCTGTACAAAACCACGTGTCAAAATGTTTTGACCTGAAACAATAGAGGTTCTATAACGAAAAGATTATGATATTGATGAAAAAATGGAGGAAGGTCATCGAAAAAAATGGTGCATATGTGGTTTCGTAATGTTTTTTTTCAATAAAAATAGATGTATTCTCAATTTTGGCCTCTAAAGGCTTAATACTTTTTAGACAACCTAATATTACGATAAAATTTCATCATAATTTACCTCCATCACCAAAAAAGTGATAAAAACAATCTTTTAACTTTTTATTGGTTGTACGTTTTTCAGTGGAGTATTTTTAGTTTCTTCCAAGTAGACAAATCAAAAAAATTTTTGGGAGGTGATTTTGCGGTGAGGGAACACAAAAAATAAAAAAAATATCGAAAGTTTAACAACTTTTTTGTCAGTTTTTTTAAATTTAATCTTATGTTTTTTTTGCAAGAGTAAAATAAAATTTATGTGGTTATAAAAATACAATTTTATTTAAGGAATAATTTTTATTCTAAAAATCAGCAAAATTTAATTAAATTTTCTAAAAAAAAAAAAAATGGTTTAAATAGTCTGATTTGATCACAGATAGGTATCGTGTAAGTTTTAGCTACAGGAAACTAAATAGATTTCTTCTACTACTCGTTTTAATTTTATTAATGTTACATTCAATCTGTTAGTCAAATAACTGTTATTTAAGTGGCGCTTAAAATTTTATACTGGACACGGTATTTTGTATGGTTTTGTTAAGGCATAACTTATAAGATTCACATGTGATAGAGAAGTAGATAAGCACTGATTAATGTGACATCTTATGTGAAGAGTGGCCGTGGCCAACACCTTCGAAGATTGCGGCCAACTATCTAGCTTCTAAGGTATTTGGCATCTTATCTCCCTATAAACCGTTCATTTTATAAAACAGTAATGTTAAAAATCACGTCATGAAATGTTAATAAAACACTTTAACATTTTGTACTCATCTATACATGTGTATTTTATTAACTTTTTTTATTTTTAGTTTTTTACTTTAATTATTATTTGTTTTGGGAACAGATAAAAACGTAAAGATAATTTTATGATTTAAGAAACAAATATTTTCCATAAGTACTTGTGATAAAGCAGTTTGTAAAATTGGTAAATTATTTAATAATCAATGTTAATGAAACATTTCATTAATAAAAATTTTTTATTATTTAAGTTTTATTATTTCGTATAGTATTAAAATTGTGTTTTTTGTATATAGTTTTCCCTTTATCTGCCTTGAAATGGAAAATTCTCAATCAATTACTGTTTTGAAATTTGGCAGATACACTGCTCTTTACCAAAATAAGTGCAACTATAAAAATATTTTAAAGATATTTTAATGGGGCAAGAAAATGGGTTTTTACGCCAACATTAACATTTTAATTCTTTTTTTTTTTGTTTGTTTAAATCCTGTCTATTTTTTGTTCCAGAAAGTTCAAATTCCATTTACACTCTACTTCTAAACTCCTAAAACCAATTAAGGAGCTACATATAATATAAAATTTTAATAATTGGAAGTTATTTTCAAAATAAACAAAAAATTGCTGTTTTGCTTAACAAAACAAAATAATCAAAACCCACCGGGTTGGTCTAATGGTAAACTTGTCGTCGTAAACAAGCTGATTTCGAAGTCGAAGTTTTCAGGTTCAAATCCTAATAAAGGTAGTTTTACTTTTATTCGGATTTGAATACTAGATCGTGGATATCGGTGTTCTTTAGTGGTTGGGTTTCAATTAACTACAAGTCTCAGGAATGATCTGCCTGTGTTTGTTCAAGTCTACAAATTTACTGTTACAATTATGCTTCACTGACAAGTTGCTAATGACTTTAATTGTTGATGCGACTATAAACAAAGGTAATAAAAAAAAAAACTAAAAAAAAAACAACCATTCATTTTCTTATAATTAGATTTTACATTCTATTTTTTAATTAAAAAGAAGATTAATGGTGATTCCTAAAAATGGTTTTAGGGTTTGATCTTAATTTATTTATTATTATTTTATAACAGAATAAACGATATTTAAAAAAAATCATGTACTGTTAGTTCTTATTCGAATTAAATTGATTTAAAAGTTGTTTTAATCGTTATATCTTTTTTAAATAAATTACCCTAAATCGTATGCTATTTTAATAACAACAACGTCAACTAATAATTTCTAAACTTCTTTTTGACAGTTTGTCAAAAATAGTTGTATGATTTGACAAAAGTATTTTGTGTGACTCATTCATTATCTTACCAAGTTTTGTCGTCTGTGAATCTTTTTTTTCAGCATTCAACATGTACACGCGCGCGCGCGCGCACACACATTTACATTACATTTTTTTATTTTTAAACACAACTACGTATTTTATTTTATATATATATATATCTACTGAGTAATATTAACTTATGGAAACGGCTTTATATTTCAAAACATAGGAATACTAGGTGGTAGAAACAAGTGCCGGATCTACAGTTACAAAATTACTACTTTATGGTTTGTTTGAAATTTTTGTCTGCCATTTTGGTTCCGCCATATTGAATCAAACTTTTTTTTTTAAATAGGAAGGTGGACATATGATAATGACGCTAAATTAAAATTTTACGTTAATTATTAACGCCATAGATTTTTTAAAAAGATATATAAGCACGGAAAAGTTTAATGAAACATTTCAAGATCACTGGGTAGGTCATAGAAGAGCTGTAAAATGTTCTGCCAGATCTCCAGATCTGTCTCCTGTAGATTTATTATTTTTGGGGTTACTTAAAACATAATTTATACAAAACGAAACCTATAAACATTAACATCTTGAAAAGTTTATAATTGACGAATCTGCATGTGTACCACCAAACACGATACGACAAGTTACTGCCAGTCTATAGAGGGGAAATATTTTGAATGTTTCTTGTAGAATGGTACGCTTTCAAAATGTATTACATTAAGAAATTTAAAATCGAAAACATTTAATTAATTTTTTTATTAAATATTGTGATAATTAAAATAAAAGAGAAATATTAAAAAATCCTTTTCGGCATGCCGGAAGGCGGAGGTAGATTTCACCCGTGCTAAGTAAGGGATAAAAAAACTTTTCACCTTAAAGTTAAGAAAAACTTCAAATTTACTCAATACGACAATGGTTGCATCTGAAAAAAGTTTCACATGTTTAGCATACAAGCCCAATCTTCTTACAAGTCCAGCAACATTTAGTTATCCCTAGCCGTAAGAGTTGGTCATATAAAAAATTGTTTCAGACAAAAGTTTTAGGTAATATTTAGAGTACTAACGATCACTTTAAACCGATTCGATACTGTGCTTGTTAAGGAAAGTATGATTTTTTTTTGTTTTCGAAACCCTACCTTTCCAACCCTCTGGGCCAATGGTTGGTGATATCAAAAAACTTTACTAAGGTAAGTTTTAGGCCCTTATCCAAAGAATAATAGGAACTTTAAACTAATTCGATTATTTTAATTAATAGGAAAGTTATAGCGATATTTTGTTTTTTCGAAAAAGCCCTTTTATTATCACTCCCATTGTCCGATTTTGCCCATTATCGAACTCAACCGAGATTTTGGGTCGTTATATTTTATGTATCAATATGAAAGTGATTGGCGCAAAACTACGGCAATTATCGTGTTCACAAGAAAGTGGAATACGAGTGTGTGTGTGTGTGTAAACATACACACATATATTACATATACAGACTGTTTATAAATAAATCTATATATATATATATATATATATATAATGTTTAAATAAAATTTTGAACTGACGCAGGGTATGGGGTCTGGGGGATGTAAAACGCGAAGATATATCGAAATTTTCCGGAAGTCGAATCATGGTACCCATTACAATAGGTATCTTTCTTATGAAATTACCTAAAACACGATAATAAAAAAAAATTACTCTTTAATATAGGATGATTAAAGAGCGCGCGGGTGACAATTTAGTGTTTAGTATTTGTATATAGTATATTCTTTTCTAATTTTTTAAATTTATTTAAACATAGGTATATAAATACGTATTTATATAGCCTATGACACTCCCGGTAACTTAAGGATTCCAACGCGGGTCATACATTTAAATCAGTTCAGCAGTTGAGCTGATACGGTGGAACATACATACATACATACATACACCCTAAATACATTACTCATCTTTTTGAGCAGTCGTGTACTAACATCTGTCGACGTAGCCATTTAATCTGTAGTAGTGTTGTAAATTATTAATTATTGTATGTTAATATTATTATTATTATTATTATTAGCGTTATTTATTAGTGTGAAAGTTTTTATTATCAGTGTTTGGGTCATTAATTCTAACATTTACTGTTTAAAGTTTGTTACTGAATGCAATTCTTAAGGTAATACAAAATAAAAATGCTGCTACGGGGAATTTTGCATCGTTATATTACTAACCACGATTTTTTCATTTTTGCAAATTTCATTAGTTATAACTCGAAAACAAAAGCATTTATCGAGAAACGGTTTTTGTGTAAAAGTTTACATTAAAATCATGTATCATATGTCCATCTATCTGTTTAAAAAAAATTTGATTCAATATGTGGATCCAAGATGGCGGACAATAATTTCATAAAGTAGTAATTTTATAAGTATGTTGATCTGCACTCATTTCTACTTCCTAGTAAACCCTCAGTTTTGAAATATGAAGCCGTTTTATACTTAAATATCACTCTACAGATATCACAACTGTTCTACCGATTTTTCTTATTTTATCTCGTTCGTAATTTGAGAATTTTTTAAACTCTTACCTCTTGCTTTGCTTACTGAATATTCTTACTTCCAGAAGGAAATTTTTATAAATTTGTTCTTCCTATTAATTTATTTTTTTTGTAAGATGATCATTGTCTTCGTTTTTCTAAAAATTCCCAATTTTTTACCATATTATACTACAAAGCTTCAGAAGTAGCTCTTTCAAAAAATAGTTTAAAGTTCTCTTTCTAAATCAAACATGAGATTCTAATTTATATAAATATTAATATATATATTTTTTCCTGTTTAGCCTCCGAGAATTACCGTTCAGGTATTACTTCAGAGAATGAATGAGGATAATATGTATGAGTAGACTATTAATATTTATTCGTTTTTATCAGTACAGACCACCTGAAATCGATTTCCCGTATTAGAGGTGAATTTTTTAGGAAAAGAATTCGAAAAACAGAAATTATCTTTCTGTATAACGCTCTGTTTTTTAAGATTTTTACTCTAGTACATTGATTCTAACCCTTTTTCGCTCCATGACCCCCAAAAAGTAAAAAAAACATATATAATCATATTCACGAGCCCCCAATTCCAACCAAATGAAAAGTAGTTAAAGCGATTTAGCTGCGTTGATGGCGACGGGTATGAACATGCGTGTATTAATTGTACAAACGTGAGTAATTTACAGGTTCCAACCTGACGTGTACATGCTCCTTGTAATTTGGTCTGATTGCATAATATTCGCTGTGAGAACAGCATGTTTGAACATTTATACGATACGTTTGAACACGTCGTGCTCTTAACAGTATAAAAGAGGCTTAAGGGATTGCCGTACGTCAGTTTAATTTTGAATGCGAAGCTTGCGTCTGGTGCCTTTATTTAAGTTTTTAAATGCGTTGTTTCATTGAAAATAATAATAATCGAGGTTTCGGTTTTTTATTGTGCGGTCAAACGGTGTAACTATTTTTTTTTCAGTTAGATTCTTATGCAGAAGGGTTAAATTTCTGATAAAACGAAGCGAGCCATCTACATCCAGTAAATCGATCGGTAAAAAGACAAAATTGTAAAACGACAGTTATTTAAATTATGGTTTTATCTCAGGTGAATGGAAAGCCACAGTGCGTTGTTTGCTTTCAAGTCCTCTCGGATGAAAGAATGAAGCCATTAAAATTGATTCGACACTTGGAAACTAAATATCGGGATCATAACTAACATACGAATCATAGAAGAATCATTTTTCGAAAGAAAATTACAACGGTAATTATCAACGAACTTCTATTTGTAAATCAAGCCATATCTATAAAAGTACACTTATCGATATCGAAACCCCATACAATCACAGAAAACCTCATATTCCCTGCTGCAATTGATATGGTTAGTGTTTTAATAGGCTTGGAAGAAGAAAAAAAACTTCCTTCATTTTTGAAAAAATTCCGCTCTCTAACAACGCATTATAAAGGCGAATCGATGACGTGACTGCCTATGTTCGTAATCAGATAATTCAGCAGGTGATTTCAAGTGACCTTTTTAGTATTCAATTTGATAATCAACAGATGTGGCAGACATTTCTTAGTTTTCATAAATTTTGGCTTGCCCGTCGAAGTGTATATGAAAATTAGTCACGGACCCATTGAAAATATAAATCCCTTTTGTCACCTATGCCCACCTATTGCCTTTTTACCTTTGTAAAAAGGATTTTTCGTCTATGGTTGCGCTAAAACCGAAATAAAGGAATCGTCTTTTATCATTTGAAAACAATTTGCTTTTGTGTTTCTAACATAGATCCACGTATGGAGAAACTTTTAAATGAACAATAAACGCAACCATCTCTCATTAATTTATTTTCTTTACATGTGTACTTATAAATTTAAGTAAAATATTTATAGTAAATGATTTTTTTCTCATAAAATGATTTCATTATTATTTACGTATAAATTTGAAGGCTAATTTCGCGACCCCCCCTTTTCATATCACCGCAACCCCCAGGTTGAGAATGCCCTAGTAATTTATTTTTAAGAATATAGTTTTTTCATGAAATTCCAATTTTAATACTTCAAAGGTTATAAATACCTTTTTTATTTATAATTAATGATCCTGCCTTAAAATTAAAAATATAATAAAATTATTTTAAATAATTTATATAATAGTTTTCCTCAATTTTTCTATAGATTGTTATTTTGTAGTTTTTCATCGGGAAACATAATGTTTGTAAAGATACAAAGTGATTTAATTTTTAGTGTTTTTGTTAACATCAGTACGAAACAATCTTTCTGACTAATCGCTTTCTACATGAGTAAACTGTATATTTTTGTAGTTTAAAAAACACACGTACCTACACACACAGCGGTACAAGCACGGTGGTAAGAGTAATCTCGTATTTATCAATAAAAGCTCTATTGCGAATGGGTGTCACATTTAATCTCCATAATGCATTTCATACTTCAGATTTAACATTAATATTGTTATCACTAAACTGTGTCATTGAATAATTTTAATATGAGTCAAATAATAATCGTACTGAAGTGCAATCAATATAGGTTTTACCTATTTATTTACAATATAATACGAGATAGGTTATGGTGTAAAGTACCAGAGTTTTTCTTAGATATAATTAACGTATATTGTTATTAAAACATATGGGTTTATATACATGTTTTATCGTGCATATGAGGTTTTACGTTCTTTATTTATACAATATATCTTAATCATTGTTAATTGAATTTTTAAATATTAATAATTGATTAAAAGTTTTTTTTTGTTAATGGTTTATAATTATAGAAACACTTTTCTTTGTTCTTGCATGCCATTCAATATGTAATCAACACTTTTTTTGTTGTAAATCGTTTTGAGTATTCATCGATTGAATGAATATAATTTTTCATATATTTATTTATTCTTTTACATAAAAATACGAAATATCTAATTTCGTACAAAATTTAATAAAAATAAATTGGTTTATTGTTGTGTTTTTGCTTGTGTACGTTTATGTAAGTTTTTGGCTAGTAACATTTACTCTACGACGCCAGGAGGTCTTGTGGTATGTTTGCTTACTTTTTTATTCCCTGCCGTTTCAGAATGTTTCTACTAATTTTTCATGAAATAATGGTTAAAATAAAGAAATAATGAAAATAATTGTTTCTCCTTACCGTAGTAAATTTTGGTAAATAATGATTTGAGTTATTAGAAATCGGCAGATAGTGTACACTGATTGTAACATATAGTATAGAAATTCTTGAAAAGAGGATTTCATATCCGCTTGATATATTATTCGATTTTATAACGTGAATGTATATTAAAAACATAAGTATAAAAAAATTAAGTAATTAAGTAATTTCAGTCGTGAAAATATTAACAGAAATAATAAATTTTGAAGATCTCTTCAAAAATTTAATGTGAAGAGTTTAGTAAATACAAAGATAATTTTTTAGAGAAATACTTCGAAATTTGTTATGAAACGCGCAAAAAATACAAAACCTTTTATATTAAATTAATAAATATGTTTGATTTCTGATTATACGCCGTAAAAAAAATTAATAAAACTGAAATAACAAATTTTTAATAACAACTATAAAAAAAGAAATAATTTTTCAATCTTTAAATTTCGACTGTTAATAGTCGACTTTAGAAACGGGGGGGAGGTGGTGTGGCGACCAGAACGTCACTAGGCGGGTGTCTTCCCCTACGGGGTTGGGATGTTAATAGTTCAGGGCAAGGAACGGGGGGGGGGCGACCGGAACGTCACTAGGCGGGTATCTTCCCCTACGGGATTAAGATGTTAATAGTTGACCCTTCCGTTAAAGCCCAACAGGTCAAGGAATGGGAGGGGGGTGTGGCCGGCCGGAACGTCACTAGGCGGGTGTCTTTCTCTACGGGGTTGGGGTGTTAATAGTTGACAAGAAAATAGTAACTATCCACAGTTTACTATACTTTAGTTTAGTGCTAACTTTAAAAGTTAAAATTCAATGGGAATTAAATAAATACTATTAGAAATTTTAGTGAGATTTTCTTTTTACATATTAGGTTTATTTTATTTTACTTTTGGTTTTAAAATCGATTAGATCCTAAAATGCGCTCCCGTTATAAAATATCCGTTTGCAAGAAACGTGCGTTTTCATAAAAAAAAAAAAAAAAAAAAAATGTTTTCCCAGAAACCATATAAAGAGACTGGAGGAGCATCGGCAAATATCCTCTGTAACGCGGGCACATGTATTATTTTTAATATTAGTTTCCCGACTAATTTCCTTGAATTTCCACGAGAAAATTCTTTGTTGTCAGAATTATATTAGGTTATTTATAATTACACTATAGCAATAAAGAAGCATAAAGTAATAGAAAAAAAAATTAAGAATATCTTCAAACTGTTTTGTATGTAATATTATTTTTTAAGAGGTTTTCCACTGATCGTGTCAGAAGAAGCTTACAACTGTACGAAAACCTTCTTCTACAAACTAATAAAATTATTTTCAAAATCTGTTCGCTTGATTAAGAAGCAGAGACATAAGAATTGAACATGCTTGCTTCGCTTATCATTCATATTTTAAGAGAAAAATTATATATATGTACGCGAGTATGTATGTTCGCGCGCGCGCGAATATAGGTATAATAAATGCTATTACATATTATTAAACTGAAAGTCAAGAGGTATGTTCTCAGTATTTCTTATTTTACTTTTTTACTTCCTTGTACGAAGAAAAGGAAGTATTGTGATCGCAAAAAATTTCGGTTTTCAGATTTCAACGGAAATATCCATTTTGACCATCCCGTAATCTACTTTGACTAATTTCGGCGTGACGTCTGTACATACTTATGTAGTATGCATCTCGCATAACTAAAAAACGATTTGAATGTTGAAATTTTTTATTTACGACTCTTGTAACATCTAGTTGTGCACCTCTCCTTTTGATTGCAATCGAATGAACCAAAAGTGTTCAAAAAGCCCAAAATCCAAAATATGTGGATATTGGACTTTTTCTTAACTGCAGTAAAAAGCCGTCATTGAGAGCTTTTCAACGATATATCATAAGTGGTATTTACTTTCATTGATTCCAGTGTTATAGACAAATAAAATTTTAATTAATGAAATATTTGGATCTTAAAACGGGAAGGTACATCGGTTCAAATCCGACTTCATTTCCTTTTTTTTTATTTTTTAAATATATTGATTTATTAATAATTGTTAACCTCTGTAAAAAGAATTTTACGATAAGTAATATTTCAATAAAATAAAATCAGAATTTATTAGTGAAATAAAATTTTATATTCTTTTAATTTTAAAAAAATGTGTATATGTAATTTAATAGGTGTACAAGGAAGTAATGTGATGTCCACATTAGATTTTTTTAAATTACCAACTAAATAAAAAAATACAACAAAAGAACCAAAAAATAAGTTACATAAAAAAGAAAACCGTAATTAACTTAAGCTCACACGATGTTCAGATTAGAATTTTATTAGTGTAAAGATACAAACATACATATACCGATCAAACTGGACTAGCCGCCCGCACTATCTACACAAATCTAGTAATATTTTATTCCAGCAAACAACCTCTCACAAAAAAAATTGAATCCTATTGGATCCTTTCACGCTTCTCTCTAATTATACTCTTTATGGTTTATGGTCATTATTGGTAACACCGCTTCCTCCCCCCACAATAATCTATTTTTATGTATACGTATCCGCATCTAACAGTTACCATTCAAAAAAATATTAGTAATTATGTAATCTAAAAATTGTAATTTTTGGTTATGGAAACAGCACTCTTAGCTTGCGAATTTTTTGACCGATTTCATTTCACTTTATCTTTTCATTTTTATGTTTTAATAGTAATTTTTTTTTGTCTTCAGTCATTTGACTGGTTTGATGCAGCTCTCCAAGATTCCCTATCTAGTGCTAGTCGTTTCATTTCAGTATACCCTCTACATCCTACATCCCTAACAATTTGTTTTACATATTCCAAACGTGGCCTGCCTACACAGTTTTTTCCTTCTACCTGTCCCAGTATTAAAGCGACTATTCCAGGATGCCTTAGTATGTGGCCTATAATAATGAAAAATTAATAGTAATGTTCAATTTTTATGACATCGTTTTCCTAACTACTTCTAGCTTGCAAAGTACAAAGTAGATTTCCTTTTGAAAATTTATCAGGAAATTACAATTTTCTGTCCACCAAAATAATTTGTATAATCTTAACTGAATTGTTTCCAAATTTATAATAAATTTATAATTTTGTTAATTTATATGTATTTATGTTTTAATTTTAATAATATCTAACATATAAAACTAAATTTGACTGTTTGTTTGGAACAGCATCACGCAAAATCTAACTGACCGATTGATTTCAAATTTTCAGGATACATTCGTGTTATAATAGGGAAGGTTTTAAGCCATAGATCGAGGCCCAAGACCCCTTGGGAGTAAAGTTATAAATTTTTCCTCGTCGAAAGTCTATGTACTTTATTTACTATAATTACTACTCTTCTGTCTTTTGTGATTTAGTTTCTTTGTAATTTCAGTTTTGAAGCCTCGATTGGATTTATGGGAATTTAATTGTGGGATATGGCGTGCAATTCCAGTATTGACATATTTGAACGCTATCATACAAAAACACTGTGAAAAATGCTAGGCATACCCTGATACATAAGCAACAGCCTCGTGTATAATGATCTTAACTTGCGAACTGTTCGGCAAAAAATCTCTCTGGTCAGTCTACGTTACCAAAATCGTTTGGATCGGCAATTGAATTACTTGGCGGTCAATTTATTGGATAACACGATCAGTGATTTTTCGAGATTACTAAGGAACAATATTCTTGGTTTGCCTTATCGTTACAATTTAGTACAGCCAGACTTTATGGTCTGGCTGTACCCAGTTCTCTTCTTTGTTATCGTTAAGTCACCTGCCGCTGGGTCTATGACTACTTAATGTTAGTTCAAATAGATCTATTTACTTATTGTTCAATTATCTTGCTGAACAGATTGTAAAGTTGCTGTGTCGTTATAATAAAAAAAAGTTTCTTTTTCAGGTATTTTTGAAGTCTGTATACTTTAATCGTTATTTATCAGTATTATTCTCGCAACCATGATGTTAAACAGCGGAGTTCCAGGGGACGGAGCTCCTTGGCTAGACGGTAAGGGCAAGCGAGCGAGCCCTGACCGGCTAGTTTTCTAATAAATCTATAATTAGTAATTTTTTGTTCATTTAAAAATTATATATTACACTGATTTTTATATTAATCACCTACTCGGAAATCCTGGATTAAAATGTTACATTCGAACTCAATTTCTTTTACAAATTATATTCAAATTTCATATATAACATTTCCATTTCCAATCCGGGCGATGATAACGTTCAACCGTTTTTCGCCTTTAAAAAAAAAAAAAAAAAAAAAATTTCCATTTCATATTATTATGACACAAGCTGGGATCTTATTTGGGAAATTAATCACAAAAAAATTCAATTTTTAAGTATTAATTTCGGATTGTAAAAAATACAAAAAATTTACGTCGAGTAGTATTTTTTATTTACCGTAATTTAATAAAAATAAAATACTAAACGGAAGGATACTTGTAGCTAAAAAAATTATTTCTAGGTATGTTATTAGTAAAATTATATCAATTGTAACAGGGAGCTGGTGTATCACTAATAAAGCTTTTACTAGAATATTCTACTAGAGTGTTTATGCTCTGTCATTTTAAAACAATTGCACTGATTATTATTAAAAAAATCAAATTTTTCCACTGTCACCTTATTTTCTTCAAATGAGGGAAAGCCGATGATTTATTTTATATTAAATTAAGTAATATACAGCATAAAAGTACGTGAAAGTAGGCTTCCATAAAAAAATTATATAATCATTAGAATAGCTTTAAAAAAAATTGAAAATAATTTAAGTAGTGTAATAATATGAAAATTAATAAAAAGTAATTTATGGTTAAACTAAAACTGAAATTGAAGAAAAGAAATCAACCATTAACACCGCTATTGCAGAACTACTGATCAAAAATCTAAAAGTAATTTTTTTATTTGACTTAGAATTATGATTTATTATTACCTAAAGACATAAAATACATGAAGTAGTAATCATAGAGACATAGCTTCACACGATTTAATCTAAAAAAAACGATTTAATATGTTTGATTCAAAATTTATAATTTAAAAGTCTATATTTATTTTCAATTACCATAATTATTAACCAAAATTGTTTACAATTAATCATTTAAAAAGATAAAAAAATTTTTTTTCTTAAATTTGCATAAATTAACATTATTTCTCTATCATGACCTTTAAAAACTTACTTAACAATCCATTTGAGTTATTAAATGTGTGTGATGGAGGGAGTAAAAGAAAAGAACCAGATTTAATGGGAAATTTTTTTTAGTCTTAAATTAATATAACCTTCATTTAAGTTAAAATATTTGATTTTGTCCTTGACATATATTTATTAAGTGCTTGGTTAACTGTTCTGTATTTATTCGTTAACATTTGGGTCTACACTACTGTGTTTATATTTTATATTTATATTTATTACTACTACTTTCAACCCAAATATTTTAATGTTTATTTTTGGGAAGAATTTAACCAATCTGTTCCGTATTCTATTTGTTTATATAACTGTAAAAGTTGATCACCTTTAATGGTTGATAATCAACTGAATATTTTATATGATTGTTGAGTGGTTATAAGTTTCTTTTAACATCTGTTTTCAGAGTAAAAATATTGTCTACATTATGACCTCATAATGTTGTCATCTTATGTTAAGAAGTAAAAATGTTATTGGCTGTGAATATATCTGTGTAATATCTGTGAATCTTTACATTTAATAATTACTAGCTCGGTTACCCGGTGTTGCTCGGGCTTTCGGCAGAGTACAATAAGGAAGCTTCATTTAAATATTTTAATTTTTTGTTTGTTAGAAGTTGCGAAGGGGGGTGTTTCGATAGGTTTGAAAATTCAAACCTATCGTAACACCCTATCCCAACCTAACGATAGGTTTGAAAGTTTCATTTAAATATTTTCATTTTTTTTGTGTTAGAAGTTCAGAAGGGGGGGGGGGGTGTTTCGATAGGTTTGAAGGGTACGAAGTAAAAAGTTCCAATACAAAATTTCCAATTTTCCGACGCCCTTTTTACAATATATATTTTCCTCATATTGTTATTTAAAAATTATGCCTTCAGTAATCATTGATTTCCATAGTAACGACTTTACTTTCTTGCCATATTTCTTTAAATTTAATCGAAAAATTTAAGATTGATTAGAGGCTACACTGAGAGAATGAAAAGTGGACTAGGAGTAGTTTTTCAAAATGAAATGTATGTAATTTTCTTTTTGTTTGGATCTGTGCAAAATTTTATCACGACCGCAATATAACTGTAGATTTGTATAAAATACAAACGGACACAAAAAACATTCTTCATGTATATATAATATATATAGAAATATATGTACTACTATAACTGATTAAAACTACAGAATAACTATTACTGCCTATCCTACCCTACTAAACGGCATTTGTATGAGTCTCCAATAGCTTAGTACCGAAATATACCGATCACTACCGGAAAATCCCGATTCGTTAGTACACGTCTCGTGGTGGTCAGGTGTATATTTGTTATATTATATATCGATATATATGCGAAATATATATCGAAGTTTTGGGAAAATTTTAGTACGTAATTTTTAACCGGATCCGAATTTTCGGACGAAAATCTCAAATATATCAAAAAGGGTCGGTCCTAGCGCTCTGAAAAATTTGTTTGACCCACCTCGGCGATAACTTTTTTTTTTTTTTTTCCGGGTCCGTATTCAAACAATTTATTCCGCAGAGGATGAGATGAATGTTTTGTATGTGATTTTGTATGTTTTGTGTGTGAAAAATGCGCCATGCCTGACCGGGATTCGAACCCAAGACCTCCGGGTGAAAGGCCGAGACGCTCACAGTGATAACCTATCGGCGATAACCTATCCGCTCACAGTGATACGCGTCTGATGATAATATTTTCAAGTGGCGCCGGTTCGCCGTTTGGAAATTGGGAAGGGGGTGCGATAGGGTGCCACCGTAATATCTCGAAAACCGCTGGTCCGATTTTCACGATTCAAACGGCGTATGTATCAGCAGGTCGAGCTTTAACTTATTAATGCATCGTCATCATAGCATCCTATGATGCCAGGAAAGTAAAAACATTTTAATAGCATAATTATTAGAAAAATATCAGTTCAGTAAATTCAAAGGAATTTACTGCTCCACATTTATCGATTAATAGATGCATTATGTTTATATCTTCACTTTTTACACGAAATATTAATGCAGAACCTTCGGAACTAAATGTAATACTACGTATTACATTTAGATGCAGACAAATAACACCAATTTTTTTATTTAAAAAAATGACGTTTTTTATTTCTTTATAAAAATACGGTCTGTGTTTCGTTATAAAATATCTAAAACATGTATGACATCATATTTATTACAGAGAAGCTTTAATTTATTTGAATTATAACATTATTTTCCTAAGATTTCTTAGGACTTGTATGTAAAACTATCCAAAGTATGTATGTGGGTTGGATTTATATAAAATTATGTTGTGAAGCCCTTATCTTCTGTGAAAAACGTTAATTACAGTTTTTTCTGTAATTCTATAATCAATTTTTCAAATCAACTTAAGAAAGAAAATAGATATATTTTGCTTTTTATCAAGAAAACTGTGTTTTACCGCCACACATTTGTAGGACAGAAATATTTTTTGCAAAATGTCTTATAATCTGACTCATCTCGAATGACTTTCAGCACCAAAGATTTGATCTTACCAGTTATCGAACGAGTGAGCTTCATCAAATGAATAATCAAGTAATTACGAGCTATTTCACGTAACCAACTTATTACGATGTTTTGAAACAAACTCTTATCAATATGAGATTACTTCCACATTTTTTCCTGAAGCCATGACGGAAAGTTCTCAGCCTCACAAAAAAAAAAAAAACACCACATTTTACAGAAATGTTTATTTTTTGTATTTTTTAAAAAAATCTCTTTGCTATTCGATATGTCTAGACCAACTACTTTTCAACCTTTTAATATCCCAAGAGTAATGAGATTTGTTCAACTTTTCAAAATAAGCGAGTGTCTCGGTATTGACGTCATTATTTGAAGTGAATTTTCATCCAGCAAATCATTTCTTCAGATCTGAAAAGATGAAGTAATCGCTGGGAACTAAATCCGGCGAATACGGTGCATATGGAAGCAGTTTGAAGCATAAGTCGTGGAATTTTGCAGCAATAGCCATAGACGTTAGTGCAGGCGCATCATCTTTTTGGCAAGATGTGAAAGTTTAGCCTGAATGGTACCCTTCAATCGGTCCGGTAGCGTAATACTCCTCGATGATGGTCTTACCTTTTTCCAGGTAATCTACGAGCACCGCTCCACCAGGATTAAAACATAAACCATAGTCTTGACTTTTACTGCAGATGGAACCGCTTTTTGCTTTCTTTAGTGCGCTATCATCTTCTATCCGATGATTGGTTTTCGGCGTGTAATTGTAAATCCATATTTCATCTTGTGTTTTTCGTCGACTGTTAAGAAACGCGGCAACATCGAGCGGAAAGTTCTTTAATACCCAAAACATCGTGTAAAATATAGTGAACTTGGTCTAATGAAATTTTTTACAGTGTCAGCAAGCTCATGTATCTTCATTTCACAGTGTTGATTTTTCTGATGATTTCTTCGGTCATAGCGGTTTTTGGGCGTTCCAAGCATTCATCTTGAATAGAAGTATGGCCACTTTTAAATTTAGCAGCCCCCTATTTTACCCTAAAAAACGAAGGGAAAGCCTCATCTAATTCTTTTTTTTGGAGTCCGTTCGGTTAAACCTTTTAAAAAATACTTTATGACAGCTCGGACTTCGAAACACAAAATTAAACGCGGCATCTGTAACTTCGCAGTATGATATTTAAAGAATTATTCTTGCCAAATATTATACTCATTTGGTCATACTTCCGCCATCTGTATATCAAGCTGAGAACTTTCCGAACGGTCCTAGTATTAAATATTATTTATCGGCAGGCGGCCATTAATCTATAAAGTAAATTTTTAAAGTCTGTCCACAGTGGTTTCATATATTGAATTCTAACCTTGTTCGAAGAATCCAAAACTTTCTTTGTTAAAATATATGATATTCAAATTGATTTTATTAATTCTGGAAATTTTCAGAATACTAGTTATTTGCGTAGTTAAATTGTTTCGTTCGTAACAGGAATTATTCTGTGGTTTCCATTTTTATAGAAAATACAGAATTCTCTTCTTATTTTTTAAAGGTGTTATTTGTCAAGGATGCTGTTTAAACAGTTAGAGGAAGGCAGTATAACATTACATTTCTAGGTGGTCTTCCAGAAAGGTTTATAGTTCAATTAACTTTATCATCTTACCACATATTTTCAGGAACTGGTAAGTTTTCCTTAGTGAAGATTGATCCTGTTCTTGGATAGTTGTGTATAAGCTGGTCAGCTAAAATCTTTTATGAATAGTTTAATCAAGATTATACTCGTAATTCTATTATTCATAATAGCGTGGTAATTCATAAAAAAATAGCTTAGGCAAGTAAATTCATAAGTGTGGTATCTAGGTAGGAAAGCTCTTAATTCTCGCCGGGTTGTGAACGGTTAGCTGTCCACTGATTGAAAAAAATTTTGAAGCTGTTCTTTTTGGAATTGTTTTCCCTGTGTTATTTCTCCAATTTCCTTATTATTTACCTTTCTTCTATGAGCTCTCGCTTGTTCATCAAACCAAAAACTGTCCCTGTAGTTCATCGATCCAAACGCTCACTCAACAGGGACCGTAAAACATGGATCCAGAAATTCTTTTTTTTTGTCTGTAGTGTCCGGTAAAATAAATCTAATAGCTCGAATGCCTGACTGTTAAATCGGGATTCGTAATTGTTTACTACTACGTATTTGGCAGGTTATTATTGAAATGAGAGGTTTGGTATTTTAAACTATCTTCGGCCTAGTCAGAGAGGCTAAGAAAATATTGAACTGATCTTATAAAATTAAAATTTTTTCCCTAACCACTGACGTTGGACCTGCGTCGTATACATTGCACAACCTCAGCGGGTGCCTCGTCTCAAACCCTTCGAGACCCCGTGGGATCCGACAAAGTCGTGTCCCACGGGGGTTGCTCACCCGGCAGGTCGGGACTCGGTCTTTTCTTTGCTAGCCCTCAAAACAGGTCCCATTCGTGAGGGAGAGACCCAGCCGGGACTACGGTCTTTTATTTACCCACGAACACGAGGGGTCCCTGGTCAGTCATCAAGAGCGGCCCATCTTAGCAAACCATTCTCTCATGAGCCGGCCTGCCCTCGGAAATCCCTACCTGCAGATCACTCACAGTCCCATTCTCTAACTTCCTATGTTTTGGTATCTAGTATTTTTGTGACCATTGTTGCAGTCTGGTCCCATTCACGTCTACCTTTCATCATAAATGGGACAATCTCTTCTGGTGTTATATTAGGAAGTCCCGTTTTTTGACGAATCTCGTCCAATCTGCTACAAATATAGATTGTATGTTCGGCCGTATCATTTTCATCGCAATATCTACATGTCGGCGTAGCTCGCTTGCCAAACCGGTGCAGGTAGGTCTCAAACTCGCCGTGTCCGGTAAGTAGTTGGGAGAGATGGAGAGATGAAATCCCACCTCAAAAAACTCCTGTGCGCCCATCTGTTGACCCGTGGTATCAATCTCCTGGTCCAGTTTCCGCTGCTTGACGCATCCCAAGCCAACTGCCAAAATGAAATCTGTCCACAATTAAAGTAACTGTTCAAAATATTGACCGTTCAGTAAATATTTAAGTTACAGGGATTGTTTTTTAATATTACATATTAAATTAATTACAAAAATTAATTTTTTATTTATTTTAATAATAATTACATTTGAGGCAACTTTTAACGTGAATTGTTGAATATTTTATAATTTTATATAAGCAAAAATTAAAAAAAAAATTAAAGTATAATAAATTTCTTTATATTATAAATCATTGTAGGTGTCATTTATTATGAAAGGCAGCATCTCAAAATTACATATCGTTAAGTGACATTAGAATCGATTAAGAGTATGAAGTCATCATTTTTAGTAGCTTTATAAGTACGTATTTTTAAATTTTATTTCTTTGTCTTTTCGATTACTCAGAATTAATTATTTTTGTTTTATTAATTAATTTCAAGTATTGTTTGCTAATATAATTATATGGCTAATTATTATCGAAGTAAAATTTCAAGTTTAGCTAATCATAAATTTAAAAAAAAACTATTTGCTTTAAGATTTTTCTTCGTTATGACTTATTTATTAAAAAAAATAGAAAATTTATGTTATTTTTATTATAAAAATATTAATATTTAAATAGCTGTTCCAAAATTAATTATTTTAATACGTTGTTCAGTGTTTTCTAGATCCAATTTACGCAGAATTACTAGAATCAGTTTCAGTTTTCTATTGGTCTGCTAGTTCTGACCTGAAGTAGCACTTTAGAAAGAATACGATCTAAACCGAAGGAGTTTTAATTGTTGAAGTATCTTAAACATTCTGTAATTTTAGTTTAAAGTTTCGATTATAAATATTATAAGGTAAATACTTTTTATTTTTAATTTGTAAGTTGCAGTCTGTTCTACTAGTAAACAATAAGTAACCCTCCCTTTCCAATGGCCCAATGAGTTGAAGGTGATATATATGACATGTAAATAAGGTCTAGTCTTGTACAGACTCAGACCGACAATCTTTGAGACGTGTGGTTAATTGAACCCCAATCACCAGAAAATACCGGTGTCCACTATTTAGTATTCAAATCCTTACAAAAGCAACTAACTTTTACTAGGTTTGAACCTCAGAACCATCGAAAATCCAAAAAACCATCGCTGATTCAAAAATCAGCTGTTAAACAAGTGATTTGCGATGACGAGTTAACTACTAGATCAGCTGTATGGGCTATAACCTAAATATTTTTGTAATTTTGGAAGTTAATATTTCGGAAGTTGTACGCCTCATCCAGAGTACTAATATTTACCTTTTATTCAGTTATCGATATAGTAAAAAATCTGAAGTAAACGCCAAATGACTTCCTTGTACGCCTATTAAATTACATATACAGATTTTTTTTTTAAAATCGAAAGTACATAAAATTTTATTTCATTAAAAACTTGATATTTTTTCTTTTTTTTTATTGTTATTTTTGAATTATTATTTATTTTAAAAAAATTACAATTAGAGGTTAATAATTATTAATAAATCAATATATTTAAATAAATAAAAAAGGTTAAAAAAAGGAAATGAAGCCGGATTCCAACCGATGTGCCTTTCCCTTGTAAGATCCAAATATTTCATTAATTAAAGTTTTATTCGGCGATAACTCTGGGACCAATGAAAATAAGTACCACTTATGATATATCGTTGAAAATCTCTCAATGAGGGCTTATACTGCAATTTAGAAAATGTTCAAAATCTAAATTTTTTTGATGTTGAGCTTTTTTGGATGCTTTTGAACCAGTCGATTGCAATGAAAAGGGGAGGTGCACAACTAGATGTTACTATAGTCCTAATGCCAAAATTTCAACATTCTACGGCTAATCCTTTTTGAGTTATACGAGATACATACATACGTACAGACGTCAAGCTAAACTAGTCAAAATAGATTCTGGGATGATCAAATGGATATTTCCGTTGAAATCTGAAAACCGAAATTTTTCGCGATCGCAATACTTTACTTCGTACAAGGAAGTAAAATCCATATTTCTTATTCATTTGGGAGAATACGAGTATTTATTCTTTTATAAAAGAGAGCATATCTTCATGCATAGTAGCAATAAGCTAATTTAAGTATTTGTTCTGCATTTATTTGTTAATTGTTATAAACGCATTTCAGGCCTATTTATATTTTTAATTAAAATATAACTAATAAAAAAAAAAAAAAAAAAAATAGAATCGACGAAAATTTCGCTGGAGAAAATATTTAAAATTTAAAGGATTTTATGTTCTTAAAGTTTTAACTTTATTTTCTGGATCGTCCCTGGTTATTATAGGACGATATTTAATAATCGATTTCTGATCGGACCCCTATTCTTCTAACTCTCCTTCATTTTCAAGCTGGCTTGATAATCTCTCTTCTGATTATTTCTTATTACTACATTCTTGCGCTTTCCTTTCTGGATCTCTTGTAACCTTCTTTCTGAATATATTTCTGTTCTGTATATGTTGTTTGCAATTCTGAAATCTCCTTTGGTTTGTTTGAACCATCTGACGTTACTTTTGCTTCCATTATGTTTGAAAACATTCTCCAGATTATTCTGTTAGGTCTCATTCTTAATAAACGTGAATAAAAGGTTTTCTTATGGCGTCTTCATTTATTTAATTGTTCTCTTTTAAATACATTTATATATTCTTTATTATACTGTCTACTGAAGATGATTGTTTTGCAATCGAAACGATCATCTATTTTTAGGTTTTAAGTAAATAGTTCTGTTAAAAAGTTTTTAGCGTAATCTTGTTTTCTAATTTTATTTATTGATGTTTTTTAACAAGGGTTTCCTTCAAAGAAATTTAATTCTTGAAGTCATAATCAGATCTTCACAAAAATTTAAGTGTCTTTTTTTATAATCCGCCAATATTTAACTGAAGATTGAGAAAAATCTTTATTAATCTTTTCAAGCTTTATTGTAGTTTTTGAGTTAATAATTAAATTACCATTTAATATTTAAAATACCATTTATGAATTAGTTAAATCTAGTTTTATTTTACGTATAACATACTGTGGTAATACGCTGAAATATTATTTTGAAATTTTTTCTAGAGGATATTTATAAAAGTGGTCACCTACTCTTTTCTAGTTATACATGTATTTTATTTTAATACCTTTTTCTATAGATTACGTCATTCACATTTCAACATTTTACATACAAAAAATTCTTAGTTAATGAGTCATTCACAGTGAAATTAAATGACAATAATATTGGGTAATCGTAATAAAACTGTTTTATAACAATAAATATATTCAGCACACCGTAAAATAAAACAAATTAAAAAATTCTGCTTTTTCTGACCGATTATTGTACTCAAAAGTGACTGTCCTGTAATAGAAGAGGTCTGAATTTAATTTTGCATTAACGGAAAAAAGTTAGAATGTTTAGGAATTTTATGCAGGAAATTCAACGGTTCAAGGAAAGATAGTGAAAGGTATTGAAAATTCGAATAAACGAAATTCCTTTATAATTTTATATTTCATGCAGGAAAGCTGATTTATTAGTTTTAAGATAACAAACGCTTATAAAAGAATTGAAGTACAAATTTTTAAATGTTAAATCTCGTAAAACTTGCTATAGGAATCATGTTATGATGAGGGGTCGGATTGGTCGTCGTGAAAGTGAAACTTAAGAGAAAGTTGCATATACTGCAAGGAAGAGGTGAAAAATGTATTTAGTAGTATGTTATTGCTGATGATTGTGGCGGTGAACGGGTGGGGCCATCGCGGAGAGGGAATAAGAGAGGGAATATGGGTACTGTGGAGAGGACGCCTACACTTTCTCTGCTACGGATCACCGCTTCCACCACATGATACAAGTTCATTGTACGAATCATGCTAGACAAGACACGCGAACAGGCTACATATATATCAATGATGTTCTCGCAAAATAATAAAGAAATATTATACCCATTATAAAAACTTTTTAACTGTATAATTAAATAAATTCTTTAAAAAAAATCTTTGAACAGTAACTCCTTAATTTGTTTACATAAAGCATTTACTATTTTTATTTTCGAAGAAAAACATTATAAAAGACATTAAATAGTTTTACTAAGAAAATATTCTAATTAGGTCAAGAAGCAGTGTTTGGTTAAACTTTTTTATTTCGAATAGAAATACTCATTAAAAAAAAAAGATTGTGAAAAGTGTTAAAGTTATTCTCCGCTAGACTTCTGTTGGATTTTTTTCACCCGGTACTATTCTGTATTTCAGTATCAGGAATGAAAGTATTCGAACTTTGTACTGTTAAATACTGGGTAAATTTGATTTAAAAATGTTTTATTAAATATATCTTTTGTTTGTATTCCAGTTTTAGGTTATTTTATTTATGTTACTTTATTAAACATATAACTAGCAGATACAAACCGAATTTCATTTGAATTAAACGTAATTTGGTAGTGACTTTAAAGGATGTTGCAAAAGCCTTTATTTCTATATTCATGGAGGATCTCAAGGAGAAACGATATTCATCCCTCCTCTGTTTAAATTTCGTTGTTTTAATGTATTTGAGATTTTCATTATTTTTTTTTTTTTAGCCAGAATATTTTCAAATCCCAACTTTTTATAGTAGATCCTTTTTTATACGTTACGTTGGGCGTTATGTTACGTTTTTATACGTTGGTGGGCGGTGGCTCTGCCAGCCACCGCCCACCCATACAGACGGTAGTGTCGGGGTCCCACCGACTAAAGCCCCTCCTTCTTAATACAGCATGTACCGATATCCGCCTTTCGCCATTACTCAGGGGCATGTTGCACTCTCCAAGGAACTTCAGACTAATTCAGGGAGTCCTAAACATCTCAAAAGTAGTTGACTATCCCTGAGGGCATCCAATCACCTTTTATTGTAGTCCTAAACACCTCAAAAGTAGTTGAATTTCCCTGAGGGCATCCAATCACTTTTTATTGTAACTGTGGTAATGAAGTACGCTCATTAAAAAAATGGTATATATCTTAGTAAACATAATAAATTCTAATTCCAAAAATTAGTTTATTTGAATTTATTTAAAAAAATTAAAATACAAATTATCAACTGGTTTCAGTTGTGTTAACTTAGTTACTATTTTTTTTTTATTGTTTACAAGCTAACTATAGTATTATACTTCTGTAAAATTCTTATTAAATTAGTATGCTAGTTAATTTTTTTCTGGACCAGTTAAAATAATCTAAATATGTTAACACATTGTATGGTATGGGGATCGGAAATTGATAAGGCATATATATATATATATGTGTGTGTGTGTGTGTGTGTATTATTGAAATACTGTATAAATAAATATAAATAAAAAATCCATGTAGATCAAAGTTTTGATCTTTAATAAATGTCGTCCGTATAATTTGTATTGGGCTGATTCAAACGTAATGATTAAGAAAAAGACATAATTTATGTACTATTTTGCGGGTATTATCTGGAACTAAGTAAAAGGAAATTAGAACACTCAGTGATGTAATCCTATCATCTGGTCTTCATTTAATGAAATCAGTTTAACAGCCATCAATACCTGCTAACATGTTTAACGTAAGGAACGTATGGTTTATTTTACTAAAGTTTTATATGACCTAAAACTCTATTAAAAAAAACAAAATTTTAAAGAAAAAAGTTTAAAACAGGCTCATTAGGTGCTGTTTTCGATCTTGTCAACAATATTATTCTGAGTTTTATTAGATTTTTAAAAGTTTTTGTTGTTTGAGTGCTTACGATATTTACTTAATAAAACATAAGAAATATCATCAACAAATCAGTATTTGAGATAGTAAATACACATTCCTTAAAATGTAATTTAGAAAAGGCTTTTCTTTTTTTCATAAACTATAATATTTCGTTACAAATCACGGTAAAAATGTAGACAAACCATTCCCTATCCAAAGCTGGGGATTTGCTTAAAATGTTAAAAAAAATTATATTTTTGATAGATTAAAATTTAAAAAACCTGTTTAAAAATAATGTTGAATGTCTTTTCACCACTAATTCTGATTGACTTAAAATTTTGGAATTTTAAATGACTGAAGTACTTTCATCGTATTAGAGTTCAATCTTGTACGCTCTATAAACAAAAATGCAAAAAGGCAAACATTTTTCCTTCTTTTTTAAATTTTCTCATATTTTAAACCACTAATGTCCTTTTTTGAACCATTTTCAAAGAATTTATTTTGAGTCAATTCGGAAGTATTAATCAAAATACAGGTTAACACACGTATGTTTGTAAATACCTCTTTGGAAATTTCTATGATTTTTTTAATACTATTTTGAATTCAGGGGGTTCTGAAATGTCGACATACGCAAAAAATCCGATATCGAAATTTTTGACCTATCTATATACTTTCCCTTTATACATATGTGAAAAAAGTAGCAATAGAGCTCTTACCGTGAAATTAAATGTACTCTTTTAAGGGATTTTCCGAGAATCAAAATTTTTTAGCCAATCAATACACATCATAGTATTTAATTCTGGCTAAAATGGTGGTATAATAATAAATGTATAGAAATTAGAATAAAATGCATTAGATGAAATCACATTAGATGAATTTCTATAAAAAAAATAATAAAAAAATTGGTGATGTTTATTTTAAGTTGTAGATAACTAACTGCCCAAAAAAATTTTTTTATAATTTATGGAGTTTTGTAAGTCTTCTATGGTTTAATTTATATTGCTAAAGGTTCTGATTTTAAGCACGGACATAATTTAATTCTAAGTCGAAGTTTACAATTTAGCCTAATTATAATATTCCTACATGTTATTAAAATGGGAACCGTATTTTTAATTTAAATAAACTTGTTTAAAAAGTTTTAACAATGTAACTATTTAATGACAAATCTCATTTTGTAAGCGATTAATTCTTTAAGTATTTGGAACCATTTCAAAGATATTTTCCTCGATGGCAAAAGAAATTTAAGTGTTTTTCTAAATGATGCATAGAATTCAGTCTGATTCTGGGGAACATATTGTTACACATTTATTGTGTACGTTTTTAAGAATAGAGATGTAGAGAATTCTTATTTTTTTATTTGCAGCAATTAATTGATGCACACTGTTTTCCTATACCTTTCTCTTTTTTTTCTTTTCTGTATTCTTTCTCTTCCTATTTATCTTTATCATTAGAAAAAAAAAATGCGCTGTTGTTGCATTTATTTAAGCATGCAGTCTGAATGCAAGTTTAATCAGATGTGAACAAACGTAAAGGAAGGGTCTGTGATTAATGGGGTTTGCACGATTTCCTTTCTAAGATATCACGACTTCCTTTAAAAAAAATTTGCTACATCACTTTTACTTTCTTGTGTATTAAATCGTCCATTTGGACAATTGTGTTGTATTTTCCCAGCAGTTCTTAATGAGGGAGAAAATCGTTCATTTTTCCAGTGTAATTTCACTCTCGTTTCTTATTACGTACATTGTACAATAAATAATATATATTTATAAACAATTTTTACGTTGTTTTTTTTTAAATTTTATTTTTATTTTTAAATTGCGCAAAAGCAATATTTTTTAAAAGATTGCTTTTGCGAGAAACTAAGAATTTCATCTCAGAATGTGCTCTAGTGTATGTAATTAAAACGCATGAGACATTAATAAAAAATTCTTTTCTTGAGAGTAATGATGATCACTGTAAAGGACATTAAACTATTATGAACACAATGTAGTTTTTAAAATCATTAAATTTAGTTATGCTTAGTTCAGTGAAAAAATCAAACGAAAATCAATTTCTCCCTTATTTTCCTTGGAAACCTGATGAGAACTTGTTCTCATGCCAAACTGATCTCTACAACAATTTTGTTATGACACCTAACATATATCTTTTACGTTTCATAAAAAGCGAATTATACTTCATTATATTAAATTGTTTTTTACTGTTGATGATATGTTTTAAGTAAAACTTGTTAGGTGAAGTTTTATTTATCCATAATTTTTTATATAGTTTTGTTATTTTGACCTAAAATATTTAAAAAAAAAAAAAAAAAAAAAATAGTTTGACGAAGGATGTTTTATGACATTCACTCGTCAGCATTCTTCTCATACCTAAAAAAGCTGACGTCATGCGACTAAAGCCGCGTTCAAGGAAAGTCCTACAACTATGGGTTGTTTCTGATGCACGCCTTACACACACATAGATACACAAATTAATTTAAAATATTTAAAATTTATTTAAATATAATTTTTTTCGTTTATTTAATTTAATTATTGTAACTAAAGCGCATGCGCATACCGTATTTAATTCGCGCGGGTGTGGCGGTAATAGTGGCAACTGTCGAAACTAACTAAATTCATGTAATTTTACAACTTACAAACAACAAATTTTGCTTGTCCACAGACTGGTCTAGCCACGAGGCTTAACGAACCAGGTACCGACTCAACCGGGCTATCGAGTTTCGCAACCCAGCCAGACTAACTTACTTTTTTACACTAAATATTATTCATTTACTTAATTCTACCGGTCACCTGTGATGTCACAACATAACAGACGACTACAACAGCATTTTTAGGTGTAGTGGTGCGATTTTGTAAAATTTTTTTTACAAATTGTTATTTTTTAATTGCTAACAAATGTGTCTAGAAAAATATAACCTTAATTAGACGAAATCTCGAGATACTGGGGGTCACCTTGCTCTACAGCCTCACTCCTTGGCCTTTTACATTGAAAATAGAATAGCATCAATTCCTCATATATAGAAGTATTCTGACCAAGTTTGATCAAAATCTATCCAGTCATTCTAGAGATGTAAGATGATTTAGAGGCTAGCTCCGAACACACACACACACGCGCCCGCGCGCGTACATAAGAACATTAACATCTGAAAAATTTCCATCCTGTTTTTTGGGTTTCTTAGGTGTTAAAACGTCAAGATCCGATGAAAACTGCACATGTCCAGTTTGAACCGATTACAAGACACTTTCCCTTCTAGAGCTATAGTTCTGCTATAGAGAAAGTAAAAATATGAGATTGAAGTTTAATTTCCTAAATACTGATACAATTTACAGGGAAAATATTTTACAAAATTTTGAATTGCAGAAAAAATTTCTACACATAAAATTGGAAATTATTGTCGTATACATTTTGAAAATTTTATCTACTTTTTCATTCATTGACCTCTTTATTTCTAGTATTATTATAATTTAATTAATTTTATATAGTGTGAACGGATTTAAAAAGATTAATAATGTTTGTACTTAAAATCACGTGCATGTGTTTGTTTTTAATAAAGTTTCTTTTTTAATTTTCCTATAGATTATTTCACACTTTTTAATACTAGTTTTTAGCTTAGGTAGGAATGATTTCTATGTCCGAATAGTAGATTAACATTATGTATTGTTTGATAGAAATTTTTAATGGATTCTTATAAATATTAAGCAGAATATGTAATATTCAAGAAGATAAAAGTAATACTGTTATGATGGGAGAAATTTTCAAATTGTTTACACTTTCATAAGAATTCGTTGACCCTTGACCTGGGACAGCGGAAGTACATCAAAGAATTGACGTCTAACGTAATGTTATTTCTATTATTTTTTTTTTTTTGTAATAAAAATAATAACTTTACTGACCAGTTCTCTGGTCTGCGGTAATAGAAATATTTGATGGTTTTTATTACGTCTTAATTAGTACATAATATATATATATATATATATATATATATATATAAATGCAAGTTTTGCTATTTTGTTTGCAGCAGAATCACTCGAGTACCGGGAAAGGTTTTAAGCCTTAGATTGAGGCTCTAGCCCCCTTGAAGGTGAAGTCAATTAAAAATATTCATTAAAGAAATAAAAATTAATGCTTTTATTCATTATGTTTCCGTCATCATGGTATCAGAAATACAATGATGTAAAATGATTAATGTTTTCCTAATGGATATTTAGTGTTTAATATTCTCACAATCAAGGGGATAACAAACCGCGTTGGAGGTCCAGGGGGAGGAACCTCTTGACTAGACCGTTGGGCGAGCGAAGAAAATCCTGACCGGCTAGTGTGTGTGTGTGTGTGTGTGTATGTATATATATATATATATATATATATATATATATATATATATATATAGTTTTTTCATTTCATTTAAATTCTTTCGAAAAATTAAACTAAACTAAGAAATTATTGAATTTTCCATTTATTAAATAAATACCTTATCGATTGAATAATAATAATTCTAATTTACTTGTAGCAATACTTATTGAATATTATTTATAGCCGACTCTTTAGAGCTGTTGTTTATAAATATCTTCAGTATAGTTTTATAACATTGCTCACATTATCTTCGTTGTCACTGAACTGAAGAAGTTATTTTTAAAAAAACGTACAAAAGATTTTTTGATAAACTATGGTCAATAAGGGATGATGATAAATAATTAAAACATAATTTTTTTCTCAGTTTTAAACATAGTAAATGATTTTTATAATTTTTTAAAAGTAGTTGTTCTGATGATCCCTCTTAAAATTTCTCTACATAAGTTAAGTAGAAGATTTAATTTTCTGCATACTTCATTACTTACAGAAGATTTTTAGCATAATTATGTATATTAATGTCATAAAAAATATTCCTGATCTAATATTCAAAGATACTAGTTGGAAAACTTAACATTAAAAATAATTTTCTTGCATTCCAAAGATCCTTACGATCGGTGGTAATCTCTTTCTTTACATTCCATGCATCTCGGTATTTCTCTGGGGTTTCGAATTAGAATCATGATCAGGCATTGCATCTTTTCATACGCTTCCAGTTTCCACCGGGCTAATGACCCATAGTTTTTGATGGCCACTCTTTCATAACAAACAACTTACATTCATTTTTTTTTACAGTGATGTATATTTTTATCATTTTCCTATTTCTTGTGACATTTTATATAAAATAAAAAAAAACTAATAATATTGTAACAAATTTAAAGAACTAGAAAATATGAAAATAGTACAATTCTTTAAATTTCCAGTTTATGAAGTTAGCTTAAATTAATGATTTATCTAATGTGAGTAGTTTATTGATTTTAATTTGATTCAAATACTTTTGAATAAGTAATATTGATACCGTGATTCATAAACCACTCACAAGTTTAAAAGCATAACAAAATTTATTTAGATAACTTACAGATTCGGTTGATCTCTTATTTCATAGTAAAACACTTCAAGTTTCGACTAACGTAATTTATTATTTGGTCACCACCAGCACTGTCACCAGTGTTGTTAAAATGGATATATTTACTGGTATGAAACGTGCTCGCTGTATGGTTTCACGATTTGCAGTTAGGAACTGCAGTTCAACTTAATTTTCGTAGAGATTACGGTAGGAATACTCCTAGTAGGTATATAATTTATTCTTAGCACCAAACCTGTGTTGAGACAGGTTGTTCTGTTAACAAAACAGGACTTACACGTGTCCCTGAGGCTGCTGTGAACAACTCAAGGAAAGCTTTGCACTAGTCTGACGAAATCAACTAGACATGTGTCATATGAGACTGGCATTCCACAAACGACAGTTTGGCGCGTCTTACGTAAACGATTGCACTTATTAAGTCACAAATTAACCTTGGTTCAATCATTATAGATGACGAAAAAGTTGTTCAGTTGCAGTTTTGTGTAGAAGTGATGGATAGAATTACAGACAACCATTTATTTTTTACAATGGAATTTTTAGCGATTAGTCAACGTTTCACATCAGTGCCAAGGTAAACACTCATAACTGCCGAATACGGGGTAGCGAAAACCCTCACGAAACTTTGTAAAACATTTGTGATAGCCTTAAGGTTAATGTTTTTGTGTCCTAAGCGAAGAAAGGCTGTACCCGTTCTTCTTCCAAGAGGCAACCGTAAATGGTATCGTTTATCTAGACACGCTTAATAATTGTTTAATCCTCAGACGATGACGATCAAGATGAACGCCAGACAAAGTACCACCTCATTACCGCCTAGAAGTCCGAGATTTTCTTGATACTCGATTCCCAGATTGGTGGATCGGTCGTGAAGGTCCAATTGCATGGCCACCTCACTCCCCAGATTTGACCCTGCTAGATTTTTTTCATTAAAGATCGGTTTTATGTCCCACCTTTGCCTACTGATCTTATTGAACTAAGACTTCGAATTAACGCCGCAGCTGCAGAGGTAGCACCCGATTTACTGGCTAAACTCTGCAATAAAATCGACTTCAGGTGGAAGGCATGTCGCATTACAAATGGGAGCCTCATCGAACCAAAATGAATGTTGAGTGACAAACTTGAGATGTTTTTCTATGAACGGAGACCTCAACTAAATTTGTAAGTTTGAATCATCCGTATAAATTCATGAAAGTTCGATTTAATAACGGTAAGAAATTAATGCAGGTAATGTATATTTCTGCAGTTCTCCCTCGCTTTATAGAATTTATTTTTTTCAGGATAAAGATTGTTTATTGATTTTATGATACAACAGCTTTAAGTAATCTTTTTTTTTTCTTATCGGGGTAATTTTAATTATTTCATGATTCTTGTTGACACATGACGGAAGTTAATAATAAAACTATTTTTTATTCTGTCAATAAGAGCGTGTGAAAAAAAATACCAAGCCTGACCGGGATTTGAAAATCGCAACTTTCTGGATGAAAGCTGCAAACGCTACCATGTCTCTTTCGTTACGGAGATCAGCAGAGAAACGTATAAACGGATATTAACGATTCTCAAATTATTTAAAAATTGTTCTTCGATAGGGCATTTCGTACCTTATTACACAGCTTCTTCTTCAGTTAAGGTACCGATGGCATTGCTTGTAATTGCCAAACGCCTTATAAAGGATAGAATTAGCTTTTGTATGAAAAAATTTGAATAATAAATATGTGATTTTTCTATTATGTGGTTGTTCATTTTTATTTTTTATTTTATTTATCAAATTATAAATTTCATATTGTTCAAATTTGTAGTTACTTTAGTTTTTACATGCAGGGTTTTAAACATATGAGTGTTTTTATGAATGTTATTTTTATGTTCCTATTTAATGAAGTGAAATAATTTTATAAAAGTTTATCTTATTGTAATTTGCCGTGGCAGGATGTGGTTTATTATATCTGGATGAATGTACGTCGAAATTCTAACTTACTTGTACCTGTTTTATAGTTCTTACCCGATGGCTTATACCACTGAAATAGTAAATTAAACCGCAATCATATTCATAATCTCGTTTAAAAGAATTCATTATTATTATTATTATTGTCATTTCTTATTATTTTATTTTTCCTTCATAGCTGAATGAATATTCCACCTGTGAAAGATAAGTCAACTCTTACATCTGTCTTTTACCATTACTAAAAATTCCATAAAATTTTTTTAGGACTACCTAAATCTCTTTTTCTTTAAGTTTTGTTCTAAAATATTAATGACAGATTATATTTTAGTTGTACCTTGAAATTATACATTGAAATATACTATTTAACATTTCCTGTTTTCTTTTATTTTTTTATGAAGGATAGTTATTTCCGTGATCATCATCACGAATGCTGTTTTCTCTGTGTATATTCGACTTTAATTGAAAAAAAAGCATATTAGATTTATGAATTACACTAAAATATCTTCTGGCCGTAACATAAGTAATAGTAATTATTATTATTATTTAATAATAAATGGACACTATAAATAAGAGAAATTTATGAAAAAAGTATTACAGTAAAAAAAAAATTAAGTAAAAGTGAAATTTATAAATTTTGAATTAATTGCTTTGAAAGTAAATTGCACTTAATTATTATTGAGTCATTTGAAATATAATTTAATTTGCAATTTGATATAATTATTTATTACTTTATGATACTAAAATAGGTAATTTATTAATATTATATTATAATATATATATATATATATATATATATATATATATATATATATATATATATATAATATTTTATATATTTATATTTTACACTTCTATTATTCAGTTTTATTATCATGGAAATTTCCTTTGTTTCTGCTTTCACTATAATGAATTAAATTACTGCTGAGCTTTATTTTTCCTTTTTAGATAGGTTACTCAAGTAATTTCGCACGCTTATAGTCTTTTTCTTAAAGCAAGGAAGAACAATTAACTTAATTATCTATAATTTCAATTCATAAATACACACACACACACACACACACCACATATTATATATATATATATATATATATATATAGTGTGTGTGTGCGCACGCGCGCTCAATTTAGATAACGTTTGTGTTTTGGCCTATGTAAAAATTATTTTTATTTTCCGCCTTGTGCTCATTTGTACCAATGTCTCTAACGGGGACACCTCGGAAGAAACAGCCCTGCCGGGACTCGTTCTTTTTCAGCGCAGGGGTTTTGGAGTCTCCGTGCCTTATCACTACCGCTCCGACTCGTAGGGCAGCCGACAACTACTCAGCCTTATTGGCATCCTTGAACCGCATGCACAGTTCATTGGATGCGTCCCGTCGGAGGGACAACATCTCACCTATTTCCTTCTGCGTCACTGTCCCCTTAACCGCCCTTAGAATATTATAGTTTTTTTCTTAACGCAAGGAAGAACAATTAACTTAATTATTATCTATAATTTTAGTTCATAGATACATATATATAGTGTGTGTGTTTGTGCGACAGGAAAGTCGCCCGCACCCTTATAACCCCGTTATCACTAACAGCCCGAGCGGACCTTTAGACTCCCAGAGTCTCCCCATCGGCGTACGTGGCAGTCGCACGGAGAATATAAACTCGCACCAGGTCTACCCCGCTCCGCGATGTACATGAGCCAGCACGTTCCTGATTTGCCACCGGGCAACAGATAGACAGGCAAAGTCAACTCTCCGCAGTCAGCCTCTTTACCGCAGCTAACACCACAGTCAACATAGCCTCCACGCCTTCCGCCGACTCACCTCCGCTCCCTTAAAGAGTAATCCTTCCTGCCCAGAACGACAGATTCAGCCTTGACAACTTTACTCGGCCTCATCTCCCTGCTGTTAGCCGCGCCTCGGCCACCAGTCAAATCGTGGAAGTGAACCACCTTCCCCATACCAGCAGGATAATCGGGAAGCTGAGTAACCGTTCTGACGGCCTCTGCCGGCCACCTCCTGACCGTCAGCCCCACAAGTTCTTGATTCGTTGAAGCCATTCTAATTAAGGCCAATATCCTCCCCTCCCGGAACCCCTCCTTGACTGGGGAAGACAACGACTGCGTAAACCTCTCCACCATCCTGCCATTCGGAATCCCCTTCCCCAGATACTGTGGAAGGTAATGTGTGCGTAGACCTCTTCGCCATTTCTGGCAGCAGAGTCTTGCTCTAGTAATCTTTGAGGGCCTCAACCCGTCGTGCATCAGCAATCAACTCTCCTCAGAGTGTGCGTCGGCACACTCTTTGATATAATCCCGAGACGCTCTCAGAGAGACTAGATCACGTAAGTCTTTAATGATAACAAACCTTAAACAAAATCCTACCTTAAATAACAAACCTTATAACAGACCTTAAATAACAAATCTACCAGTGCATCATGAAGCTCTTCCTTACGAGTGAGCATTTCACTCTCTTCCACGCTGCCGTACTCTTCCACCACCTGGTCTTCCTTTTCAGCCGATTGTGTGCCTTCCGCGGACGATATTGAGCCGCTGTCTGCCTCTCACAACTTATTTAAATCTTCCTCTTCAGCAGGAGAAACACTCAATCTCCGCTTTGACGGAGGTTCCTCCAGCGGTTGTCCCGCGCCCGTACACATTTCACACACCCTGTGACCCGCCAACATAACAAAATTGTTTATTTTCAATTGAATTTACTGCGGTATTATTATTATTATCGTACCATCACAACTTCTTGATTGTTATTCATAGTTTATAATACTTAATGAGTTTATGAGCCAACTTTTAAAAAACGTTTTAAAGAAGTTGTGCTTATTCATTGAAATTCTTTACTTTTATAACGTCATTGATTTTATTTCTTTTACAATAGATAAGATTTATAAAAATGAGAATCATTTGTTTTACTTTTATATTAAAAAACAAAAATTAACATTTAGATACACTTCGGACTACGTAACCAAAAGATGATGTGTGAAATTTAACTTAGGGACCCGCAGAACTTGAAAATTATGAAATAAGTAATATTATTTACCCACAAATTGTTATCTGATTGAACCGTTTTTAAAGTTCGTTTGCATAGTTTTGCGTACCGTTTAATTCAAAGGATAGGTGAGGGTTTTCTTTAAGAAAGGCTAGCTTCTTTTCAGGTTGCTAATTAATCTGGAGGAATATACAATCTAATATATTGTATATTTTGGGCTGCTCAATGCAAATTTGTTGATCTGTTTTGCATAACTCCTATCCTGGATAATGGTGCGCCGATCTCCTGAGGAATGTGGGCGGGGTTAATACCCACTAACTAGGGAGATCTAAGGCACTCCTAGGTTCTTGTTTCACGATTCCTTCATTATACATCTATTTTATTAATTGTTGACGCTTATTGGTAGTTGTACTTGTAGAGACTTGTGTGTCCACGTTAAAGAAGTAAGAATCTATTTGGTTACTGCGTCGTTTGTTATTTGTGTTATTTATTACTTGATGGAGATGGCTCAGCTCTGTTGAGGATTCAAAAACGCCTAACCTGTAACAGATGCATATCAATTAAAGCTGAAATTCTTAATTTAGTTCAATACAAATATGTTATTTTAATGCAAGGTCAAAAACACATAAAACAATAAAATTATTATTTCTACTTCCTTATTAACTCAAAATCTTAAAAAATAAAATGCCTGATAAAAATTGTATTTTTTAAAATAAAAACGTAAAATTAAGTTTTAGTTACGTAGGAGGAAATGAATTGACCTAATTTTGAAAATATCTTTTGAAGTATATCCGAAATTCTTTTTTCTTCGAGAAAAGTTTACTACATTTTTTTTAACATAAGCTTATTTTTTTTTAATGGAACACTTTTCATTCCTTTAATAATAATTTGTAATATAATTTTCTTTTAGAATGATGCAAGTTTTTTACAGCTTGGTCTTCTTTTTCTTTAATTGTTAAGAATTACTAGATCTTAAAAAAATTAAAGATTGTTATTTAATAGTTTAATGTATGAATAAAAATTAGAATAATAAATTATAATTTTTAAAATCAGATGTAATGAAACATTTTTATAATTAGATACTTAATAAACTATGATAAAACAGTACGTGCTTTTCTTTAGGAGATGTGTGTGTGTGTGTGTGTGTGTGTGTGTGTGTGTGTGTGTGTGTGTGTGTTTGACTGTGTTTTTTGTTACATCCAGCGTTCGATTATGTGCTTTTAAAAGTTACGAAAAGGAATGTTTTGTATTTTTTTTCTTTCATTTCGAATATATTAATTCATCGTTGATGTAGCGTGTTAAAAATAATATATGTTACTCTAACAATAATGACTATTTAAAAATTCCGTTTGTTTTTATTTGTGTGATGAAGTCTGGAAATTTTAGAAAGATAAATTGCGCGGGAAAAATATCGATCAGTTGGTAAGACTGTAATAACCGGCCGAAGTGGCGCGAAATACGCCGAGGGCAGGATCGCGGTTCGTTGAACTTTGATGTTTACTATTAAAGGGGAACTTCCATGGACAATGTACGACAAAAGACGAGTAGAAACGGCAGATCACTTCCTGGTGGAATGAGCAAAGCAAGTGTAGAATGTAGCATAGTGTAGTGATTGACAGACAGGCATTCTTACGAAGGCTACCACCTCTTAGTATAGTCAAGTTACCAGACAACAAGACATCATTTTTAACTTAAAACTAGGAAGTTGGTTACCTTTTGTAAACAGTTTAATATATTTTACATCAATCAAAATCTTTTGAACACGTATGATTCTATTTGAACCGTCATTTCTTTTATGTTTTCTTTTCTTTTTTAATTTATTATTTGTCTTTGTAAAATATATCACTTTATCTCAAAAAATCGATTTTCTTTTATTTAAACAAAATTATATTGAAAAATAATGACTTATTTGTTTAAGTTTTTTTAGTGAACTGAAATTTAGTTGAATAATTTTTATTTATATAAATTAGTTTAATAAAACTTTTTTATCAAAACTTGAGAAATATATTTCTTAAACTTATTATCGCTAAAAAAACAGTTTTTTCTAATTATCGTATAATTTTTTCGTGAAAATTATGATTGCAAACTTCAGTGATAAAAATTAACTAGTTATAAAAATGTTATATTTTTGATTAATACCGTGAGAAAATATTTTGTTAAGATATGTCATTCAGTCCACAAATTTTCGTGTTAACCCGGTAGTTTTGTTAGGGTTTAATATTTTTTTTTAATCAAATTCTTATTGTTATATTATACAAAAAAATTCGCAATAAAACAACCAAATGTCATATTCATTAAAATACACTTTCCATTCTTATTCTTACAATTATAACATATTTAATAATAAATAATATTAATACACAAAAAATACTACAGCAAAATATTTTAAAAATAATAAAAAAATGTTCCATAACCTTTTTAAAAACTTGATAATTTAATTCTTAGAATTTCTGGCTTATCGATAGTTATAAAGTGTTAATCGATAATGAGAATAAATGTAATAAATCTCTCATCTGATATCCAACTCTAGTATTTCACAGTGATTATAAACGGAGAGAGGTGTGGGCACTATTTTGTTTTTATATCTTCGTATTGGATAGCATGTGAGAGATTTATTTTAGTTTTTGTTGCAGATTAGAGCGAAGGACTACGCAAAATTACACATTTTATGCAACAAAAAATAATCGGAAATACACAACGAAACTTTTCAATTTATTTCTCTACCTGGAATATAAAAATTTTCTGAATTCATTAAATAAATGATGGACTATTTATTTTACTATTCCTTTCTCGGCAGTTTTTAACCTAAATAAATTTTTACATATGCATTCGTGGGTGGTTTACTCGATCCGATAATTAAAGATAGATGTATCTGTCGTGTGGTATTAAATTCGACTGTAATGTTCAAAATGGTTTTAGAGATAAATGTAAAAGCAAGAATTTATTCTTGTATTTTCTAATTGGGTACCTTGAGAAAGATTCATTAGCTTTAAGAGCTGCGGCATCATTACATATACCAATACGTTTGATACACACACACACACACACACACACACACATACACACAAAATATAAATATATATATATATATATATATAAAATATTTTTTTAATTTTATGTTTGATGCAATATACTTTAATGTTTTTTCTATTTTATGAAAAATACTATTTTCTCTGATGTTTTATTGAATGTAACTTTGGAAAATAATTTTTTTTCTAATATAAATTTATTATATCAATTTTTGTACAATTTACATGAAAACATGCAATTATATGTATTAAACATCACTTATAATAAAGATTCAGAAAATTTTGTGGAAAAAGCTATTACCATCTGACGCTACCATTATTTTGGCTTTCACCTTTTGTACGGTAGTCTGCGCCATTAATTCCGGAACTATTGGAACTTACGCAAAACTAGGTGTTGAATGTAACTTTTCAGCTAATTTGTGCAAATCATAAATTTAAAAAGTTTTGTAAATAAATGAACAGAACACCTCGTAGGAGGTTAGACCAATCATCACCATCAACTGGTTAACGGGATGCCCCTGGGACGCTGTTTTGGGAGATGCAATTCTTATAATATCTCTGCAAACAATCGTCCGATTTTCAAAATTCAAACGGGGTATTTGTTAGTAGGTTGAAGGCTAACTTTTGCATGCATCAGATACACTTTCGATCTAACAGATCTTGGTTATTCGGAAATGCATATATATATATATATATATAAAGTTTATCTATTAGTTTGTTATCGCATCACGCGAGAATCAACCGACTTTAAATTTTCAGGATACATTCATGTTATCCCAGTGAAGGTTTTAACCATGGACCGAGGCCCTAGGTCCTTTGAAGGATATTAAAAATATTCATTGTATCTTCGCCCACAAGAAGGATAAAATTGTGAATTAAAGATATTGATTAGGGGAAAATATATTAATCTTTTTACTTCATTATTATATTTCTTCCTCCATGGCAAAGAAATAAGTTATTAATTTTTCGTCGTCAAAGGTGTATGCACTTTAGTTACCAAAGTTACTATTCTATCTTTTGTAATTTAGTTTCTTTTCAGGTTTCTATAAAACCTAAATACTACAATTATTATTTTATCAGTATTATTCTCACAACCATGTGGATAACGTGCAGTGCATGGGTCCAGGGTGTAGAGCCTTGTGGATAGAATGGTGACCGAAGGAAGGCTCTGCGGGTGTTCTGGGCGTCGGTCTCCCTGGCAAATTGGGAATGGCTGCAGCCATGGGTAGGCCTCTTGGCCCTAGGTGGCCCAGAAGAGCCCCTCAGCAGTTGACTCCGGAATTCACCTGGGCTGACGTGAGCCCCGAGGGTCCAAGTTCTGGCTAGATGGACCGGCTAGTGTATACATTAATTATATATATATATACATATAAAATACTAATTCTAAAGTGTTTTGGGAATGAAAATATTTTATTTTCAGTGCTAATAACACTAAAAACTGGTTAAAATGTGTTACTGGGCATCTATTATATACATGAAATAAAACAGTAAGTAGATTCCATAAAATATATAGTTACCAGAATAAAATATTTTGTACTTCATCACTTTTGTCGTTAGTATTTGCTACCTAGAGAAACAATTTTAAAACATAATTAATAGGTTTTTTTAGTTATTTGTAAATAAAATAGAACGCAGAGATTTCCACGCAAAAAAATAATTTAGAATAAAAAAATACGGTATAAAATTATATTTTAAAAATATAACCTATCCACACTCAAATAATACTTTGCTAAGCCATATTTCTTTGCTGGCGTCCGTGGCGCGACTGGCAACATCTCGGCCTTTTATCCGGAGGTTCCGGGTTCAAAACCCGGTGAGGCATTGCATTTTTATACTCGCTACAAATCTATTCATCTCATCCTCTGAAGCAATACCTAACGGTGGTCCCGGAAGTTAACAAAAAAAAAAAAACTCTATATTATGACACTTTTAAATCTATTACACCTGCATTTTGTATTTTCAGTCGTCCCTTAAAACATAGAAGTTATTTTTTTCTTTTACTGTTTTAATTGGATGAATTTTTTAAATATTTTTTCTTGACTAAAAATAACCGCAGAAATCCTTACTGATGAAAAAAAACTCAGATGATTTTTTTTAATTTTATAGAGAAAGTTCTTGTGGTGGTTTCGTGGTATTTATCTTCCTTATAAGAAATGGAAGATATTTAAAATAATAAAATACACGTATGTGGTTACATAATATGATTTTAAGATTTTTTTTGTCTTCTTTTTCAGTAGTTAATTTTAAATTGTTAAATAACAGATTGATTGCTCATTCTGATATTTGGTAATAATCCAAAATATGTATCTACCTCAAATTTTCATATTCAAATTTCATACTTAATAAATTTTTCCAAACAAGTAATACTACCGAAATATTTGCGTTTAAAATTTAGTGGTATTTCCATTGTTACAATAAAAATTTATACTTTAAAATTTAGCGTGTGTGTGTGTGTGTGTGTGTATATATATATATATATATATATATATATATATATATATATATATGTATGTATAATTTAGTGTAACTTGTGTAATCTAGTTATAATCCACGTTACAAAAGAATATAAATGCACAACAAAAATTCATTTTTTCATTATCACAATATTCAGTTTTTAAAAGTATTTTCTTTCAGATTTGAAGAAAATCTGAAAACTTAAGATAATAAAAAATTGATAACATTTTTCTGAATTCTATTCAGCATTACTTCACTCGTTTGTTCACTTCTTTTTTCTTAGCCTCTGGGACCATCGTTAGGAATTGGATGAGATGAAATGGAAATTTTTTAGCGTGTAAAATTGCCACCCCTAACCGGGATTCGAACTCAGCACCTCCGGATGAAAGGCTGAGACGCTACCACTCGCGCCACGGACGCCGGCTCACGCTCATAAGTTTTTTTTTGTTTAACTTTGGGATCACCGTTACGTATTGCTTCAGAGGATGTGATGAATGATTTGTAGCGTATATGTAAATGCAATGCCTGACCGGGATTCAAATCAGAGTACGTTTTTTACGCACTTTTATTTTTCTTACCTTTCATCAAGATGTCGTCGATTTTTCATTTCTTTACTTTTCTTCATATTTCATCGTTTTTTTTTTTGTAAGTAGCGATAATTTTAAATAAACTTATAAAATTTAATAATTTCTTTAAAATGTAGTAAAGAACTTAGAAATAATACTAATTAACCTATCGCGTTCGTCTAGTGGTAAAACTTGTCGTTTTAGATCAGTTGATTTAGAATTCGACAGTTCTAAGTGTGAAATCCTAATAATGATAGTTTTTTAGTCGGATTTGAATACTGAATCGTGGACCGAGGTGTTCTTTAGTGGTTGGGTTTCAATTAACTACACATTCCAGGAATGCTTGGTCAGAGTCCAACCGTGTTCAAGACACGTTTACCGGTATTTTAACATAGATACTAATGAGTCGCTAATGGCTTTAATTTTTGTTGGGACTATAAATAATTAAAAAAAACCGAAAACAAAAACTTACCAATCTTTCAAAATTTGATTTTTTTTTTAATTACCACCAAATTGAGTTTATAAGTTTTCTATCTTTTTTTTTGTTTTTTATTTGGCATCCACTTAAAAAAAATCAAAATTTTCCAAATTTTTTTTAACTTTATATTTTGTATTTTGAAGTCGGTGTAATTATTTTTTAAAACAATATTTTCTATTGTTTAATATTTTTATTACCATAGAAACAAATGTTTATGTTATCTAAATCGATTACATTTAAAAAATAAATACTATATTTATATTTCGGTAATTTTAGAATTAACGTCATTATATTTTTAATTATAAATGTAGAGAGAGACATGTCTAACACATAAATGTGATTTGAATTCGTATATAAATATAATTTAAATGACTAATTACACTATTATTGCAATAATTTGAGCAAAATTTTGATTATCATTTATATATTTTATAAAAATAAAGAACAATGATATTATTTAAATAAATTAGAAAATAAAATTATGCTCTAAAAACCGTTTATATAAAAAAAAAAATAATAATTTTAACTCTACATTAGATGGGGATTTTGATTGTTAATAATTATAAAAATAAATAAAGAAGAATAAAAATTCTTCTTGAAATAAGTTTCAATTATACCCCTATAAAAGAGAGCTGCTATTAAGTTTTGCTGTGTAGTTTGAACTGGATATTTAAATGGTTTAGTTATTTTTAAACCGAATTTACAGGTTTTAATGGGGTTGTTTAGAACAGTCATTCTCAATCTGTTTAGTTCCACGACACTCAAAAAGTAAAAAAAAAAAAAAAAAAAAAAAAAAAAATATTTCGCGACTCTCCAACCCCAACCCAATGAAGCCTAATTAAAACTATTTTGCTGCGTCGATAGCGACGGGTATCAACATAAATGTATAAAGTGTAAAAACATGAGAAATTTACAGGTTCTTTCTTGATATGTACGTGTTTTTTGTAATTTGTTCAGCTTGTATAATATTCGCTGTGAGAACATCATGTTGGAACATCCATATGATACGTTTGAACACGTCTTACTCTCAGCAGTATAAAAGAGGCGTAAGGAATTGTAGAAGGTCAGTTTAGTTTCAAATGCAAAACGTGTGTCTGGTGTCTAAGTTTTTAAAAGCGTAATTTCATTGAAAATAATAATAATTGAGGTTTCCACTTTTTAGTGTGCGGTCGAACGTGTAAATGTTTTGTTTTTTTCAGTTAGATTCTTACATAAAATGAATAAATTTGTGAAAAGAAGTGAGCCATCTACATTCAGTGAATCGATTGGTAAAAAGACAAGATTGTATAATGACAGTAATTTAAATTATTTTTTTACCTCATTGAATGGAAAGCCGCAGTGCGTTGTTTGAAGTCCTCTTCGATGAAAGTGTAAACCATCAAAATTAATTCGACACTCAGAAGCTAAACATCCGGAAAATTTTGTATGTAATTTTCTTTCGGATAATTTTGCTTGTTGTAAAATTAACAAGCTTCTATTTGTAAATCAAGCCGTACTAAGCATCTTCTCTCGTAGCACTAAGAGTAGCTAAGATGTTCAAACCCCCATACAATCGCAAAAATTGCCTGGTGCAGTTGATATGGTCAGTATTTTATTAGGCGTGGAAGAAGCAAACAAATTGAAAAAAAATCCATTCCGCTTCCTAACGACACAGTATCAAGTCGAATCGAAAATTGACAGTATAAAAATACTAAAAGAAGCAAACTCCAGGTTTAGAATTAAAGAAAAGAAAACAACAACGAGAGTTTGTTCAGAACTTAAAAAAAAGCAAGATCTGACAAAATTAAGTATTGGGAAGCAATCAAGAAGAAAAAGAAAAAAAGACGAACCAGAGTTGACAAAGTGGTCCACTATGACCTAAAAAAAAAAGAAAAAAAAGAAAAAAAAGATTTTTTGCTCTTAAAATGATTTAATTTTGTTTACGTATAAAGAAGTTATAGGCTATTTTTTCGACCTCCCTCTTTCATAATACCGCCACCCCTGTGGCGGTATTATGACCAGGCTCTCAACCAGGCGATCGCCTGGTTGAGAAACTCTGGTCTAGAACAATAATAGTTCTTTGTAATTTTTACTTTTATGTATTAATCTTTACTTTTATGTATTATTCTTATTCTAAAGCTATTACTACAACACTTTTATAGTGTTTCGTTCATTTTATTTTCAATTAATATTTCTTCTTTTTTTGTTTATTTTTACGTATTTTCTTATGTATTTTTTTACGACGTTATACAGATGATTGTTTAGCGATTGAAATAGGCATGAAACTTAAAATTTTTTAAATAGTTTTTGAACTTATATATTTTTAATTGTAAATAATCTTTAGTTTCATAATTCCATGAAATTAATCTCCTTTTGTTTCTTTTCTCATCTCACTTTTGCACGAATTTAATGATATTGTTTACGTGTTTTTATTTATTTATTTATGTGATGACTTGTGAATCATAAGCGTAATATGCGAGGTTATGTTCGATATTTCGTAATTATTTTATGGTTAATTCTATTGTCTCCCTGTATTATGCAGTTTAGTATTATATAATGAAATGCATTCAGAATGTATGTCGGTACATCTTTCATCTACGCTGAATCATGTTAGCCTGACTGTAGTTCTATCCCTTTTTATTTAATTTTATTGAAAGAAAGACGCTTTCACTACGTTATGGTTCATCAATTCAATACACACGCAAACACATACATACTAACACACATATACAATACTATAACACATTAATACATACTCACACAAACATCAGCAAGCTCGTGTACGTGCATATTTTATTGTTACTAAAATGTTTTATGCAATTTTTATTTCTACCGTTTACATATTATATCTGGACTGTATATTTTCTAGTTGCTTAGCAAATGCAAAATAGATTACTGAGCAGAAAACGATATCACTGAATATCAATACAGATTTCAATGGAACGTTTTGGAGTAATTTCTTACATTATGAGATAAAGTAATATTGTTAAAAAAAAGAAAAATGTATGAAACGATTCATTCACTGCTGCGTACGAAATCCTATAACTAATTAAAATCTTTTTTTTTATTTTTATATTTTAATTTCTATTAATTTTTTAGCAAAATTAATTATTTAAATTAATCCAATTTTTTTTTATATTGTAAGGAATGAAAAAAATTAATAATGCGTGATGGAAACAATATTAAATGTACATAAATGTAAATCAAATTAAAATATATTCAGCTGTCACCTCAAATCAAACAATTTTTATTATTAAAAAAAAAATTTTCTGTACTTCTGTGATAAAAGTTGAAAACTATCTGAATCTTCATTATATTCCTATTACAAAGTTTCTCCTGTATGTAGTCGACGGACCATTTATCTTTCTCTACTTGCAGAAAAAAAAGAATTTTAAAATTTTATAATGGACTGGTTAACAGTAAAAAAAGAGGTATCCGTATATAAAATGCAGAATAAAATTTTATTTGATTTAAGAAATTAAAAATGATTTGTTTTGTTTAGCCAAAAATATTTTAATTATTGTTATATCTGTCTCCGTTTAATATTGCTTAAAACAGGTTATCTTGAACTATTACATTTTTTACGTTTAAAAAGATCCTAGATAGATTCTTTATATATACTCGTATATATCTGGGTGATTCAAATAGTACTTCACAAATTTAAAGGCTGAAGTATCATTTTATAGAAAAACACATAAATTTGTTACCAAACACTCACATTGGTTCGATATGGCTTCCGTTTTTAATGCGACATACATCCCACCTGAAATCGATAACATTCCAGATTGTCGCCAGCAAGTTGGGGGTTACCTGAGCAGCTGTGGCGTTAATTCGAAGTTAGCTGAATAAAATCAGCAAGCAAAGGCGGTACAAAAACCCGATATTTAATGAAACCCCACAAGAAAATATCTAGCGTGGTCAAATCTCGGGAGCGAGGTGGCCATAAAATTGGATCTTCAAGACCAATTCACCGACCTGGAAATCGAGTATCAAGAAAACCTTGACTTCTAGGTTGTAGTGAGGCGCGGTGTTCCGTCTTTCTGATAGTAGTGGTGTTCACCTTGGTCATCATCTCTAACTGAGGAATTAGAAAATTTCGAAGAATGTCCTAGATAAACGATACAGTTTACAGTTCCATCATCCATCATTTCCACACAAAACTGCAGCTGAGGAAGTTGGTCGTCATCTGTAATGTGTATGAACCACATTTAATTTGTACGGCTTCAAGTGCAATCGTTTATGTAATGCGCGCCAAACAGTCTTTTGGAGAATTCCAGTCTCACGTGAAGCATATCGTGTTAATTTCTTCGGAATACGTGCAAAGCTTTCTCTGAGTTGGTCTACAGCGGCTTCAGGGACGCTTGGGCGTTCTGGTGATTTGTGTGTTTAACAGAACAACCTTTTCAATTAAGGTTTGATGCCAAAAATAAGTTGTACACTTACTAGGAGGTTCCCTACCAGTACTCTCTACGAAAATTACTTTGAAGTGCAGTTGCTGAACGCAAATCGTGAAACCAAAACACACAGCGAGCGCGTCTCACACCAATAAATGTATCCAATTTTAAGAACACTGGTAGCCAAATTCGGTGCTAATGAACTGTGCAAGTAAATACATGATGTGTTTTAGCAATGCGATGAGACCTCAACCGAATCTGTAAATTATCTTAAAATAAATTTTTATATGCTTTTAAAGTTGTGAAGTCCTTTTAAAGTTATGGACTAACTACAACTCCTTACTACATGATTGTGAGAATAATATCAATGAATAACAATTAAAAGATTCATAAATACCTAATTTATACCGTTTATAAATACCTGAAAAAGAAACAAAATTACAAAAGACAGAATAGTAATTCTGTCAAAGAACACACCTTTGACGATGAAAAATTCATAATTTTTTCTGTTACCATAGTGACGGAAATTAATTTAATTTTTAATTAATCAATTTTTTCTTCTCTAATGAATATCTTTAATTTACAAGTTCACCCACAAGGGGGCTAGAGCCTCAATCCATGGCTTAAAACCTTCCCTGAGATAACACGAATGTATCTGAAAATTAGAAAGCAATCGGTCAGTTTGTTCTCGCGTGATGTGAGAACATACAGACAGATTGTATAGAATATATAAATGTAAGCCCTTGAAAGAATTTTTCTCTATCCTAGTTGAGATTTTTATGGTTTCCCTTATTAAGTTAAGTTTGCTCGAGTGAACAGAAAAAGCTACCTAATTGTGTTGGTGGAATTTAAAAAATATAATTTCTAAAAGTATCGAGCTTTATACAAGTAGTATTACTCTCCCCCTTTACAGTGTAAGAATAATATACGACTTATTTCTGATAGATAAAATAAAATTTGCTGTTTGTAATTTTGATAACGTTTGTAATTAAATATTTATCATGTTTCTTTTGTAAACCACTTTTTTAAGAAAATTGTTATTATTTTTCAATGAAATATAATAGTGGGCGTTAAACAATATAATTGGTGTAAAACGAGTGATTTCTGCGACATATTGTGGGTATTAGTTAAAATAGGCGTGGGTTGTTGAAAATTTGTAGTTACACATACATACTTTACATTTGTAGTAATACTAAAGGACATTGCCCTCAGAACACCTACCCTTTCTTAATTACTTACCTAAACTCCCTTCGCTTTTGTCACAAAAGTAAAAATAAGAACATTAACAGTTACAATAACTTAAAAATATTTTTTAATTCGTAAAATTTTGTTGAAAGTATCATTTTTATATTTTGAATTCCGATTTACCTGTCACCTCTCTCTGGTCCCTACAGAACCCTATAATAAAGTTAAACGTGACTTAAAAATGTGACAGTTACTCTGTTAACGAATGAAGTTAATGATCACCTCAAGAGAGTTTCAATACTTTGTAAGATAATTATTGAAATGTCAGATTAAGTATTAAAATTTTATTTTTTACAACCTCGGATGTATTTCTACGTGTATTTTAACGAGGAAGATGCAATTGATTAAATGTTAAGTAAGTAAAAAGGTAAATTTTTTTCTCGGACTGAAATCCGAGACCATTTGATTTAAAAATTAGTATGTTAACTGTTGTATAAACTGGCCAGCCAGTTTATACCTGATTAGGAGCCGCTACCTCCTAATCAGGAGACCCGGGGTCTCGGGAGTAGAGCCTGTGGCTTAGGCGGGGGAAGTTAAGACTGTGTCCCGGTGGTGGGTCCCTTTGGGGATTCACCACTTGAGGCAAGGCGTAAAGACCATAGTCCCGATGGGTTCCCCGTTAGAGGCACGGAAATGGCAGACCATGATCCCGGTGGAAGGCCCCTTTTGGGGTTCCCTCACTGAGGCGAGGCGTAGAAGACCGAGTCCCGGCGGCTTGGGTTGCTCTAGTGGATAGCATAGCTGGGCGCATCGGGGGTCCTGAGTGGTTAGAGATGATATACCTCCCAGGACCGAGTGATGCTTGATTGCAGGTCCAGTCCTGGGAGACGGAGAAAAAAAAGTATTAACGAAACAAGATTTTCAATATTTCAAAACAAAGGAATTAAATATTTTAGAAAAATAACAAACATAACAATAAAACCAACTTACAAACAATTGAATAAACTGCTGAAATGTCCTCCGCCATAGTGGATACAGCACTCTGCCCGACGAAAACAATATTTTTGGTGGTTTTCCGCATTTCAAAACGATTGTGTTGATTAGTTGTACCGTACTGTAAATTCTAACTCTTCTCTTGTAATACACTTTTGTTCATATACTAATGATCTCAAGTTCAGAAATCAGAGTGAAATCTTTCACCAGTGGACATCCGCTAACGAAACATTTATAAAACCTAAGTTTGTATGAACTTTCTTCTTTATTTTCACCAGTTGAACATGTCCTGAAAGTTTGTTACGTTCTTCGTCAGTATATATTTCCTTGAAGCTTAAATTATTTTGTGATTTTTATTTTGGATTGAACATATGAACATTATTTTTTTTTTTTTGTATTTTTCTTGCTGTTAGGGAATTTTGTTGATCTTTTCCTTTCTTCATAATTCTCCAATAATCGTTTGTAATGATTTTTTCCGTAATAGAGATTTTAATGGCGTTTTAAATTTGCTATAATAGGTAATTTAATTTTTTAATATTTTTTTTAACTTACATGCCTACAACTTGCATTATAATTTTTTTTTGTAAAGCTACTTTGAAGAATTATAACGACGCGTGCACACGCACAAACACACAAGTTTTTTTTTTTGCTTCGTACAAAAATGATAAATAGTGAAACATTTACCTTACGTAATACGGAGTGGCAATGATATGAACGGTTAGAATTTACATCATACATTGTATTTTTAGTCATCATTTTTCTTACCCATTGATTTTTCAACGTTTATTTTTCATAAGTTTTGGCTTATTTATTATTAACTGAAAAAGTTCTTTATAGTAAAAATGACACTAGATTTTTATTTTTTGTATAGATCGCACGTACAACCATACAACAGTAGAAACAATTGGAGTATATACATTTCTGCTTAAAACACTGGATTTTGTAACCGATGTATGTTAACAGGCCTGGAGTTTGTAGCAGTCTTGCATCTACGTTTGACCTTCGTCCGTTAATAAGCCTACTAAATCTATCTATACATAACTTACTAACTTGAAATTGTTATTATTACATCACTGAAGATTACTATTCTTATTATTCTTTTCAAGGTTATATGCACTCAACGCATTTCTTTATTCAATAAAGAAATCATCAACTGACAATAATACTAGACTATATTTTTTTTCTGTTATATAATTTTTTGTAATGAATTGTGAGTATGTATATATATATATATTTTTTTTTTAAATTAGTTAGGATAATAAGAAAGATTCATTTTTTTTTATAACAATATAATTTAATTTCTTCTAGGACTGGCTCAGTGAGAAAGAACATTTTAATTATAAACAGTGGTATTTTTTTGTTCGTCCGGACCACTAAGGATCATGTTTGCATAATAATTTGGAACTTCTTTTGTTTTCCCAATATTTTTTCATTTCACTCTGTTTTTTCCTCGGTCCACTTTCTTCCTATATTCCTCTTATCCTTCTCTGGAATCTTAAATTCTTTGATTAATTTTCTAAGTTGGTCTATATTTAAACATGTTTCTTTAAAGATTTTTAAAGTGTTAACATCGTTTTCTATTTCTTTAAACCGGCTAGTTTTAAGGGATCTACTGTTATAAAAGTTAAATATTTGTTTTTTTAATTTGTTTTCGCTCTTTCTGTATAAATACTTATAAAATTGTAATCTTCTTCTCCAGATGGTGTCTTATTTTTTCTATATTTTTGTAAATTTCTGTTTCACTTTTTAGTTTATAAATTCCGTCCTGGTAATCGGATCCATATATGTTTCTAAAAATTATTTTTTCTGTTTTATAAAGGTTTTTATCCGAAAATATTTGCAAACTCTCAACGCCATATAACGATTCCGGAAGAATTACTGTTTTGTAATTCAGAGTTCAGCATTAATTGAAAGCTATTTTTTATTATATAAATTTCGTGTTAAATTGAACGCTAACGTCATTTTTCTTTTCTAGACCGTTTGGCGTTATTACTTCTCCGAGATATTTAAATTTTGATTTTTGATACTCTTTTAATTTTCTTATATATATATATATATATATATATATATATATAATATACTCATATATAGATATATATAACGAATTATTAAATCGCTTGACTAAAGAATTTTGCTTGCTTATATAAGCAAAAATCAGATTTATGTATTTTAGCGAATTAAACATGCTTCTTTTGTGCTTTTCAAGAATTTTTTTTCTTGATGACATCATCACATAAGCGTGAAGCTTATGCGTAGGATATGGAAATGTAGCGTATGAAAAAAACCATAATTAAAAAAAATAGCCGAGAAAATATTTTTTTTAAATCTTAGACTGTACGTAGTTTATGATGACTTTTCGCTGTAGTCAGTTCTAAAAAAATTGCAAAAAAAATCACTAAAGCAAAAAAAATAACAGATCCTTATAATTCATTAAAGCAAGTAGATCCTCAGCACCTAAGAGGCCGAATCCACTCTAAAATTTCATCATTTCTATAAGATAAAATGCTAAAGATGCTGTGATGTAGCCAAACCAACTCACTTTGTAGTTTAAACGTTTACATCTGTAGATTAAAACATTTTATTTCCAAAGAATTCAGTGTTCTTTAACTTTTTTCCTAACTGATTAATTAGTGAAAACGCACAAATTTATGGTTAGAAATTCGGGAAGTTGCTATTATTCGGTTATTTCATTACCTATTTTTAAGTTTCAAGGGTTGATATTTTTAAAAAAAAACCTCTACATTTGCGATTTCCTGGGATTTCCCGTATCGGATGAACTGTACTTTATTTTTTTTTAAAAAAGATTGTTAAAAATTATTCTCGAAAATCATTTTAAATTAATACATTTTTATCTGTTTGTAGTATGCTTTTTGCATATTATTATAACGACATTAGCTATGCTATGATGTACGTAAAAGTAACGATACGTTGAAATGTACATTTAAACGAAGTTTTAAATTCTAAAAAAAAAAAAAAGAAAGAAATAGTCTGAAACATATGATAGCGTTTTTAAGATATTTATTCATAATAGAAAGAATGAAAGTTTATATGAAGGTTAGTCCATCTTAAATTTGTATACCGTTAAAAATTACGATTCTGTTGTAATTTGAACCCGCATGAGAAATAGTGACAGCAGTTCTTTTAAGAGGTGACGTGTGCTAGCTTCTTTAAAGAAACAGAGTGGTAAAAACTAAAACATAACATCAGATACTGAAAATAGAGTGAAGACTTTCCAAACATTGTATTGCAGTTAATCCCCTCAAAGGCAATATATTTATTTTGAAATAAATTAGAGTTGATCAAAAATATACCAGAAAGACAAATTATTTACGATAAATTCCAAAACGATGGTATTTTGATTCTTGACCAGATTGACTTCAATCTAATTACAGGATCCAAGAGTGATTTTTTTTCCTATGGTTCGTTGCAAAATAAATTAAATAAAATATAATGTGAAATAAAGGTATTTATTTTTAATTTTAGATTTTTTTTCTTAATGTGTACGTTGCAATTTGTTCAGCTAGTGAACAATAAGCAACCCCGTTGTTGGCCCGATGAGATGAGGATGATATGTATGAGATGTAACTGAGATGTACTCTGGTAAAGTTTCAGGCCGATCATTCCTGAGTCGTGTGGTTAAATGGACCCCAACCATCAAAGTACACCGATATCCATTGTCTAGTACTCAAATCCGTACAAAAGCAACAAGCTTTTACTAGGATTCGAAGCTCAGAACTTTCGAATTCGAAAATCTTAACTGATTTGCGATGATGAGTTCACCAGTAGACTAGCCCGGTAGGCAATTTTAGATTTAATCCTTTTTTTACAAAGTTGTTTCTACATGCCGGTTTACCTGAGAAATTGGATATCTGATGCTTCATAATTCCTAATGGCATATAATCTTTAATTCAGGTGATAAATTTAATTACAAAATATAACAGTTTTTAAATTTTACCTGTAATCTTAGGTCTAGGTAATGATAAAGAATTTTTTTATTAGTTTTCTTTCTGATTTAGAGTCTTTAAAAACAGTTTTTTCAGGAAATTTCTTTTTCCATAACTTAAATCCTTCAGTATCTTTATATTTTTACACGTTCATATTATAGACAAATAGACAAAATGAAGAACTTTATGATATAGAAAGCTCAAGTATTGGATTCCCTTAGAATATATTGACATTGGTCTTTTGGACTCATTTTAAATTCAATTCTTTTAAACGTGTATAAATGTTGGCGTTATGTTAGGATTTAATGTGAAAGGATAGGATTGGTATAAAAAAATAAATAAAATTTTTTCGCGTAATAAAGTTTTCATTGAATATTGATTTAATAAAGAACACTACAGGAAACCACTTTATATTTCCTAATGTATTTTATATCAATTACTTGTTTTTAAGTTGGTTATGGTATTTTTGGAAGTGACTTCAAGCTGTTTTCAGTTCGAGTAAAAATATAATAGTTGTGATTCCGATAGGTAGAATTATTGATGCAGCCCTTTTTAACTTAGTGCTAGAAAACGTCTAAATTATTTTCAATCCTTTGCTCTTATATTCGGAAAATTCTTTTGTAATTTTTAACATGTTTTTTTGCTACACAAGTAATACTTTTTATATATACTTTATCGTGGGCTTTATGAATTCTTTTAAGAGATAAATTCTAACGATTAAACCTTATTCTATTCTATGTTTATATGTAAGGGTGAGCTTAGGCTTAGTGTAACGATCTGTTTAAATTATATAATTATTTCTTCCTTTCTTTCATCTTTTCAAAGGAATAGTATTCTAATTTTGTAATGTATGGTAGTAAAAACTACAAAGACATTAAATTATAATTTTTTTATTGTTTTTTTTTTTTAACCTCCGGATCAGCAGTTAAGCATTTTTCCTGCAGAGGATGAGATGAATGTTTTGTAGCGTGTATGAAAAATGCCATGTCTGATCGGGATTCGAACCCAGGACCTCTGAGTGAAAGACCAAGACGCTACCACTCGCGCCACGGAGGCCGGCAAATTATAATTTAATAACCATATAATTTACTCCAGTGAACTATAATAAATTCTATCTGATATTTATTTAAGTTACAAAATTCATTCAAAAAATTTATTAGCTATAAATTTTCTTGTTAAAATAATTGCCATCTATTTATTTTGTATATAGATTCATATATTTTACATATCTAAAAAATGAATTTCTCAATACTTCCCTTGAAAATGTTTACTATTATTTTTATTACTGTAATATTTGTTTATATAATTATAATTTTTATAACTTTGTTATATATTTTTTCAGTTTTTATTCATATTTTTGTTTAGTAATTATTTACTTCTTAAGACAGCGTTTTATTTACATACTGTTAATTTTAGGGTAACGTTAAACTAATTATACATTAATTTTATTACTAATTTTTAAACAGTTTATATAGTGTTAACCACTGTGTTTAATAATAATTACTACGTACTATAAGTCCATCATAATTTAGACTCCTACATGTTTTTATTATTAATAAATAATAATAATAATAAGATAAATAATAATATATTAACGCGAAAATTTGAGGCAGGTTCTATCTACCCATTTGCAACAGCCATCACGTGAGTACCAATCGAGCTCTTGCTTTAAAAATTTCAGGATACATTCATATTTTCTCAGGGAAGTTTTTAAGCCGTAGATCGGGGCCATAGCCCCCTTGGGGATGACGTTGTGAAATTTTCCTCATCAATCATTTGTGTACTTTAGTTACCATAGTTACTATACTATAGTAACTATAGTTACTATAATTTTTTTTGTAATTTAAATTCTTTTTCAGATATTTTTAAAGTCTATATTCTTTAGTTGTTATTTGTCAGCATTATTCTCACAACCATGAGGATAACACACACAGTTGGGGATCAGGAGCGGAGCACCCTGTTTATACGGGAAGGGCTAACGAAGCGAGTCCTGATCGGCTAGTATGCAAAATATGTGTATTAATATTAAAACGATGCAATAAAAAAAAGGTATTCGAATGTAATTATGTACTGTTAAAAATATTAAAAGCAAGTTTTATTAGATAAAAAGTTTTAAATTTAAAGATTAAAAACTTCAAAAATAAATATCCTTATCTAATGTATCCAGTTATTTATTTGATAGTATGACATCTATTGAATATTTAAATAAATATTTTTCGTAAAAACTTTAGTAATGCATTATTTCTTTGTATGCAACAAAATCCTATTGATTTTGAGTGAAATCTATTCTACATCTTGTTTGAATTTTAAATTTTAATATTTAAAGTTCTTAGAATTTTAGCAACCGTTAATTAATTAAAATTAATAAGAAATTTATAAAGCCCTTCTTAGACAGCAGTTTTTTTTTTTAATTCAACCCTAATTTTTTTTTATTAATCATTATTTTAAGATATCAATTTTTTGACAAAAATATTACTTTAATCATTCAGGTAGATTGATAGTTAAGAATTGTCTTTAACTTCGAAAAATTTTCAAAATTGTCTTAAATTAATACCATAATTTAACAAGGATACTGGCAGGTTACAAAAGTTTCATTCGCGGTTTTAAGAATTAAGGAGAAATTATTTTAATCATTTGAATTAATCTTATAACAGTCACATGAACAGTAGAAATTGTAGTAGAATAATAAATGTGATGTTTAAAAACTTAGAAAATGTTTAAAAGTAAATTAGAAGTTTTGACGGAAATGGAGAAGAAATTAAAGGTAGATATAAAAAAAATGGGAAAAAGTTGGTTGGTTTTTATCATAAGAAATGCAGAGATAACTAGTTTACTAGATGAATTAAATTACTGGCGGGAGAGGGTGACACTGCAAAGAAAGATAAAAATTATATATTTAGGCCTTTTTATAAAACAGAAACAAAGCAATATGAAATTTTGTCGTAGCAATAAAATTAGTTCCTAGAAACATAGGCTTTATCGATAAAAAATTCACGTGCTATTGATTTTTGTAGAGTGCATGCCTGGATCTGTCTTTCAATTCAAGTTGCGCGGAAAAAAGGGATTTTCTAATAGAAAATTTACGCTATTTCTTTTTTTAAATTGTAAAAAAAAAGAAAATCTGTCTAAATCTGTTATTAACTATGTTTTATTTTGATTTTTGATTACAGGTGAGTGTCATGTGAATTTTTTAAACATTACAATCCAGAGTCGGTAAGTTATCTGGTAAAATATTATTATAACCATTATTTTTAAATAACTATTTTTTTTCTAAATTTGAAGATTTTTTCATACAATTCTTCGTGAGTTATTACTTCTAGTTTGTATGTATGAAGATTTCTTTTTTACTGATGTATTATATTTAGGTAAAACGTATGTGTGTTGGTTGTCATAATCTACTTTTTTTTAAAGATTTGAATATGAGATCACGAGTCATTTACGAACAAAAACTTTGCCATTCTCCTGAGTTAAAAAACATACAACTTTACGCTCACTAAAGAAAGTGAAGCAGTTTCCCTTAAATTTTCATAAAATCATTATGAAAAATGATTTTTTAAACATAAAATGTTTACTCAATTGAAGAATGGGAATTTGTTAGATTAATTTTTTTAATCAGTAGATATATACCGGATGTCCAAAAAAAATTTCCGGGATTTCAAGAACGATTATAGTTTTTATTCTACAACACTCAATAATGTTTTATCCGTAATCTTGAACAATAAGTTTAAGTTTACCCATTCTCTGTGAGATAGCAGTTGCGTTAGACTGTTGCACAGGCCAAGCTGTTATGAATCCGGGCTTTAGACTACTACGCATTCCTACAGCAGAAAGCACAATGCGTGTACTGGTTTTCAGAAACAAGATGCGTGACCGTCGTACAAAGAAAATATACCCGAGTTTATCATAGAAATTCTGAGTGACAAAATCACACGTAAATGCTGAGAAAAATTCTTGAAAACTGTAAAGGTTTTGAAAGAATACTCAGCAGGTAAACTGAAACAAGACCAAAAAACAGAAAGATTTTGAAGTCCAAAACGTTCAGGTCGTGGTGTTAGTCGTCTGCTAAAAATTCCTAAAAGCACTATTCATGAGATACTCCGCAAGCGATTGAAACTTCGTGTATATAAGCTGCAGTTACTGCATGAAATTAAAACTAATTCAAACTAAATTCAAATTAAAAAATAAAAAAGCCAAAAGGAGTTTAGTTTCTTATGATCCTGCTAGATTTAATTTCTGCTGATGAAAACCACCTGCAGCGCATTTTATTGTCTGATGAAACATTTCATTTTCATTGAGTTTTAAGTCGCCATAATTATCAAGTACGAGGTCCAGAAAACCCACACGAATCGCTGAAATTCGTCTGCAACTACAGAAAGTGAATGTCTGGTGTGGTGTCATACATAATAAATCTTTGGCCCATTTTTGAACAGTCCCTCCACACTAGAGAAGTTGTGTTGACTGCGTTCAACAGCAGGTTTCTAGAAGGGTCGATAGGCGTTGAAGCTCCGTTTAGCTACCATTTGACGCCGATGAATCTCTTCTTTTGGAACTGTATAAAAGATATCGTATACCAAGAAAAAATCCAGTCACTCGACTACTGCGCCATATTCTATGGCGTAGCAATACAGTAGCTGTGGAAGCCACTCTTGCAGACATGCTCGCCAGAGTATGGAATGAGATGGGTTATTGGTTTCACATTTGTTGGGTTGCATACGGTGGCTCATATTGATTTTAATTAATTGATTAAAAAAAACTTTAGCCTTTTTTCTGTCGTTTAATAAAATTATGTAAACTTTTAATTCTAAATGTAATCAAGTAAATTTAATATAAAACCGTGTAGTTATTTTTCGGACACCCGGCATAGTTTCAGCAAATAGGAATAAAATTAACACGAATAAAATAAGACTTCGGCGTAATTTCTCCTTCATTGTTTTATATCTCACCTCTTCTACGTAGTTTCTCAGGTACCAGTAGATATTGGTTATTTTAACTGTCCCTTGCAAACTATGGAATACTGATGATATTGTTGTGGATTATATTTAGAAGCTGTTGTAAACTTTCACGATGAAATTGCTGGTAGTTCCTCATCACTGGATTTTCTATAAATTCAGATCGGTTTCGAAAAATCTTTATACAGAAAATTTTATTTAATAACTATGCCGATACCGACCTCCTTAGAAACCAGTAGTACATCTTACTGTACTTAAAATTTAATTCGTCCTTTCTTTTTCTTTTAATATGATTTTTCATTGTAAATCTGATAATTTCTTGCCTTCGTAGGGCTTGCATGCCAACTCTTCTGTATGTATTTAGCCCAATAAAGAAGATAACTGGAAATCACTTCATTCCTAATTTTCCTTAGAAAGTCTGGCATGTGATATTTGTTGTTTTTTAAAGTTTCAGTCATTTTAGTGAATAACTTGTGACTCATGTTGATTTAACCATTACTGTTATGACCGAACATGTACGCATTTAGAGAATGCACTTGATAGAGTCAATTGGGAGAAAATGATTAAGATTCTTAAAGAAATAAAAGTAGAATGGAAAAACAGAAGGTTAATTAAATTATATATGAGACAAACGGCAATAATTAAAGAAGGTAAGAATGACTAAATGCGTGGGTCTACGTAGAGGTGTTAGACAAGGATGCTTCTCACAGAGACTATTGAAAATTTACACGAATATGTACAGAAAGAATAACACGATTTTCTGTCTGTATTTAAAAGTTTTATTTATTTTTAATTGGCTGTATTTACATCAATTTTCTCAGAATTAAATTCCTAACTTATTATGTTATTAAATATTTCGTATTTTTTAGTCATTTAACAAAGCTATTGTACTACAAACCTAATTAAAAATTGTTTCCCAACACCGAATTTTGTGTTTTACATCGAATATCTTAAAAACAACTGGATTTACAATTCTGGAACCAATTTTATCCTATTTTTCAGCTAAAATTGCATAAGAAACCACCAACTTTACTCCTTAATTTGGGTCCCAGAAATTACAGTAGGGTTCTTTTTATTAGAGGTGTGGAAATCCGGGTGAAATCTTTCGCGAGCCGTAACTCGAAAACAAAGCGTTTCTAGACCGAGTTTATATGAACCTTTTTCATTATTTTTACTAGTAGAATATGTCCTGAAAGTTTTCTTCATGGGACACTCTGTATAAGGAATATGTTAGAAAAAAGAGAAGGGATTAATTATAGGACGACGAACAAGATGCATAAGGTGTGCTGATGATATGGTAATTCTAGCTGACACATGCGTACTTCAGATTGTCATCAGCCCTGGAGAAAGGAATGAAAATAAATATACCATATAATAATATAAAAACTTAAGTACTGGAAGTAGATAGCAAAGAGGTTAGGACAAGTGAAGGAAGAATAAGAAAAGGTAAAACGTTGCAGATATTTGGTTACTGTAGTGACAGAAGACTAGAAGAGCTCAATGGAAATAAAAGAAAGAATAGCGATAGCAAAAGAAGCCTTCAATAAGAAGAGAAAATTATTATGTAGTAAAAGTCTGGACTTAAAGTTATGGAGTTAAGGAAGAAATTAGCCCAAATAGTACGTGTGACGGTGAAGCATGGTCGATGAGGAAAAGGAATGGGACTGAATTGAGGATTTTGAGGTGTGAATATGGAGAAGGATGGATAAAGTGAAGAATGAGAAAGTAATGAACAGGATTGAAGAAGAAAGAGCAAATAAAATGCGGGAAGTATGCAAAAAGATGGGAATTTTGACATCTCAATTCCTCCCCGAGGGGAGAAGATCCCGCCTCGTAGCGTGTCAGATCGCTACACCACCCCCTCCGTTCTTTGGCAGTAGTGGCTTTAACGGAGGACATCTTCTTGCCCTCAAACTGAAACACATTCCACAGTGTTAAGCCCGGCCACGGTGAGATGCCACCGATGCAGATGCCCTGAGGGACATCTACATCGGTAACTCGCCACGAGAGATAGTAATGAGTTCTGCCTTCCGAAGAAGACAGCTGACACCTAACGCTACCACGTTGCCCTCAGGAACTAAGCAAAAGCCTAACTCGCGCCTACCACAATCAGCCTACACTATACTACGCCCCTAGTGCATAGTGGGAATTTTGACAGCTGCATCGGAAGGGTCAGTAGAAGGAGAAAGGAAGCAAGGAATAAGAAGATAAATAAGAAGGCTTAAAATACATGTGAGCCAATGAGGAGCCTTGGACCAGTAATGGACGGAGATAGTGGTGGTGCAAATGACCTATCCCCAGGGAGAACCTCAGTTATTGATGTTACGTATAATTTTTGTTTTAATACTCTAATTTTCTTAATAAAATATATATTTTTTTAAAAACGTAAAAATAAGATTTAATATACTAAAGACTTAGTAGATATTTTTATTTTTGAAGATGTGTTTGGGTTGATTTCATAAGAAAGCTACCTATTGTAATGGGTACCATGACTCGAATTCCGGAAAATTATGACATCTTCGCGTTTCACATCCTCAGACCCCAAAACCACCGTCAGTTCAAGAGTTTATATATATATTTCACATTTTTGTGGAAACGATAACTATCGTAATTTTGTGACAATCATTTTCAAATTGACACATAAAATATAACAACCCAAAATCAATATCGCTTTCGTTAATGGGCAAAATCGGACCATGGGGGAACTTTTTCGAAAAAAACAAAATATCGCTATAACTTTCTTATTAAGTAAAATAACTAATTCGTTTAAATTTACTACTATTCTTTGGATAAGGGCCTAAAACTTAACTGAGTAAAGTTTTTTTATATCATCAACCATTGGCCCACGGAGTGGAAAAAATGGGTTTCGAAGACCAAAAAAAAAGTCATACCACCCTTAATTGGGACGTTATCGAATCGGTTTAAAGTAGTCGTTAGTCCTCTAAACATTATCTAAAGCTTTTGTCTGAAACAAGTTTTGATATGATCAACCCTTACGGTAAGGGATGACCAAAATTTTACTGGAATTGTAAGATGGGACTTGTATGCTAAACGTGTGAAACTTTTTTCACATACAACCATTGTCATATTGAGTAAATTTGAAGTTTTTCTTAACTTTAAGGTGAAAATCTTTTTTATCCCCTATTTAGCACCGGTGAAATCTACCTCCGCCTTCCGGCGTGCGGAAAAGCATTTTTTATTCTTTCTCTTTTTTTTGTCCTCTTTATGTAGATGTTTTTTATCATTATTTTATAGAAAGACCTTTTCTATTGTGAGCTTTTTTTAACATTTTTTTCACGTTTACGGGTCTATTTACTTGTTATTTATTTAAACATGTCTGTAAAAACAAATGTGGTTTATACAAATAGTTTATTATTAACAACTAATGTTATATAATGTCCTTACTTTTCTTGAGAATTTTTTATTATTACTATTTTTATTTTTTTTTTTTACAGTTTTATTATAGATACTTAGCCAGAACTTATTATTGGTTTTCGCTTAGAGTTTACTTATTATAGTTAGCTACCCGGCCTCGGGGGGAAGGTCTGTTGTGACGTGGAGGGAAAGCTGATTGCCTCGGTTAGCTTATACTTTACTGTTTGCTGTTGTACTTTTTAATAATTTGTTTTGTCATTATTACAAAGTACAACTTCTATAATCCGGTTGATTGTTATTTATAGCTTAAACGCGTAATATATTTAATAAATTATTATTAAAATTTATATTTATTATTTTATAAAAGTTTATAATAATTGAATGGAGTAATTTTAATTGTTATTTAATTGCACGAGTAGACTAATTAATATTTGGATGATTAAGGACTTAAAATTACTTTTCAAGCTCTTTACAGTATTTACTTCCGTACTACAAGAAACACTAATATACGACTAATAAAGCTGTTGCATAAGTTAAATAAAAGTTAAAATGCTTTTGTAACTTTTAAATTATAAATTCTTAGTAACCTAACATATATAATATACATAGTATACGTTATTTAAATATAAAAATTTATTCAACTTTTATGACTACTTTATTTAACCGGTTTTTTAAACAGTTTTATAGTTGAAAATTTACCGTAACTGTACATCATTTAAATTCATAATTCTTGCAACTTAAGAGACTAATACCCTATTTATTTTGAATTTATTTAATTTTTAAAAATAAAATCCGTCCGATCTTCTAAGTTTTTTGTATTTTAATTTTTTTATGATAAAAATTATTTTGTTTACCGTGACAAGTCATATATCTTCGTCAATATAGGTTAGTTTTTTCCTTAGGTCGTTTAAGAAAGTATTTTTTCTTCTTTGGGAATTTTTTTAATAAAAAAAATACATGAAATTTTTTGATATTAAGTTTTATTTTTTTATTTTATTTTTATATCATTCATATATTTAAATCATTTTTATATGAAATATGATAAATTCTGTAGATTTGTATAACCGTAAATATGTATACTTGTGTAAATTAAGTTACTGATAAGACTAACCGTATGATTTGAATCCAGTCTAAAGATTTGAACAAAATTTGAGGTTTAATATAGCATACGAAAGCTTTTTTTTAAATTTTTTTAATTATTGTTATCGCGTAGTGTTTAAGCAGTGTTGCCAGCATAAAATAATTAAATCTCAAGTGTTTAATAATTGTATAATAATCCATTTAATTGTTGTAAAAAAAGAAAATAATTATATTCGTTAATTGCGAATTATATACTATTAAAAATTTAATTATTAGTCGTATTTACCTTGAATATCATATCTGTTAAGGAAAAATAGTAAACAAATTAAGTTGGGTTATTGTACTCAGTTTAGAAAATATTTTAGACAATTGTTTTTGTCATTTTGGTTCATGAGGATAAAACATGAGAAATATTTCCACTACAAAATGATTTTTTATTTTTAGAAATTACGTCTTTTGTCTTCTACGAGGTTTGTTCAGAAAACCAATCGTTTTTAATTACCTGCCAACGAAGATACATAGCCTCCTCTGTAATGATTTGCTCTTGGATTGTTGATATCTCGTTCAGTTTTTGTGTTATTATTTGACTGCAACGTGTTTAAGTGTTAGTAGCGATTTTTATAATGTGAAATTTTCGGGAACAACTATACAACGTAAAGGTTTGCGTGAAACTGGAGAAAACTTTCACAGAAACGTTTCAACTTTTGAAACAAGCTTATGGAGATGAAGATCTGAGTTGTACATAATGTTACGAATACTTTTCAGGATTTAAAAGTGTCGTCAGTCGATTGAAGATGACCTTCGACCAGGAAGACCCTTATGACACTCAACGTTCAGAAAATCAACCTTCTGGTGTTTGCAAATCGCCGATTGACTGTCAGAGAACTTGCAGAAGAAGTTAGCATCACGATTGGATCATGCCGTGACATTTTGACCAAAAAATTGAACATTCATTCATCGAGTTGCAGCAAAATTTGTTCCTCGTTTGATGACCGAAGAGCTGAAAGGACATCGATTGGACGTTTGTCGGCAACTTCTTGAACAAGCCGATGACGATGAAACATTCATGCAAAGGATCATAACGGGAGACGAAAGCCGGGTTTACGGCTACGACATCGAGACTAAAGTTCAATCATTACAGTGGATTGGCAAAGGATATTCACTCCCCAAGAAAGACATCAGTCTCGATCCAATACCAAAATGATGCTCTCTGTTTTTTCGATTTTAATGGAATTGTGTGCATTTTGAATTCTTTCCTCAAGATGAAACAGTGAATCGTTCGTACCATCAAGACGTTTTACAACAGTTACGTGAAAAAATCCGAAAAAAGAGACCAGAGTTGTGGCGAGATCTCATGGCTCATTCACCACGAAAATGCGTCCTCACACTCAGCTTTGTCAATTCGTCTGTTTTGTACTAAAAATCAGACGATTATCCTCCCTCAGCCTCCCTATTCGCCAGACCTGGCTCCTTGTGATTTTTTTTTTATTTCCGAAATTAAAATCAGTGATGAAAGGACGCCGTTTTGAGATTATTGATGGACATTTCAAACGAAACCGTCCAGGACTGTTTTGCGAAGTGGAATCACCGCTGGGAAAAGTATGTGAATAGTGGTGGGGAATACTTTGAAGGAGTCAAGGACCAATAATAATCTGTAAAATTAATAATAAGGATAAAAAATAAAGTTCGGTTATTTTCTAAATAGAACTCGTACACACGAGATTTTAATTACGCAGTAATTAAAATGTTGAATAATAACTTAAAATTTTTTATAATAACATACATTAAAAATAAAAACTGACGAAGATAAATTACAAAGTCTATATTTATTTTATTGATAGATTTGCTTTACTCATCCTGCGCTCACTAAATAGCGGGCAAAAATAGTAATTATAGCTGCTAGGCATGCGATAAATATAACCTATCAATTTAACCCACTCATCAGTTTGAGGATGTAAAGACATATGCCATTAGTATCTTTGATACTGTTAAGATTCAGATAAGTTCAGGATCGATTCTCGCCTCTCTACATTATAGCACATTCACTTCCGATATCCAATGAGGATGATACTTGGCAAATTTCAGTTTCGATTATTTAATAACTGTCAATATTATTGTTATTAAAATGATTATGTAGTATTTAGACATTAAAACGAATTTATATATATGTATATTTTTACCCTATTGTAATTCTAGTTATCAATGTCATACGTCTTAATTTATAAAACTGAATAATCAAACATCTGTTGTAATGCAATTTTGATAATTCATTCTATCTTTAATATTTAATGAAAATTAATTGTTAAAATATAAAATAAAAATTAGGGCAGATTTCTATTTTTAAAGTAAGCGAAACAAGAGACATACTAAGAGATAGACACTTTTTATTTCAATTGTTTTTTTTTTTTTTACTGATTAAAGTCGTTGACATTCGAGGTTCACCGCACAACAAGACATTGGCCTAATAAACAACTGATCAAATCTTTTTTCTAATAAATAAATTTTTATAGGGACATTAGGGCGGTAAATTATAGTAAAGAGCTATTAATTTATTTTTAAACAATTTTTTTTTGTGAAATTAAAAAATATTATCGTTAATTATGATTTTTATTTTATTTCCTGGTAGGATTTTATTATCTCCTTTGTCTTATTTAACCCTATAATGTGGTTTTATTATTTTTAGTTTATCATCTAGTTTTTCTTTAATGATTAGATAAAAAAATAACCAGTCATAGGCAGCTAATAAATTATTAAAAAACTCTTTATTGAAACTGAAAGTTACAGGTATTCATCAGGTGTAAACTTTTTAACACGCCTTCCTTTATTCCTGTAGGTGCTAGTGAATCTTTTAAGTATAACTTCTTTCAAATATTTATTTATGTACTTATGTATGTATTTATATAAAGTTAAACTTAATGATTCGTTTCGTAACGACAGTAAAATATCGAAGACGATCTTAACTTACTACACAGGTTTTTAAGTTAATCTAAGTAATTTCATTTCATTAATAAATGAAATTTTTTACAAAGTTGTAAACTTTTCTTTTATATTATAGATATTTTATTCTTATATAGTGGAAAAATAATGGTACAAGAAAAATGTTTAATATTTATTTTTTGGGGTGGGGGTAATATACGTTTTATTATAAAATCATCAGTATATGTTTAAATAAATCAAATAAGTTTAAAAAAATAGAAAATACGTATTTTTTAAATTTTTTCTGCTTTCCCATCCCTAAAATCTTCTTCCAACAATTTTTTTTTCCTATGTTTACTATGTTAAATGGAAGAAAGTAAGAAAAAAAACACGAAAAAATCGTCTGCTGTTGCGAGAACGATTCTTTACAGTAGCGGTTTCTTCAGATCGCTGTACTGTCTTGAGATCACAGTCGATTTAGTTATTAGTTTTCTGTTTGGAAATAAATCATATATCTTTTGTAAAGGCCGAATTCTGTTACCACATCTGTACATCATCAGTTATTCATCTGTACAGTTATTCTTTTGGTTTCACTTAAAAAAAACCATTGTTATTTGAAGGTTTAATATTTAATAAAACGAAATAAATGAACAAGGAAACTAATAAAAACTCACCAAAAAAAATAAATTTGAACCATTAGGCGTACAATTTAAGTTTATTAGCACTCTCAAATTTTACAAGTATGTTGAATAAAAAAGGTGAAATGAGGAGTCAATAAGTTGCATTGTTTCGACGTAATACAAACTGAATTTTATAAATTACCAGCTGATTACTCAACTAAATTTGTAATACATTTTTTAAGAAAGTATTTGCAATTGATTTGTTTCATATACGGTAAGTAACAAGTATCAGCTGATATTAACACTGGAAGTTAATTTTTATTTAGAAAATATCAGTTTAATTTGTTATTGTTTTTTAATTATTAGTTATTCTTTATTATTATCATCAATATTATAGCACTATTTAAAGTTCGTTATTGTATGCATTGTGAATGTAAAATGCAATAAAATTGTTCATGCAGCGCATTTTACCTCGTTTTATTGTTAACACGATTTTTCCGTAATTTCAACTTTGAATGCTTTTAATTCGATAACGAAGGTATAAACAGAAAAATGGATTTCACCATTATTTTTGAGGTAAAATTTTAAATCGAAATCATTTGTCATATGGCCACTTTCCGGTCTCAGTGGGGCGAGTGGTAGCGTCTTCGTCTTTCATCCGGAGATCCCGAGTTCGAATCCCGGTCAGGCATGGCGTTGTTCACACGGTACAAAAATTGTCATCCATCTCATTCTCTGAAGTAATATCTGAACAGTGGTTCTGTAGGTTAAAAAAAATATAAAAAATAATATGGTCACTTTTCTAGTAAATAAAATTAAGTTTGATTCAATACGACAGACAAAAATTAAAAACCCACCATAAAATTTTGTTTGATGCAGATATTTTTTTTAACTATATAGAACCCCATTTCTTTCTGCCTCCAAATTCCTCTCAGATATACAGTATAAAGCTGTGTTTATACTTAAATATCACCCGGTTTACATATGTATATTGTCGCGTGTTTGCAGCTCGATCAAGATATTGAGGGATTGACAATTTAGAATGTATATATAACTACAGTTTATTGGTTTGAAACATAAGTAAAACAAGAAAAATCCATAATAATGACAATGTTAGTAATAATTATAGTAATAATTATTATTATTATTATTATTATTAATAATAATAATAGACTATTACGATCTCCCCATACAATAAGGCTGAAACAGATAAAATAACAAAGTACAACCCTCTGGCAATAGAATATAAAGAAATTTACAGACTGTACTCAATAGAAGTTATTCCCATTGTGATAACAGCAAATGGATTAATTAACAAAAATTTATAGAAATAAATATAAAAGGTTGGCCTGGATTCTAAAGTCATAATTCTAAGAGCCCAAAAATCAGTAATTCTGGAGACGTGCAGGATTGTACGTACTGTGTTAAATGCACCACAGCATTGAATGAGGTATACCCCAATGGCCCCTCAAACTGAAATTCCAGATTTAAATCTCCCAGACAAATAATATTAAACCAATAAAAAATATAAAATACACAAATATTAATCATAGTGTTCACAACCACACTAATAACCAGAATAATAGTAACAATAATAAATATTACGTGCCAATAACAACCAAATAATCATAAATGTCAATAATAAATAATAAAGCGAGATTATACACAAAACAGAATTTAAAGTAATCGTCCGGATTAATTTGCAGGTAGATAAATAAATAATGAAAACCAGAATTCAGTCCCTTTGACAAAAGATATAGCATGACCAGTAATCCGAACACTTTTAACCACTCGTCTTGGAAAAATAACAATAGTACAGTAGATAAGTCAGATATAAAGGTCTTTAACTGCAAATACTTTTGATATTCACAAATAAAACTACCCCGACGTTTAACTCACCGATAGTATTCCTTGTTTACTGGGCTTACTCGTGGCGTCACCTTAATCGTATCGAACTTAATTAACACTGATCTCCTCGCTCCTTCACTGATCTCCTCGCAGAATGCTCTCGCTGACTGACGTCTCGGAGACTCACATCGCAGACTCTCCTCTCTGAATTGACATCGGAAAGTCTCGCTGGTACGCAGAACTTATTTTTAAGTGGTCTTCTCCGGAGTATTTATACTCCTAGTTTCTTTACCTGCACGGTGCCTATCTTGCCTATCTTTGTCTGACGTAAACTACATTTACAATAATTTCCCCATCTTTTAAGAAGTATTTAGAACTTTAATATTGAAATTAAATTTAAATACCTGGTAGATAATATGATATTCTTTTTAATAATATTAAATAAATTAATCTGTTTGACCATTTTTCTTCTTTTTTTTTAAGAAAATAGTGATGAATTTTATCATAGTTTTTTACGTTCATAAGTTTTAACAAATTTTAGGAATGATTTATTCCAGAGAGTAGGTGATTTCATAACAATTTGAACAAAAATAATTAGGAATTTATTCTTAATCTAAAAAATAAATCATACAATAAATTAAATAGCAGTGTTTTGATGTAATGGTTTTTTAAAAATATATAATTTATAAAACGTCATCTCTGCGATTTTAAGTAATTAATTGCTTTGTTATTCATATAAAAATTTGCGTTTTTTTGCTTTATAAATCTGCTTTATATAGTTTTAAACTTTTTGTGAAATTATTTTTTTTCCATATTGATAATTGTTTTTTCCGTTTAAAGAATCAAGAGTTTTTTATTTTTATCTTTAGGAGTTATATTTGCAGTTCTTGAAAAGTCAATATTAACTATAATTTATCACATTTTATCTTTTAAATTGAAAATTACAGACGTTTAATTTTTTCGTCTTAATTATTGTGAGCCTAAAACTAATTCTGAACTTTTTAAATTTTTTAAAATATTATCATTAAAAAGTATATAAATTTATTTAACAAGTGATCTAATTTAAAATCTGAGCTTTATTATTTTTTTTTATATATCTATCTAAAATATATATATATGTTGCACATAATATATAATTTTATAACTTTCAGATCGTATTCTACTTTGTATGACTTGTAAATGATTAAGATGTGTGTTTTTTTAGTTAAGTTTGATGAATAATTCGAAAAAAGCATAGAAAATGTTTTCTAGCCTAGAGAATGTTTGACTTATTGGGTTGAAATAGGACGTGCCAAATACATTGTAGATTTGGCACGTCTGCATCCTGTTATATTTCATTAACCTTTGATGTTTCATTAACCCTTGTTACGTATTAAAGATAATCAGAAATCACGTGTAACTTGTTTAATTTTATGGAAACAATCTTGTTATTTTCTTTAAATCTGGAATAAAGTTTTTATAATATGTAGTCATTTATTTTACGTAAACTTGTTTAAAAATTACCAATATTCCTGATGTCCCGGTATTTCTTATTTGATTAGAATTCATATGGAAAAAATAATGTTTAAGTGCCATTTACGTGCTTTAATACAATTTTATTTATATTCTTCTTTCAAAATAACTGACAAAAAATTCGTTAAAACAATACTTTTCCTTCCTTAATTTCTTTATAAAAATACAATCAGTTCGTAGACACGGAAACCATTTTCCTAATTATTTATTTTTATTTCCTATTCTATTTTTGACATTTGGGTACCTATAGATATTGCAGGGTATTCAAAAAGCGACTCCTTTTTGTACGTTTAATCGAGAAGAAATGGGTTACACAATGCAGCAAACAATATTCATTGTCTCCCAATAGATTAGATGTGCCAGTTATACCCAGACCCAGAATGCTTCTATAGAAAAGTATGATGTGGATGCACCAAACAGTCCTCCATCTAGCAGCTGTACGATAAGTTCCAAGAAATAGAGAATGTGGCAGATGCACCCAAAAGTGATCAACTGAAATTAACACCAGAAACGTTGATCGACAAGCAAACTTCATATTCTGTTAGTGCCAAGAAGTCTGTGCGACGCCTATCTAGCCGGTCTTGCCTCTCCGTTAGTAGCACCCGCACGTCATTGCGGAAGAGTTTATAGATGCATCTGTACAGAATTCGTGTAACTCATGAGTTGGTACCTGCAGACACTAGAACACGTTTTCTAGTGTCTGCAGGTACCAGCTTTGTCAGTGGTTCATGTCATCTGTAACTCCAGATGGGGAAGAACTCGATGACTGGTTTTTGTCTGACGAGGCGTGGCTCCTCCTTGATGGAGTCGTGAATGGACGGAATTCACGTATTTGGTGTACAGAGAATCTACATCAGCTGCACGGACAAAAAGTGGATGTTTGGTGTGCAGTGTCACGTAGGTGAATCTTCATGACATTCTTTCATGGCACAATGAACAGTGAGCGCTACATAAAGATGGTGCGCAACAATTCTAGCAGACCGGCTAGAGTATCAGCTAGAAGTTTCAGTGCTACGGTTCATACAGCCAACAACAACTTTTTTGGATCAGTGTTTTCATAGAAAAGTGATTTCGAAGGGTTGTGGCTCCCTCGGTCTCCTAATTTATCCTCTCCTGACGTTTTTTTGTAAGGCTAGCTTAAGTATGCTACTTACAAAATTCATCCTCACACCATTCCCGAATTGCAGAGCGAAATCGAAAGATGTGTCGTTGCAATTCCTTAATAAACATATATTTATTAAATATATGTTTAAAAGCATGCATCGTCCTATTCAATTATGTGAATCACATTATGGGGGCAACTTTCAACAACTATTGTAACGACTATTTCCCCATAAGGTTGAGTCACTTTTTGAACACTCTGTATAAAGAAACGAAATTCTTTAAGTTGTTATAACGTTAAAAATGTGAAACAAGCTTGAATTTGTGATCTACAACCTTGTATTTTATAAAAAGAAATATTTATACACTATAGCATTCTTATGTTTGTCTGTACCTCTGTGCATTGACATCAGAATGAATTTCTTTGAATAAAATAATATTTTTTATGTGAAAATGTTATATCGATTTAAGAGATAAATCAGTTAAGTTTTCTAATTTATAATGATCTAACCCGTTTCACAACTTTTTATTTAAAATATATTGTTGATAGTTTGTTGTTTAACTTATTTAAATATTTCTACAATCGGTAATTTTTTATGTGGAAATTATTATTCAAAATAAAACCTTTCAGTTTAGGATACAAAGAGAATTTAAATTTAAATATCTCTCCGAAAAAACCTCTGAGTCAATGTAACATGAAATCTGTTATTGATGTTTTGTAATATTATGCTACGCCTCAATATAAAAAAAAAGTTTGTAAATGTAAAAAAAGGCCTATTCATACGTAATGCCAAATTTTTTGATGAATTGGATTTATTATTTAAAAAATTATTTTCTTTACAAAAATATGTATTTTTTTCTAATTTTATTTTGTAGTCAAATTTTAAAAAAAACTTCAGTATATTTTATACTTTTAGCCCTTTGTAATATTATTACATGTATATCATATATACATGCGTGCGTGTATGTGTGTGTGTGTGCCCGCGCGTGTCTTAAAACAGTTTACGAGATAGAATAGAAACGTTTGTTATACTTTAAAAACTAAGTAAAATATAAAACATGTATTCAACTAATGAAATATTCGATAAGGAGATACGCGTATAATATATTTTTTCATTGTTATTTTAAATTTAGTTTTCACTTGGGAAATTATTTAGTTTAAATTTTATTTACTGAATCTCTTCTTAAATTCCTTTCTGGTTGTGTTGACATATTAATTTAGGTTGTGTATGTTTTATTTGTTTCTATTTAACTTTCCCGGCGAAAATAGCTAGAATAATTATTTAAAGGCGAAAGTATAGTAATCATGTCAAAAATGGGGTATCGGGTTTTTTTTTGAAATCTTTACGTTTTAGGGACTAACTCGTTCATCTAGACCAAAAATATAGAGGCCAAAAATACGTGTATGTATGTATATGCGTATGTAACCAATTCTTTTAAAATTTGGCTCAAATATTTCTACGTATGTGACATTGATCATATTTCTATAAGGGAGTGGGGGATATTGCGAAAAACGAATTTCGATTTCTTCAGAGGAATTTTAGAGAAAACTTTATTAAAGAAAATTAATTTGTTACCTACAATGAATATATAAGTAATCCACAAAAGGTTTTTCAAAAAATCAACCTCCAACTCAAAATTGAAATGTGTTTTTTATTCCTTTGCTCTGTCTCCCTTCGATTTAAATGTTTATCAAAAATTGTGTAAAGTTTATTCTTCGTAAATAGGGCTGTGAATGAACGTCTAAAATTTTTTAAATTATAAATCCTGGTTCTAAAATGCAGAAAAAGATATTGCAATGAAAAAGCTGTGCAAGCCTGACGGGCGTAGCCAGGAAAGTCATGCAGTACTTAGCCAGCTTCTTAATAATTGGTATTTAATAAAAGAACACGCTTTGGTCATTCCGAAGTAACTAAATGTAAGTCAACATAATTCTTAAATCATCACCAGACTGCCGCGGCTCACTAGGTGTTTGTTTTTTTTACAGCATATACAATTTTTCAGGTCTTTTTTCTTTCATCAAAAGAAACAAGTATTATATAAATATTTTAGTTTTCATTTCCTATTGATATAATTGAAGTATATGTAGAATGTAACATCTAAAATATTCCTTTCTTTTTCATAGAATTATAAGCAATTAGAAAATAAAGTTTTACTTATTTATTTCCTTTTAGATATTAAAAATATTTTGGTTTTTGTAATAAAACTGTATCTTATAATTATCTCTAAATCTTCGATAAGAATTATATTTTGTGGTACAATTATTTTAAATTATCTATAGGAAATATGTATTAATAGTCATTGTAACAAAATCCGTGTTAGATTCCACTAAATCATAAACCGCCACATCCTTATTTATTTAAAACGAATTCGAGTAGATGGTCTATCGTTTTTCCTTATTGTTTGATGAAGAATAAAAATAATTAAACTAGCAATAATTGTACATACTTTTTTTAGAATTTGTAAATTAGATAAAATTCAAATTCAAATTTGTAAATAAACTAGAATCAAAGAATAGATTTAAGTATATTAAATCTAATTATTCTGTAGTTTCGGTTTACTTCAGAAGGACCTATTTTCGGATCCTTTTATTATCTTATGGTTCTGAAATTGAGATTAGATTTTCATTAGTGGTTTATAAAAAAGGAAGTATGTTGTTAAAAGATAATATAATATAAAAATTATAATATAAATATAATATAAAAGTTAATATCTTACGATTGTATTATTTCTCGATGTTTTCGGGTTTCATGTATAAAATTAATATCTTGTTAAAAAGATTTAAACGTTAAAGAAATAATAAAAAATAATTCATGGAATTAAATATTCTATTACGAGGGTTATTTTTTTTTCAAGGTCAGATCGTTCACGAAATTAAAACCACAGTGAAAATAAAAAAAATTTTATTTGTAACAAGTACTTACATAGTTACGCTATTTATCTACATAGTCGCCACTCCGATTTAGACATTTGTCGTAGCGTGGTACCAAGTTTCCAATACCCTCGTCATAGAACGGGGCCGCCTGTGTTTGCAGCCATGTTTCTACGCTGGTCTGCAACTCGATGTCTCGGCCAAAATGTTGATTTTTTTTTTAATTTTACCCCATAATTTTCTCTTCCCCCAAATCGAAAAAGCTATCTTTTTATTTCTTGCATATTTTTTAACCAATATTTTTATGTTCCTAGGTATAGTAGTAGTAGAAGAAACACAAAAAATACTTTGGAGGCAATATTGGTGATCGGGGAACCCATCAAAGTTTAAAAACATCGATTTTTTTAATTTTTTAAACTTTTTTTCATTTAGCATTATTTTTTGAGTATATGAAACTAAATAACCATTGCCAGGAAACTATAACAACTTTGTTGTCAGCTTTTTCTTTGTTTGAAATTTTTTTAAATATTTTAAGTTCACATATATTTTATTCTTATAACTTTCTTACTGCATCTGGTCACATTTTGTTTCATGGATTATGCTCAGCAACAGATCCCTGTCTTTTTTCTAATTTTAGAATTTAATTAAATCTTTTTCATTGATTTTAAATTAATATGAGTAATAAATGTGATTTTATGTTAAACAAATGCAATGTAAAATATTGTAAATAAATAATTATGTATGTAACAAATAGAATGTTAATATTGATAAGTAGTGAAATTTTTTAGATAAAAGGATATATTCTGAATGATAGTGAAATTAAAATTACAGATAATACTGTAATTTATTCAGGTAATGATAATAATTAATGAGTACAGTACGAAAGTAATATCTATATTAACAAAACATTACAAAACATACAAGGTTTTATATATTAAAAAAAAAAACTCGTAAACGTAGGTTTATACTTAACTATGAGATTATATATTTGTACAGTTTAAATTGTGATGTTCTACCTTCGTCACAAATCGTCACAGTAAGTAGAAACTTTCCTAACCAAATATCCTTTATAGACGAACCTTTATCTCAAATTAATTTAATTTGAGATCTTAATTAGGCTAGTACCTTAACTAATAGGGATCATTAACCTTAATCTGATAGTGTATTAAAATATCTTCTAGCAGTAAAAAATGAAAAGAAAAGGAAATAACTCTTTTTTTAAAGATATTAAATGTAAATCTAGAGCGAGTCAAAGTATGGAAACCCCTCAAGAACTTTAAAATCGTTCCAAATAGAATATTGTAACTTTCAGGACAAGGTATCAGTCAGCTACTTTGCTTTTTGTCGAGAAATAGAATTTCAGTGCCTTCTTGGTGGATGGCCAAGAGGTTTTAACTCAAATATTTTAAATAGTAATACTCTTTGTGTGATAAATCACTTTAAAGGTTTCTTTAAGACAAGAAAAATGGTATAAATAAAAAATTGGTATGATGTTCACCCAGAACGATGTGATAAAGTTTGGATTTTGAAAAACATTAAATTGATAATTTAATAAACTGTTATCGCAAAATATAAATTTATAAAGCATAACGTTTACTTATTAACTTTAAATTTCGTTTTAATAAACGTACGAAATGTTCTTCTGTTATTTACCCGTGTGCCAGTCTATGCTAAAAGGATACTGAGTTTTTCAATGATTCCTTAATGATACTTTGTTGTGATTCTCAAATTATATTTTGATAATTATCGATATCTTGGAATTTATTATAAGCAATACTTTTTAAGTGGCCTCATAGAAAGTAATCCATTGGTGAGAAGTCGGGTGATCTCGCTACCCTTCGGCCAATTCATCTTTTAGGAAAAAATGCATTTAAAATTTCACTACCTAAAGATTGAAATGAGACGTGAACTATCTTGTTGAAACCAAACGTTTGGGAAATTTGGGCCAAAAATCTTTTGAATGTTTGAAATGATATAGTCGAAAAGCAAAGCCTTATATTTCACGGCGTTTAAATTTCTATCAATAAAAATGTGGCCTCATTACTAAAAACGATGTTGTTTAATAAGTTAGGATCTGCACAAACGTTGTTCATTGTATAATTGGCAGAATTCGAGTCTTCGAACGTAGTCATCTTCATTAAGTTCTTGTACCAGACGAATTTTGAAGGGAGTTGAAATTTTAATTTTTTAATGTTCGAATCACTGAACTTTGGCTATTGTTATGTTCTCATGCTGCTATTCGAGTTGAAGAATGAGGATTCTCAATAAATTCTTGTATAATCTCAAACTTTGTTATTTGTGGCAAATTTAAACCTGCCATGTTTCCTAAGGATATTTTTTGTTTAATTTTACAAGCAGAATACGAAAAAGTATAGCCAGCTTACCATTTTAATAATATCTTATATATATATATAAATAAAATGTCAGTCATTCATAATGGACATCCAGCAAAAATTACTTAAGATAAATTGATGAATTTGTATACACGTTCTTCTTACAGTGTAAGTGCACACTAAGAAATGTTTTTTTTGAAATTCCGAGTTTAAAGGGTTAAAATGAAGTAACAATGAAATTTACTGGTTTTTTTTCGGTAACAAATATAGATCTTCATGTGAATATCTAAAAACTAATTTTTAGGTTATCTTAAATTTCACTTTGAAAGGGGTGAAGAAAGATAAAAAGGTTTGAACAGTGATTGCAAATTTTCCCCGTTTCCGACTATATTAAACTAGATATTCAGTAGTTTTGGGCTTACACATACTCTTCATATAAATATCTAAAAACAATTTTCGAGTTTCGATTATGTAAGGAGTGCGATGGTGTACAGCACGGCGGCTTAATTAACACAGCCACTATTACTGTTTCTGTATGTATGAGGCGACTGATTGCATTTGCCTCCGGTTACTTGATTAAAAATATGTGAATTTTTTGATTGAAAATCATTAAATTTTTCCTCAATATTTAAAAATAATAACTATATATCTAAAAATTAATAAAAAAAAAAACAAGGATTTAAAGCGTACTTAATTTTTAATATTTAAATAACCGAACATGAGTTTACTTTAAGACTGGACTTTTTAAAAAATATTTATTAATTAGGATTTAATTTTTTTACACTCGCATCACATAGACATATTTTATTTAACGATTTAACATATTTTTATATAACAAGAAAATTTTATCAAATCCTAGAAATGAATTTAAATATTAATTTTAGAAAAGAGTTGGATTTTTCATATTGAGGAAAAATTTAATGATATTAAATGATATTTAATAATATTTAATTTAAATCCAACTCTTTTCTAAAATTAATATTTAAATTCATTTCTAGGATTTGATAAAATTTTCTTGTTATATAAAAATATGTTAAATCGTTAAATAAAATATGTCTATGTGATGCGAGTGTAAAAAAATTAAATCCTAATTAATAAATATTTTTTAAAAAGTCCAGTCTTAAAGTAAACTCATGTTCGGTTATTTAAATATTAAAAATTAAGTACGCTTTAAATCCTTGTTTTTTTTATTAATTTTTAGATATATAGTTATTATTTTTAAAAGTAGAGGTTGATTTATCTATATAAAATGCAATTGAACATTTTTATATATTTTCCTCCCCAGTTGTTTTACGTTATTATGATTCTTTATAACACTGTTATATGAATATATAACACTGTTTCTATAGAAACACTTTATTAATATATTTATCCATATTTATAAATACACACAATAATTGTGATCGTGTCGTTCCAGTAAATCAAAATATTGAAAACAGTGCGTCGTAGATAAATTATCGGTTTAAATAAATACGAGTTCATACTGTATTTATTAAGCATTTAACGTAAATGTAACTATTTGATCGTTTCAATCTCTTACTAAATATATTGTGTTGCATGTAAACAGTCGGATGAACAAATTTCCAGGAGGGGTTAGGGTTGATACGTGATGTAATGACGTTAAAGGTAGGTTAGTTTATGTATAAAAAGGGATGAGTACGTAGTAACAGCATTTGCAGGTATAAGCCGCTTACAGCCCTCACAAAACAGAGTAACCAGGGTTTGTGTCGGTTGTTTAGTTAGTGCCCTTGACCTATTCAAAGCGACCTTGTCCTTCCGCTTACTCCATCCCTACTGTTTCTAACTCTATCCCCTTCTCCCTTTGAACTTCATCTTGTTGCCAACGCAACAACGCCCTATATGTATATTGTAATCAATGTACCGTGTATTTCTGGTGGTATAATTCTGAAAATAATTTTTTTTTGTGCTTTCACATTTACTATGGGTATTACTTATTTTTTTTAGTTGGCATTTTATTTCACTTTTTAAAGGAAGACATGTATTTCAGTATTCTACAATCGAAATTGAGTTGATAAAATCCATTATCATAGAATTAAACAACAATTATTAAGATTTAGTTACACATCTGTTAATAAATGTATCTGATGGACTCATCCATCCTAGCCATTTTTTCGTTCTTGTTCTGTAAGCCTCCGGAACCACTGTAAGGCATTACTTCAAAGAATGAATGAGGGTGGAATGTAAATCAAGTCTAGTCTTGTAAAGTCTCAGGTCGACCATTCCTGAGATGTGTGGTTAATTGAAATCCAACCACCAATGAACACCGGTATCCACGATCTAGTATTTAAATCCGTATAAAAGTAAATTAGGATTTAAACCTTAGAACTCTCGAGTTTGAAATCAGCTGATTTACCATGACGAGTTCATTAGATCAAACCGGTGGGTTATCCTAGCCATTTGCTGGTTAAATTTTGTAAAAAAAATGTTTTCCTTTATAGATTCCTATGTAGCAACTTTTATAATAAATGGTACATAAAATGGAAAGTCAGTTAAAATTATTGTGTAATTTATGATGAAAAAAATTTTTAATCTTACTAAAAATGGTTGGGATCTTTTTTTTTACTTCATCGCTCTTTGGGTCGTCTTATGCATTTTTGGACTGAAAACACTGATCCAGTCATTTCAAGCTGAACTTTAATTTATCTGAAGAACAAAATCTTTTAAAATAAAAATAATAAAAAAATTATGGATTTAATTAGGCTTTTTTTTGATCGGTAATCAATTTATGTTAAAACTAGGTTATTGGTTAAAATAGTAGGACTAATTAATCGAAAATGTTTCGCAATCGTAAATTTAATACAGGCAATAAATTTTTTTATAATCATGAAAAGTGATATTAAAAGCAAAACTTTACAGGCTGTGATCAAACATTTTGAACAAAATGAAAGGAACTTAAAAAAAAAAAAGTTTAAATCAATTTAAAGAAATTATAAAATAACTTTTTTTCATGTATTTAAATTCCAGTTATATTGGAAAAAATATATTCAACAAATATTATGGAGCTGATTTAAAAAAAAAATTTAGAAAAGAATCCAAAAATAATTTAAAAAAAAACAATTATTGTCGTTTTTTCATGGCAGTAGTTATATTATAAATTTAAATATTTTAATTTTATATAAAATTTTGTTAAGACAGTAATTATGAAATCCTTATGAAAAAAGACCGTCCGAAGTATAAAAGGTTATAAAAAAAATTGTCTTGTAAAAATATGCAAAGAAACGCAGAGAAAAAACTGAACTGACCTGTCGTGAAGCAAGATTCTTTGAAATGCAAGATTTTTTTAATTTTTTTTTTCTATAAAACGTTTCTTTTGATATCCAACATTTCGGATCAATTATTACCATATGATATAAAATATTTCGCATCAATGCGGGTGACGTAGACTATCTCACCTGAGAAGATAATCAGGCTGCGCCTTGTATTATAAATTGTGGATAATACTTCTTCCTTTCTGCCGAAGAAGATATAAAAAAAATATTAAAAAACAAATCCTTTTTATGAAAAATATTGTGCTATAATTTTAAGACTACTTTTACTTAGAAAGTAAGATAATCAGTCAAAAAATGGGATAAGGGTTTCCTGGGTCACGTTTCGTGACCCAGGAACCCCAAAAAGAAAAATGGTGGAGGGTAATGTTTGTACGTACGTATGTTGGCGTGTTTAAAGCTTAATAAATTTTGACTGAATAAACCGATTTTGTTGAAATTTTGTATAGAAACTCACAATATGGGGAAATTTGTTGGTAAAATTTTGGGGTTAATATCTCCAGAGAGAAGGATAGATAATTTCTTTGGGGTCAATTTTATAAGAATTTTGTCAGTACAACCCCATTTTATAAGTTCATACATGAATACATGCTTATCTTATCATTTTTTTTTTAATTTTCCCCAAAATTCCCCCTTACCAAAAAATCAAAATAGCTAACTTTTTATTTTATATTTTTTAATATAATTTTTTTAATGTCTTCCTAGGCGTAGTATTGAAAGTACCCAAATAATATTTTAGGAACAATACTGGGGGTGGAGAAGTCGCTAAAACATATATAGATTAAATATTATATAGATTCTTAGAATTTTTCAAAACTTTTTGGCTTATTAAAACTTTTAATAATAATATTACAGTAACATGTCATCATAATTTACTACTTTCCACAAAGAAGAAACCTTTGGTAACGTTTTATTGGTTGTACATTTTTTAATGGATTTTCCTTCCATTTAACATAGTAAACGGAGAGAAACCAACAAATTTTCTAGGAAGTTGATTTTAGAGGTGGTAGAGCAGGAAAAAACATCCATTATTTGAATTTTTTAAACTTTTTTGGTTTACTTAAACATATAAGCATAATTTTTTAATAAAACTCCATCATAAATTGCACCCCTCTTAAAAAAAAAAACTTAGGTAACATTTTCTACGTATCATTATTTTTTTATTATATAAGAATAAATAATTAATTCTAGAAAAGTATTAAAACTTTGTTGTCAGTTACTTTATTTAATTACTATTACTATATTTTATTAAACTATCAAAAAGTACGTAATAATTTTTTTAACTTTTAAATAGTACATCAGTTATTGATTGAAATAACTATTCAATAAAAATATTGCCGTTAACTGGAAATCCGTTGATAAAAAAAGCTACAAAATTATGGTCGGAGAGAATGAGAAAAGATTATTTATTAGTAGATTATAGTACACAGTTTTAGATGTTTTTTTTTTAATTTTCATGCGAGAGTAAATGTATTTTAGATTAAAAAATAATCAAATTAGACCATTTCAGTCCTTCGTGTTTTTGAAGATAGTCTTGTTTATACATACACGTATATACTGTCTAAACAACAAGAAAATTATCAGAAAAAAGGAAGGAAAATAAAAGATCATTCTGGATTTTTAACTTTATTTCTACGGCTGAAATTCGTTTATGATATTAGGCGACTAGTATCCCGTGAACTTGCTTTAATAATAGCATTATTGAGAACTGACGCTTCGCCTATTTTTTTTAATACTAATGACTAGTCGAAATATAACTGTGTTTATTGGATAAAGTAGCTGCAAAATTTACACATATTATGCAACAGATTATGTTACTGTATTCCAAATACCATAAATCGATCTTCAGGTCATGTTATTCTTATTTCTTATAGTTATAAAAAACATAAAATACATCTTTTTTACGTTTATTTTATTGTTATGATAAATATATTTATATTTAGTACAACTATAGAAGTAAATTGGCAAGCATTTTCTTAACGTTGGCTTTGGTTCAAGATACTAAGAACCAAGCCTGGTATAATAAATTGAACCCATATTTGTCAGACTGAAAAACCAAGGTTGAAAAGATTTGAACTCAAATTAAAGTTTGTAAATATGCGCAAAAATATTTGGCAAGTCGTATTTTTTCTTCAAAGAAATTTAGCACAAAACAACGAAGAGATAACTATATAATATAGACTTTTTTTAGGTTAAAGGCCTTATATTGTAAAAACGCACATGTAAAAATAAATAAACTATGCCCTAGGAGTCAATATTTTTAAAAATGAAAGAGTACAGTATCTTTTGGTATAAGTATTTGTTTTGAGATTATATTTCTTTAATTAATATTCGTTTAAAAATATAACATTAATTAATTATATATTAATCAAGCAATCTTACGAAAAATACAGACATAATAACTAAATGTAAAAATTGAGGTTACCCAGATATACAGACTACCATGGGGTTCTTGTTTCGTTTGCTAGTTACGGCTAGTGAAAGATTTTACTGGCATTTCAGGGTGAAATAGGAACGTAATGAAATTTTCAAGAAGTTAATTAAGGAGTATAATTAAATGGATAATAGACACAAAACTTTTAAATAAACTTGTAGAATTTAATTCTGAATAAAACGGTGTAAGATAGGTTGAATAAAACAAAGGTTAGAAAAATTTTAATTTAGTTTAGAAACGGTACACTAGACCAAAGTGCATTGTACGTACCAGTTTATAATAAATGTTCAAAGATGAGCCTGCTATTTTCAACATAATTCTTGGCACGCTTCTGTACTGCTTTTTTTGCTCCTTTTAGTTCTTCAGGGCTGTCCTTAAGTTGCACAGTAACATCGTAATATCAACAATTAATTCCTCACTAGAATATATATTTTTTTTACAATATTTTTCATTAATCCCCATTCTCAAAAATTTAACGATGTTACATCAGGCGATCTTGGTGGCTAGGAATGTCAACCTCCAAGACCGTTCAGTTTCTCAGGGAAATGGTGGTAAAAGTGAGTGAAAACGGCATAAGAGACCTCTTCTGTTATGCGCCTCCCCTCTGGATGCGCACCATCGTGCTGTAAGGATGGATACTTTGCTATTTACGCTAAAAAAGCATCTTCAAGCACTGTATTCCACTATAGTAGAACTACAAGCGAAGCGGATCGTCTCCAGGGTGTAGATGTTGAATGGTTGTTTATGATAAGTATGAAACTTGTTCTGTTTAAGTGTCCTCCAAACCATCGATTGCGAAACTCCGATTCGCTTAGAAGAAAGACGTCCATGTCTGGATTGTAGTGAAATGCAATGATAATAATTTCATCAATAACAGCGTCTTGTTGGACAGATCGTTCGTAGCTGGTACGAATACTAGGTAGTGTACCTGTTTCCCGAAGATAGCGAAAAGTCGCGCTAATTGTTTTAGGATCTAGAATCCTGCAATTTTGAAAACGTATTTCACATTCTACTGCAGCAGCTGTAGCATTACTGTTACATACACCCAAAATAATTATCTTATCGGCGTATTCCTCTGTTGTAAGTACGGCATTACTTCACTAGCAAACCGATCACGTTCAAACTAAAATTCAACCTTCAACCTTCGCTAACGACAGCATAGTTCATATTACCCGATATACTTAATGAACCTTATAAAATAATTTAAACACTAATACAGTATTGCGCATTGTTGATTATGTGTTTATTACCATTTAAAAAAGTTATTGTACTCAAATATAAATAAACAGGGTATTTTACTCCAATTCATTGGTTTTCACCCCAGATTTCTCAAAAACCACTAGAGATACGGTTCTGGGACCTATTTTAGTCAATCTTTTAGGTCAATAACCGTATAAAATCACCAATTATGCCTCTTAATTAAGTTCTAAAAATTTCAGTACGACCTCATTTCACCGGGATAGCAGAGATCTGAGCGACATCTTTTAGTAATTGTAATTCGCAAATGCAGAGTTTTCGGATATACGTTTATACGAACTTTTTCCCCTATTTTCATGAGTAAAATAGATTGTGACAATAGAAATTGACCAAACATAAATGAATGATTCAGGACGTCGAAATAAACAAAAAGGTTCATGTGGAAAATTTTCCTGTCACCTTATTTTCTCCTATGTGCGCAGTTTTCTTCTTTTTTTAAATAAAAATGGATGTCTTATTTGAGATATTTTAATGAAATTGGCACCCAAGAACAACTATAAAAAAAATAAAAAAATAAATAAATAACTTTGAGAAGTGCAGAGTGATGTCACTGGAGTTTTTTTAATCATTGATAATTCAGCATATATTAATTTTATGGAATTATGTTATAGTAGAAAAAATGTTATGCCTTTTATTATGAACAAATTAACACCTTTACTATTAAAATTGGTTAATATACAATTGAGAATGACTGAAATTTCTTTAAAGTAGATTTCAAAAATTTTGCTATTTGACGATTTTTTGCCTGTCCTATTATTAGTAATAATATAAATTATTATTGATTATTTTTAATTCAGTTATTGAAGGAAATGAAAGGTCTAAATTTCTCAAACTGCATAATCTTTTTTCCTGTATACAGACAGAATAAAAGAGGAAAAATGTTTAATTTTGTTTAAAAAAGTTATCGATAGCATTACAAAGCTTAGGATAAAAACAGATTAATTTATCTCTCTCTGTTACCGCTTAATTTTGTAAAAATTAAGCTATTTTCTTTATATTTGATTATGAAAAATTTCTCCTTTCGTTTTGGCCACTTAAGGATGACGTAAAAATTTCATTTCCTTTGTTGTTTTCTTATGTTCAAGTACTCTTTTATCTTTTCGCTATACATTTTTTTCCTTTCCTCGGACCACTTTGTTCCAGTTCTCTTATCTTTTCTACTTTGGAATTCTTCTATTTTTCGCACTTTCTTACGAAACACAACTTCTTCTGTTATATCATCCTCTTGTATATTATTTCTTTCCAGATTTGTTTTTGATTTCTTGGATTCACTTTGTTGTTAACTTCTTTTCCCAAAGATCTATTTTTCTTTAATGTTGTAATTTATTCTTTTATAGTTGCTCAAACAAAATCAGTCTTCTTTCATTGTTTCCGAAATTTTTCTACGTTTACTTATGCTTAACCACTAGTTCTTATTTTCTAACCTTCATTGGTTTTTAGTGAACCCAATATTTTTCTAATAATTTTTCCCTCTGACAATTCTAATTTATAATCAGTTGATGAGCATTCTTAAGCATATAAATATTCTGTTTTAATTACAATGCGTTATTTTTGCATTTTTTGTTATAGATATTCTCACTCAAGCCATATTCTCTGTGCCTTTTTTGAATCCTTACATCTATAGCGGTTTTCTCTAATCCATTTTCATGGATTGTCTCGCCGAGATAATTAAAGTTTTTTTCACCTTTCCTGTGTGACCGATATTTGTGAACAAAAATCTTGGTACACTCTTAATGCATAAAACTCAATAAATGAATTTAGTTTTTAACAGAAATTCTTATATTTATATTTGTTATAATAAATTACAGAAATTATAATTATATATAAATATATTAATTATTTATGATAAATTTATTATAATTAAAACAATTTTCAAAAAAATGTTTCTTGTTTTTTATAAAGTAAAACCACTATAGTAATATTAAAAGAAAAAAAAATCTATTTTATAAAAGCGAAAGTTTGTGGCAGGTTCTGTCTGTCCGTTCACAATGGTACACACGAGAACCAATCGACTGATTGGTTTCAGATATTCAGGATACATTTGTGTTGAAGGTTTTAAGCTGTAGACTGGGGCCCTAGCCCCTTGGGGGTAAAGTTGTGAACGTTTCTTCGCAAAAAGTTTGTTACTTTAGTTACTGCTATTCTATCTTTTGTAATTTACTTTCTTTTTCAGGTATTTGTAAAGTCTGTACATTTTAACTGTTATTTATCAGTATTATTCTTTCAACCACGAGGATAATGAACAGAGCGGGGGCCCACGAGGTGGACCCCCCTGGCTAGAATAAAGATTCATAAAAAACTAATTAATAAAGTAATTTGAATTGTTAATGATAAATTATTCAGATTTTTAAATAAAATAATAAATAAAAAGTTTTATAATACAATTTCAATGGAACAATAATAAATATTTTAATTTTATAATATTATATTATTTATAGTAATTAATTAATTTTAATAATCAGAGAGTGCTGTAGAAACCACCTTGCGCAGAATAAAATTATCTTTGATCATTTTACTCCTATTTATAAACAAATTACTAATAAATTACTTGTTTTTTTTAACCTTCTAGAACTTTTTTTTTAATTAGAATATTTTAACATATTAAGTAAAATTTTGGATACTAGACGTAAGCGAATTTATCTCTATCTCTAGGTCCTCAGAATTTAAATGAAATTAATATCATTTAAAACCTAGGATTATACCTTTTAAAACACATTTGATTGTTTGTTAAACAAATTTATTGTTCAAAACGTTTTCATATTGAGAAATAAATTTTCAATAAAGTTATTAAAACAACAAAAGAAACATTCTGTGCATCAAATGCTATATTAAATTCAGACTTTATTCGATGTGTCAACTACGAATTGTATTATGTATGTTAGATTTTAGGGATAACCAACTGGGTTTGTCTAGTGGTGAACGCGTTTTCCCAAATCAGCTGATTTGGAAGTCGAGAGTTCCAGCGTTGAAGTCCTAGTAAAGTCAGTTATTTTTACACGGATTTGAATATTAGATCGTGGATATCGGTGTTCTTTTGTGGTTGGGTTTCAATTAACCGCACATCTCAGGAATGGTCAAACTGAGACTGTACAATACACTACACTTTATTTACACTCCTACATATCATCTTCATTCATCCTCTGAAGTAATATCTGAACGGTAATTACAGGAGGAAATAAGAAAACAGGTAAAAGAAAGAAAGGTTTTAGGGTTAACACTAAACTGCGCGACTGCAAGACTCTAATTGATTATTTATCGATCTTGATTATTGACAATCAATATTATACGAAACCTAAAATTACACTGGAGTAGAAATATAAAAAAAAATATGTCTAATTAAAATAAGTATGTGCTTGTTTGTTTATTTAAATTAATTAATGTTTAATCCCCGTTTAAATGTTGTCTCTGGGAAATGGTCTCCCTAAACCCATATTTTCTTGTTCTTCTCAGATTCAGTTGTATTTCATTTTAACAGTCTTAAGTAAAATCTAAAAGAAGAAAAAAGATTATTACAATTGTCAATGAGTCATGTGTCAAAATGCATCATTTTGATATGATTAAAAAAAATTTTCAGCTTTATGGATATCTCATAAAATACAAATCAATTATCATAAATTAACGGAATCGTTTTTATAATATTTATTTTAAATAGCTTTTATTATTATATCACATCACTTTTATTTGAAAGGTTCTGGTTTAGTATCCCAATTAGGCTTGACACTTTTTTCATTATTAGTCTAAATTTAAACAGCTAAATCTGTTTTAATATATTCATCTCAGTTATATTATTAAAATAAACTATAAATAATACAGTTAAGTGCAGTTAAATATACTCAATTTTAACTTTTTTTTAATTATGTTTAACAAATAACAAATTTTAATCAAACCTCTTATTTTTATTTATTTATTTTTTGTTGGGAGGGTAATGCATTAAAATAACTTAGTTTAAGATTCAGTTATTTATTACCATAATTATTATAATTAATAATTGTACCATCAAACGTATTTTAAATAAGATTTATTAACATAAAAACGAATAAATTATCTAAGTAACATTTCTTTTAATGAGAATACGAGATTTTTTTAAATCATCTTAATCTTAGATTCATACTTATTATTGAACTTTCTCGGAATTTTAGATCGTTAAAAGGAGTACAATTCTGTATAATTTTAATAATTATTTCAATCAGATCAAAAGTTAAATAAATACTCCGTTAATTGAGATTCATAAAAAATTAAACCTAATCAAAATAATACACTAACCAGTAGTGATTTCGAAATTGTGGGAATTATAATAAGAAATATGTAGATTGAAGCCATATTTTATCGTAAAACTACTCAGGAATGTATTGAAGGCAAATACGGCTTCGTATACATTTTACTTGTGTATTCCTTGTTGCAATTTCAAAATCATTACTGGATTTTTTATAATGCTTAATAAGTGGGTTTTAAAATATCTACATAACTAATTTTTATTTATTTTGTGAAGATCATTTTAGTATGAAAGTATTACTTAAAAATCATCTTTAGTACGCTTAATCCTACTAAGTACGCTTGCAAAACTACATATATCCTATGAAAGTAAAATAATAATAAATACCCTCATTACGTTAACTTACATCTATAGTCTTTTTTTATTTGTTAATTTTTTGTTTTAATCATTTTTCTACATAAATATTTAATATGATAGTTTTCAATCGTATCTGTTAAAATTAAAATCTAAAAAAAAATTATTTGCATAAGTTTTAACTAAACGCTTTCTTTGTCAAAAAGTGCAATAATTCTTCATCAGTAATTCATGAACATAAGTGAATGAAATATATAATAAAAAAATGTACACGGTTTTAGACGACGATCTCAAATTAGTAAAATGTTTTTAGATTTTCCATCAAACTTTCCCCAGAATATACTTTCGGCTGTTTTTCAAAACTTTATCTATTATGTGTATTAATTTTTTTATTTTGTAAGTAACTATAAATTAAACAAACCTTTTAATCATAATCTTTTTTCCTGTTTAGCCTCCGGGAATTACCGTTCAGATAATACTTCAGAGGATGAATGAGGATGATATGTATGAGTGTAAATGAAGTGTAGTCTTGTACAGTCTCAGTTCCACCATTCCTGAGATGTGTGCTTAATTGAAACTCAACCACCAAAGAACACCGGTATCCACGATCTAGTATTCAAATCCGTATAAAAATAACTTTGCTAGGAATTGAACGCTGGAACACGACTTCCAAATCAGCTGATTTGGGAAGACGAGTTCACTACTAGATCTACCCGATTGGCTAATCATAAAAATTTGACATATATGAATGGTCTTCCCTACTCAGCGTCGGTATGGCACATGAAAAATTCTTCATTTCCTTTCTAATGAGATTTTCTGAAAAATAAACTTTTAATAACTCTTGATTACAATATTGCAATCAGGTTTCTTTCCAGATTTTAAATATAATAACGTTCACTCTCACGTATTTGTCTGATCTGTACTAATCAGCTGCCACTTTCGCTATCATACAAGTTATCCTATAGATGTGAGCCAACTAACAAAATCGGCTTTCTCAGTTCCAAATGAAATTCTTCATTTCCTTTCTAATGAGATTTTCTGAAAAATAAACTTTTAATAACTCTTGATTACAATATTGCAATCAGGTTTCTTTCCAGATTTTAAATATAATAACGTGTACTCTCACGTATTTGTCTGATCTGTACTAATCAGCTGCCACTTTCGCTATCATACAAGTTATCCTATAGATGTGAGTCAACTAACAAAATCGGCTTTCTCAGTTCCAAATGAAATTCTAGCACGTACTCTGTATACTGAAGAATGTAGAAATGTTTATTCTGCCAGCTTCATTGAAAGCAACGGAATTTCGTAGGACGGATCTGGTCTGCGGCTGCCAACCAGAGGTTCAGGGCACGACCAATTTTACCATGATGGAGTAAGTCAATTTCAACTCAATATTTGAAGCAATACTGCTCTGTTTATCAGCAGTCAACTAAGGAGAATTTACCCTGACCGGACCTATTCTCGACGCGGCGTGAAAAGATTGTACTTGCCCTAGGAAGAGGTAATTTTAGCATGACTTTTTGAGTCATGACATTTTTGAGTCAAAAAGTTGAGATAAATTTTTATTTATTATTTTTTTTTAACTCTGCCTTCCGGAACCGGACTCGCAATTAAGCATTAACATGATTCTGTGAGGTGACTTCGCCTCTAGTCGCCAGATAAAGGAAACTCCACGCCCGGCTATGCCGTTTCCGGCCTCCATCATCCCTCAACCGGGACTCTGTCCTTTGTGCTTCGCCTTTATCGGGGACATCCCCGAAGGGGCGGCTCCGCCGGGACTCAGTCTTTTAGATCAGGGGTTCCAGATTCCCCGCACTTTATCACCACCGCCCACTCGTAGAAGTACGGGCGAATAAATTAGTTCATTCATGGTGTTCATTAGGGCAGGTCCTGTCACGCCTGCTGCTCTCCACCTTGTTCTATTCTTTGGTCACCTTTTTGTTTCCGCACATTTTCCCTTTTCCATAATATTATCCATCATTTGAAGTTTCTTCCTCTCGTCCTTCACCAAGCCTTCTATCGCATCCACTAATAAACTTCTTCTTCTCATATAATGTTCTAGCCGGTTCCTTTTCCTATATCACGTTTAACATTTTCCTGTTTCCTCAGATTCTCCTTAATACTTTTTCATTTATTATATGGTCTTGCCATCTGAAATTTATCATTCTACGCCCAACTGCATCTCAAAACGTTTTCTGTCTGCCTTTCTCATCGTCCACGTTTAAACTATGAACTTAGAAAATTATGAACTATTTATTAATTATTATAAAGCTTGATATTCATATGGAATTAAAATGTCAATTTTTGTCTCATTTAAATATATATACATACTTATCATGTCATAAAATACTTAATTAATATAAATTGTAATCAATTAGTTTTTGACTGGCACTTTAATAATCATCAGTCCCGAATTGTTTATTATTGTAAAATAATTTATGTGTAATATACCATCTTTATTGTTGTCAATTACAATAAAAATCTATCCTTTATTTGTTGGTTATGGAATAAAATTAAAAAAAAATAAAATAAAATAAAATAAAAAAATAAAATGACAAGTAAATTACCTCAAAGTTCTTATTATCTGTAAGGGCATTACTCTTATATAAAAAGTTATTGTATATATCTAACACCTCATTACACTGTTTAATGATACGGTGTAGTTTCTGTAATAAGCTTTTATGTCTACTGCAAATTTTTATTGTGCATTTTATGTTTTTGTTTGAGTTGTTTTTTTTTTATATGCTATTAAAATCAAGTATTTTCACATAATTAGACTTTTTTTTAACTTTTATACACGATATTTGTGTGTGTGTGTGTGTGTGTGTGTGTGTGTGTGTGTGTGTGCGCGCGTTCATTTCTTTTTTAAAGTAGAAATACTGTTTAATATGGCTTAATTTTAAAGTTTCAGTTGTATGTTAAAACGTTTTTATGAAATATTAAATTTAATATTATCCGATTGACCGTCCATTTGGTACAGTGGTTGACAAGTTGGTTTTAAATCAAATGGTATCTCGTTTAAGTCCTTATAAAGATCTGATTTTTCTTCGTCTATTATTTTATTATTTTTATCTCCATTAAATTACTTGTGCAGAATGTTCAGGTCTATAACCATAAAAAAATTGAAGTACGTGTAACTTTGTAGTTAATTATTTTTTAATAACCGAATTTTTTAATATATTTCTTTGTAAAACAGATACCAATATTCTTAAGGTCAAGGGTTTGATTCTTCTTTTTCCTATTCTTTGAAGTAAATTTTCTTCGGTATTCCGTAGAAAATTGATTACAGCAATGTTATAATAAAGTATACTATTGTTGAAGCAAGATTTCCCTCTTCAACTGTTGCCTAAAGTTTAATATAATCTTTTCCATGTTCAATCTTTTTTTTTAAATCATAAATTAATTGAAAATTATTTTACATCTACGAGCGGTTTACATGTTTAAAAAAGAAGTAAGAATAAATATTATTTGTAGTACGGTTTAAAAAAAGGTAATGTTTTTTTTTCTTTTAGAAAGAATTACCTTTTTTTGCCGGTAAATTTGAAGCCTCATGATAAGAAATCGAATGTAATCTTATTTTACTTCCCATTTATTTTTCTATTATCATCCCCTGTTGTGGCTTCGTCCGCGCTGTATGGATATACAACTTCAAAATTTGGAAGTAGTTTTTTTAGTAATTATGGGTGGGCTGTTTGTTACTTTCAGAGTTATTGCCATTCATAACTTATCGGAAAAAATGTTTAGATTCAGGATCTGTTTCAAAAATCACATTTTTAATGAAGTCAGTAGGATATTGACGTTTTTTAAGAACTGCTTTACCCCGAAAAAGAAAAAGTCTAGTTGTTTCATCATTCCAGTTTTTTGGGATTGCATTGGTTACTTATTTTTATCGCGTATTAAATATTATTAATTGTTGTTAGAAATACATGGTTATTGATATTAATTGTTATTTGAATATGTTTCAAAATCAGATAATCAATATCATGGTGATAATGAAAATCTGATTTCAGACCTAATCTATTTCTCAATCGTTGAACTCGTTTTTGAGCCGAGCGCATACGTTGTTCTTCAAGTCTTTGAGAACGCTCTGGTGTAGAATCACGTTGTCTAAGTTCATACATTTTAGAAGCCCTAGAAATTCTTCTTCCTATCTGTGATTTCGCTGACTAATCATTATGAATGTATTAATACCAGATTAAAAGTCGAATCTATATCAATTATGTGTATGGCTTACTTCGATTGAACATCTTAGTTCAGGATATAAAAACCTGTAGAATGATACTTTATTTGCATGAGTTCTCGAGGATCGCCGTCAGATTAGAATATGACATTAAATTTAGTAAAAAATCTAGTAACTGGGCATCACCTCTTCTCATCGCGAATGTCATGTGAGTCGATTTCGCTTGATTGACCTTTATTTATTTTCCATTTCTTCAACCACTCCAGTTGAATGGGAATTACATCCCTCGAGCCGAAAGTGTACGGTATTTAGGTATTCACCTAGATCGACGTCTAATATGGAAGGTCTAACATTAAGGAAAAAAGGGAACAGCTCAATATCAAATTTAAGAAGCTATACTGTTTATTAGGCAGGAAATCGCAATTATTCCTGTCTAACAAGATACTTTTGTACAAAGCGATTCTAAAATCGGTTTCGACATATGAAATCCAATTTTGGGGTACGGCGAGTACCAGCAACATAAAAATTATTCAGATTGTTATTTCCAGAATAATTTTGTGAGATGCATGACACAGGCCCCATGGTTCGTACGAAACAATGTAATTCATAAGTATATAGGGTTACCGTGTGTTCGAGAGTAAGTCGATCATCGATTTACAAGTACAAAATAAGACTTAACGTCTACTAAACTTTCTACTAATTAACCTCTTCGACAGTGGGAAATATGTAATCGATTAAAGCGGGTAATCTATTGGACCTTTTTTTCCTTGTTTAGCCTCTGGGAATCACCATCAGATATTACTTCATAGGATGAATGAGGATGATATGTTTGAGTGTAAGTGAAGTGTTTTTTTTTCTCCTACTTCCCGAACTGGATACTGCAGGATTAAGTTTAGCACAGTCCTGGAGGTGCCCTTTTAACTCAAACGGGCCTTCCCGTCCGCCGGCTGTACGTCCGGCACGACAGGTCAGCTCGCCGGTTTGGATCTTTTATTTTTGGCTGACTCTAACCTTTGAAATGAGGTGGCCAAGCCCGACTATGTCGTTCCTGGGCCTCTTATAATTATTGTTAGGAAATTTATTTATGATTTCTAATCTACAAAACTGATTGCAAATATAATTTAAGATAACAAAAAACCTAATAAATTTCTGAATAAGTCAATATTGAAGCCAAAATTCAATATTCCACAAACCATCAAAAGTTTGTTAAATGTATATATAAATAATAGTAATTCCCTTTAATTTTATTATCAAATTAATTTGTTTTTACGTGCATTACGATAAAAATATAAATTGATGTTTTATAGATAATGACATTACATTTAGTAAATCACATAATAACTGTCTGAAGAAGTCGATATTGACATAGACAACGATCGATATAGGTTATTTATTTATCCTTTTTTTATTTATGATTTTTATAGTAGTAGATTGGTGACTACATCGATTTGAAAGGGTGTAAAGTAACGTAGTTGGGTTATCAGAGTACAGCGATCATATCACAAACCTGAGTTATTTGCTTATTTTATATCATTATTATGTAGGAAACGGATGTGGATTGATACCGTAAAAGTTTTAAAGTATGATAATCAGATTCATGACTATACGAGTATGTTTCCTTAAAAGATATCTAATTTTTAGCTCGATATAATATCTATGTTTATCTAAAATATTTCTACATATCGATTTTTGAAATACAATACCCTTATGTTTAATTTTTTAGCTATTTAAAATTACAATAACACTGGTTTACATTAACGACGTTATGCTATTTTTTAGATACATAATCAGTTACTAAAGCTTATTAAATCAGTTTCTTTATATACAATCGTTTCAGTAATTTTATTTTGTCTTCAACCATTTGACTGGTTTGATGCAGTTCTTCAAGATTCCTCCGTACTGTTACTCCGTATCTAAATTTTTCTTTAACATCATTAACTACTAGTTCTATGTAAAGATTATAAAGTAATAGGAATAAAGAACATCCTTGTCAGATTCCCTTTTTTATTACTGCTACTTTCTTATGCTCTTCAATTATTACTTTTGCAGTTTCGTTCCTGTAATTGTTAGCAATTGTTCTTCTATCTCTACACTTGAACCCTAAACTTTTTAAAATACTCAAAATTTTATTCCAGTTAACATTTAAAATAAATGTCCCATCTAAATCTATAAATGCCAAGTATGTTTGTTCGTTTCTTTTTAATCTTCCTTCTACTATTAATCTGAGCGCTAAAATTGCTTCCCTTATCCCTATACGTTTCCTGAAACCAAATTGGTCTTCTCCTAACATTTCTTCCACTCTCCTCTAAATTTTTCTGTGCAGAATTCTAGTTAAGATTTTTGATACATGATTAGTTAAGCTAATTTTTCTTTATTCTTCACATTCTTCTTCTGCTGTTTTCTTTGGTGTCATGACAACAACGCTTTTTTGGAGACTGACGGAACTTCCTCTTTTTTGTAACCATTTCTTGTTTGAACCTTACCTTTTATTCTTTATAACCTTTTAAATTTCGAATATTTGTGTAAGCATTTTAATTCTTTCTCCTCTTCTGAGATTATCAATAAATATCATAACGATATTTTTACCCTCGGTGACTAATCGTGACATGTTTCTATAGTCTCCCCATCCCCCCCGGTTGTTTCACTGAGAGACAAATTTTACCACTCCTTCTCCAATAAAAAAAAACAAACATTAATATTCAAATAACATTAAATATTTAAAATAAAATTCGTCTGAAAAACATATATAATAACAATTTAGGTATAAGAAATTCTCAATTGTTAATTTGTCTGCAGAGGACCCGCAAATATAATTTCCTTCTGTTCTGATTTTTCCTCTTTTTTTTCACAATTATTTAATTCTGCTTTGTTTTTCGTTCTTCTGTTCAACACATGCGCTCTCTTTTATTTTTTGTATTCACAAGAACCTCTCTACTCTGCGGATTTTTTCTATAATTTTTTTCTATCTTGATAACTTTTTATTTCCATATTTTCTTTATTTAGGTCTTCATTTGTTTGTTTTATTTATGGGGGCGGAGTTTTATATTTCCAAAATTTATCAAAAAGTTCTTTTGTTTAATCTATCTAAATTCATTAGAATAGTACGTCCCGCAAAATTTACTCTTTTTTTCGGACAGTGGTATTTAAATTTTCGATTTTGTAAATTTTGATTTCATTCTTTATCCGTCTTGGTCTTTCATGGATCGTTCTTAAAATTTTTTTGAAGTGATTCTAGATTTTTTATATTGGAGGTTTCTGTCCGGTAGAGGATTACTGGTTTCAGTAGTGTATTATAATATCTCGATTATTAATTTATGATAAATTTATGGATAAATTTTTTTTGCTGTATATATTTTTAGTTAAAAATTTCAACCTCTCAAAAAGTATTTTTCTGCTTTCAAACGTCTTCTTATCCTAATTATTTTAGATTATTATTTTACGTAGTTATTTAAATTTATCTGTGTAACTGATTTTTCAAAATTTGGTTTTTATACATTTTTTGTTTTGTTTTAAATTTGTCATTATTTTTGTTTTAGAAAAGGAAATTTGTAAACCTGTTTTTTTGGCAAATATCTTCAAATCCTCAACTTAAAAATTGCCTCTTTTACCGAATTTGACAGTAAAGCCAAATCATCTGCGAAAGTTAACAATTTACTCTTATTTTTCCTTTCCCTGCCCCGATTCCAAAAACAGTTTTGTTAACCTTCCAAAATGTTTACATTGTTTTATCTAATACTAGGTTAAAGAGTATAGGGGAAAAGAAATCACCCTGTTAACTTCTTTATTATTATTATTTTATTTTATTATCATATTGGTCACTTAATATGATAATATTGAGTACCAATATGATAATATGATATGATATACAATATGATAATATTATTTTTACGTGTTTTTTATCGTGATTAAATTAAATTAATTAGAAATACAAGTTTTCTTTTTTAAATTCTAAAATAAAGCAATTTCTTCATAAAAGATATCTCTTACAGTATTTATCTAAAACTCAATTCTGTTTTTCTGTTAACATTAATTGAAATTTACATATATTAATTTTTAATAATTCATTCGAATAAAAGTCTGCACACAACTAATAAAAAATATTTATGATACTTTGTTAGAGAAACTTTTTTGTGGGAAAAGCCCCAACTGAAATATTATTCTCTTTTCATCATCAAAACATTCTTATCCTTCTTATTCTTCTAAGTACTTCCTTATTACTCATTTTGTCGGTCCATTTTATTTCTCCATTCTTCTTCACAATTACATTTCAAAACTATCAAAACATTTATTTTCATTCTTTCCATTTGCTAACGATTCAAATCCTATGATAAAACTTTCCAGACAAAGAATTTGGTAAACCTCTTCCTCAATTAAAAGGCTTTAAATTATACGGTGATATCTAGAAAATAATTAGTCGGAGGTTCTTCATAGTGATTAAAAAAAAGAAGAAAAAAGTCGATGAAACATATTTACTATATACGAATTTACAGATATGTTATCCAAAGAAATATAGACACAATCAAACTCTATTTATTTTTCAATGATTTATATTAAAAATATGATCGTGTCGTTGTAGAAACATTGTTAATTGATAGCGACGTTGGGGTTTTGTTACCTTGAGATTAAGGACGTGACTACTTTGTTTCTTTTTATTATTTTCGTTTTTTATTAAAAAAACTTATAAAACAGTAAAAAAAAAAGCACTAACCTTTTCTCATTATTTTATTTTACGCTTCGTATAAATTTCTCATATTTCACGTTCCTACACTTTTTTACTGCAGTTCGTCTAGATTCGACTCTTTTAACTGTCTTTTCCATATTCTTAGAATCTCATAGAGGTTTGCTACTAGAGTTTTTTTGTATTTGGTGACACATTTAATATTTTTCAAATTATTAGTATATAATTAGGTATTTTTATTTTAATTTAGTTTTATGATCAATATTTTTTTATAACATTTGAGTTTGGTCTTTTTAATAACTTTATGAATTATTGGTAGAAATATAGATATTTCTATTTTAAAGCTAACATTAATAATTTTTGTATTTTTCTTAACGGCTAATAGTTATCCATACTTTTATTTTATCATTATTAGTTTTTGGAAAATCATTTTTTGTAATTTAAAATCAAACGAATCATGTTGTTATTAAAAAAAAAAATTAATCATGCTCATTTAATTAATGTAAACATAAAATAATATCTATCTTTTTTTTTTGTATTTGTTATGATGTGTAACGTCTTGAGGAAGGAGATGTGAAAATGGATCAGTTATTACTTCCTGTTTGGAGGGAAAAGGTTGTTGCGTAAAGCGAAGGATGTAGTGGTACGGTAGGGGTGACGGTTGTAAAGGTAAAGGAAGTGGTGAAGAAGGGGTTGTGTACAACTCGGCTTGTTGGCAAGACTGGAGGCCACTGACACGAGGGTTGAAATAGGAGTATGAGAATTAGGGATGATATGAATGGAGGTGCGCGCGCACCTTACGCGCAACGCCCGTGTCAGATCGGTTGTTGACCTTACCCAACCCCAGCGTAGGCCAATGAACTTGTATGCTTACTACCCCTCGTGTTGTTCTGTAATTGGTTGTTGAATTAATGGGATTTTCGATTTTAATATATTTTACACCATAAAAAGATTTACATCCAAGTTTTGACAGAGGTCTAAAACCGTGTTTAAATTAACACTGTTTAACATGTTACAGCGAACATATTTTGGTAATTGATTATACGCAGTTTTATTTGAAATATTTCCCTTTAAAGTTGCAGTCATCGAAGAAAAACATACGCTTCATAAATATTTATTTAGTTTCTTCAACCTAATTAAGAATTTTAGGATTAACAATTAAGACCGTAAAAATTTACACACATGATTCTGAATAATTAGTACTTCCGTTTCCGGGGACTTCGTGTTATATCATGCGTTTCAAATCAGACTGAAACAAAATTTATCCTTTATTTGCTTATTAAAGCAAGGGTGAGCTCGTTTCAATGAACTTTGTATAAAGAATTGATTGCTATTCATACTACAATGTAGTTTAAAATATGAACGAAAATTCTTTTATGAAGAGTTTAATCAACTATTATTAAACAATAGTTTATTCAAAATTTACACTGTAATTATTCGTTTCTCCCCCCCCAAAAAAAACTATGCGAAAAGAAAAAGTTAGGTCCGTAAAAATTTTAACAACTGTTGCGGAAAATAAAATAATTATTATTTTTTAATTTCGTCTTCTGAAATATTGTATTTACAATTTTTAAATAATCTATTTGTTAAGATATAATGTATGGATTTCATTAAAAAAATAAACATTAGTTTTTTAATTTACACTTCTATTTTGATCTTTCTGTTGTCTGTGACGTACGTAAAGCATCTATTAAGAGATGCTTTCTCTAAGAGTAATGATGCTCATCATTTACATGGCACTTTGGATTCCTGCAGTTAAAAAGGTTGACAGACTGTTTCATCCATTGACTTCGCGTGCTTATATACAACAATAAATTTGACTCGATGAAGAAAGTAACAAGAAACCTTCGTCATATATTATTTTCCCAAACAGTCCTGATATGAGAAGCTTTTTATTCTTAATATAAATTGGATTGATTGCTATATATGGAGACTTATTTTAAAATTATTCGTTTCTCATGTCAATTTGCCTATTACATTTCGTATTTTGAAATCTTACTTTGTATTCATCCACTAATTATTTTTTACTTCCTGGTACGAAGTAAAGGAAGTATTGTAACCGCGAAAATTTCGGTTTTCAGATATCAACGGAAATATCCATTCTGACATTTTGAATAGCGTGAGTCTGTACGTACGTATCTCTCATTCAACTAAAAAACGATTAGCCGTAGAATGTTGAAATATTGGATTTAGGACTTTTATAACATCTAGTTGTACACCTTCCCTTTTGATTGTAATCGACTTCAGCAAAAGTGTCCAAAAAAGCCCGAAATAAAAAAAAAATGGATTTTGGACTTTTTCTTAACTGCAGTAATTGAGAGCTTTTCAACGTTATAAGTGGTACTTATTTTCGCTGGTTCCAGAGTTATAGTCAAATAAAATTTTAATTAATGAAATATTTGGATCATACAAGGGAAAGGTTCATCGGTTCGAATTCGACTTAATTTCCATTTTTTTTTAATCTAAATATATTGGTTTATTTTCTCTTTTTTTAACTTTTGTTTAATTTAATATGTTGATTTGTTAATAATTATTAACCTCTGATTGAAAGAAATCAGAAGCTATTAGTAAAATAAAATTTTATGTACTTTTCATTTTAATTCAAATATTTTTACATAGGTTATTAATTATTAATAAATCAATATAATTAATTAAAAAAAAGTTTAAAAAAATATATATATATGAAAACGGATTCGAACGATGTGTGCATGGTTACGGATCCCACACGTTATTACTTACACTACGTAACTACTTGAGCGACGTGAAACAAAATTAATATAAAATGCTGATACGGACACCACAAAAAAATGTGATGCAATGTGGTGTAACCACAATCCAGTTGCGTAACTGTCCAATTTATTAAAGAATTAGAGAGGATCGTATCTCACTTTCAAATGAAGTGCAGCTAAAAATGTGTAAATGTAATTTAATAGGCGTACAAGGAAGTCATGTGGTGTCCACATCAAATTTTTATTAAAAAAATTTTAAATAGTTTTCATTGTTTTTGATTTTTATTAGAATTATACCTCTGGGTTACTTGGTTTACACTGTTTTTGGCTTGCAGATATTTTAATTTTGTATTTTTCGTCTAATGGAGAAACTGTTTCTCCATGTAATTTATATAAATATAATAATAATATCAAATAATGTTATAATATCTGTTAGTACAATTTTATTAACTTGTATTTTGAGGATTTTAGAAACTTTTAAAATTTATTTTGTTATATTTTTAATTATTTTGTGTATTATTTTTATTAAATGTTACAAGAAACTCCCAAATAAGCGAGATATTTGTAGGGATGAGATCCGAGGACAAAACAAGATCATAAATAATCCTCGAAATTTGTAAAAATGTATTAAGTTCCAACTACGCAACGATAACAAATGTAAAAATTATATTCTTATCATTCAGAGTATTAACCTAAATTCATTAACAGTTTAATTAAAGAATTCTACAAATATTCAATCATTCATTTATAGTGTTCTGCCATTAGGGCAGGTCCTGTTACGACTGTTCCTCTCTACTTTTTTTTTTTTTTGTTAGATATTGCTTCAGAGGATGAGATGAATTATTTGTAGCGTGTGTGAAAATGACATGCCTGACCGGGATTCGAACCCGGAACCTCCGGATGAAGGGCCGAGACGCTACCACTCGCGCCACGGTGGCCGGCCTCCTCTCTACCTTGTTTTATTCTTTGCTAACCATCTTGTTTCAGCATATTTTCCCTTTTCCATAATTTCATCCATCATTTGAAATCTCTTCCTTTTTCTTGCTTTCCTTCAATTTACCAAGCCTTCTGTTGCCTCTACTAATAAACACCTTCTTCTCATATAATGTTCTAGCCGACTCCTTTTCCTTTATTCAATTACGTTTGGCATTTTCCTATTCTCCTTATTACTTCTTCATTTGTTACATGGTCTTGCATCTAACATTTATGTGCGCTGCTGCCGCATCTAAAAAGCCTTAATTAGTTTTCCGTCTGTCTTTCTCATCGTCCACGTTTCAGCTCCATAGAGCATCTCACTCCAAATAAAACATTTCATTATCTCTTACTTAACGCTAAGTTTAACTTTACATGCAGCAGTCTTCCCTTCTTACTAAATACCTGCTTACTTCGTGATATTCTTGTTTTAATTTTTATTGTGCAAGTCAGGTGACCGGTTATAAAGCTCCCTAAAGTACTGAAATTTCTTCACCTGCTCTAAAACATTTCCTATCTTAATCTCAATCTTCTCCTCTTTTTCACCTAATACCACACGTTTTGTCTTCTTTTTGCTGATCCTCATACCCTGACTTTAATAAGCTTAATTTAAATCATCAAGCATTTCATTTAATTTATTTGGACTTTCCGCCAGTACCGCCATATCATCAGCAAAACGTGTACATTCTATTCTTCTTCTCCCGATCTTTATTCCTGTTTTCCCATTCAGGCAGCATTTAATTATTTCTTCCACATATACACAAAAACGTGTTGGTGATATGCAGCATCCTTGCCTTACTCCCCTTCCAATCCCTATTCTTTCTGTCATTTCTCATTTCGTCTCCTACCCTCACTTTTATTCTCTGGTTATAGTACAGCTCTTTTATTAGGCGCCTCTCTTCCAGTCAACTCTTTTCTTTTCCATAATTAGTAATAATCTATCCCATCTAACTCTGCCAAACGCCTTTCCTAGGTCGAAAAATGCAACATATACACTTCGCCTCCTTTCCGTGTATCTCTCGCCTATTACTCTTAGCAGCTCTATAGCATTCCTCCCTACAAATATAATTAATACAATTTTTAACGAATTAATAATATACATACAAATAAATATAAAAATTTCAATAACAACCGGAGAAGTGAATTCAGTTTATATTTTTCCCATTGCACATAAAAATTTTAATTTTGATGCGTCCTGCATCAAATCTGTAAACTTGATTCACTCAATAGTTCAGTAACACTTGGAACATCTTAGAGATTAATATACTGAAAATTGAAGAGTGTGGTAAGGGAAAATTATACATGTTGCGGTCATAAATGTTAAAGCTACGGTCAGGAACCCGTTTCCCTGTAGATCATCGAAGTTATGAACACGACTTTGTTATCAGCGTGGGTTGATAAAAGTAATCATGAGTTCACTGTTTTTAGTAGGTTACTTTTAGATGGTTAATGAACGATAATAGTCGATGCAGGTCAAAATAGAAAAAAATGGCATGTATACTTTTATCTTTTTTTATTTCTTTACAATCTACATAATGTTACTTTATCACTTAATATACTTTCTCTTAGGGTATCTTATCAATTTACTTAACTATTAATTTTAATAGTTTTGTCTACGCACGGGACTTTATTTAAATATTTTTTTTAGTCTTTGCAGGTATAATTTAAAATCATTCATCAATTTTTCGGTATCGATTTATTTACCGCCTGAAATCGCATTTGATGTTCATGTCAAACAGTGTTATTAACTTACGTTGAATGTGTCGTAATTTCTATACATATCCTCGTTGATATATAATAAAATCATTTCGCGTAATTTAATTAGTACAATAAATTTAACTCTTCCCACGCTACTGTGATGTGGTTAATTAATTAAGTGGTGAACTAGCTTTATAAGAGAAATCATTACTTGTTTTATAGATGTATTAATAAATCAGTCATATTAATCGGTAAATATCTTAAAAATATTTTTCCATTATTTTTTTGTAACATTTTTAAGTGGTTGAGTGAGGGCGTAGTATAAAATTAGATCAAACATAATCTCGATTATTTGTATGCCTTATTTTATATGATTAATTACTATAATAATATACTACACGTAATATCAGTCCACTTTTGAACACGATTTTTATGTACATTATTTTTATTTTGTATTTTAATATATGGATATTTCTTAAATATTATATACGTAGCTACCATATAAGTATAAATGTACCGGTTAACATATAGTCTGGAACAGACTCAGGTTGACCACTCCAGGGATGTGTGGTTAATTGAAACCCAACCACCAAAGAACTCCAATCTAGCATTCAAATCCATATAAAAGCAACTGCCTTTGGAGCTTTTTTCGGACCACTTTTTGTCTTCTTTTTTTCTAAATCAATGAGTATTTGGAGGTTTTTGCAGAGAAATTATAAATATAATTTCCAAACTTAACCTACGCTCGCTTCGCTCACTAGTCAAGCGAAGCAAGCATAGGTTAAGTTTGGTTAGATTATAAATTATATGATTATAAACAATAATGCTTAGATTGCACCTCTCTCAGGTATATTTAGAAGACTCATCTTTGAATAAAATTGACGAGTAGAAATAAAAAATTATAGAAGACTAATCCAAGATCGATTGTTAATATGGAAAATTGGTCCTTTTTCGTTAAAAATGTTATTGGTTATTGGCTTATTTGGTTATTGCTATATAAATGTAAAAATGCGAATTTTTATTGTTACTGAAAAAGGTTCATACTGCACCTTTAACGTTCCTTACTGAAAACGTTGCCTTTAATAGGACTTTAACCTTAGAACTCACTTCTAAAATCAGGTGATTTTGAGATGACCAGTTTAACCACTAGACTAACCCGGCGGGTTTGTTAACATGCATTTTGTAATATTACTGCACAGAATCTAGCTATTTTTTAAAACTGATTTTAACAAATAAAATTTGTAAATGTGGAATATATAAATGTCAGGAATGGCATTTTTCATACGCTAAAAATTCCATTTCTACCTCCCACTTCAAACTTATGTGGTGATGTGAAGTCATCAAGCAAAAAAAAAAAAAAAAATTCTTTGATCCCACGGATGAAAACAACAACAAAAAACCACTTAATAAGCTTACATATAGAGTTTTAATGTATATATTTTTTTAAACTATTTATAAATTAACTATTTTAATTATTTATAAAAAAAATAACTACTTTTTATTTAGTTATAAATTACGTTTCATATAAAATATGATAATAAAATTTCACATTAAAATATATTTATAAATCCCTCTTATGAAAGATTTTTATTTGAACTTTTATTTAAAACTTGTAAAATAATGAGTAGCTTTATTTTTTTTTTAGATTTAAAAAAAAAATGGTGTTCACTTGTGTGGATTCTTTTTATCGTTAATGACCTAGTTTTGCTTGTGTAGTTATGACAAGTAGTTTGGTATAAATTTATTACAGTTGGTACTATAATTTTAGAGTATAGGTCAAAGAGTCTGCAGTGTGTTTCGAGACTCAAAAAACGTATTATGTATTTGTATAATCTAAAGCCAAAGGAATAGGAACATTTATTCTTCATCTAAAGTCTTAAATCTCTATTAGTTGGAGTTTATTCGTCAGTTTTAATTAATTGCTTCATCATTTTACGTAAATTGTTTACCAGTTTTATGTATTTATACAAGCTAAACTATTTCATTTAATCTTATTTTATACCCGGAAGGAAATAATAAAAATATTTCTTTTAAAACCTTTTCTAATTTTAGGTAGATTTCATAGAAAGCTACCTATTGTAATGGGTATCATGATTCGACTTCCGGAGAATTTCGACATATCTTAGCGTTTCACACCCCCAGACACCAAAACTACCGTCAGTTCAAAAGTGTATATATATATATACATTTCACTTTCTTGTGGACACGATAACTGCCGTAATTTTCCGCCAATCACTATCAAATTTATATATAAAATATAACGACCCAAAATCTCGTTCGAGTCCGTTAATGGGCAAAATCGGACGATGAGGGTAGAAATGGGGGGATTTTTTTCGGAAAAAAAAATATCGCTATAACTTTCCTATTAAGTAAAATATCAAATTCGTTTAAGGTTCTTATTATTTTGGGGCTGAAGGCCTAAAACGTATCTAAGAAAGGTTTTTTGATACCACCAACCATTGGCCCAGGGGGTGGAAAAATAGGGTTTTGAAGACAAAAAGAAATCATACCCTTAATAAGCACTGTATCGAATTGGTTTAAAGTGGTCGTTAGTCCTCTAAACATTATCTAAACTTTTGTCTGAAACAATTTTTTATATGACCAACCCTTACGGCAAGGGATGACCAAAATATTGATGGAATTGTAAGAAGATGGAGCTGTCTTATGCTAAACAACTTTTTTCATATGTTACTACTATATTGAGTAAATTTGAAGTTTTTGTTAACTTTAAGATGGAAATTTTTTTTATCGTCTACTTACCACCGGTGAAATCTGCCTCCTCCCGGCGTGCCGAAAGGGATTTTTTTTTTTTTACTTTAATAATAATTTTGCTTTAATTTTTGTCTCCTGAAATTTTTTATTATTAAAAATTACATCCCCAGCCTTATAAGAAAAATACTTTTCCCACAAGGTAAAGGAAAAACCTCCGTTTAAAACCAAAAAAATTCCTCTAAGGCTTTTACTCAATTTGCTTAATTTTCATCGTTGACATATTTTTTTTTTTTATTAAAATGTACCATGAGCGTGTAAGAATAAAAATCACCAAAAGGGAGGATATAATTTTTTTTTTAATTAAATATTTTATGTAAGAAATAGTAGACGACATTGCTACAATTTCTCTGGAATGTAAAGGTAAAAATATAAAATAAAATGAACCTTAATGTTACTAGACTTTAAAGTGAAATAAAATAAAAAAGTATAAATAAAGTAAAATAAAATGCGCTCTTTTTCAGCTGTTTTTCAAGAGTCCCCCAATAATGAAGTTTTCTTGAAAAACTTATACGAAAGCCATTCTAAATATTTCAATAATATTATACTGATAAATTATGATTAAGATCGGTTGAGCAGTTTTTGAATTTTAAGCAAACAAACAGTAAAATACACACTTATCTTTGTGCAAACATGGACACGGACGTTTTGAATTATATGCATATGTTAACAAATGTATTTTTTATCATAAATATTTGATAGAGAAAATACATAATATTTTTATTAAAGACGTCTTATTCAATTTACTTCGTAATGGTTAGAGGTAAGAAGTTTTGTAATCGCTGTAGTAATTGAACAATTATATTTATAAATAAAGGATTTATAAAAGGGTGTGTTTGCATATGTTTTCCGACAAACACACACACTCAATCACAATCTATACAGATTACAAATCTATACAAATTTATTTGTTAAAAAAAATTAGAAGTGATTTCAAAATAAATTTTTTTATTCAAATCGAATAAAAATTTACGATTTGTGTTAGATTTGAAGTGCATTGGTTCTGTTTTTCTCAGCATAATAATTTATTACTTGATAAGTTACTATTTTTAGATTGTTAAGTAGCAATATCTGTCACTTTCTATCGTAAGTATATCACTGGCTGTATTTATCAGCAAAAATAAATATGACGCTCCTCAAAAATTTTACATCTAATCATTATTTATTTTTATGGATGCTGCTGATGTTGTGTAAACGTTGTCATTTTACTTATTTAATTCACTTATTATTGAATTAGTGAGTTTAAGATAGTAAAATTTTAAATTACCCTATTTGTAAAATTTACCCTTATACATTAAATATATTTCAATATATTTTGTGTGTAATGTTGATGTAATTTTGTGTGTAACTTTAAAATGTGGTTGTGATTGTTAGCCCTCGTTAGTTTTTGTTTGTTTGCTCCAACTTGGATAAAAATAAATCTAGATTCAAATTTTCCATAACTGTTAGCTTTTTTTTTAAAAAAACTTAATATGTTTGTGAAGTATGTCGTGGTTGTACTTGTACTAATTTTGTTTGTGATAATTTAAAAAAAAAATTAATTACTCGTTTATTTTCCGTTTTAGAATAAGCTTTACGGAAAATTTAGATTTTAAACTTTAAGAAAACATTTTCTTAAAGTTTAAAATCACTTTTCTTAAAGTGATATATATATATATATATATATATGAGGGTTTTTCGAGAAAAAAAAATCGGTATAACTGTCTTATTAATAAAATATCGAATTCGGTTAAAGTTCCTACTATTCTTTGGATGAGGGCCTGAAACTTAACGTAAAGTAAACTTAAAGTAAAGTTTTTTGATATCATCAACCATCGGCCCTGGGAGTGAAAAAAATGGGGTTTCAAAGACAAAAAAAAGAGATGATACCTCCCTTAATTGGCACATTATCGAATCGGTTTAAAATAGTCTTTAGTCCTCTAAACATTATCTAAACTTTTGTCTGAAACAAGCTTTGATATGACCAACTCTTAGGGCAAGGGATGACCAAAATATTGATGGAATTGTAAGAAGATGGAGCTGTCTTATGCTAAAAATGTGAAACTTTTTTCATATGTAACTATTATATTGAGTAAATTTGAAGTTTTTTATAACTTTAAGGTGGAAATCTTTTTTATCCCCTACTTAACACCGGTGAAATCTACTTTCGCCTTCCGGTGTGCCGAAGGGATTTTTTATACATATGAGATCTCAGTGTTTATTTTAATTTATACCCCAGAAACAGTTAAATTATTAGACGTTGATTAGATATTTTGAGTGTTAGCTACATTTCAAAGAGGGTTGAATAAGAAAAAAATTAACTAATTTGACTAAGTTGTAAAATAATTAGCCGGTCAGAAATTGCTTAATTTTCCCGACCGTTTAGTCAGGGACTCCCGATACAATCGTATCGGGATATTCATTTTACTTCATTATGTTTATGTTGCCATGGTGAGAGAAATATAATAAAGTAAAAGAATTTTTTGTTTTTTTAATTAACATGTTTAATATCTTAACCTTCAAGGAAGCATAGGACTCGATCTAAGGCTTAAAACCTTCCTTGAGGTAACAAATTTGAAGGCAAATTCTCGCGTGATGCTGTTGGAAACAAACAGACAGATCCACAAACTTTCACATTTATATGTCAGAAGAATAATTTCTTTTGTTGAATTATGCAGAAAATTTTATAAACTATTAACTATTCTTAATAGATGTAATAAGCTTATATACGTAATATTATAAGCGATTTCACAGATTTCTTTCGCATCATCACTTTTTAGTTACATCACTTTATAGTTTAAAATTGTATAATTTAACAAAAAAATATTATTGTTATTTTACGGCTTTATGGCTTAATTAAATATCTCCTACCTCAATTCACTATCTTCCGAATAGTGTCTGGTTGTGATCAAAAGGTAATAAAAATCTGACGACGATGAAATTTCGAAAGAACTTCACTTAATTGTAAATTACTCGGTGTAATTGTTACTCTTGACCCAACACTGCACGTTATTTACTTATGTGTGTAATATTAATAATAGTTACCATGGTTTTCGCGATCGTTTCTTCATCGCCAGATTAGCGCTAGAAAGTTTCGATCGTTTTCTAAATGTTGCAAAACTGTTTATAGGTCCACTCGGTAAACTGGTAGAAGGGCATAATATAATTTATGCTTGTGGTTTCAATGTATAAGCATAAAAAAAATGTATTAATTTTTTTTTGATCAAATTATTTTTCGAGGAAGTTGGTTATTTTATTGCTTTCTCCCTTGAGTAAAATACGAACATAGTAAATTTTAATTTACTTTTTTTCTATCTTGGGCTATCTAGATGTATTAAAAGGAATTATAATTTAAAGTACATTAATTAAAAAATAAAATAATTTACGTTCTCTTTAGGTTTATGAACTTGAAATTGCATACCTGCATTTTTCCTCTAACAGATGTTCATTCTTCATACATATTATATAACATATAAATATTTATTCTTTCCATCTATTAATAGAACTTAAGAATAATCTTTACAGTAATCTAATCTTGAAGATTAAATGATGAATTTACCAGTTATCCCTAACTGCCTTAATTGCCTACGTGACTTACAGTTTATAGTTTATGACCTTGAATTACCATTATAATTATAACATTATCGGGTTCAAATACTTTTATAAACATTTCTTTAAAATTATTTGTTTGTTAAATGTAGATTTAAAAAAAATAGTTCATAATAAATATATATATATATATATATATATATATATATATATATATATATATATAGGAAAATAAACTATAATAGATTTAACTTATATCAGTATATAAAATGTTTAATACTTTAATATTACACTTTAATTTTATTATTACTTTAATTTTCTTACACTTAAAAAAAAAAAATTGTTTTGAATTTCACTTTCATTTTTCTAAAAGTGAAAGTCAGGGAAATTATGTTTGTTTTATCCGAAGGTCTTATCTAGGTCAAACTCGATATCTTGCTTGTGACATTAATCTTTATGAAATAATTATAAACTTATTGTAAGTAATTTTAATTTTTAAATACCAAATGTATACACACGCGCACGTACGTGTATGTAAAATTCAATAATTTAACTTTTATAACCTGTAGGTCTATTTAAGAAATAATAAACTAACTTTTTTAGAATTAAAAAAGTTATATTATATATTTATATTATATTTTTCTTTGCAATATCATATTGAGATCAATTAGTACAGTGGTAACTATGCTAATAAAATATTTGAATTTTCAGAAGAAAAAAGTATATATATGAAAGAGTAGAGGTAATATGCCGATCTCCGTGGCGGAGTGGTAGCGTCTCGGCCTTTCATTTGGAGATCTCTGGTTCAAATCCCGGTTAGACATGGCGTTTTTCATACATACAAAATTTCCATTTCATATTCCCATGCTCAATATTTGAGCTTATATGGTGAATTAATCATCCAAAAAAGAAGAAAAGTAAATAAAATATATTTTATTAATGAATAGTTACTTTAAAATGTGTACACATACGTAGTATATAATAATTCTTAAATTTTCATTTAATACAGAGTTGCGTTACGTAGTAACGTCTTTGCAAATTCATAATTTTAATCTAATTATCTCTGAAAATTCTGTTTTTGTTTATTAATTTCTTTAAGCAATAGTTCTCATAAGAATAAACGAAAATCCTTTAGTTGGAGAGGGTTTACAGAGTTAAAGGGATGAAAAACGTTGCTAACACTGCTTTCGTCGATTTGGCTTAACATTTACTTGTTTTATTACTGTAATTATTTGGTATGTTACGCTATATTTTTACTAAAAATTAATACCGAATTTGATACTTTTAGTATTTTTATATAAATAAACATTTATATTGTACATTTTATATACATTGTACATTTTGTACATTGTACATCGTACATTTTATTTTTATATTGTACACTTATATACTTATATATATAGGTATTTTTATATAAATCTATATAAATAAAAATGTAAATGTTCGTTTGTTCAAAATCGTAAATCTCCGAGACTTCCACCGATTGCTTTGAAATTTTGAGAAAACGTTGCGTTTGAATACGCGCGTGTTTTTATATACCTACTATTTATTTACCTATGATGTCACATCTGTGACAGGTAAAAACAGCGCTATCTGTTGGACGTAAAATCAACACAGGTTATAGTAAATATTTTACGATTCCATTTCAGTGTTTCTGATATGTGTGTCCGTTATAGACTAAAAAACTATCGGACTGATTTACGCGCGGGGAAAAAGGGAGAGGTAAAAGGGAAGAATGAGAGAAGGGAAAAATAGAAAAAGAGGAAAACGGGAAAAAGGAAATGGAAAGGGGAAAGAAAAAAAAGAAAAAGTAAAGGAAAGGGAAGAGGAAAATGGAGAAAGGAAATGGGGAAAAGAAAATGGGGAAAGGGAAAAAAAGGGAAAGGTAAATATTTGTGAAGTTCCGTAATGTTCATTTTGTTAATGTTTTATGAAACTTTCAATTGTGTTCATTTATATATATATACTCAAATCTAGCATTAGCGAAGCATTGTCGGGCCTGCTAGTATGGATATATACATATATAGTTTTTTTTATTAGACTAAAACTTTATAATTTAAAACACGTAATCATTAGCTGTTGCGTAAAGCTTAGATATTACTTAATAATTATAATACGCTGATTTAAAAAAAAGCTCATTAGATAATTTATATGTAACTCTGGTAAACGTTAGAATATAATATTTTGGGTTAAAAAATATAGCGTCAACCAGCGTATTATAGGATTATATTCGTATTATAGTTTTTATTAACTCTTGAGAGCATTTATTGTACGGCAAGATTTATCCTTGAACATTAAACAACTTAATTGGGTTGGCTATTAAGAGAGGGTTTTTTTTTGTAGTTAAGCTTTTTATATTAGGCCAATGTATCTATTATCATTTACACACGCAGTGTTCAATCTCTTTTTTGTTTTAACTCATAGTCACTGACACTCAAAACTTCTTCCTATCTTATTTGAAAAAAAAAGCTTGATACAACTACAAAGTAAATATGGCGCCATGACCATTATGGTTGAAAACGACCCGTTGTTAGACACCATCCATATCTAAAAACGGTATAACCATTCTTTAGAATCTAATATCCAATGTCTAGTTTACTAGGTTAGGTTTAATGAGGAATGAATTGTTGATTGTAAATTGCAAAGTAGGTGATGTGATGTTATTGATACTTTCGATATTTATGTTTACCACAGAAACTGGTTGTTTATTAAATATCATTACTCTCATTCAAAGGTAACTTGCTTTACATGCTACAGTCATAAGAGATGATAAAATATATAGTATAGGGCAGGGAATTGATATATTTCTATAGAAACAATTTTTATTGTACACATATTTTCAGTGTAAGAGATTCCCAGACATTTTTCAACTGATTACCCCTTTTTAAAGAAAATTGCTTTCCTTCATAAAAAGTAGACAGAAAAAATGTATAAATTATTTTCATTTACATTCTTATATAAAAAATTCTATTTTGTATTCCTAATCTGTACGTTGCAATCTGTTTAACAGGCTGATGTTTAACTACCTAGATGTATAGTTTGTTGGACCCCAACCACCAAAGTATATCGGCATCCACTGTGTAGTATTCAAACACATAAAAGATACTTAGAGTAATTTTAAATTATTTATTTAATCAGAAATTTTTTTAAATTATTCAAAATTATTAATGTATTTACGTTTAACTTATATTGTAACATGAAATAATTGTATTGCAAATATAAATGTTAGATTTTACACCTGAAAGGAACGATTTAATCCTATGCAGTTTAAATTTAGGTGGGCTGTTATGTATTTTTTTTTATTATCCGAACTTTATTTTCTCAATAAGATAAATTTCGATTTCATATTCTCACATAAAATCTTCGAACTTATGAGGTGAATTCATAAAAAAATTCAGAAAAGAGAATAGCCCAAATATATTATGTTTTAGAGAACCTCCCCTTACTTAAATTCATGAACCTTCTAACACATATAAGATATAACTGTAGCATCCAGTTTATAAAAAGAAAAAAATCTAATAATACTTTAATACTTTAATCTTAAGAATACTTTATAAAATTATAGATTTTTTCAACACAATATCAGGAAAATTTTATAATGTTACATAAAAAGAGAGATTTTCGTTTACTTTATATTATTACACAACTGTCCAAAATGAAGTAATGTATTTCGTGTGTATGTGTATATGTACATTTATTCCACCTCAGGAATTTTTTTTTGACAGTCGTGCTTTTCCTTATCGCTGAATCCATCCATTTGACTAGTTTCGGCGTGACGTCTATACGTTCGTATAACTCAAAAACGATTAGCCGTAGGATGTTGAAATTCGTTGAGAGCTATTCAACTATATATCATAAGTGATACTTATTTTCATTGGTTCCAGAGTTACAGCCCAATAAAGTTTTAATATCTTCCTTTTACTTAGATATTATATTTTACTTTAAAAAAAAATATATTTAAAATATAATCCTTTTTTTAACTTTTTTTAAATATATTGATTTATTAATGATGATTATTAACCTGTAATTGTACAAATTTGTTACAATAAAAAAATATTTAAAAAAAATTGGAAGTTATTAGTGAAATAAAATTTTATGTACTTTTAAAAATGTGTATATGTAATTTAATTTGCGTACAAGGAAGTTATGTGGTGTACACATCAGATTTTTGTTACTTATATCACTGTATAAAAAAAGTCATGTTTTTTATTGGCAATTACCATTTTATATAAAATACGTCTGATTTAAAAAAAATTAAAATGTTCAGAATAAATTTAGTACTTATTATATTTTGTGATTTAAAAAAAAAGATTTAAAAAAAAATAAATCATACATTACACATAATTATTCTTTTAAACCAAATTCTTAAGATTTACATTGAATAGATATTTAAAACTAATGCATTTTAAATTAGGAAAGGAATTCATCAAAATAATAAAATACATGATCAGTTTAAAGTATTAGATTATATTTTCAAAGAATTTTTTAAATTTATGCAAAATTATTATTTTAACTAGATATCTTTGTATTCATTTATGCCGAACACATAATTAGCCGTTATTAAGTCTAATAAAACGAAAATTTATATATACTGGTACATAACCATTTAATAAATATACTCGTTTTTAATTAAAAAGAATGAATTAATTATTTACACTCGCTTTCCATTTCAGCATATATACATCATTAATTAATTAACTGAATATAAATCTGTCTAAAAGTATAAATCTGTCTAAATGAATATAACATTTTTCATGAATCAGCATATCAGCATATATAATAGAGCATCTCTTGTAAATTTATTGGAAAATTCTTTGTCATTTATTAAAAAAAAATATATACATACTCAGTTTTGATATTTCAGGCATTTTTTGGATGCATTTAAATTTAATCTTGTATTATAAATTATTTATTATTTTATACTATCTGTCCAGTCTTTATTTAGGGTATCACAAATGTGACAGTAATCTGAGCTGGTTACTCTGAGAGTAGTGATGTATATTGTTATATAGTAAATCCTTGTCGGTTTTGAAAATATTATCTATGGAGCTGAATATCACTAGCGTTCTTTGTACATTTTATACTGAATGTTAACGTATATTTGATTCAGTGAAGAAGGAAAAAGGGAAATCAATTTACTATTTACTCTGATGTTGGAATTCTTTTTATTCTTAAGGAATTATTATTCTTTTTATTCTTAAGAAATAAAAAGAATTGTTAGTTTTATCAGTTACATTAAATATTTTTTATAATTACACTGCAACAAAATTTAGTCGATTTAGTTATGATAATCAGAATTAAAACTGACTTTTTTTTTATTTATTAATTATGTTGTTTAAAACAGATTCATTTTTTATTTATTTAAATTAATCCTTTACTTAGTATGCAGGATAAAAAATATTTATAGTAATAAGTTGATAAGAGTCAGGATTACAACCTGAAAAATTTACTTTAATCCTTTACTTAGTATGCAGGATAAAAAATATTTATAGCAATAAGTTGATAAGAGTCAGGAACGATTTCATCTTTAATGGTGTAATAAATTATATTTAAAAAAAATATTTCTTCAGTAATAGAAATAAAAAATAGACCATTATTATCTTAAAAGGAAGTTACACATTAATATTTTCTTTTTACCCATTTGACAATGACTTTTTTCCTTAATTAGTATCAATGAATAAACAGAGTCATATAATGAAATAACATGAAATATTATGTGCATATTTGGATATGAATGATGTCATATATTCTCTCAGATGTGTGGTTATAAGTAGATTAAGAGACAAAGGTTATGACACTGGCACACTTATATCGGGGAAAAACTAGGTCTTGGCTGAAGTAACTAGTACCAATGTCACTTTCACATATCCTTCGTCTGGCTGGTTTGGTTACTGTTTGTTGCAACGTGTGACTTTGTATTATATACCACGTAGGCCGACCGTGATTATTATTTTTTTTCTCATTTTTTTATAGGTATTTTTGTGTATGGATGTGATTATGCGGTCGTGCGCACGTAGAAGGTAGATATTTAAATACCTTGGTATTTGAATTTTTTATTATATTTGAATTCGGTTTTAAATTAATCTGTATAGAATTAAGCAAGGAAAGAAAATACTGTGAAAGTGAAATCTGAAATTAAAAGTATTAACTTATATCTAGAGCTATTATTATTTTTTCTTCTACCAGTTTTTTATTCTGCGTAATCGTCGTTAACCTCATTAATTTAACCTGATCCGTTATGTATTATTATTTGTTCTATATACTTTTGAAAATTATTATTTAAAAATTATCCTTCTCATTTTCATAACTGGATCCTTTACAAACTTCCTTTATATTCATATAATTTTATTAACCGCAAAATATTTTTACTGCCTTGATTACAACAATCATATAATAAAACTTATAATATATATATAATAAAACTAATATATATATATATATATATTTAATTTAACAATTAATTTATGTGCTTCTTTCCGGAAAAAATGTAATCTTGAACAATCTCAGGCCGACCAAACCCTGTGAAGTGTGGTTAATTAAAACCTAACCACCAATGAATACCGGTATCCACGATCTAGCATTCAAATCCGAATAAAAGCAACTACCTTTATTAGGATTTGAACCTGAGAACTACGACTTCGAATTCAATTGATTTAGGACCGCGAATTTACCACTAGACCAACTCGGTGGGTTAGTTTTTATGCTACATAAAGGTTAGTTATCTTATAGGCAATTTTTTTTCACTTTTAAAATTGAGTACATTTTATGATTAGCTATAAATATGATTATTCTATTACTTAAATGATCTGATTTTCATAAAATTTTCTACTCACCGTTTTATATCATTAGTATCTTGATAAGAAAGAGGAAACCTCTTGATAGTAAAGAGATAAATACTAAAATACACGACTACCAAAAAAATAACAAAAAACAAAATACAATGGTCTTTAATATGGGATAATTCCTAATATATGATAATTAAAAACCGTGCGGGTGACAATTGAATGTAGTATTTGTATAATTTATTTAAACAAACACACACACACACACACACACATATATACACATATACACATATATATATATAGCCTATGACACTCTCGGTAACGTCAGGATTCCAACACGTGGTCATATATGTAAATCGGTTCGGCCGTTGAGCTTTACGGTGGAACAAACAAACATACATACATCCCTTTTGTCAATTTAGTTTTATTTAAGAATATGTTTTCACATTAATTTCTAGTAACAGATGTAACTTTGTAAAGAGTAAATTCGTATGCAATATAGCCTTAAAAAAAGGTCCATTTCTAAATATATCAGTTAATTTTTGTTCTGGTTTGGTTTCATCGTGATTTTGGTAAAATTTTCCATTTGAATTATGAAAATTGGAAATTTCGTTGCGGCGATATAACATTTCCGAATAACTGTGATGTGTTAGATCGAGAGTGTACCTGATGCATGCAAAAGTTAGATTTCAACTACTGACAAATATAAATTTTGAAAATTGGACGATTGTTTGCAGAGATTATAAAAGCACCCCATTCCATCTCTCAAAACAGCGCTGCAGGAGCACCCCGTTTGTTACCAGTTAACGGTGATGATTGGTATAGCCTCGCACGAGGTCCTCGCATCATCTCACCATTATAGGCTCACACGCAGTCCCCGCGGGAAGAGCAGACATACAATGACAGAAGCTCACAGAAGCTCACTCCCAACGCGGGGTCATATTTATAAATCGGTTCAACTGTTCAGCTGCTACGATGGAACATATATACATACGTACGCCTTAAATACATTAATTACACTCCTTTTTGGGCAGAAGTGTAAACAGAAAAATGAATTCGCTTAAAATTTATTAATTTTTAAAACTTTTTTAATAATAACAAATATTATTAAATGAAGAATAAATATTCTTGGTAAAATATTAATATTTTGGTAAATGAAGAATAAAATAGAGGATTTATATGCTTGTGTGAATTTTTTCAGAAATTTTATTCCGTCAATAGTTACTCGTACAACAATGGCTGGAATTGCTGTTAATAACCCTTGTTTTAAGTTTTGAAAACAGTAAATGGTAGTAGTTGAGCTGTGTTGAGTTCGTATCTTTAATATAAATGTATACTTTTTTGTGGTAAATATATTTGTTACAAACGTTGGTTTTTTGTCGAACAATTTAAACAGTTGTTTAAATTTGTTCATTATATACAATTTTAGTACGGTAATAGCATCATAAAAAGCTACAATATCAACATACTTGAACAGTATGAAATTTATTTACACTAAATTTTCTTTAAAAACAACGTAAAATATACAATACACATCTAATACATAACTTTTGACCTTTTCACCTTACCAGAGAAAATATATTCCCTTTAATCCACTTTTTTTCCACAAAAAGGGATATATTAATTTAATTGTTTTAGTTTATCTGATGTTTTTTCCCTTCCCTGAGCCGGACCAACAGCTAAGTATAACTCAGCCCAGGAGAATGTCCTTTAACTCCCCGCCCACCAACTGTTCATCCGACAAGCAGGTCGGCCCGCCGGTTGGGTCATTTTTATTGTCCCAGCCTCTAATCCTAAGCGTGGAGACTCCGGGTCCAGCTACGCTGCAACCTTACCGGGTCTCGGTCTTGTCTTTGCCTTATGCCTCAAATGAGGGGGTTCTCAAGAGGATTCCCCACTGGGACTTCGGTCTTAACTTCCCCCTCCCCCCTAGTGGCTGACGGGTTCTGAAGATCTTCATCACAACAGAGAACTGTCATAGCGGTACACGTCATGTACGGAGTCTCCAGCTGATCGTCGGAGCTGGCACACCAAGGCGTACCAGTCCTCACAGCTGAGACTGTCCAACGCTCCCAGCTAGAAGCTCCTTCTCCGCTCATCAACATCCTTAGCTCGAAGAACTGTCCGGGGGGGCTGAACGCATCCCAACGAGCTGCAGAAGCAATTATGTGCGTTCAATAAGGACCGCTCATCAACATCCTTAGCTCGAAGCACTGTCCGGGGGGGCTGAACGCATCCCAACGAGCTGCAGAAGCAATTATGTGCGTTCAATAAGGATGCAGGTGTCAAGCCGGGAATCTCAGCGCGAACCCTATGTTCCTTCCATTCAGGGCACTGAAACAAGGTGTGTTCGACAGTATTGTGTCCTATAAAGAACATACAGTTGGGGTTGTCACGACTCTCAATACGGTGTAGATAGCTTCCAAAGTTCCCATGACCTGTGAACAGTAGTCGAGGTTACCAAACCTTCATAAACACCACAGTCGCAGGTCTGGTATCAGGATCCACGTCCAGGCTGCCGTCTCCCCAACCAGCCAGGTGGCTGGCAAGATAGATACGTATCTTGCCAGACATTATAGGTCACATCCCGAACCACGTCAGCCGATATTCCAGTATACCTGTCCGTCTTCTCCTTAACCAGTAGATCAATGGGTGGGACACCAGATAACACGCAGACAGCATCATATGATGTGGCCCTATATACTGTAATGATTCCCAGCAGTGATCACATGTGCAGGCTCTGAAGTCTAGTGAGGTTTCTTTTAATCTATAATGTTGAGCCTCAATGAATGATGGATGTAACGGTAGACATGATGACCCTTCTTTTCGACGCTCGAGGTGCCATCTGGCTCGAGATAAGTCGTTTTAGGGCAGCAAGTGTGTTCTCTGCCTGCTCGCAGACCTCGATGATGTGGTCGCTGAATCTACACAGCCGGAGATATCGGACAGTGGCTTTGGACAGGATCAGATGTTCTCCGATGCGTCGGCCGGCTAGAACGATGTATTTATTCTTTTGTGGTGATAGATGTGTCGCTTGTAAGACTAAATTACATTTGGATTTCGGAGGGATATGTTCCTATAGAGCAGTATATTCTCCTCAATAAAGGAACTATTAGTAGACCACCTCACTACTTAATTTCGCTATTGTCAGGTTGAATACAATAGTTAAAGTTATGACAACCCAACATTTATTTTTTAAGGTTAAATGTACGTAAATTCTAGTACCTAATAATATTTATCTCAAAACATTAACACCAAATCCTTACCGGTAATAAAAAACTGAAGTTTAAGTGCTATACGTATAGAAGTTGGTTTTGACAAAAGGATAGAATTTTGTTGTGAAATATGTGAAAGTGAGCTATGGTTGCTCCTGTCTTTGTCAATCAAACTGTTGGCTGGCTTTTGCGGTACGGGCGAGCGGGGTTTGTTGTACTACCTAACCAGATGACATCATCCGATTAGTAATAACATGATATGCAAACACAACAGACTAGTATTGTACGATCTATACGCTCACGTATTGTACTATCTGATGAAGAATGCGTCAGGTGTAATGAATGGCCTTCATCATTTTGTTTATTGAGCTGATAAAAATTCTCTGATAATTATAGAGTAGGAATTTAATATTCCAGATTTCCGTTTGGTGTGAGATCACAAAAGATAATGTTGGGACCTTATTTCTTGGCAGAAATGTAACAGGCGATTCATATTTTGTGGTGTTACAGATTATTGTTATTCTCGACCTATTAAATAAAAGTAATATATAAACATGTACATACGAACATTAACATCCGGAAAATTTCCATCCGGTTTTTTGGGTTGCTTAGGTGTCCAGACGTCAAGATCCGGTGAGAATCGCATATGTCCACATTGGACCATTACAATACTTTCCCTTCTAGAGCTACAGCGCTATCTAAAAGGGAAAGTAAAAGTGTATATTTGATTTCGGCGTTCTGTCTGTTTAGCAGCTAGATTATGGCACCTCCGTACTATGCTTTTCAAGTTAGAAACTAAAGTCGATTAAAACTTTTCCTGAATGGGAGTGTTTGCCGAGGAACAGTTGAGTAGTCACCAAGAACATGTAATTTCAAATCCAAATGACCCGAACTGACACAAGATGTTCTAAAAATTCACTGATTTTATATATCGGAATAAAACACGTTATAATTAAAAATGGTGAAAACTCTCGTGAATTTAATTTATCCAATCGGAATGAAAATATATCTTTATAACGTTGTTACTGGTACTATTATTTTCTACTACTATTGCTCGGTTCAGATGTATAGTTTAGGTAGGATAGACTACATTTTCTGTAAACTGCTTGTTTTGCGATTGGTTATTCACAATAAGAATTTATTTATTTTTCAATTCCTGTTATATTAATATAGGGCTTTTCCTTTCCTATTCACACACACACACTCACTTTTTTATGTTTATTTTTCTAAAATCGATCCTTTCGGATATCATAATTTCTCTGCACTAAACAAATTAATCCGATCAACCCCGAAATACATAATTAATAAAATAGGATGACACCTATCTTATTCCATAATTCAAGCAAGCTCGCTTTCGCGAGTACCTCGGATCATCATTTTCTCTCTATTTTTTTTTAATCTTTCGTTGCAAATTACACATTAAAATTAAAATTGTTAAAAGATCCTTTTCCAATTAAATCAAAACAGAAATAAAACTAAAATGTTTTTTAAATATTCAAAATTTTAAATTGTAAATTTAAATTAAGAATTGCGTATGTACAAAATATTAACTCATTAATAAAAAAATTAAATTAAAAGTAAAAATTATATTAAAAGTCAAAATTAAAATTAATAATAAAAATAGAATAAATCCTTGAAGACTAACTAGCCAAAATTATACGACTCTTCGTGGTCATTTTAATTTTAATTTTGAGTTTTAATTTAATTGTTTTATTAATCACGTCATATTGAATATTAAAAAAAAAAAATAGTTTTATTTCTGTTTTGATTTAAACTGGAAAAGGATCTTTTAACAATTTTAAATATCAATATTAATTTTAATGTGTTTGCAACGAAAGATTTAAAAAATTATAGAGTAACTGATGATGCGAGGTACTCGCGAAAGCGCTCTTGCTTGGATTATGGAATAATTATTTACATTTTTATTTTTTATAAACGGTATTCTGTGTTATTTTGTTCCAGTAGTCGATTAAGCAAATCTCTTTATTTAACTGGTATCGTCCGGTCTTAGGGGGCCACCAATCGAGATATTATTATTAATTAGATTCCATTGATTAATGTACAGGAATGTCCATGGTCATTTAAATTTAATTTCTTTCTGTAGATCAATTTAATATGCAAATGATTCATTAAAAAACATATACTGATAAATATTTTGAAAAGATTTTTACCGTATTTAAAAATTATACTCAGCTCTGAAATTTTACAAATCAGCTACTACATTCCTATAGATCTGTGGTATGATAATAATAAATTGTGCAATGTGAGAACTCAAAATATCTTAAGATCACATTGGACTGCAAAATAACGTGATCAAATTACATTTGAAAACTGCGGAAAAGACACAAAAATCTGAAAATTCTGAAGAGAGTACCGTATAAAATATAAGATAGCTTCTTGGTTGTAATAAATCGATGTAAAACATTTTATATTAAAACCCGCCATTCAGCGCCAGTGGAAAATATGGTTTTTCTATTGATATATCTAAGGAACACGAATCAGTTTACAGGAACTCCAAAATTAACTAACGCCGTTAACAATAATCTTCTGCCGTATTTAATTTGCGCAGGTGTGGCAATCGATGGTCGGCACAAACTAAAATAATGTAATTTCACCATTTACGAAGAAGAATTTTGCTTGACAACTGGTGTAGCCGCGAGGTTTAACGCACTAGGTACCGGGCTATCGAGTTCGAGATCCAGTCAGACCGATATAATTTTTTACATTAAATATTTAATTTACCGCTCACCTGTTACGTCACAACATAAAGGCGACTACAACAACTGTACGCCAGAGCTACCAACCTTAGAAATATTAACTAAATTAAATAAAATAAATAATATTTAAAGTGTAAACAAGAGGTTGAAGGAAAAGGAAATTCCCTACAGGGAAAAAGGGAAATTTCAAGATGACTGACTATGACACTAGCGCTCCTTATGGTGACAGGGACTACTATTAATGCGTATGCCCAGCCTACTTAGCCAACAGTATGGCCAGCCCACTTAGCCACTAGTTTAGACGATTTTTTGGGATAGGAATGCGATTAAACAATTTTTTTTATAGATATTGTTATTTTTTAATTGTTAACGTATCAAAGAAAAATATGATCTTAATTAGGCGAAATCTCGAGATACTGAAAGTGACCTTTAATGGTATCAATGCCTCATATAGAGGTGATCAGACCAGTAATTCTGAAGATTATAAGGTATTTAGAGACCAAACCGAACACACAAACGTACATACGAACACTAACATCCGGTTTTTTGAGTTCTTTAGGTGTCAAAACATCAAGATCCGGTGAAACTCGCAATGCTGGAATTGGACCGATTACAATACTTTCCCTTCTAGAGCTGTAAAATGATAGCCATTTGAAATAGGCTACTGAACTATCTAAGAAATTTTAGATAAAGAAATTTTCCTAAATCCAAAGTTTTAATGAAATCAGGAGGATATTGAAGTTGTTCCAGAATTACTTTACCCGTAGCACAACTAAGTCCCGAAGTTTCTTAATTTTATTTTTTGACATTGCAATGGTTACATATTTTAATCGTGTTACCTATTTGAATATTTTTCAAATTCAGATAGTCACTCGATGGTTGAACTCGATTTTGAGTCGTCTTTGAAGTCTGGCGTAGATTAATATAGCTTATGATCATAAATGGTAGTAGTTCTAAAAATTCTTATGCTTATAGTTTACTTAAAAATTATGCTTATAGTTTACGCTGATGGAACTTCTTAGTTCAGGATATAAAAATCTAGAGTTACTTCACTCGCGTGAGGATGATTTCTCGTATATAAGTCGATTTTGATGATCTCAAAATTCAATGTTTTTCAAACCATCAAAACTTTCTTAAAGATAATGACAATCGATGTAGACAGTGACATTTTAGAAGTTTAGTAAACAGTGACAGTTTAGTAAAAGAAGTTCTAGGTTATTTATTTATACCTTTTTATTTATGATTTAGATAGTAGTGACATCGGTGAGATTTGAACTATGGTAATCTATCCGGGAATCATAAGAAAGTTACAGCTAAAATTTCGTAACGATTGGTTCAGTAGTTTTCGTGGTTAAAGAAAATATAGTAGTGAGATAAAAACACTTTCAAATAGCTGAGGAGGATGGACAATTTTGGCAGCAAAAATAACTGGCTATGACTGTCTCAAGGAGCATTACCAACTTCTGGGGAGGAATACCAACTTCTGTAATGCTCCTTGAGACAGTCATAGCCAGTTATTTTTGCTGCCAAAGAAGTTGGTATTCCTCCCATTCTACATTGATTATTATATTTAAAAACCGTTATGAATCGCGACTTCTAAGAAATTCTATGAAGTTAAATTATATGATCAAATCTGATTGGAAGTTACTTAAGACTGAAGAGGGAGAATAAGTTCGCTAGGCGATCAGTAACTATTAATCAGTTGTCTGAGAATTAAATAAAATTCTTACCTTTTTTTTAATAATTTATTATTGAAATAGATTAATTTAAAGTTTTTAATTAAGTCAACTCTTGTTTGAATTTCTTATTCTATTTATTAATTATATTTATTACCTAACTACGCTGTTTTGTTTTCTTCTTGGATTACATTTATACATTAATTCTGTATAATGTTTTCTTGTGAATATTACTTTAAATAATTTATTTTATTATTTTTTTGTCAGATAGTTGCGAGATAGTCTATAGATCTTCCTTTTTAATTTATTTCTCCCTTTAAATACAGTAAGGCTGTCGTCTAGTTACGAGTACAATGAATTTTTTTGTACCTTTTTGAAATAAATTAATGTTGTAGCTATGAAAAATGGCATATACAGTCTGGATCTCCAGTATTCAGTGCCTTCTTTAACCTATTTTGAAGCTATCGATTCAATTGTATATTGTGTAAATTATTCTTATTCATTAAAAATTTTGCATATGACTTGTAAAATTATTTATTTATTTTTCTATCTGTTTCAGGTATGTGGATGCTTTACTTTTAATTATTTTGATTGTAAGTACTTTTAAAAAAGAACTATTTTGCTCATATACTTTTTGTTAAATGCAATGTAGCTTGTTGTATATATAAAAAAGATAGCTTTTATAAAATTAGCTTCTGTTTTAGACTTTAAATCAAATTTTAATTTACTATATTTATAAAAAACATCTCCATTTTTTATATCTGCAGTCTTATTAAATATTATGTTTAATAAAATCATCTTACAGTGAAATAGTTATTTAAAACTTTCTTGGTAATTTTGTTTTGTTATCGTCGTTAAAATTGTTCATCTAGAATAATTACTACAAATGAAACTTCCATTACTATTTGAGTTAAGGATTAGATGTTTGCTAGTAATTGTTAAGTTAGGAAACATCTATCCTCTAATGCTTAAGTACTAGTATTAAGAGCTTACTTGTTATCGCATTAAATACATACACATGTTTTTTTTTAAAGTTTCACAAGAGATTTTATGCATAATTATTTTTTTACTCGGAGAGAAATAAAATTTTTTAACATTTGTAATTGTAAATTTATTATTTTAATTGACAATTTTTGCTAAAAAAAGTATTTAATAGTTAGAGAACATAAACTGTCAATTTTTGAAAGAATTTGTTTAAAGTTTGATTTTGAATTTTTGCTTATATCTTAGCTTGCTTACATCTTGCATCGTCGTTTTAGGCTTTTTATAGGATAGGATTTCCAGGAAATAGAGGAAAGAATTGGGTTACAATCTGAGTAAATATCCTTGTTTCATAGATTTGATAAATCTATCATTCATACCATGTACATGTTATTTTTAATTTAATGATATTTATTTTTAACTTCTGTTACTTAATTTTTTTTTACCTGTTCTTGCGACATCTGAAGTAAAAATCATGTCTGACTAATCGTCATGTAATAACAGGTCTCTTGTACCATATTTGTCTCTATTTTCTTCAGTTTCTAGCTAAATTGTTAAGATGTTGATAGTTCCCATTTCCTTTTAGATTGTCTATAATTTGTATCCGTTTTTGCGCCTTCTAAAGATCCTTCTAGCACTTTTTAATAAATTTTTCTCCTATGTTTATAACATTTAAAATATATAACCAATTCCTACTCTAAATTGTTTTATTCTCTCTAACTCTACTCTTTATTTCATTTTACACTTCTCTTTTTCCTTTTTACTTAGTATCCGTTTTATATCCACACAGAAGTGAATTCCAATCATTTATTTAAGAATCATTTGATTATTAAGGAAGGCACTTTATTTCGTTTTCATTTTCTTTTGTCTTCTATTTTTGTTGTAGTTTTCTGTTAATATGATGGTTAGCAGTAATCGGTATTATATTACTTGTTCAGTTTTCTCCCTTTTGTATAGACACCCATTGCCTTGATTCCTATCCGCATTACTTTGAGTTTCCTAACATCAATTTTCATACAGTATTCTGTCATAGTTAGTTCTAATTTTGAAATTCCCTGTGCTTCAACTCCTAAAATAAAAAAAAAAAACCATGTCATCTGCAAACATTGTAAAATTTATTTTCGACTAATTTGATTCCTTCGTCTTCTAGAGCATTTTTTAGCGTAAGAGTATCTTCAAGATACATATTAAGTAGGGTTGGTGGTGATGTTAGGCAGCATCCTCTCCCCTTAATCTTTTCCTAGGAAATTATTTATTTAAAATTAATTATCAATTAACAGTTAAAAATTAATTCACAATGCAAAATAAAAATTAATATTCTATTTTCCCAATCTACTCATGGTTTCTTAATATTTCCTTTATTTTATCCTGTTTGACAACTATTTAATTCTTATATAATTTAATTTATGTTGTTCCCCTTCCGTTTGTGAATCCATATTTCTTTCTGTAATCTTTTTCTTCATTTTTTTACCCAGTCTTTTTCTTCTTCAGAATTTGTAGAAGAATCTTTACCCTTATAATTCAGTAAACATTTGGAGATTGTTTTAAAAATACATGTAATGTTTTTCCTTCGCCTCATTATGAATTTAAAAAAATGAGTTATATGATTACAATGCTGAAGGATTTGCACAGTTATACACGTTATCTATCTTTTTCCAAGTTGAGCGCATAGTGTAGTTGTACGCTATTCATTTTTAGATTATAGGTTGGTTGTTTATATTGTGATAACAGAAGCTAATATGACTGTTTGTTTAATAATAATAATAGTAACATGCCTATTCCATGGTAGACCGTTTGTAGATGTTTAAAACTAGCTAGTATGAAAAGTTGCTTCTATCAAAGGCTCTTGATGAAAAAAGAACGCATCTGTTAACTAAATATAAATGAATGTATTATTGTGTGTTTATTTTAATCGATCTCAAATATCAGTTATTTTTTGTATTTACAAGTAAACTTGCCTTTAAAGTTAATGTTGAATTAAAAACTTTAAACGGTCATTAGGTCAAGATGTAATTGATTATTTATTCTGGTAAATAGTATAACAGTTCTATATAATCTTTAATTATACGATTATTAATTGTGGGGTTTCGAATTTATTTTCTTACAACATTTACTGACGTTATGATCGAATATTAATTAGTCAGAAAATATTAATTAAGAATATATATCAATATTATCGTATATAATGAAGGGATAATAAATCAGTTTTTACATAAGCGATTAAGTATTTATTTTTAAATGGTAAAGGAACTGCCCACACTAATATGTAACTCCTGACTTTGTACGCCAGACTAATTTTGTCTAGATTTTATGATAGCAGCTGATGGTTAGGAGCAAACCAGGTTTCTCGTTGATAATTGGATTACATTCAAATTTTTAGTGCTATTAATTTTGAGTTTTGAAAGGAAAATAAATTTAAAAATCGTTTTAGTTGTTTTGATTTTCCATAAATAAATTAAATTTATAAAAAAAATGTGTAATAAAGTAAATTATGTAAGAATTTTCATTGTAATTTATAATTCATGCATTTTATCGTATACTCAACTATTAGAGCCTATTACTCGTACTAATTTTTTTATAAAAATCAGAATGCCTACTTCAGTAATAAGGTAAACTAAGTAAATATTTATTACCAATACCTACGCATTTACTATCAATGGGTTAAATAGGTAGATGAATCTATGCTCACAGATCGTGAGAAATATGGTCCAAGTAATAAAAAAAATCATATTCACAATGTATAATAGAATCAGGTAATATTTGTCATCATTTGAAATATTCAGAAATTTTTAAAATTTGTGATGTTTAAAAACATTTAAATATATCTAAGTTCATTCTCATCTGAAGTACAATGTAATCTCTTGCAGCTCCCTAAAAGCCTTACTACGAGTTTAAAAAAAAAAGTACCTGCATTCCTGGAAGTGATTATTTATTTTTATATAGTGGAAAAAAATAATGATCATGAAAAACGTTTATAGATTCAAAGAAAATCGATGTTTTTAATTTTTAACCGGCTCCCCCACTCCAATATTGCTCGAAAATTATTTTTTTGGACCATTTACACTACTACAATGCTTTAGGAAGTCATGGAAAAGGTTCTATTAAAAGTATGCAATAAATTGATAGATTTTTATCAATTTTTCGGGAAGGGGAGAATTTCGGGGAAAATATCTTTTTTAAATGGTAAGATAAGCATGTACGTGTGAGCTGAGGTTAATAAGGTGGGGTTATGTTTGCAAACTTCGGAGAAAATTCACTCTAAAAAACTATCTATCCCCACTCCCTGAAGAGTATTGTTTTACCAATAAATTGCCTATACACACGAGTCTGTGTGCAAAATTTAATCAAAAACCAGTCAAAAATTATTAAGCTTCATTCACGTCAGCCCGTGTACATACATACGTACGAACATTACCCCCTACCCCACTTTCTTTTGTGTTTTGGGTCCTTGGGCAATGAAACATCGAGAACTACAAAAATATAAAAAACCCATACCCCATTTTTTGACTGATTACTACACTTTTCTTCTGGCAGCATAGTTCTAGACCTATGATGCCAGGAAAGTAAAAATGGGGCTGTCAGATCGTTTTTTGGCGCCTGTGAAATTTGTTCTATGTAAGTTGTGAAATTACATTCCGACCATCGCCGCTAGTACTGCCACATCCGTGCGAGTTAAATACAGTATGCGCGCGCGCGTTTGTTTGAATCATTGCCGATCTCCGTGGCGTGAAGCGTCTCGGCCTTTACACCCGGAGATTACGGGTTCGAATCCCGATCAGACATGACATTTTTCATACGCTACAAAATTTCATTTCCATAATTTATTTACCAAAATAAAAGTTATTTAACAGTTACTAAACTCAATTTTTTAAAGTTTCTTATGGATAAGTAGAATGCACTGAATAATGCCAAGCATAACCGGGGTTCGAATATAGAACTTTTTGTATGAAATGTAGAGAAGCTATGAATCTTCCTTGAAGTTTTGATTATTATAAGTACGGGTATAGAAATATTAAATATCCTAGGACACTAGGATAGTTTAGAAATACGACTGAACGGATCATCGCAGACGGCTACAAGTTACTGAGTGTTTAGACGGTCCAGCGTGCACTGTTGCCAAAATAGTCACTGCCTCAGTGTCATCTGCTTTTCAGCTGTGTTAGTTAAAAGATGTAGTGATGTCGCCGTGTCGAAAACTGAATACCGGACAATTTTGTGCTTCAATTTTACACATGGGTTAAGTGTTGATCAGTGTTTAGAGGAAATTCTGTGCTTAGAAAAATTCTTGCTCTCATCGTACAACAATATTTAGGTGGCATCGAAAGTCTGAAAGAGGAAATTTTGGTCTTAAGAACGCTCCAAGGTCAGATCGACCGTCTTCGTCTGTGACTGAGGAAAACATTGCCGCAGTTCGAAAAGTGCTTGACCTACTATAAAATAGAGGTGTTCTTGGGCATTAATGTACATGGAATTCGCAGATCACGTTCATGTTAAAAAGCTTTGTATTGTTTGGGTGCCGCATAAATTGACCGAAGATGAGATGGCACATCGTGTTTCATGGTGCCTTGGAAAATGTTTGAAATCTCCCTATGTGAACAGTATTATGACAGTGACAAAACTTGGCTTTTTTTACTATTATTTTAGCCTTGGTTGAATTTTCAACCAAGGCTAAAAATAAAGAGTAGATGTTCGAAGATGAGAAGACCCCGGCGATCGAAAACTCAGAATACGGTTACAGGGAAGTGGTACATCGAGGAATGTATGCTTAAAGTTGTCGAAGCTCTGAAGAAGCTGCGCCCAAACTCAGAGATGAACATGGTTTCTTCACCACTATAACATTCCAGCCCAACGAAATAAAACTGTTAGAACATTCTCCCTACAGTCCTGATTTTGTTCCATGTGACTTCGGGCAAAGAACCCAGGTGAAGAACGGAATGGGACGATCAGTGAGCACAGATCTCCGACGAAATATAGCAGGGTTTCTTTGAAGACTGGTTTTAAAGGTTGGAGACCTTAAGGAGACTTTAAAGGTTATCATGTGTGGTGGAAATTATTTTAAAAGATTATTAAAAAAATAATTAAAAAATTCCTATATACTGAGAAGATAATTATTTTATCATTTGTCTGAAAATTATGTGTAGAATTCATGTTAAATCATAAATAATTCTTTACAGAATACATCATATACTGATGATATGAAATTGAACAACGATAAAAAAAATTGATTACACAAATTTTATCAAAGCAAAAACCAGAACGTGCATTGCTTACATTTTTAAAAAATCATGGACAACGTCTGCGTTCTATCATATTTAAATTAATCTTAGTCATAACAACCAGATAATAATAGCCTTGATTAAAAAGGTAAATTTTATTTGATTATATATTTATTTTGTGTGTATAATTAATTTTAAAATTATCTGTATTAATAATTTCAAAATGTATATTTTAAGCAGTATTTAAATTATTTAAAATCCCGTTATATAGAGTATCTCGATAAGAACCCGTATTTTAATTACAAAAATCCTCTTTTTTTTGTCAACAACATTTAAAATTTTTATTGTAATAAAGTACAACGTAGGAGGTTAAATATAGAATAATAATAATATTCGTATATCAGCCAAATGACCACCATGGTTCAGTCGGCAGGTGTCCACTCTTAATAAAATTTTCAAGTACATATTTAGATGTCTAAGTCAATTTTTTCAATGCAGCGGCTAATTTCGAAGGATTATTTGGCATGCACGTTACTGTTTAACCTCACAAAAAGTGATCGCAGGTATCTGATCGCACGACCTTGCTATCCAGTACTAACCACCAAAACTAGAGATTACAGAACCTGGAAATTCGGTCTGCAATAATTGGACGGTTTACGTACTGTGTGGCAGGTCACACCCTCCTGTTGAAACCGTATATCTTCCACGTCCATATCTTCCAATTCTGATAAAAAAAAATTCTCGAGCATTACAGTTAACCGTGATGGGGCTTTGTGTTTAACGAATGTAAGTTTCTCATTGTTTCCGCCAGTCCTTTCCCATTTTTATAATGGGTGTTTACAGTAAATTAATCTCCCTCTAATTGTAAAGTGGCATTTATAATAACCTTTAAGTCTCTCTAAGAAAAATTTCAAATACGGTGGCTTTAAAATTTTGTAGTTAAAAAATGACGCGTAATTTAAAATACCAGTTCTTACTGAGACTCCGTTATAACGTATTTTTAAAAGATTTTGCATTAATTGTATTTTACATTAGTTAAAAAAAAAAAATCCATCGTACTACACAGACGGTTACATTATTGGTTTAAGTGTTTTATATTTGAAATTTAATAAAAATTTCAAATATAATAGAGATTGAGAATATATATCTTTTTTGCTGGTAAGGTGGTTAAAATATTTTTAATAATTTTTTTATTATTAAAATATATTAGCGGAAACCACGTTTAAATAATTTATTAATAAAAATTGTTAAATAAAATTAAGCATTTTTAAAATACACTTTGAAAAGTTAGACGATAAGAAAAGATTATAGGATAACAACATATTAAAAAAAGAAATTACTTTAAAAAAAAGATAAAATTAAAAATGAACGGCTTTGTTATTTTATTGAACACACATAAAAACACATCCCTTTGTTCTAAAGGTACTTTGTTGTGCATAACAAGGAAATAGCATTTGCTTTACGATAGTGAATACCGTTCATCGTTGGTGGTCTATTGTCTGACTACTTTGGATAGGTCTTGTATTAGAACCTGCAGAAAATAAATATAAATAAATAAATAAATAATTATATTTAATCTTGTATTGCATTCGTTATTGTTATTAATTTTTATCTGTTATGTGATAAAATTGATCCTAAGAAACTTCTGTTTATTTAAAAATAGTTTTATTTATTAATTTTAAATTATTGTTTAGTTGAGATAAATTCCAGTGATTTAGGCGACCTTACTTGAGAGAATGATATATTTATTGGTTATATTATCTATTTACGCAATATGAATCATCAGTTAACAAATGAAGCAGTTACAATACTTTTCTCTGATTATATTGTTTAATTATAAATTTGTATAATCAGATTGATTTATACAAAGAAAATGAATAAAAAAACGTATTTGTAACATGCCATGTTTATTGTGTAATATTCACTTAATATGCTAATTCTTAATAAAAAATAAAATTTCCCCCAATTAAGAGTTATTCTTAAAGATTTAAGAAAATCCTTAATGTTTCTTTTTGAAGCGATCCTTTCCTAGTTTCACGGTTTAATCCTGAATCTGAAGATTTCCACATCTTTGAATTTATGAATGTAATGATCCAATGGTCCAAAAACTTACGGCTTACCTAAGAAAAATATCAGGAATAAGGGAAAAATGATCGTAAATGAATACCTCGGGCTCCCTCAAGGCTATGAGTATCTACAAACTTGCTGTACGCAGGGATATATCCAAGCTAGAGAGCAGCACATTATACCGATTGATAATTTTGTATACATATCAACCTATGGCAGCAAAGTGGTTTTTTTTTGGTACTAAAGAGCCAACTGAGGTGAGACTAGCTTCCCAAAAGAAAAATTCTAGCCTGTAGTTTTAGACCTATGGTTTATGCACGTTTCCAACTGAACTATACACAGTATATTAACCGTTCAACAGGAAAGATCCCCACTGGGAAGTAAAATTAAGATGATAAAAAAAAAATTAAGATGATACATGTAAAATGGACGTCGTAAACTGTGTTTTATAAATTACATGTAATATATATATATATCCAATAGGGACACGGGACTTTTGAAGGTTAGTGGCGTGTAATTCGATTACTGCCAACTCACGGAATGTGTAGGCCAAACAAGAAAAAGAAGTAAAAGAAGACCCACAACGTGACTCACTGCCATAGACTGGATTCCGGTAGAAGAGCCCAGCAGAGAAATAGCACGAAGGGCAGCCACAAAAGAAGACGATCTACAATCCTCTTACCCACCATCCTCAAAACTTACAATTTAATTCAGCCAGCACATGCGACTCCCTCCGATGAAGAGGACGCATTACTCCCTCCAAATAACTAGGGCCCCGGTTGGCGTATTCTTGCTAGCCCATAACGTGCTAGAACCGAAAGGACTTTAGCGGACGGACTGAAGGGGAATCACGCCGGGAGTACGAGGCTCAGAAGCTTAGTCTCCCACGGTCAGACCCAGTAAATACTTTTCACGCTGGTCCATACGGATAGGAACGCAAATCACCAAATCCTTCCATAAATAAAACTTAAAACTTAGAATTTATAACTGCCACTAAACAACCCATGAAACCCGCCCGATAATAGAAAGATACAGCAGCAAGGGGACATTGTCCAGGCTCTGCGATCTGTTGGGAGAAATAATGAAACTCCCGCCATTCTTGCGTTCCGTTCCGTTCCATATTACTGATCCTGTCTTTTTAAGGATAGGGCCCCTTTTCAATTTATCTACGGTTAAAACTTAGTAAATAATTATATTTTTTTCTAAACGTATATTTAGTTGATTAATTTTGAATTATTATTTTTTTACTTTGTGGCGGAGTGATAGCTTCTTTGTCTTTCACTCAGAAAGTTCTGGCTTTGTATCCTGGTTAGGTTTGACATTCTTCTATGTGCCCCGGCTATTCTCGATAAAAATACCTGTTGTTACTTAAAGAATAAAGATTATTATTACAAATAATGAGCCCACGATGAAACTGGTTGCATTTGTAGTTGTTAACTAGAATATGAAATTAATAAATAAGATTTAAAAATTAGAACTCGGTTGCTGTGGATATTTTGTTCATTTTTTGGTAAAAGTATGTTGCTATAGAAAATTATTTTGTATGTAAATTTAAAGTATGTTGCTATAGAAAATTATTTTGTATGTAAATTTAAAAAAAATTAATTAATGTGATCTATTAATATTTAAAAACAAAATTGCTTAATAGGAATCAACTGTAAAATTTAATTTAGTTATTTTAATCTAAAAGAGATGTTAATATAATTTTACAGATACATTACCAAGTATATGATGGACTCGTAGAAGAGTGACTTTTAGTTAATTTAATTTGGTTTTAAAATTTTTTTAATTTGGTTTATTATTGATAATAATAGATACTGCAGATAAAGAAACGTAAACGTTCCAACTTGTAGCATCATAACAATGTACGCTTCTAACTTGCTTTGGTCAAATTTTTTCGACGTTAAGTTGATCATCACTCAAGAACAACTCAACTGTTTTGTCCATGTGAATATTTTCATCAAATATTCACGTGCACAAGTTATATTCACGCGCACACTACTGTACACAGATACACTACTATAGTAAATCTAAATTTCAATGAAATTAAGTAGTTTTAGAAATTCTTGAGTCACGATATGTTACACATAGGCATATATATATATATTCCAAGCTAGAACCACGCTTCTAGCTTGGCTCGCTAGCGTGGTTCATGATGCTGGAAGTTGGAACGTTGGCGTTTCTTTATCTGCGATATCTATTGCTAGCAATATTAAATTAAATCTAAAAAACAATATGAATGGAATAAAACCAAATTAAATTAACAAAAAGGCAGTCTTGTGTAGAACTGCACAATATTTAAAAAGATTTTTATTTTTTTTAAATGTTAATTCTTAGATGAAATATTATGATACAGAAATATTTTTGACAATTTTTTGTAAGGGCAGTGATGATATATTCTATTATTTATAATCTCTTAAAATGTTTAGCTAAAATATTTTCTGAACTGGTTAATTATGAAAGATTTTTCTAGAAAAATAACTGAAAAAAATTCTCGTATAGAAAAAAAACGACAGAAACAACTCATTTGCAGTTGATAAAGCCGTACATTGCACGTGAAACGTCGTGTTAGTGTTTTATATTTTATTTTATCTTAAGTAATAATATCGTAATATTGTAAAATGGTTGTTTTTACCTGAAGAATTATCTGAATATTTTGTGTTCCTGTTTTTAAAAAAAATATATTAATTTTAAAGCACTTTCAATTATTATGAAACGTTCTAAAAGGGGTTGATTTAAATTTCGGTTAAGTTTTGAGTAAAATTTATTAAACACATATGACATTGTTAAGAGGCTCAAGAGACGCTTGGTTGTATGGCTATTCTCAGGTGTGCTTGTGTTTCGAAACAACAAACTAAAAAAAATTAAAAAGAAGATTGGGATTTATTAAAGAAATGAAATATAGTTTTTTTATATTTTCCTTCGTTAATTTTTTTATATTTTCCCCTTTTATGTAATTTTTATTTTTATTACTTTTTTATCAGGTTCGATTCCTTATTTGATTTGAAGAGGTGTAAAAACATAATTCTGTTAGAAGAAATCGATTGGTAATAATAATAAATTTAAATAAAAAACAAAGGAAACATTCTTTCGATTACAAGTGGGAAAAATGTTAAATTTTAATACGAAATTTATAATACGAATATAAATAGTTCTGCCTCATTTTGTATAAAGTTCCACTTACTAACAGTTTTAAAAGTATATATCCAAGTCCTTTCGGAGCCGTTACTCATCATCTGGGATTTCCCAAAAGATGTTAATTCAAATTCAAATGTATAATTGTATTTAAATTAAAATTGTTACGTTTGTCTTTTGGGAAATCTCTGATGATGGAGTAACGGCTCCAAAAGTACTCGGATATGTACTTTTAAAATTGTTGGTAAATGGAACTATATTAAACAATTGTAATAATACCAACGGTGTAAGATGCTTAGTAAACTGTCTCATTTTGATTAAAATTATTGTCTTCGAAGATTTTTATTTTTTTTGTATCATGAAATTATTTGATTGAGGACAGATAAAATGGAAATTATTTTCATTAGATGATTCATTTGTGAATTATGTATTTCAGGACAAAACATCATTATTATTTTTGTACATTCTACGTCACATTTAGATATTTATACACAAAAGATATATAAAAATTTCTTTCAAAGTTAGGATTGCGCAATAATTTTATTAGTATATTAATAATTTATAAAAATTTACCTTTTTGAATTTATGAAAATTGCGTATTATGTTTAATATTATACAATTTCAATAATTATTTTGATTACCCAAATTTGCTAAAAAAAACTTTTAATAAAAGAAAATTAATGTGATTAAATAAGCATTTTGAAATATGGTTTCTATAGATACTAAATTTTAAAGTTAATATGATGAAATAGATTTATTTTATAAAATTTATGTTATATAGTAATTTATTCTTAATAGCTTTTAAAGTTATAGATTTATCTTTGTTTGAACTAACACGTTAACGATTATTTTTTAATTTTAGCCTCTACTAAAACATTTAAAAATTTACATTTATTTAAATTTTAATATCTAATTACATTTTATTTTATTTTTTTAATCTAAAATTCAGGTGAATAATTAATTTATTATTTTTATATATATAAATATTTTTTATTACGTTATTTTCGGTTAAAAAAAACGCTTTTCTCAAGGGGAATTTTGGCTATTTGGGTCTGATAAGCAAGTTGTGAGATGCTGTCGGAGTTCGTTCACCCCCTTTTAAATCGATTTTCCTCTGCCCAAATACGTTGACCCCGGGCACTCGATCAGAATCGTTGGTCTACATAATTAATAACAACCTTCCTATATTGTAATATATCTTTCTTTTTACTGTGTTGACGAAATTTTAATTTAATTCTTATTCACCTGATATATTTTTTCTATTATCGTCATATTATTCAATCGGTTTTTGTACTTAAAAAAATCACATTTATTATTATATTTCAGTTTATTTTCTTCCATTTATTCCTTCTTCCGTATTGAAGTTGAATTTAATATTTAGCGTAGAAAATAATATACATTTAAACAGCGCTTCTCTGTAATTTTGTGCTACGTTAAACCTTTCAATTTCTATCTTATATTGTGAAAGAACTAGACAGTTGGTAAACATGGATTATATAATACATAATCCGTTATATAAATCATACATCCGTAATTTAACCTTAGGAGTAGGACTATATTTCGAATTATTAAATTAATTCCATCTTTAGTATATCACTGAATAAAAGGTTTATTTAGTATAATCACGTATCAGCTGTTAAAATTGTTCCATAATCCGTAATTTAACCTTAGGAGTAGGACTATATTTCGAATTATTAAATTAATTCCATCTTTAGTATATCACTGAATAAAAGGTTTATTTAGTATAATCACGTATCAGCTGTTAAAATTGTTCCATAATACTCCAGCACCCTATTTATTTTCGTATTAACTTAATTTATAAATTATTTGAACTGAATTTAAGAGCAAGTTAAGTCAGTGTAGAAGAGATTAAATTAACATGATAGTACAGGAAATTATCATCCTGGAGTAAGATGAGTTGCAGAACTGTAAGGTTTACAGCTTATTGTGATACAGAATAATCCAAAAATTATAGTTAATATACAGAGTGTCCCACAAAGAAATGGAGAAAAATTCAAGACATGTTCTACTGGTAAAAATAATGAGAAAAGTTAATATAAATATTAGTCTGAAACGCTCTGTTTTCGAGTTTTGGCTAGCGAAAGATTTCGCCTGGATTTCAGCTCTGTTAATAAAAAAAAAAATTTTGGGACCCAAATTAAGGAGTAAATTTGGTAGTTTCTTATGTAATTTGAAATTGGAAATAAGAATAAAATAAGTCCGAAAAGTGTAACTCCAGTAGTTTTTAAGATATCCGTCGAAAAACGCAAAATCGGTGTAACAAGTTTTTTTTTAGGTTTGTAATACATTAGCTTTGTTAAATGCTAAATATTTATAACAAAACTTGTAAAGAATTTAATTACGAGAAAACTAATGTCAATATCACCAATGAAAAGTAGATGAAAACTTAAAAATCGTTTTTTTACTGAAGCAAAACAGACAAAAAATAGAAAGATCGTATTATTTTTTCTGTACCTAATAAATATTATTCTTAATACAGCAAAACAGAAAAAATAAAATACGCGAAATATAAATGGTAACAGAATAACACACTTCAATTGCAGTAATTATTCAAAATTCCCTCCTTCAAAATGTACACAGGTCTCTGCCCAACAAAAAATATTTCCGATGGCTTTTCGTAGCATCTCAGGATAGTTTCATATAAATTCAATAGTATTTCGTACCTAACGAGTAACTCTTCTTTATTAACTTTTCGTTTACTATCGTTTACATATGGCCCCGGATGAAGTAATCTAGTGGCGTTAAGTCAGGTAATCGTGTTGGTCAATCGATTGTTCCACAACGTACAATCCAGTTTAAGAAACTAGCATTCAAGTGATTTTCACCAACTAAAAAAAAATTTGGCATTGCACCATCGTGCTGGAAAATCATTTGCAATATAATTTGCAAAGGTATATTCCCCAAAATAGCCGGAAGATTATTCTTCAAGTACTGAACGTATGTATTTCCCGTAAGGTTTTTATTGGAAACAAATGGTTCCAAAATTTTTCATTAGAATTCCACACCAAACATTGTGAAATTTATGTTGGAAACTAGTTTCTACAGTACCATGTGGATTGCCTTCGCTCCATAAATGACTATTTTTAGAATTAAAGATCCCGTTTCTTGTAAAAGTGGCTTCATCAGTATATAAAATTGAATTTACTGTATCAGCGATGTTTAGAAGCTAATGACAGAAGTTTAAAGAGCTGGAGTTAATTTATTGGCCGCAAATTTTATACCTTCTGCAGGCGGAAAGGGTAAAGATTTCCATTCCGTAGGATGCGCTACATTTTGCTTTTTGACAAACCAGTGAGACATGAAATTCCCCTTTTGCTAGTCCTGGGCTACGCTGTATTTTCTGAATCACACGATGTTCTTCATTAACACGATGATTTACTTGGCGTTCAACAGTAGACGAACACATTGGAAATGATTTTAACTTAAAACTTGATGCAAATAATAAAAAATAACGATTTTACAGATTTAAATTTTATTATTCTTATCTGAAATTAATTTTTTCCTTACATCTTCATTCTTTACGGATTTGATTTAATTGTTAATATGGTTTGGATATGTTACAATATTTCAAAAAAAAATTCAGAAACTGTAACAGTTTGTTGTTAAATCTACACAGAAATTTTCATTTAAACTATGATTTACGTATTATTTGAAAATTTCTTTTAATCAAATCTATGGAAAATATTTTACTGTGAAAAATATATATGTAATGTGTGCTATTCTGTTGTCTGGATTTTTTTGTTAATCTTAATTCCTTGCTGGTTATAATTTTTTTTTTTAATTTAATTGTTCAATACTCGTAAAGGTTTAATTTTAGGATAAATCACAATAACGTTTGGTCTAAATCCTTTGATCACCAATGGGGAAAAAGGGATCATCAAGGATAAGGGAAATGACTGGAAAATGAAAAAGGAACAATTTACACGCACAGAGGAACAGCGAAACAAGGCAAATAATCATTTTTTAAGGAATTCTTTATAGCTTCTTCAGGTAGAGCAGCCTTTTAAAGATCAGGTTTCATCATTCAAGCCGAGAGCATACATTACTGATAAATGATTGAAACAATTGTTATTTTGTAGATGCTAACTAAATCGTCAATGAGCACAAGATCAAATTTCCTGAAGAAAATATCACATCCATTTTCTGAATTGTATAAAATGTGGAAATACTCATGTAATGTTTTCCAAATAGATATGTGGAACTGTTTATTTCGATCTCCTAAGGGAGAGTAGATTGTTAGTGGAAGAGTGGTATTACAAATTGAAATGATTTGTACTAAACATAAGATTTTATCCATTTAAAACAAATTTTTTTAAACTTTTCATTTTTTAAAAAATAAACGGAATATTTTAATTTTTCTGTTTAAGATACAACTTAATTGTTAATTTTTTTTATCTTTTAAAATGATAAATCTTATATTTACAGTAAATTAATTGTATGTATCTTTGCTTTATAATAATAATTATTACTATGACATTAATGGGAAGATTGTAGTAGAATAGAATTGTGATAAAAAAAACATTCAGGAGTTTTGTGGTTTAGTTTCCGGACAAACTATTTTCCCGTAAATCATATATTTAAATATTAACAGGAAATGAAGAATTGAGTGTAGTCTAATCAAAATATACGAGTACATTAATATTTCATTATTTACACTGCATAAAAATATCTAAAAAAAATTTTATATTATTTTTATTTTCCCCACAATAATTGTATAGTTGCTGCATTAGCTGTGAAGGGAAAGTATGGTGATCGTTCAAAATTCTGGGGTGAATTTTTTTGTAAATTTCGAGTATCATGACACTCTCTAACCAAAATACACAAAAAACTAATGGGAAATTCTGGAAGGATATATACTAGCCTGCCCGTCTAGCCAGGTCCTGGATCCCAGGTCGAAGGTCAGGGGTCAAGTCAGCCCAGGCAAATCCCGGAGCCAACTCAGTAGCTTCTCGGGGCCAAGGACCCTACCCTATGACCGCAGAGCTTGCTTCGGTCGTCATTCCCATCTATCCAGAGTGTTCCACCCCTTGGAACCGGCACTGTACGTTACCCCTCATGGTTGTGAGAAAAATACTGATAAATAATAATTATAGTATTCGGGAAACTAAATTACAAAAGTAATTATGGTAACTTAAGTACACACACACACCTTTGACGACGAGAAATTCATAACCAGCAAACCCGGCAATACTTCGCTATTGCTAGATTTGAGTATATACGAGTATATAGATTAAATGACCACAATTGAAAGTTTTATAAAACATTAAAAAAAGAACATTAGAAACTTCACTTTTCCCTTTTTCCCTCTTCACCCTTCCCCCATTACCATTTCCTTTTCTTCCCTTTTCCCCTTTTCTCTTTTTCCCTAATCCCTTTTTTCGATTTTTCCCTTTCTCCTTTCCCTCCCAAGCGTAAATAGGTCCAATGGTTTTTAGTCTGCAGCGCACACACATATTTTATATAAATATATATATATATATATATATATATATATATATATATATATATATATATTTGTTTCGTGAGTATCTCGACACTGGCGCCACCTAGCGGTATAGTTTTTGCAAAAAATTTTCTTTTCACGTAACTGATATTCAGAAGACCATAAATAAAATTTTTCGAAATATCTCTACACCAGCGCCACCTAGCGGTTTCAAAATAATTCAGAAACCTTCGCGAGCGTGCCCACAGCAACTCACCAAAATTTCATTGCAATCGGATGAATGTTAAAGATATTCATTAAGGAAAAAATAGATTAATCCTTTTACTTCATAATTATATTTCCACCACCATGGTAAATAAATCGTATAGCTTATACATATATATAAAAATGAATGTTTGTTTGTCCCGTATGCATTCCTATGCCATTCATCCGATTGAATTGCATATGGGACAAACAAAAATACATACAAACATTCATTTTTATATATATGTATTTACCATGGTGCTGAAAATATAATTATGAAGTAAAAGGATTAATCTATTTTTTCCTTAATGAATATCTTTAATTCACAACTTCAACCTCCTTGGGGGCAAAGAAATAATAAATATTTTTAATATCTTAATCTTCAAGGGAGCTAGGGCCTTGGTCGATCGCTTAAAACCTTCCCTGGGATAACACGAACTTATCTTGATAAACTAATACACAAACTATTTCCGAATAACCGTGATCTGTTAGATCGGTTGTATATCTGATGGCTGCAAAAGTTAGCCTTCAGTCTACTAGCAAATACCCAGTTTGAATTTTGAATGTCGGACAATTGTTTGCAGAGATATTATAAGAGCACTCTATTTTGTTCCCAAAACAGCACCCCCGGAGAACCCCGTTTGTTACTAGCTGATTGTAATGATTTGTGTAGCCTTCCACGATATGCTTGCATAGTTCACCACTCTAGCTTCACATGCAGTCCCCACGGGAAGCCCATTATTTTTAAACAGAAATTTATTTAATTTTTTATTTAACGTTAATTTAACTTTATAATTTTTCTAATAATATTCATTCGATTGATTGGACCATTCACAACAAACCCAGCTCACACCTAATAGAAACTCATAGTTCATTATTTCAATTTATTAAAGTTTGTGCTTCAACCGGCAAATCTCCATTACTACATTTTGTTTTTTTCAAGATGTATCTAAAAAACTTCTCAGTTATGCCAAGAAACTGGGTAAAAATTTGGTTGCGATTGTTTGAGTCGAATTTTGTTTATTCCGAACAAACAAAAGCCCTCTTCCCTTTATATAATAATATAAATGTAGATATGTAAATACGTATGTATGCCGGCCTCCGAGGCGCGAGTGGTAGCGTTTCGTCCTTTTATCCGGAGTTCCCGGGTTAGAATTCCGGTCAGGCATGGCATTTTCAAACACGCTACAAATCATTCATCTCATCCTCAGAAGCAATACCTGGTCCCGGAGGTTAAACAAGAAAAAAATACGTATGTATTTTGATATATATCTCTGGACCGCTGAACATTAAAATTTGAAATTTATCTCAAATATTTCTGTATACACAACACTGATGTCATTAAATCTTGAACTTAATCAAATTACGAGAAGGGTATTTACTATCATTTTAACATTTAAAATTTTTGTTGGAGCATAGTAAGAACTTGAAATTTTAATTTTTAGTATTTTATGAGTTGTCTACAGTATTGAAATGCTAAGTCGATGGGATTTAAGGGTCTAAAAAACGTTCTTTACTAAAAAATTATTAAACTTGAAAAAATTGTTCGTTTACACAAGTTCTAATTTCTGTTAAATTTTTGCCCCAAGTCGTACTCTGTAATAATTGTTTTGTAGATTTTGCTAAATATCTCTAAATAATATTTAACTACTAATTACCAAATTAGGCCAAAGTATTTTCTGTACATGAAATCTTAATTTTATTTAGTTTCAGGGCTTTACAGACATAGTTTATGTCTAATATGAAATTTCTCCGAACAATATTTGAAGAAAAGATTTACGTGAAAAGTTTTATGAAAGGTGCTTGTACATACTAATATGCGAATAAAAATATTATGTTCAGATTATTGCGTTAGAAAACGAACATATTTCAATATTGCGTTAAAAATTTTCATATAAAGTTCAAAAACTGTTTTCTGTTTTTGGCTGCTGTAAAAATGTTTCCCTAATTTCTGTTATAGATTAAAATTAATGCCAATATTATTCTTCTGTGGAAATTATAGGGAAAATTTTGTCTTGACTTGATGAATTTAAAAAATCGGTTATTTTACAATTATATATTAAAAAACTAAATAAACTATCGAAAAACCTTTTTTTATATTTACATAAACAACCTTCAGTTGCCAGTAAACCTAAAATAAAATGAGAATTTTTAATATTTCATGGTAAAATTACTTTGATGATAAAAAGTTACATAATTTAAATTTTGTTACGTAAATTTGTTTACAAAAAATATGTTATAAAATTTGTTTTTTAGTTACTTATTCTTAAATTTTGCTTCTGTTTCGATGATTCATCTAGTCATTGCTATATGTTGAGATTTAATTGGTTTTAATTTAGTAAAACATCTTTAATATATTTTATAATAATTGTTTTTCTCTTCTTGTGCTTCACTTCCCAGATTTCTTTCTCTTTACCTTGTTCCACTTCCTCGTTCACTTTTTCTTTCTCCTTTTTCTCCTTCCACTTTCTTCTCTTTTTCTCCTTGCACTCTATTTCTTCTCCTATTTCTTTCTCTTTTCGCCTGTTTGTTCATTACTTTTTTTATCTGATTCTATATTGTTTTCCCTTTTGATAATTTTTTATATTAACCTCTTTTTACTGTAATATTTCAAATTTACTTCTGCTTTTTGTATATTCCTTCATTTTTTCACCTTTTCTAATTTATCTTTATTTTATTTCTTACTTTATACTTTTTTTTTAAATTTCTACAAATTCGAACATATCTATGAAAATTTGCACAAACTCTTTCCCGATGTAATTTTGCATGAATTAGAATATTAAATCGGTTGTAATTACCTGCAGTTATTTTATTAGCGTCTGTATTTGAGCGTTTAGCGTATTATTTTATTTATTTATGTATACCAGGTTACAGAATAACAACAGAGTGACATGATGTCAATAGTACTCTGCAGAGATATCAACGCATCTGCTTGTAGTCTGGCGTGTAAAAGTAGCGGTAAATATGTAATCTTGAACAGAGTGAGGCCGATCACTCCTAAGATGTGAGGTTTATTGAAACCTAACCGCCAAAGAACACCGGCATCCACATTCTAGCATTCAAATCCATATAAAAGCAACTCCTGCCTTTACGAGGACTCGAACCTTAGAAATCTCGATTTCGAAAATCAGCTGATTTTGTGATGACGAGTTTAACCACTAGATTAACCCGGCGGGTTAAAGTTGGTTGAAAAAATAAATCATATTTGTCTGGATGAATTTTCAAAATATTTAAAAATAAAATTAAAATAGAAGATATAAATAATTTTAATTATTATTTGCTATAAATGCCTAAAATAAGTCAAGTTACGATAACAAATCTTAATTCATATTATGTATTTATTACGTTGTATTTATTTTTAAATTTAATTATTAAAGTTCAATTATGTATATTTTTTAAAATGAAATCGGTTTTTCGATTGACGTAATTTAGTAATTGTCGATGACAGCACATTTCTTATCTATACCACTAAGGATGTAAAATCATTTATATGGATTCATAAATTGTAAATTCAAGTTTTCATTCATACTTACCAGTACATTCTTCTGATAGGTCATCTATTCATTACTGTATGTTGAGATTTAATTTATTTTAATTTAGTAAGTCATCTTTAATATATTTTTTATAATATTTATTTTTTCAGGTTGGCTTCACTTCCAGATTTCTTTCTTTTTATCTTCATTCACGTTTTCTTTCTTCCTCTTTTGCTCTTTCCACACCAGTTTTCTTTACTATTTTACTTTATTATTCGCTTTACAGAAATAAAACCAATTACTAACATCATACAAATTTTTTAAATTTCTTTTTGTGATATGGATGAAATATTGAAAAAGAAATAAATATTTTAGTTAATTAAGAATATTAAAGTAAAAATGAATGGACTGAAATATAATTTATTGGTTATATAGAAACTAATAATAATAAAAAATTAAAAATCATTATGAATAGTATTAAATTTACATAGATATTTAAAATTGTTAGATATATAAGAGTCGATATCTATTCAATGAATATGGGCTAGAAATAAAACCAATTACTAACATCATACAAATTTTTTAAATTTTTTTTTGTGATATGGATGAAATACTGAAAAAGAAATAAATATTTTAAAGTTAATTAAGAATATTAAAGTAAAAATGAATGGACTGAAATATAATTTATAGGTTATATAGAAACTAATAATAATAAAAAATAAAAAATCATTATGAATAGTATTAAATTTACATAGATATTTAAAATTGATTGTTAGATATATAAGAGTCGATATCTATTCAATGAATATGGAACTAACTATACGCTCTTCACTATTGATTTTATCAGATACCAGAATGAGATGCAGTACGTGAATGAGATGGAGTAAAATTAAATTATAAGCCACATAATTTGGATTTTACTACAATTTTGGATACCAACTACTAGCAGTGACACAATCAAGTTTCAGGATCTTTACGTTAAATGATATCCATAAAAAGAGAAATTCTATTGAATAAGATGCTATACGATTACTGTAAACAAAATCTTACGGCCTACTTGAGAATCAGAAATTCCAACTTAGGAAATAAAGTTAACCGGTATAACTATGTTAAATGCAACAATTCGAACAGTCATTGTTAGAACTCGTCGATATTATAGTTTTAACGTTTTATATAACAGTTGATGTAAAAAGAAGATAGCAGCTAATTATACAGAATATTTTCAAGAAGTGAAAGTGATACAACATCTAGACTTATTGAAAAGTTTACAAGTTTTACTACCTACCGTTCATATTATTCCGTTCTTCCTGTATAATACTTATAAAGAAGTTATATATCGCGTCCTTTTGCCGGCCTCCGTGGCGTGAGTAGTAGCATTTCGTCGTTTCATCCGGAGGTCCCGGGTTCTAATCCCGGTGAGGCATGTCATTTTTACACGCTAAAAAAATTCCCATTTCATCTCATCCTCTGAAGTAATAACTAACGGTGGTACCGGAAGCTAAAAAAAGAAGATATATAGTGCCCTTTATACGACTAAGAATCTTTAGAAAATAATGCTTTTGAATAGCTGTGACGTTTTGATATCAACACACACACACACACACACACACACACACACACACACACACACACACACACACACTCTCACACACACTCACACACACACTCACACACACACACACACACACACACACACACACACACACACACACACACACACAGAGAGAGAGAGAGAGAGAGAGAGAGAGAGAGAGAGAGAGAGAGAGAGAGAGAGAGAGAGAGAGAGAGAGAGAGAGAGAGAGAGAGAGAGAGAGAGAGAGAGAGAGAGAATGTCTTTCTGAAATATACTGAAAAAAATTTGGGTTGCTTGCTTTTTCATAAGAGATTATATTAACGTGTTTTCAACGATAAAAGAAGAATGAATTGAAATCATTATCATATGGGATATCTATCCTGTTTCAGATCCCCTCTACCATATCCACCTCCATTCTCCTCTATTCCAGCTAAACTTTTTAAGATCCTGTTAGCTCCCATTTTCTTTTATATCGCCTATACCTTTAGTGTTTCCAGTACTATTTTAATCTATCCATATCCTCTCATGATATGTAACACAACCAATTGGATTTTTTTTTATACTGAATTATTTTTATTAAGTTTCTATTCCCGTTTACTACTTTCAATGCTTCTTCATTATTCACTTTGTGTCTCTCTGTTTAATCTTCTTCAGCTTCTATTTTTCCACATTTCAAATGTAGCCGACATGGGTCATTCGTATTGTCGAGCGAGTATTTGTTTATTTGGTGGTTATACAGTATGTTTTTTTTTAGTTACGAACGGAATTTCGATTCTTTCCACTTCGATTGCATTTCGATTTTTTAAGACCAGACTGAAATCATTACTCGGGGTGACCTTGGAGACTAGCCGCGTATGTGGTTCGTTCTCACGGACCGATTCCCGTTCAGTCCGCCCGCTGAAGGGCTGTCGGTGCTAGCACCTTCCGGCCTAGTAGGAATGCGCCTCTTGGGGGCTCTGATTGTTGGAGATGCAATGCATTCTCCTCACCGAAAGGGTACTACCTAAAAACTGTTTCTTTTTTACGAATACTTTCTAGATCATTGTTATTTTGGATTTTGTTTCGTTTTTACGTTTACAATATTTCGTAAATATGGTATCTATCTTTACTGTTTCATTTAATTTATTCTTTTTTCATTTATGCAAACATTTATTGGTTTATTGTTTTCTTAACAACTATTTTCACTCGGTATTCTGTCTTAACATCTTTATCTATTGAAATTATTTATTGGAAATCATGTTTTTCATGTAGGTATGAGAATGTTTCATCGTTCTCTACCATTTACTATATAAAGTACGATATTAACTTATAATTATAATGTTATTACGTAAATATATTATATAAAAATAATTTTTATATAAAAAAATGGAAATAAAAAGTGAAAAATAAACTTAATAGTTCTTAGAAATCCTGCTAAGATATGTTGGCTAAGCCAACATCACGCAATGTGTAATTTTTCTTCATGCATAATTTTGTCACGACATGATTTTAATGATTTAAAAATTAAAATAATACTATTTTTAAATATGATAATGAACAACAACTTTTTATATTTATTTTCATTCAACATATATAGTTTTTAACGGTATTGTATATACCGGATTTAATTAAAATATCTCAGTTCTTTCTCGAAATATAAATTATTATACAAAAACTACAAAACATAAATGGAAAACGAAACGTTTCCGGACAGTTGTTAATAGAGATCTTTTATTTCACGTTGAAAAATTATTTCATCTGTTTAATTTTTCTCTGCCTCTCTTTCACTGATTAAATATATTATATACATATATATTTGAAGAGCGAAGAATAAGGTGTAAATAGAAGTAAATGAAGTATTTCATTTACTGTCCCTTTCTCTTCGTCCTGTTTTTCTTTTATGCATATATTTTCTATTGTCTTCTCTGTGCCAATTAAAAAAAATTCACTTACATTAAGTAACTTTTTTCTCTGTTCCAATAAATTTGTACCTTGTAGAAAAAAATACCAGATGAATATCTTTAGCAAACATAGTACGATGTAGGGTGCCGTTAAGATCTAAGGATTCTCAAAACGCCGATCGATTTTATTGTACGTGCTCGCGGTACATGTTTTTATCGATCTATATCCATGTAGTAAATTTGGTGAGAATAATTTACACGGTTTAGTAATTTTAGCAGCCAGAAGAGATAAGATCGATTACAATGAATTTGATTCACACTCTGATCACATAACTTATACAACAGTCGTTACTTGATATTTACTCGTACTCTTATTGCTCTGTTCAAGTAGATACGTCATTGAACGATTGGATGGTGAAAAGGAATTGTAGAATGCCGATAGTAACTTATACATCAACAACTGCAAACATTTATTTCTGCCTAACTTCTCAGTTGTTTATAAATTCCAACAACACAGCCTGTACAACTCCTACTCAATAGGCCTATGTAATTTTGTTATAATTAGAAAATTAATTTATCTCTAAACAAATTATTTAACTAGTCGGTAGTTGAAGCCATTACTTCGTGAAAATCTATCATAACAAAAGAAAAACAGATTATTTGATTTTCACAATAAAATTTACAAAAAGTTGTGAAAAATCAAATAACATATTTGTTTTTCTTTTGTTAATTATTTAAATATTATTAATAATTATTTAAACTATTTGATTTCTTAATGCTGAGTAGTCGTTTTTACATTTATAGATACAGTAAAATATTAGAAAAATCTCCTCATTTTTATATTTTAAAAGTGATCTATGTTCATCGTAAATTTTATTCATATCTTTAAACACCGTGAAAGAAAATCTGTAAACTGTTACGACTGCTATTATCTGTTATTATTAGATCTCTGTTCTCTTTTGTTCACTAAAATGTATAATTTAAAATTTTAAAATGCCATTTGTACAATCAATTTCAAAACAATCATGACAGATGTAAGTAATATTTCAATTGTTGTCTACTAACATTAAAAACTGGATTTTATATTTTACCTGCACTTCCAACGCCGATAAAAGGTGAAATTAGAGTACTATTATGAAATAAAAATTTCTATGAAAGGAAGTTTAAAAACCAAACCCTGAAATACGAGGGCGGTTCGGAAAGTGACCTCCGTTTGGCTATAAATTAAAAAAAAATCTGCATAGATAAAAATATTTTATTATATACAACTTGAAACTACAGATTTTAATTATTTTTCAACATAGTCGCCATTTAAATTCAAGCATTTGTCATGGCGTTTCACTAATTTACGAATATGTTCTTCATAAAAATTGGTATCTAGCCAACTTTTCATGGCATTTTGAAGTTCGTTGTCATCGTCATCGAAGTACTGCGACGCAATATAAAGCATACAAGTTTTATATTCGATCATTTTTTATTAAAATTAACCATCCATTTAATTTTTTTTCACGTAAAAAAATATTTAAAAATCAGAAGATAAAACCGTTTATTATAATTTATCATGATTGCTAGTTTGGCCGGAATTTTATATGTAATTCTTTAATGATGTGATATGTATACTGTGACCTTTAAATCAAATCACTACGCCAAATTTTTTCATTATCGATAATTCGAACTTTTTTTATTGTTTATCTACCCAGTTGTAACGGATAAACTGATTATGAATGTCTGTACAGATAGCCGATGAACAACGACGTCCTGTTTCTTGGTATAATTTAATTAAATTTTGATTTAATTGACCAAAATATTCTAGGAATATATCATTTTTATAATATTTCATAATTCTTTTCAATTAAAAGTAATTATTTTACTTGGCTTTTACAGCTTTTTGAGGAAAAAACGAAGCGAAAACAAAATCGGAGATTATTTATTTTCTCATCTTAACTGCAAATAAAAAATAAACTAAATCTAAGATCTAAGATTAAATCTAATTTTAAAAATTCAGATTTTAAATTTAATTTTAAAAATTCAGATTTTAAATTTAATTTTAAAAATTCAGATTTTAAATTTAATTTTAAAAATTCAGATTTAATCTTAGAGATCTTAGATTTAGTCAGCATTCTTTTCATTATGAATAAATAGTAGTTTTCTATGTTATTGCGTTTTTAGTACTTTTTCCTTCCTGCAGTAGGTTAACAGCAATTTTAAATCTTTTACTGAAGTCATTTATCCTCGTCATAATAACGCTATCCTTAATTATTAAAGTTTTTATGTCCAATTTTCATTTGAGATATGATGAAAATTCTCCAGGCTGGAATCTTATCTCATTCAATAATGTTACGATGGATAATGTCGCGGTGAAATATTATTCGTATTTTTTGAATGCAGTGTATCGCCATCTTTATTTTTAAAAGAATTTTGTTTGTTATCAATCACATTTTAATGATATACTAAGCTACGATGTTCTCTAAAAGTTGGTTTTCTATATTAACCGACAAGGTACAATCATTTATTACAATTTATATTTAAATTTCTGAAATATATTATGAACTTGTATGTTTTCTTTTAACTTCCATCAGTTTCTATAGAAATATAATACTCGTAGTTTAATTTGAATCTTATCGCATATTCAAGGATAAGTGGTGGCAAAGCAAACGAAGTTATCTCCCCTCGTTTAACCGCTTATTGGCTTAAAATTATCTCATTCTTCAATTACTCAATCGATTGTATCGATAAAATTTTATTGGTTGACTGAACTTCAACGCTTTTTGAACTTTCTGCATATTATATTGTATATAAGTTTTGTTATAACAAATAAATTTAACTTAATATGGAGTGTGGAAGGGAGCAGGAGAACAAACACAAAAAACCATGGAGTGTGTAGATCGTAAGATTGTGACGTCCCATTGGTTTAAATTTTAAAAATATATGCAATGAACTTTTATTTTTATTACTTTAGTTAGTGACTATTTGAATTCTATCTCATAATAATGGATAGCTGTAAGAAAAGAAAAATGTAAGATAACCATCTTACCTAAACTGCTGATTGATTGGAATTTCTTTATTTCATTCTTTAATAATTCGAAAAAAATTACACATTAAATTTGTGACGATTGATGGTATTTTATAATTCTGTCTACGTACTTACGGGTTTAAACGAAAAAAATTCTTTATTCACTTTTTTTTGGTTTTTGAGAAGAATTGAAAAGTAGAGAAAATAATTACCATGTAATTATGCGATCATATTTTAAAGGAAAATGGGAGATAGATTCTTATGACTTATTTTTTCTAAGAACGTACATCTGTACAATAAAAATATTTTGTGAATTCAGTACTTTTAAGTTACTTGTGCTAAAATTTTGAAAATTTAAGGTATAATGTATTTCACCAGTAAATGTGTAATAATGATAGATAGTGGTCTAACAAAAAATCATTATTTAAAAAGAAAAGCTGACAACACTATTGTACGACAAACGCGGCTTTAGCTGCATTTCCGTCACGCGGCTAGCCGCGTTCCGGAAAAGTCCTACAACTGTAGATTATTTCTGATGAACTGCTTACACACACATACACACGCACAACTTAATTAAAAATATTTAATATTTTATTTAAATGTAGTATTTCTTCGTTTATTTAATTCAATGATTCTAACTAAAGCGCGCGTGCATAGTGAATTTAATTTGCGTGGGTGTGGCGGTACTAGCGGTGACGTTTGGCACTAACTGAATTAATGTAATTTCACAACTTACTTGGAACAGATTTCGTTTATACGGTTGGCAGAATTGTGTAGCTGCGAGGCTTAACATACCAGCTACCGAATCGATCGGGCGATCGAATTCGAGACTCAGCCAGACGGTGTTACTTTTATAAACTTTAAATATTATTCATTTATTTAATTCTATTCCTCACCTGTGATGTTACGATATAGCAGAAGACTATAACAGCATTTTTTGGGGCGGGGATGTGATTTTGCAAAAAATTTTTTCAAATATTGTTGTTTTTTAATAGTACAAATGTACTTAAAAAAAAAAAAAATATGACCTTAATTGGGCAAAATCTCGAGATACTGAGGTACCTGAGATACCTTGCTTTATAATAGATAGGTACTTATCTATCTACTATAGATAACAGACTAACTATAGATAGTGGCTTTATGATAGAACTGAGATACCTTGCTTTACAGTCTCATCCCGTTGACCTTCTAAGTTGAAATTTTTATGGATTCATTGTCTCATATATAGAAGTAATCTGGCCAAGTTTGGTCAAAATCGATCCTGTCGTTCTGGAGATATAAGGTGATTTAGAGATCATTACTGAACACGTTTGTATACGAACGACATCCGGAAAATTTCCATCCGGTTTTTGGGTTTCTTAGTTGTCAAAACGTCAAGATCCGGTGGAAAACGTATTTGCCCAAATTTGACCGATTACTTTACCTTCTACAGCTATAGCGCTATCTAGACGGGAAAGTAAAAACAACAAAAAACTAGTTTATTCTAATTCAAGTGAACGGAGGAAGAAAATGGACTTTATTACTTCCGGCGTTGTACACTAATTCTCACAAGAAAACAATTAGTAAATTACTTTTACTATATTTCCAATCGAAAAAAAAAATTAAGTTTAAAAATTCAAATTTAATCTTGATTTAGTCATTTTAGATTTTAGTCAATCTTGATTTAGAGTGCATTTTACTATGAGTAACAGTCCAAAATAGTAGTTACATACTTACGTTTTGTGGGTTTAGTTCTTCGTTTCTGCAGCAGATGACAACAACTTTAAATCATTTATTGAAGAGTCATTTATGCAGATGATAATAATTCTTATCCCTAATTATTATGCAGATGTTTTATTCAGCACAAAATAAATGTATATATATATATATATATATATATTTTTTTTTTAATAGACTCCTAATTACGGGGTCTATTTCTTGGTCCAGAGTAGCTATTGCTTGAAAATGATGTTAATTGTGGAACTATTGGTAAAAAAATTTGCCTAATTCATTCAAAAAAGCTTAGTTTTTAGACATATAATAAGTCATATTTTAAAAGAGATTTTTGGTTTTTGAGTTTTAATATTTTGACATACATAAAAATTGGGTTAGGTTAAACAGTACAAAAAAGGGAATATTTACAGTTTTCTTAAGTTATTTAAGGATAAATTTTTTGAGTGAAATAAAATTGCGTTGATTAACAAAAAAAATCTGATGTGGACACCAAATGACTTCCTTGTACATATATTAAAATTATATCCATTTTTTTTTAAAATGGATATTTATTTCATTAATAACTTTTAATGTTTTTTCATATTTTTTTAATATTATTTATTGTAAAAAAAAATATATATATAATCAGAGGTTAATTAATACATTTAAATTTTAAAAAAATAGCTAAAAATATATATATGTATATGAAGTCGGATTCGAACCGATATGTCTTCCCCTTGTAAGATAAAAATATCTCATTAATTAAAATTTTATTTGGCTATAACTATTGAATCAATGAAAATAATTACCACTTGATATATCGTTGAAAAGCTCTCAATGAGGGCTTATTACTGAAGTTAAGAAAAAGTCCTAAATTTTTTGAACACTTTTGATCCATTTGATTGCAATCAAAAGGGGAGGTACACAACTAGATGTTACAAGTTCTAAATACAAAATTTCAACATTCTACGGCTAATCGTTTTTGAGTTATGAGAGATATATAAGTATGTACAGACATCATGCCGAAACTAGTCTAAATGGATTCAGGGATGGTTAAAATGGATATGTCCGTTGAAATTTGAAAACCGAAATTTTTCGCACCTTTACTTCGTACAAAGAAGTAAAAATGTGATTGGTAAATAAAATAAGGTCACCCCCCTCTTCTTTACTTTCCCATTTCTCGACATAAAAAAAAGTTATATATTAACCATATTTTTTAACCAATTTTTTTTTTATCTTGCTAAATATAGTAGTAGTGAAGATGACCCAAAAAAATAATTTGGAGGCAATATTGATGGTAGGGGGCCGATCAAATTTGAAAAATATTGATTTTTGGAATTTTGGAATTTTTTTTAGTTTTTTAATTTTCATAGTAAACGTAAAAAAATTAAAAAGTTTTCTAGTGAGTAGGTTTGGAGGTAGAGCAGGAGCTGTATAAGAATAAATAACCAATACCAGGAAAGTACTATAGCTTTGTTGTCAGATATCTTTTAATCTTATTATGAAGCAAGATATCAAACATTAAAGTCATCGGAAATGACATAAAGCAATTAAAATAGCTACTATATTTGGTTAATGATTCGATTAACGAGTTACCTCAACTATGTGTTATTTAGCCTTACTATGTCGACAGAAGATAATTTAAAACCCGTTAAACAAAATAATGGCCTTGAAGTTTGCCGTGAAACATTCCATAGTTTGTCGGATGATCTACTAATTGCGTATTATTTTACACGCTTCTTCTTATATTAAATTATTATAATATCATTTATTGATAAAAAAACTTTTGTTTTGAATTTCGGAAAAATTGTTGAGCAGTTCCAGAACAGAAAAATATTCAAAAAAAAAGAAATCATTTTTCATAAATACACGATTAATGCTCACATAATTCTATTATAATATTGACACCTTCGTTAAGCTGCACATATGCAGCGCATATACGCGCACGTAAGTGTGCCAACTGTCAATTACAGTAACATAAGAGTTATAGTATTTTATGTACTGTTATGTTTATTTGACTATGTATTATTTGAACTTCCCTCTTTTTTTATTCTACTAATTAGTGAGGGTAAATGTATGTGAAATTTTATGTTGTGGTTTAGATTATAAGACGAATGTTTTATGCAAATAGTATAAAATTATATTAATTTATTTGTAATATATACAGTAATTGAGTATAAAATTGTATACGTTTGTTTGTTTGTTGTTATTTTTGCACATTCACGCAAAGATTTCACTGTAGGGAAGTAGGTCATTTATCTGTGCAAAAGTTACTCGTCAAGACACTGAATAGAGATTTTTAGGTCGTGTTGGCAAAAATGTTGGTTTGTAGTTTTATTTATGTATATATTTAATTTTGTTCTTTCTTCTGTTCTTGTCACCATCATTATCATCTATCTCTCTTTGTTAGTTTGTGTTCGTTTTTTATGTTTGTACATTTCACAGCTATACTGCTACCGGTTGAGGTTTAGAAAGTTTTAACGGGGAATTTTCATTAGTCGTCTTTCTTACTTGTTGAAATGGAGAGCAGCGAGTCGCATGCCCTTTCACTGTTTTATTAATTCACTTACGCTGACTAGTTCTTGTGTATAACTACTGATATGTGCGACTTTTGTTAACTGTTTCTTCCGTAACTAACCTACATCTTATGATTTCAATTGTGAATTCATACGCGCGTAAACTAATAACATAAAAAATATTTAATTGTGTAATTTTCTCATTTATAATCGATTATTATTTAATTTTAGATATCAAATTCTTAATTCTAAACTAAGGCAAGTTTAGGCCTGCTCATACGTATTAATAGTTTAGTAACTTTCATTCTTCCACAATACTATAATTATTTATAAAATTAACTCTTCCTTTTCCTGCTTTGTTTTTTCCTCTCTGCTTCATCAGTTCGTTTTATGTGAAATTAAATAACAGATCTAATTTAGAATATTAGAATTATAGAGCAATACGTTAACCATCTCAATTACCGATAATTCTGCTGCTTTTATAATCTGTGGCAGATATGAAATTATTTTTTATTTTTCTTTAATGGTATTAAGATATTTATAGTTTAACTTAAATCTATAATAGAACGAAATATTTTTTAGCTTAGTTCCATACAAAAATGTTCTGATGAAGCAGAACATCAATGAAAACACTAAAAAATGGAAGAAAAACAAAATCAGTATGTAAAATTCTGCTTCATCAGAACATTTTTATACGGATCTAAGCTAAAAAGTATTTCAATCTATTATAGATTTAATTTAAACTATTCAAATTATATTTTTAAATAAAACCTTAATACCATTAAAGAAAAATAAAAAATAATTTATTTATTTTTTAGCCGGGTACTCGTCGTTGCAAATCTGTTGTCGAACAGCTGATTTTCGAAGCTGAAGGTTCTGAGGTTCAAATCCTAGTAAATTTTACTTAGTTACTTGTATACGGATCTGAATACTAGACAGGATAGTACCGGTGTACTTTGGTAGTTGGGGTTCAATTAACTACAAGTCTCAGGAATTTGTTATAACCAAAATACAGTAATACTATTTTATTTTACACAAAGCCAAAAGTTTGTTTATTTGCTTACGGAAATGTGAGGGAAGCGAGCCATGAAGGAATGGCGAGCGAAGCGATCTCTGCGAACCTAGCATAAACTCTGTAACGCCGGGGGCCCCTGGGTCGGCTTCGGGGAGTCCCTGAGTCGGTTCCGAGGATCAACCTGTGCCCCGGTATTCCAGGAGGTGAAGCTCCCTGGCTAGATGGTAGGGCGAGCGAAGTGGATCCCGATCAGCTATAAATAATTAAGTAAATATGGTTCTATGAAACCTGTTATTTTAATTTTATCTTTTTAATCTTAATTCTTTGGCTGATGATGTAGTTAAGTACTACGAACACGCTACTTAAAGATAACTGTTTTGACTCGATATTCCGGATTTATTTAGAAAGAGTATTTTAAATTATATATATCCATAATATAATGAATTAAAATGTTTGAAAAAATGTTCAACTTTCAAATTTACTTTTTTCACATTTGGTTGTGATCGACTCTTTGTCGATTTGTTTGATTTTTTCATTTTGACACCTGTTTTGATTATTTGTTTCTATTTTGAAAGGGTTTCTGTACAGCCTCTTCGGGTGCATTTTTTTTACTCGTAAGCTGTATAACATTGCCTACTAGCTATTTATATATACGAGTTTTACATTATATATATATATATATATATATATATATATATATATATATATATATATTTTTTTTTTAATGGTTATTTCATTCTTTTAGAAAACTTTTCTTTTAGAAAACCATACGAAATTCTGAATAAAAATAATCTTTATAAACGTGTCCTTAAATTGATTTAATGAAGGGAGATTATTGAATGCCCTCTTTGTTCTTAGAATTTTATAATCAATATATAAGTGATTATAGCCAAATTTACGTTTTTCCCTTGAAACTGTACTTTGCTGAAAATTCTCAAAATATATCAAGTCTGGTCCTCCCCCCACTGGCTACAATTTACAATCAAGATTAACCATAAGATCAACAAGGGTGACTGGCCCTTCATTCGCTGTGCCTTCTTTTAAATTGATTTCGTACAATAGTTTATTACAATCACGATTCACGTCTTATCCATAACCCGATTGTTTCTTTCTTTACTACAATTATAATGTGGATGGGATCGACAGGTGATTGGTTCCATCCCAGCTACCAGCTACAGCTGATTGGTGAGATAGGTTCCGTGTTATTGCTATAGGTAGCTGTTATGTTACACCCCTCCCCCACACACACGTTTTATATATATATATATAAAATGTTGAAATATATTACTTCATTATTAACATTAATAATTGTAATATAAATATTTTATTGTTTTTTTGTTATATTTCGGTGAGTGGAGTCAAAGTAACTCATTGATGGAATTCAAGATGAAGAGGATTTAAAACTGATTTATTTAAAGGAATGTCATTGTATTACAATATCTGCTATTAAACTTTCAACCTTCCGTCTTAGACAACTTTTTTCAATGGTGTTGAATGTTGTTGGCTTGTTCAAAATGTAAAAAAAAAAATTAACATTAAAAAATTTAAATAAATACGTGAATAAACATGGTAGATTTCTTCCCAGATCATTTTCATTATTTTCCATAAGTTAAAAATATTAGTGTACATGTACATTACTTGGTGGAGGTATTCAGTACTTCATGGTTCATGGTTAGATATGGTATTTTGCAGTCTATATTATTTATAGTTCGCCGTCTTGATGGCTTACCGCTCAAGGCAGGCTACATTCTTTATCCTTTCCCACTTTAGTTATACTTGATTATTATAGTGTGTTGTAGTGTATTATGCGAAATGATACTCAATTGTTCCCGCAAATAGGCGCAATCACTTATTTCCTATTATATGGCCATTTATACTATTTTCTTCTTTACGAATTTAAAATAATAATTTACATTATAAATTTTAAAAGCGGATTATGTGACTAGTTTTTCAATAATATTAAGTATTATAAATAAGCCCTATATATTTTTTCTGTGTGAAACTATTATTATGATGTTATTTTCCTATTCTAAAGCAGATTTTAATATAAACATTGAAATTGTATGTGTTCTGATGTTTTAATTATGATTCGGTAGTACATTGCTAAAAAAAACCGCAATTTTAAAGGTAAATTTATTAAATTTAATTAAAACATATACACTTTCTTATAAATGTTTATTACACATATCATGTCGTTGGCATTGGCAAAGAATTATTTTTAAAATTATGAAATTAAAATTAAATTATGTAAAGTAAACAGAAAGAAAGAGTTAAGAAATAAAAATAAATTATTAATTCTAAGCTTAAAATTTAAGCAGAAATGAAAATAACATAATGTCAAGTCTTTGAAATAAAAATTATGTTAAGGAAGTTTTGCACTTCATAATGATCACAGAATAAAAATGATAATTAGGCCTCGTGGAAAGGTTTTTGAGCAGTAGATGTCTCTAAGTTGTTTTTCAAAGCAAAATAAAGATTATAAGAAATCAAGGTAAACCGAGGAAAAAATGGACATGGAGTGTGGAAGATGATGTGAGGAGAATTAAAATTAAAGTTGGTAAAATTGATGGAAGTAAATTAAACATCTATAAAAGTGATGGCAAATTGAACGAAGGCCAAACGTTATTAAGAACTAATGAAATACTTCTAAATTTAGCGTAATTATCGACAATTTTTGCATTTCCAGAGAATATTTTCTAAAAAATGTTCTCCAGAAAGGAATTTTATCTATCTTTCAAAAACAATATACGAAGTGTATCGCGAAGTTCTTCCGGGACTTTCATAACCTATTCTACTTTCAACTTTTATGCAAGAATGTATGTGTATTGTCATTGGTTTATTTTTTATCGGATTTTTTTTGGAAGAATTAGAATCGTGTATGCCTGATTTTTCATTCTTTTTAGCACGTTAGGTGACTGTTGAAAGGGCAAAAGTTAAATAGATTTTCACAAAATTGCACTATTAAAAAAAACTTGTGAATGTCGGTATCTGAACTATTTACATAATCCTAAATCAACCTCTGTTGAAGTTATACTTCTTTTGGTGCGTTAGGAGAAACTGATCAAAGTGTATTTTCAGCTAGTTACGGAAGTTGTGCTCGACGATGAAACACACCATGAAGATTTGCGCAGGCCCAAGTGGGTCAGTTTGCACGCACATGCGTGTAGTTTCTTAATTCAGTCAGTCGTTCAATGCAATTAAGTGTTGTACACACGGATGTTTTGTAAACGTAAAAAAACGTATGTTTGCACGTGTTGTAAACATAACAGATATTCAGTCGTAATAAATATTATTATTTTGTATAACTTATATACAAAAATTTCTGAAGACGTATATTTAAACTGTGAATAATATTGTTGTTCATAATCATAAAACTTTATTTATATTGCAACGTATATTTATATTTGTTTTGTGAAAAATTGTGTATCAAGATTGGAGTTTGTTTATGTAAGAATTTTTTTTTTATGAGTAAAATTATATTTTTTAATGACAGAAAATAGCACATCAGATAAATTCTTGATTTTGCATAAATCATTTTAAATTTACCAAAAACAAAATTTTTGATAAAATTCACTATTATGAAATAATAGTGATGTTATTTTATAATACGCTGATAACCCTCGTGCCTATTCAATCGTAGTTTGAAGAATTAATGGAACTAAACTTATCGAAATATATTCGATGAACTTTGTTTTATATGACAACGAATACTTAAATACTTTTTAAACAGTATAAAAAAACTGTATAATATAATTATTATTTAATGTAAGTGTTATTTATTCAAACGTTTATTCGTGGTATTTAATGTCGTTTATCGATCGTTTGAATCAGTTCAAATTTGTCTGAATGCGTAAAAATATTCTTTTTTTATTCACGCCAAAGAAGTATAACTTCTTACATGTGTACCCACGAGGTTTTTTTATTATAAAATTTCATACAAAAATTATTGACTTTGTATGCATTTATTTTTACGATTACCCATTATAATATACTTCCATTTGAAAAGTAAAATGATATAACTAATCGTGAAACGTTACCTATTTGAAAATTTTATAAGGATTGAATATTTACTGTAGAATTTCATTAATTTGTAAAATCTTTATTAAAGTTTTACATCAATTAATGTCAGATTGTGACTTTCAGAATATACGGTCCAAATCGTTATCACGTTTATTTCGGATATATAAACCGTAATATTTTTAAAGTGAATTGTGGTTTTTAAATAGGAATTAATAAGGTAGCGTTTCTGATTTTACAAAGATTTCCGTTTGTGTTAATTAACACAAAAATATTAGTTCGTATTAATATATAAATACAACAAATATTTGTATGCTTGTCTTTAACTCGTTATTCGTAACCTTATTCGATGTGACTAATTCCTTCAATAATGTCAAACTTACTTTTTCCTGTTTAGCCTCCGGTAATTATCTTTCAGATAATACGTCAGAGGATGAGTGAGGATGATATGTATGAGTGTAAATGAAGTGTAGTATTGTACAGTCTCAGTTCGACCATTTCTGAGATGCGTGATTAATTGAAATCCAACCACCAAAGATCGTATCATCGATCAAGTATTCAAATCCGTGTAAAAATAACCGACTTTACTAGGACTTGAACGCAGGAACTCTGACTTCCAAATCAGCTGATTTGGGAAGACGCGTTCACCACCAGACCAAGCCGGTGGGTTAAGAATATCAAACTAACCTAACCTAACCTAACTTTTTAACCTCCGGATCCACCGTTAGGAATTGTTCAGAGGATGAGATGTATGATTTGTAGCGTGTGAGAAAATGTCATGTTTGACCGGGATTCGAACCCGGGACCTCCGGATGAAAGGTCGAGACGCTAACATTCGCGCCACGGAAACCGGCAACCTAACCTAAACAAAACCTTTCTGAAGCGTTCAGTTATTAACTTATTCAGATTTCTGGATTTCTGGTGTAATTACGATGCAGTAGAACACAAATAGAGAAACGGTGTTAAGTTACAGCATGATATTCTTGGATTAAAAAAAAAAAAAACGATAAATTACAAATGAATATAAGGAGATTAATAAATTCGATAATAATTATAGGAATTAAATTTAATATAAATTCCTTAATATTTTAGTTTCAGAAAAAGTTGTATACCATCTTTGTATCTTAAGTTTTTATTCTTTATTTCAAAACTATTTCGCCTTCAAATTTTAGTTTTACAAATTAAAAAATGGATGGAAGCGGACAGACTGTTTCTTTGTCTTTTCTTTTTCTGTACTGAAACTTACACTTAATACTTTAACCGTTATTATTATTATTATTATAGTTTTTTTTTCTAATTAGTACGTTGAAACCTGTTCACAACCGTTCCTGAGATGTGTGGTTAATTGAACCCCAACCACTAAAATTATACCAGTATATCTTGTATTCAAATCCGTATAAAAGCATCTAACTTTAACTAGGATTTGAACCTCAGAACCTTCGACTGCGAAAATCAGCTAATAAACAACTGATCTGCAGCGACGAGTTAACCATTAGAGCAGCCGGCTGGGCTGACTATAGCTATTTTATTATTATAGTTGTCAATATTGTAAATAACTCTGTCTTACTTTTTGTTACTATTTTTACATTTTAATTATTTTAAATTATTATTTATAATCTTTTTTTTTATATAAATATTGATTGTAACTTAGGTATTACTTTCTTTGTGTATAAAAAAAGCAGAATCAGGGGTTAACTTTGTAGATGTTTGTTATAAATAAAATAAAATGTCCTCTCTTTTGGTTTTTCGGTTTAGGAGCGGAAATATATCGATAAAATAGTACATTTTATTAGTTTTCGTTGTGTGGTTATAGTATCATTTTCTGGATCATGTTGAGCTAAAGTAACAATCCCATAATATTATTTATGTGTAGTTTACGTCATAGATAAGCTTTTGAGAAACCATACAAATGAATACGTCTACTTTATAATGTTAAAAGACGTAACGAAAATAGTTAGTCCACCATTACTTTTTTATTATGTAACTCCTTATCCTACATACATATTGACATTGTTTCTTTTTCTTTCTTTCTCTTTGTTTTAAATCAGTCAAATTATACGTGTACTGAATTATACAATGTTATTAATATTGTTTATTTATTTAAATCTTTTTACATTGCAGTAAGTCATTTTAATTCGGTTATTTTATCTTTAAATTGTTTTACAATTTAATGACGTACAACTTTAATGGAGCTTTGTTTCTAATTGATATGTAACTATTATTGATTAACACATAATAGTTAATTTATACGTTATTCTCTGTCGATCACAAGCTTTGTAATAAATAAACCATTGAATTTCTCTTTTGTTCTTCTCCGCACTGATGTAGTTTTATTGCAGTCGAATGAAAGATGAGTCGGCTAATATGTTAATGCACTCATGACCGTATGTTTGCGCATATGTTTTGCTTGTTGAATAACGTTTTAAGAAAATTTACTTTCATTTTTATTTTCAAATATACCGTATAATATTTTATTTTTATCTTAGTAAAGGTAAAAAATATTCATAATTTTTAGTAGTTTTTCGATGGTTTTTATTAAAATTTTAAATATAACTAATAAAAACATAAAAATAAAAATAATGTTTAACAAAATATACACATACACGAGAAAAAAGAAAATTATAACAAATTAACACTAGTCATATGTAAAAAATTAAATTAAAAAAAAAAATTAAATGCATAACAGTCTAGATCCAATACATGCAGCCTCTACAGTCGTTTCACATCTTCGCTTTTCTTTCTTTTTCCTGTTTAACCTCCGAGAATTACTGTTCAGGTATTACTTAAGAGGATGAATAAGGATGATATGTATAAGTAAATGAAGCGTAGTTTTGTATAGTCTCAGTTCGACCATTCCTGAGATGTGTGATTAACTGAAAAACCCAACCACCAAAGAACAATCCGTATAAAAGTAACTGCCTTTACTAGGACTTGAACCCTGAAACTTTTGACTTCCAAATCAGCTGATTTGGGTAAACGCGTTCACCACTAGACCATCCGGTGGGTTTCACATCTTCGCTATTATCCAAAAGGTTAACAGCCAGATGGTTTTCGTGCAGTTTAAGTTTAAGTACATATTTTAAACTTAGCCGGAGGATTTCTTCACGAATATATAGCGTCCCTACGAAATCGTGGATTTCCTTGTTCCTTACAAACCGAAATATTCCTCAGCACTTTTTCTAGAACCTTTGGATGATGTAGATATTGCTATTGCTTGCCGTAGCCCAAAATTGAATCCCGTAGACCCATATTGGCTTTAAAAACGCCTTGTACAACAGTTTCTTAGTTAACGATAACATGGATTTTCTTCCTAATAACCATTTCAACCGTGTAAGCTTTTCAAAATATTTAATTGTCTTTTCTTTTCTTTCACATGATTTTTCCATGTTAGCCAGGGTCCAAATGAAGTCATAGAAGGTTGCCCGAATGAGGGATGTGAACTCCGTCTAGCCAACCTCTTCTCTCTTTGCAGACGTCATATGATTCGACTTTGCAGTATTAATATGTACCTTCTTCCATTTGACTAGCTATTCACTGAGAAGGTCTAACTTCGATTGCTGTTTTCCCCACGCTACTATTGTGTTTCAGTGTCAATCGCCATGTCATCAGCAAAGGACGTAAGAGTGATTTTTCCTGCTTAGATCAGCAGCGTAGATTGAATACAAGTCCAGACCCAAGACTGAACTCTGCAGCATCCCCGATTTTTAAACGTAAAACATTTTTTTTGAACATTTAAACATTAAACAAATTGTTCAACCTCGATGTATTTTACCAGATCCCCTTGGAGGGTATGTTAAATGGAAACGACATGGTTACGATGTATCATTTTAAAATACATTGAAAAACCAAAAATTTCGGGCTACGACAGCTCTAATCAAAATTGTTGCTATTTAATACTTCTCACAACTAGTTTTAAAAGAGTACTATAACGAAAGTAGTGTTCTCAAAACGAAACTATACGGTCTTGAGGTAGGAGTGTTTGCTAAATTTCATTTGTTTAATGTTTGACTGTGGAGCAGTTTCTTAATAATCTACAATTGTATTAAAAATACTATATTTTCAAAAGTAACCCCTTCTCCTTCCCCCTCTATTTGTCTTTCAGTCTATTTGTTATTCCATAGTAGTTTTCAGCAACCTTGAGTCTTGTTTATCCTCTTATCAAACCAGTTCATCCGATTACGTTCCAAAGATTCTACATTAGTTTCCGTAAACATTTTATAAATCTTATTTTTTATATTCCTTAATTCTTTCTACTTTAGACTTTCTTGTTGATGTATCTCAGAAAGATAGACCAATTTTAAGTAAATATTTTACTTTTTCGTGTTTTTTTGATTTCATGTCGCACTACACTTTTAAAGATAGTTTTATTGATTTAGCGAAGCGGAGTACTCTCTTAAGCTCAGACTTTTACAATTTCGTATATTTGTGTTTATGAAGAAGTCAAACGTGTGATTCATGGCCAAACGTGTTTTCCGATTTTTATGAAATATTGTATTTATGTTCTTTGCTAATAGATGAAACGACATTTATATATGATAAAATTTTATTAAACTTTCCGTTTTATAACGGAGGCTAGTACAGACCAGTACAGCAGAGACAGCAGTTCAACTGTCGCCAACTGGAACTGTTTGGGAACAGAACTGTCGCCAACTGTTCATATTTAATTATTAAGTTATCGCCTGATTAAGTGCTGTTTATACGTACTTTCTAAATATTAACTTTGTGATTGTAAATTTTTATTGTATATATTAAAAAAGAAAAAAGAAATGGAGATGTACTCGTAGTAGAAGTACATCGATAATTATAAAATCAATGATGTTCGGTTTTCCTGGAAATAGTATTTTATATGTTGACCTCTGAAGATCATCTAAAAATAAATTCAATTAGTATTTCCGTTTTAAGCTTTATTTATGAAATTTCATTTTAGAGCTTAGTTTATTAAATTCGCTATAAAATTATGGAGGTTTACTAATCAGAGAATTATTAGTAACTAAGAATCATTACTCTATTTATGATTTGCTTACCTTCAATACAGGATTTAACATTCTAATGATCATTCTACTCGAATTAATCCTTTTCTTTGCTTTAAATTCTGACTAAAATATAATCCAAATAACAAAAACTACTAAATAACATAAAAAATAAATACGTACCACTACAAACATCTATATAGATTGTTTCTAAAATGGTGGGCTGGGTATACATTTTCGGATTTTACTTGTAAAATTAAACAAAAAATATCTTTAAGAAAAATGGCAATTTCTTCTTCGTTCTCCCCCTGTCCGCCATTTTGTTACTTTTGTAACAATTTTGTACCAAAATTATTCAAAACATACCCTTATTTGTTATGAAACTTATTTTAAAGAAAAAACTACCACTTTTTTTTTTTATTAAAGCTGCAATTGAGTTTACCTTTTTTCTTTTTGAAATGAATATACTCTTGATTAAGCTCTAAGTATATAATAGATCCAATTTTTTATATTTTTTTTATTATTGATAATTAAGAAAGTAAATTTCTTAATGTTCTTGAACTGTCAACTATCTTAGTTAAAGAGTTAGTTTAAGTGAAATTTAATTGTCCTTTTCCTTTAGTGTAAATATCTTTTGTTCGATAGCGGTCTTTTAAACATTTATTCTACTTTTCTGTACATTAAAAACATTTTTAAATCAAAAGTAGATTTTTTTGTAAGGCAACATTTTTCAGTTTTGTGTTTAATAATTTTCATTCGGTATGACAATAAAAAAATTATTGAAATTTTATATTCTCTTATGATTTTGATTTTTAACTGGATTTTATTAATTAAAAACAGATTGTTTAATCAAGTTATATTAAAGGATTAATAATATACTCATTCGACTTCAGTTCAGTAACCTTCTTTATCCAACAACTGTCAGAAATTTAACATCTTAATTATTACACTGATAGTCGAAGATTTAGTTTGTGGTATTATAAATTTTGAATATTTCCACAGAATTTCAATAAATTATTCTAAATTATAATAATGCCGATCTTCGTGTCTGAGCGGTAGCGTCTCTTCCTTTCATCTGATTAGTCCTGTATTCGAATCCCAATCAGGTTTTGGATTTTTCATACGTTTCAGTATTACGTTGCTGATGAGAGATGCTCATCAGCATTTCTAAGCAGGCCGTTAGCCTCTAGGTGCTTAAAAAAGGAAATAAATATGCGGTTACAAAAAAATTAATTTAAAATACATATTTTGGATTTTTAAGAGGGCAATTATTAACAATAATTACATTCTCAGGTTTTAAACGTTAACGTTTTCTGTATCTCTTTATATTTATTAAACTTGGTATATATATATATATATTTCCTGGTATCCCAACTCTATAACTATGTTGCAAGAAGGAAAGTATGGTAAACGGTGAAAAAATTCGATACGGGATTTTTTTATTTCTTGACGTTTCATGATCCAAGGACCTAAACAACAAAACTAGTGGAGGGTTGGTTATGTTCATGTGTTTACGTGTTTTATGCTAAATAAATTTTGATTAGATAAACCGATTTTGATTAAATTTGGCACAGAAACTCGTGTATGCAGGCAATTTGTTGGAAAAAGTTTGGAGTCGAAAAAGTTTGGAGTCAATATCTCTTGGAAGTGAGGTATATAGGTTCTTCGGAATCAATTTCTCAAAATTTTACGAACATAACCCCACTTTATATTAAGCTCATACATTTATATTAATATTAAGCACGTACATGCTTATCTTACCATTTAAAATAAATATGCTCCCAAACTCTTCTCCATCCCCAAAAATCGAAAAAAGCTTTTTATTTATTACATTTTTTTAATAGAATTTTTTTATATCTTCCTAGACAGTGCAAGTGACCCACAAAAAATATTTTCGGGGTAGTGGAGCCAATAAAAGTAAAAAAAAATTTTTTTGAAATTTTTTAAAACTTTTTTTAATTTATTTAAATTTAAAAAATAATATTACAATAAAATTTCATTATAATTCGCTTTCACTCCCAAAAAAATAATCTTAGATAACCTATTTTTCCACTAAATAAAAATAAATCATCTCAAAATCAGCTGATTTTCGAAGTCGAAAGTTCTAAGGTTATGTCCTTGTAGAGGAAATTGCTTTTATATGGATTTGAATGCTAGATTGAAGATACCGGTGTTTGATGTTTTGATTTTCAATTAACCACACGTCTCAGGAGTGGTCGACCTGAGTCTATTCCATAATACATGTTTACCGTTACATTTACACTTATATTGCACTACGTCTGCAGCTACGTCAGACCTGGTAAGCCGGTAGCAGTAATTGCATTTGCTCTCACACAGACACACATACACTCGCGCGCGCGTACACTCACGGCGCAGAGAGATAGACAGAGTGAGAGAGAGAAAAAAGAGTGAGAGAGAGACTCGACAGTAACTGGAAAACTGGTTGGAGAAAACGAAATTAAGAATAAGTAACCAGTGCCAGCTTTTTTTTTTAATAATATTTATTATGATTAAATCTTCAAATTATCATAAATTATTAAAAATAAGTCATTAAAAATGCGCGTCAAAACAAAACAAGAAAATTAATAATAAGAAAAACAATAATAAAAAAATTCCTTATCCGTAATAGACCTTAATATAACCAAATGTCAGTTTCGTCAGTTATTTATGTACTATTATCCGTTAAAAATTATATTTTATTCTGTTTTAATTAAATTATCTTTATGGAATTAGCAACATTAATGTATTGCCTTTTTATTTGTTAGAGATTATTATTTGCTTCTCTTTTAAATTTTTTTTTTTTTTTTTTTTTTTTAAATGACCTATATTTTAAATGCACTATTTTTTAAACGAATTATAACAGATAAATAACCATTTTACGTTCCCCTTTTTTGTCTTATTTTCTTTCATACGATGACGGTGAAATCGAAATCGATATTATAATCATTGAATAAATAAATATATATATATTAAGATATTGTAAGATAAATGTTTTGATGATGTGGGTGAAGTAGTGAGGTGTTAAGTTGTTTTGGGCGGGGTTCTTTCACGACTCGTTTATTTCATTCATTTTTTGTTTTATTATTTTTTTTTAATGTCCTGATTATAATGGTTGTTTGAAAGTAGTATAATCCTGAATCCTAATAGTGACCTACATCCTTTTATCATTAATTTTTTTTGGTCTGTCATCTGTTATTTTAGTGATTATATTTTCAAGCAACTATTATATGTTAATTATGTATATATACTCGTGTGTATATATATATATATATATATATATATATATATATATATATATATATATATAGAATAAAGCTATTAAAATATCTACCTGAATGATTGAATAAGTAATATACAAGTGAAGTATTGAATGATTTGATAAAAATCAAGAAAATATTTTTGTTTTTAATTAATTTTTATTATTTAATTTTGAAGATGAGAACTATGTATCCATTATTTCTTTTGTATTTTAGTCAATTGTTATAAAATAGTTTTCTTTTCTGTTACTAGAATACGGTAGATATACGTAGACAGTTTTTTACACGTACATTCTCAGACAGAAAAAAATTTGTATTAGTAATACCGATATATCTTCTAATAATTTATCAGATAAGATGTTTTAAGGTCGATAAATTTAACTGCGTACCTTTGACGACCTATCTAATAATAAATTACATGTATTCCTACCATTTTAAGATAAGGTGAGCCTATTATTATTTTATATTATTTAATTTAATTACTTTTTAGATCCTGATATTATTGATTGTAAATTGCAATGTTCAACTTATAAAAAGAGTCACCATTACTTAGTTTAATCTATAAATAATAGTTTATTGGCAAACACTTACGTTATAATATATAAAAGGTGTTGAAAATGATTCCAATCCACTTCTATGCATTTGTCAACACGATTGACCTTGTTCCTGGCTAGCTGTACCTTGTCTATTTCCTGTATGTTATTAGTAACGTTTGCCTTCAGTTTCAGCAGGGTGTGTGGATTGCGCCTATAAACAATTTCTTTTAAGTAACCCCACAGAAAGAAGTCTGAACTAGTCAGATCAAGGGATCTTGGTGGTCACAATCCATTAGTATGAGTCTTCACCGAGAAAATGCTGCAGAATCTACATTGTAGAGCGAGCTATATGCAATTAGTGTTGTCCTGTTGCAACTGCATCATGCTCATCCTCTTGCAGGAAGATTATGAAATGTTGGGTAATTTCCTAATAGATGGCAGCATTCATATTTTTTTTTAAAAGTGTGGTTCTATTGTTCGTCTCCTTGATATCACACACCATACGCCGATTTTTTGTAAATGTAGAGGCGATTTAAAGAAAATGTGCAGGTTTTCAGTATCTCAGGCTCGGTAATTCAGGCTATTAGCATACCCACCAAGGTGAAAGCACACTTTGTTTGTGAATAACACTTGATATAAACTGCTAATGTTGCCTTTAATAAAGTTCTTGAACCATTGACAGTAGTGAATCATTTTATCATAATCAGCAGTAGTTAGCTTACGGAAAACCTGCATTCGATTCAGATAACATTTCAGCATTCTCCTCACTTTAGTAAAATGTTCTTTTCCCGGCTTAGTCTCCACAAAAATTTATGAGGATATCTTTTAACTGTTGCTTTAATGTCCTGTACGATCTGCGTTGTTAAAATGACCCGTTTTGGGAACGTTTTCTGATCTAACATCAAACCTGTTTCATGAAATATTTTACTTACTTCTGTATACACTTTTCATTGTATACTGGTGCTTCCTTTTCAACTTTCACTGACAGACAACAAGAGATTTCATCTGAGAATAAGTTTCCATCACCAATACACGTTCTTCAACAGTTAATCGCATTTTAACAAACAATACTCAATTCTGCAACCTTTTTCAAAAGCCAATGCTCAACATAGACTGGCAATACTCAAATGTGCAGGCATTAAACAGTCCTCCCCACTCTTCAGCTCCAATACAATCAAGATTTTTCACATTATTTTACCCATCTCACACCAGTATGAGCATTTTAACAAGAATATGCATTTATTATAAACTGCTGAGTGAAGGGGTCTCTTTAGTTTTTCAAAACTTGATAAAACTACTTCGGAGAATTTGTTAACTACATTAAATAATATATATATAAATGATAAAAAAAACTTTCTTCAACCACCATCTCTTTAGAATTGAAGTGTATATTTTTTGTTCTTTTTTCTGCCTACAGTTTTAATATTAAAAATATTCTTTTGGGTATTTTTTACAACCCCCGGACCTTAAACAAAGAAAACCTTTTTGAAAATTGTTACTTTCTTGTTTCAGTCTTTATTTGGAGGATGTTAGATTTACAGAAAACTTGAGATTTTAACAAGATTGAGATTTTAACTAGATTTTAGCAAATCTGTTAAGCTTACCCAGGCATTCTTCGTTTGTGTATCACATTGTATTTTTTTAGAATTTCTTTTGTAAATATTCTCCACCTCTAAAAAATATAATCTGTTTTTTATTTTTTGGGTGACTCATTTTTAAAAAAAAAAATTTTCTTTATCACTTGAAAGGCAATTAACATTTAAGTGGTTTTGAGCCTTATAATATACCCCGGACCCAGAATGAGAAGGAAATATATTTATTTTTTTCTTAAAAATCACTTATTTATAAGAAAAATATTTAATAAATTGTCCCCTCAGACTAAGGGAGTCCCTAAAATCAAAACACCTTTTTCTGAAATTTGGAAATTTTGATTGCTAAATCCTACTTTGTTAATCATTATAAAATCATTGGGGTCTCCAATTTATAAAACAAAATTAGCAAAAGATTTTTTTGTTACTTACATTTAAACATTTATTATGAAAATAAAAAATAAGGCTTGTTTGAATTTCTAAGACTATCCGGCGAAGCAAGAAAGATTCTATGAAAAACCTATGCAATATGAGTGATCTATGCAATACTTTGCCAGCTCTTTTTATTCCATCTCAGTTTTTCTTATTTTTTACTCTTTTTTATTACATCTACATATAACTCTTTTGAAAATAATAAATAACTCTTCTACATTTTTATTTCAACCTTCATTTTCGTAAAATCTTTAAACTATCAATAGTTTTTTCTACTTCTACAGAAGTCAAGTAAGAGTTAAAGAAAAAATTAGGATTCTATAACAAGCAGTCTTCGTTTTTTTTCTACTTGATTTTTTATATTTTATAAATTATTATTTTGGGACCTTTATAAGTATACATTAATGCGTATGTATGTGTAAACTTCCAGGCGTGTATGAAATAAATAGATGTTATTATACCAAATATATTTTAACTGCTCAAATAAATTGTACATTAGATGTATAAATAAAATTAACGTAGAATACTGAGTGCAAAGGTTAATATTGTTACTAATAACAGAGTTGTTGTTTTGCTCTGATCTAAGAGTGGGCGGTAAAGAGAATTGATAAACGCGTGACAAGAATTTAAAAAAATTTAAACTAAGAATCGATTAGCTTCATCATTACGTTATTATTTAATGTGGAATAACCTTTTTGTACAACTGTAGGCGTTTGTTGGGACGTTGACTATCTGTTATATTGAGGAAGTTGATAATTCTGAAAGGAACTTTTTAAAAAAAATAATACTATAAGCAAATAGTATTAATTTCATTTTAAGTATATTTACATATTTTTCTTTCAATTATATTTTATTTTAATTAAAGCTACATTTATTATTTTCATTTCAGTGAAATATTTAAAATTACAATTATTTTTATAAACTTTTTAATTTAATTTGTATTACAAATTTATTATTAAAAAAAAGTCAAATATTTTTCCCTTCGACCTTTAAGATGTACATATATATTATTATGTATAATAAATAATTCAAGTACGTTAAAACCTTGACGTTGTCGCCTGTTGCAGTTAAGTACTAATAGTAATAGTAGGGGATTCAACACAATGCATAAACTTGGTACAAGGCCATTAGTTGTAATTTACTCACGCACTTTTGTTATTTTTATGCACCGTAAAGTTAGATTTTAAATTATAACCAGACATTCTTTGTTTATGTATAATTAAAAAAAATTGAACTATGAATTTTATGTCCTTGATATTAAATTTATAAGAATAATTCTTCCTCATTTCAAATTTTCTGCGGTGTAATTTTTTCATAACTACGTTTTAAAAGGGTATCTAAAAAAAAATTATATATTTTTTTTTGTGAAATAAATATGAAATTTTATACTTAATAACAACAGTGTAAAATATAATAGTAATTTTAGTACAAGAGTATAATATTCGAAGAGCAGCCTGGCCTTATCTGATGAATTGTCATATGTCTTAAAAACACAACTTCTTAACAATATATTTCAAATTGTAATTAAAATTTTAATACTCGAGAATACTTTTTATTTTTTTATAGCCTTTTCTTTTATTTTAGTTATTTATACTTTTTTTAGAATCAGAAAGGCTTCCGCTAAAAATGTCAGCATCAAAAATCCTAACATTGATGACCTTCAAACAATAGTTTGATGGACAACAACGATGCTTTCACGCGCTATCAAATGACGTTTTAAGACCAGAAAGTGAAATATCATTATCAGTGTACTTATTCAATAATTTATAAATGAAAATAATTTTTTTGGGCTTGCTGATATCACCATATAAGCTTGAAAAGCTTATAGCTTTCCACGTGGGATGTGGAAAAATTTAATTTTTTTCGAACTCAGGACCACCGGATGAAAGGCCGAGACGCTACCACTCCGCCACGGAGATCGGCAGTAATAATAATCTGATTTTTTATTAAAAAAAGTACAATAATAATTTATTTATAACGTTTCACCTTGGTTTTAAATCAATCCCTCAAAGTAGTATCTATCCCATAATTACACAAGATGTAATAAACTATTCCTAGAATTAGGTACGAGTGATCTATACTCAATGAGTAAAATAAATTAAATAATTTTTTCAGAATTTAAAAAAGCTGAAGTCTTAAATTTGACTAACAAAATTACTTTTATTATCTGTGGTTCTTTTTCCTAAATCTAAAATTCTAAGAAAAATAGATTTTGTTTTATAATACTACGAAAAACTGAAAATTGTTTCAGGGTTAGGTTAAAATAATCTGAAATTTTTCCTTAATTACTGTTTTTTCATCTGATTGAGTAAATATATTTTTAAAACAAAGTTTTAATTAGAATGTAACAATATTTATTTTTTTTATTGGAAAATTTTTACTGTTGTGTTTTAGTCAATTTCTTCGTTTTTAAAAATATTTTGAATGAAATATTAATCCTTCTTCTTTTTGCTGTTTAGCCTCCAGTAATTACCGTTCAGATAATACTTCAGAGGATGAATGAGGATGGTATGTGTAAGTGTAAATGAAGTGTAGTCTTGTACAGTCTCAGTTTGACCATTCCTGAGATGCGTGGTTAATTGAAACCCAACCACCAAAGTGAACCGGTATCCACGATCTAGTATTAATAAAAATAAAAATGTTCTGATTAATCGTTACAATACAATTGAATATTATGATAACATAGTATTTTATGTTTTTGTAAAAATATTAATATTAGCACTTATCACGTCCAGTTGAGTGCTAACAATCTTTACAATTTTCTATCCATCATGATTACCAGTTTTTGCTTAGTAATATGAGAATTTATGCACTGATAAAAGATTTAAACCAGTTTCAACTCGATTCAAATCCTAGACCACAAGGTAATAATGAATCAATGAACCACGTAAGGAATTATGAATCTCTATTATCATTGAGTTGTTATCCCAACTTCCATGAGCAGAAGATTATTTTACTGAAGGCTGTTAGCGCGGTTTAAAAAGAGCAATGATAATTGAAAATCTTCTTGAGACAATACCAGTGATTTTAAATTACAGCGAAATTCAAACGTAGATTTTTTTAAACCGCGCTAACAGGTTTGAATTTTGCTGTAATTTAAAATCACTGATATTGTTTCAAGAAGATTGGCAATTATCATTGTTATTTTGACTTTTCATGTTACAGTTTTAAAGTAGTTACTTAAATGTTTAATATTAAATATAGGTATCATGGCCAGTGAGACTAACAATTAATTTTAGTATAACTAGGCCGTACTATAAAGGTAAGCTAACATTGAGGGTAATTTCATTCAGTTCTATGAAATAATTTAAATTTTTTTACCTTCCCGTCTAGCGCTATAGCTTTAGAAGGGAAAGTATTGTAATCTGTCCAATTTGAGCATATGCAGTTTTCACGGAATCTTGACGATTTTACATCTAAGGAACCCAAAAAAACCGGAAAACCGGATGGAAATTTTCTGGATGTTCGTATGTACGTGTGTATGTTCGGTTTCGTCCTCTAAATCACTTTATATATCCAGAACTACTCGATCGATTTTGATCAAACTTGGTCAGATTACTTCTATGTATGAGACATTGAAGCAATTAGATGTTCAACGAAGGTCAAGAGGATGAGGCTGTAGAGCAAGGTCACCCTCACTATCTCGAGATTTCACCTAATTAAGGTCTTATTTTTCTTAGGCACAATAAAAAATATTTGCAAAAAATCTTTTTTTGAAAATACGCTCTAATTAAAACTAGTGGCTAATTGGGTATAGTACGTCAATAATACTTCCTGTCATCACAAGGAGCACTAGTATAGCACTGACGTACAGCTACTGTATCTTTTGCTATGTTATGACGTCACAGGTAGGCGGTAGAATTAAATAAATGAACAATATTTAAAAAAGTATTTAAAGTGGTCGCTAGTACCGCCACACCCGCGCGAGCTTTAGTTAGAAACACTGAATTAACAAAATAAAAAAAAATATTTAACTTCAAATATAATTCAAAACGTTTCGTGTTTAAATACCGAAATCTTTTCTTAAGATTAGGTTTTAAAAGTCGATCTACGAATACATATTTCAAAATTAACTTACCTTGGGTTCGATTTCCGGCAAGGATTTGGCATTTTATTAACTTATCATTTCATTCATCTAACTTCCCTTGTTGGAATACGTGTAAAACTTACCTGAGTTCCGTAATAATAAAATAAAATAAAATAAAATAAATATTTTATTTTCATATATATCGATTTTTGAATCAATCTTAATTGAATTTTATTTTTTATTTATAAAATTATAATTTTATTATGTTACGTTTATAAAATATGTATGTACTGCTTAACAGCATAACAAAACACTCTGATGTTAGCTCTTATAATAGTATTACATCTAACTGCATTATAGTTATAGATATACATAATAGTTTTATGTCACAACTGTATAACAGCATAATCAGTGTACTGAAGTACTTGCATAATAAACACATTCATAAATAGATATTTAAATATTTATATTAAATTACAAGAACAGTTAAGGTATGTATATAATGTAATAATAATTTTTTTTTAAATTTTAAACTCTTTTTAAACAAATGTAATCCGTTTAATATAAATTATTAGTGTGTGTGTATTCGTCGTGATTATCATATGTTACATGTTTATTGTTATTACTATCATTATCAAAGGTAAGTATTTAGTATCAATTATTAATAATAATTCATATTAATTACTACCTTACTGAAATTTAGCATAATAAAGGATAAATAAAATGCCGCTTATCATGTATAATTCTATTGATGAAAATATAGACATTCGTTACGATTTGAAAATTTTTGGATTCATATTTGGTACACAACTCAATATTATATGTACGCTATGAATTATGAATCACTCTTTAAGGTGGATCACTGGATCATTTTTTTCATTATCTATACTATTATGTAAAGAGGAGGAGGATTTTTATTTGTTCAGGATAAACAAAATATATGATGTGGACACTGCATGACTTTCTTGTACGCCTACACATTTTTTTGAAATGAAAAGTACATAAAATTTTATGTCAAAAAATTTTTTTAGTATTTTCTGTGTAAATTTGCGATTTAATTAATTAATCGGAAGCATGTGGAAGATGATAATCGTCCCAGTTAAGGAACGAGATCCTTTTTCGCTTTTTTTTTTGTTATGGGTTTTAAAAATTTATTCTATTTTCTTAGCATGCATCATTTCAATTGTTTATACATTTGATCGATTCTTTAAAACTATTTATTTTTTATTAAAGTTTTGTCTGGATCAGTTGTATTAAGTAATCTGTCTAGCGGTCTATTTTAGTAACAGATTTTGCAAAAGGACTGTTTATGTTCAGAATATAATATTGTTAAAAGAAAATTCCTTCTTTTAACAAGTAAAGTTCTGAAAAAATTTAATTTCTTACTAATATCTTCTGTAGTTTGAATAAGTAACAAACAGTTTTGCAATTTGACTTATGAGGTAGCCTTATGTAGTTGAATTCTGAACCGATTTTTGTAGGAAGGAGTAGATGCATAATTTACGAAGATCATTTTTACTTCCTTGATCGCGAAAAATTTCATTTTTCAGATTTCAACGGAAATATCAATTTTGACCATCTCTGAATCCATTTTGACCAATTTTGGCGTGACGTCTGTACGTATGTACGTATGTATCTCGCATAATACGAAAACGATTACCCGTAAGGATGTTGAAATTTTGGATTTAGGAATTTTGTAACATCTAGTTGTGCACCCCCTTTTGATTACAATCGACTGAACCAAAAGTGTCTAAAAAAGCTTCTTAACTACAGTAATAAGCCCTCATTGAGAGCTTTTAAACGATATATCATAAGTGTTACTTTCGTTGGTTCCAGAGTTATAGCCAAATACAATTTTAATTAATGAAATATATGGATCTTACAAGGGGAAGGCACATCGGTTCTCTGAACTCCGGTGTTCTTTAGTGGTTGGGTTTCAATTAACCAAACCTTTCAGGAGTGATCGACCTGACACTGTACAAGACTACACTTCATTCACATTCACACATATCATCCTTTTGAAGTAATACCTTACGGTGGTTCCGGAGGCTAAACAGAAAAAGTTTATTACATTTTGATACAAAACGTTATATGAGTCTGGGAATCGATTAAATAACGTTCAAATACGTTCGGTATTTGAACCGAAGTTTAGAAATTAGGTATGTTTCTGTAAGGTTTTCTGAGCAAAACGGTATAAAAAAAACTGAAAACTATACGATGTACCTGTACGGAAGCCTAAGCTAATTCTTGGATGGTGTTTTTTAGTAGCATCTGGAGGAAAATATAGCATTTAGTTGAGCCTATCAGTGTAAAACCGTCGGTCGGAAATACGCTTATTTTATTCTGGGTGAAGATATCCTAATCTCTCAAGACATATTCTGACTAGGCAATTCCATATTTACTAAGTAAATAAACTTTTCTGATTTTTTTTACTTCGTTATCCTCCTTCTCGTCTTTTTGGAATGTTCTGCGGGTTTTGGTTAAACACATTAGATTTGTCATGAGGATATGGAATATCTGTAATTATACTTTTGGATTTGCCTACATACTTATTTAGGAATTTGTTTAGTATACTAACTACTACTGCTGTAGGTTATTCCTTAAGTTCTACTTGGAACTTAGAAATTTATTTGGATAAATCTGGGTTTGCTATCCCTTTTATATATACATAAATGTATCGGTTATGAAAATTTACCTATATCTTTGCTTATTTCAACTAATTAAATTAATTAATTTAATTTCGTTAACCCTGAATAATTTACTGGCAATCTTTGGGATATATATATATATATATATATATATATATCCCAAATAATTAATATAATTAATTATATTAATTATATATTAATTATATATATATATATATATATATATATATATATATATATATATATATATACATTTATAAATAAACAATGAATTGTAAATTATTTCTGCTAAGTCGAGAATACAACGTTCAACGTAAATAAAAAATAAAACTCGTTAAAAAAGTAATTTCGTAGCTAGGAAGATTACGTATAAATTATTTATCTTGGTAAAAGTACAAAAATGAAAAGATTTATTTATTAATTTTTTTTCTTTTAGTAAATACATATTAATCAAAATCTGCATTCATAAGTCTTCCGAATTAATTTTTTTTTTTAATTTTTATTTAGGATAAGGTGTCGGTAAAATAATGTAATGAAACTTGCTTTTACTCTTAATAATACTGTATACAGTGAAACTTTTACTATCATTATTGCTGCTAGTAATTATTAATTATAATTGCTGTAACAGAGCTATTAATAATTTCTCTTTCTCTTAACTTTTTTCCTTCCGTAATAACTGGAATATTTTTCTGTTCTTTCACTGCGTCAAACAGTAATATGTACTTCATATAATGATACATCATCTATTATATAACGAGCAATAATTACATATATTCTATAACACTTCTTGTTTTGTCTCGTATATAACGGTGTAGATAATTCAGCAGACTATTTATAAATATATATTAAATATGGGAAAGCCCACGCCGATTAACGTTATCGCTAATTTTATCTGTTCACAAGCGACAATTGATGTCTTTATGAAAAGAAAAAAAAGAATTATTTTTATTATGTGGCTAAATCAGGAGAACTGGAAATCTCTAAACTTACTTGTATAGTTTTACTAAGTTATAATGTATCATTAAAACAAAGTATCTTCGCTTAGAAGAGGGAAATCATACTACATGTTTAATTTATATATTGAGTTACTCATTGATCATTTATCCTGTCTTTCTATGTCCTCCGAATAACTACAGAGTAAAGAGTAAAAAAGGAGTCTTTTGGAAAAACAATTCCTAAAGAATTAAAAAAGAAATCCCTAAACTTAAAAAAAAATCAGTTTTTGAGCGGGTATCTATTACTCGTGTGTGTATATATATATGGTATTCCAGTTACCAATATTCATTTTCGTTTACGACTATCTGGATTGACACTATATAAGAAATTTTCCAGAACAAATACAGAGCATTAACATTTAAAACTTATAATTTCTATTTCTTCTATTTCACTTAAATCACAATGCAGCAGGCAGATTAAACCGTAGATTTTTTAACTTAGTACCTTGCATTGCGCGCAACTTTAAAACGTAAATACTTGATAAACTCAAATAGTTGAACATCCTCAGTTTTTTCATCCTGAAACTGCCACTGAATTTTGATGAATCTATAGTAAGGGCTACGATCAAACTGCACACAGTAAAATATGTAAGGTGAATAATTCTAAAATAAAAAAAAATTTGATAACTTTTACTAAATTTCTGGAAATTGAGGTAAACGTAAAATTTACACACTCTCCTCCAATAATTAAACAATTTATTTTATTTTTGCAATAATATCAATTACTTTTTTAATTTTTGTAACAATTTACTTCAAACCCCCTCCCGCCACGAACGACGACCATACAACCGAGGTGGAGCCTTTCTTCGTAGATTATTTATCACAGGCGGAGACGCCCCACTAGAAATAGATCAAGTCACTGAGGCGGAGGTTTCCGCAGCAATTAAAGCCACAAGCACCGACAAGGCTCAGAGTGTTGACGGGATTGTTCCACCCGCTCTTATAGCGACCATAACCACAATATTGACGTCAGTTTTGTACGTTGGATATTTCCCGAATTGCTGGAAAACTGCAAAGGTGGTATCTACCCACACTTGGGAAAAGTCTGCTCTTTCCCCAGAATTACAGGCCGATCTCCTTATTACCAGTGTTGTCAAAGCTATTCGAAAGGATTTTCCTGGAGAGACTTAGGCGACATTTGGGGAAAGAAGTACGGCTTTAGCAATTTGGATTCAGGGAAGGGCACTCGACGACCCTCCAACTGGTTAAAATAGTCAACAACCTTGTCGGAGGCCTAAGTAGAAAGCAGTAACTGCAAACGTTTTTCTAGATGTGGCTAAAGCCTTTGACAAAGTTTGGCATAGCGGCTTGCTATACACACTTGCGCATACGACGATTTCCTGTCGCTATGTGAAATTGATACGGTTTTATTTACTACTCCGACAATTTGTTGTAGGGGAAACTATCTCCTCCACTAGAGACATAGCCGCTGGAGTCCCCCAAGGAGCAGTGCTTTTGCCGTTCTTGTACACGGCATACGTCAACGATATGTCGCTGTCGGGAGTCAAAAAAGCTCTATACGCAGACGACCGCGAAAGTGACCGTTACCTAGACAACACCTCATACCGTCCCACGAAGAGATCACAATTTAATTCAGTCAACATATGCGACTCCCTTCGGAGAAGGGGGCGCATTGCTTCCTCCAAATAACGAGGGCCCCTGGTAGGCGTATTCCTGCTAACCCATAAAGTGCTAGTACCAAAAGAACTAGGGAATCACGCCGGTAGTTCTAGGCTCAAAAGATTAGTCTCCACGGTCAGACCCAATAAATAAATTTCACGCTGGTCCATATCGATAGGAACCCAAATTACCAATCTGTCCATAAATAAAACGAAAATTTATAATCGCCACCAAATAACCCATGAAACCCACACGATAATAGAAAGATACAGCATCAAGGGAAATTGTTCAGGCTCTGGGATCTGTAAAACTCCCGCCATTTTTGCGTTCCGTTGCGTATTTTTGTAACGCATAAAAATAATAATAAGCATCCTGGGATTTGATAGTTCTATGTTAAACATAAATTAATTTCTCTGATGCTTTACTATATATATTCTAATGAATCATAAAACGTAGTTGAGAAAATTTTAGTTGGTAAAATTCCTGTAACAAAAATTCCTTTAATTAAAATATGCAAGTTTTATGAGGGGGTTCTTTACCGGTAAGCTTCTAAAAATTATATATAGCTGAATGATATTGATATAAAATTTTACAATTTAAGCTTCTAAACTGGTCACCAAGGAATTGATTGCATAATTAATATTTTTACTCTCAGAGAAAACAAAAGACCACATAAATAAGAAAAGGAAAAGTTAGGTCAGATAGTCAGAGCAACAAATTAATAATACCCCTTTTTAATTGAAAAATGATGAGTTTTGTGCAAATCAGCAGAAGTAGAATTAAGATTAAAAAATATTATGGTATTATTTGACTTATTGAAAATGACTTCCGGAATTGTATCGTTCAGTTTCCAGAAAAAATTCCAAATATTTAGTTTTTATGCAGTTAATTTACATATATGATAGTGAAATAAGTATAATCTATAATCCCAATAATCAGATTTAAAAAAAATATAAGTCCATATAGAGTTTTAAGAATTAATATATGCAATTTGTCATTGGACACCAAAATCAAATAATTACGTAAAATAAGTATAATCTATATTCCCAATAATCAGATTTTAAAACAATATAAGTCCATATACAGTTTTAAGAATTAATATATGCAATTTGTCATTGGACACCAAAATCAAATAATTACGTAAACATGTTATGCGTCTTTTATAACCAGGAAAGTAAAAATTGAAAACCATTTTTTTTACAGCGTGTAATAAATTCAAATAAAATTATATAAATCTGAAATCTTTATTAATTGGTTATTTTATTTTTAGAAATTTTTTTCTCGAGTATTCATCTGATTTTCTAAATCTGTGGTTAAAAATGTGCTACAATCCGTGTATATACATGGAATAAAATTCGATAAAAACAAAGAAAGAATGTGTGTTAAGTTCTCTATTTAATTGGTTTAAATATTTAGGCTAATAGCCAATCTAAAAAATAAAAAAATAGAGTTCTAAAAATAGTTTAAAAATGTAAGTAAAATAAGCTACAGAAAAGTTTTGTATTATTTCCTTTATTTGCGTTCAGTTCATCGCAAATCGATATCTGAATTACCTTTTGGATTTTATTTTTTCTCAGAACACTAAATAATGTTTTACTTTTTTATTCAGTAATAGCTATTTTTTTGTTATAAATATTAAGAAACTATATATTTTTTTTTTTAGAAAGGAAAATCGCTGAGAAATTTATTGTTAAACATTTTTTGAACATTTGGTTTTTTGTCCAAATTTAAAATATATTTTTTCTATTATGAAGAGATAAATGAAATTCTAATTCGTCACGCTGTGGTTAGGAATGCGATCATTATTTAAAATATTAATGGATATTTCTCATGAGTATTCCTTTTACTTTCCCGTCAAAATAGCGCTATAGCAGAGCTGCAGCTCTAGAATAGAAGTATTGTAATCGGGCCAATTTGGCGTATGCGATTTTCATCGGATCTTGATGTTTTGAGACTTAAGAAACCCTAAAAACCGGAGGGAAATTTTCCGGAAGTTAATATTCGTATGTACGTGTGTGTGTGTTCGGTGTTTTAACACTGGACTGATTTTAACCTAATTTGGGCAGATTACTTCTATATATTATTAAATTTTCAACTTAAAAGGTCAAGGGGATAAGCTGTAGAGCAAGGTCACCTTCAGTATCTCAAGATTTCGCCTAATTAAGATCAACAATTAAAAAATAAAAATATTTACAAAAAAAATTTTGAAAAATCGCACCTCACTACAAAAAACGCTGTTGTAGTCGTCTGCTATGTTGTGACGCAACAGATTAGTGGTAGAATTAAAAAAGTAACTCGGTCTGGCTTTTTTTTCAAACTCGATTGCCCGATTGACTTGGCACCTGGTGCGTTAGCCTCGCGGCTACACTAGCTGCCGACTGTACAAGCGACATTTGTTCTATGCATGTTGTGAAATTACCTTAGTTTATTTAGTGCCGACCGTCGCCACAAGTAGCACCAAACCCGCGCGAATTAAATACGGTATGCGCGCGCGCTTAGGAATCATTGAATTAAGTAAACGAAAAAAATACTTAAATTAAAATCATTTTGTCTATGTTGAAGCATTTTTTAAATTCCATGATGGTTTTGTCGTCGGGCAATGAAATTTGGTTCAATCCTACCTACATCTTCAGTTGTGAAGGGATGTGAGCTAATATGTATTTCGACCCAATCGAATGACTTGAGGATACAAAGATATTTGTAATTTGTATGTACTAATTACTAATCTACATTCAGCTGTATCCACCTACGTCCAAATAAACATGTCTTGTCGTATTGTTCTACGTGGCTCACATGTTTATAATAATTAGCTATTATACTGCAGGTGTAACAAATAATGTAATTGTCGTTTTGATCCATATTTAAATCCCAATATTTGAATATTTTTGTATTAAAATGATATAATTTGATTTCAAATGCTTAAATAATTCTGGAGTATATTAATTAGTATATTAATTAATGCACCAATCAGAATTACTTTCTTTGAGAGTAATTATTCTCAGGACGTGGATTTCGATGGGATTGGCATCCAGATTTATAACAGTACATTCGTTTTGGTAAAGAAGGCATCATGGGGAAACGATTTTTCTACTCGCATTCTTTAACAAGCCTGGAATGTTGCATGTTATCTTGATAATAGCTCTACCATTTTAGGAAGCGACTTGTGTTTCCTGTCAGGTCGCCGCCCACAACCTTATAGTTATCGTATCTAACAGACGACAGATGTTACTTATATATCTATAGGCGTTAATGTGAATTTCATATAAATGGAAATTTTGTATATAAATTAAAATAATTTTTTTTTTCCATAAATAGACTTCGTTAATTTGAGTATAGAATTAGTAAGTAATTTCTTTTTTAAATTTAAATTCACTGACAAATATATTTAAACCTCTCTCTGATTGTAATCTCAATAAACAAACTGGTTCAAAGTTATCCGTAATTTTCAATTCCTTAATATATTTTTGTTCAAAAAATGGATTTTAGTACAGAATACTAAAATATTTCAAATAAGACGTATTTGTACTTTTAAGAGTATATTTTTACTTTTATAGAGGTAAAAACATGTTGCAGAATTTCTGGTTGTAATAAAATTACATCGATTGTAATAAAATTTCACACGATATTAATAATCAGCTTTAAAAATATTTTAACCCATCGTTGGTTTAGTGGTAAAATGGTCGTCGGCAAATCAGCTGATTATTGCTAATTTTTGAAGTCGAAAGTTCTGAGGTTCAAATCCTAGTAAAGATAATTTATTTTTATATGAATTTGAATGCTAGACAGTGGCGTTTAGCCAGTGCTAGACTTTAGCAGTTGGGATTTAATTAACCACTCGTCTTAGCAATAGTCGGCTTGAGTTTGTACAAGATTACACCTACAAGATTACACCTCATGTAGATACCATCCTCAACTCAAAAATGGTTAAATTCACTGACAGTTGGGATTACAAGATTGTAGATACCATCCTCAACTCAATGGGCCGTGGAGAGTTGCTGAGTTGCTTATTGTTCAAAGTCACTCGTCTTAGGAATAGTCGGCCTGAGTTTGTACAAGATTACACCTCATATAGATACCATCCTCAACTCAAAAATGGTTAAATTCACTGACAGTTGGGATTACAAGATTACACAAGATTACACCTCATGTATATACCATCCTCAACTCAATGGGCCGTGGAGAGTTGCTTATTGTTCAAAGTTCAACAGATTGCATCAGATTGGAAGAGAAAAAAAATCTATTCAAAAATATTGCTCATTTATTTCAACCGATTACTCTGTTGCAGAAACCATAAGTAAATATACAATCGTAAGTCGAATACAAAACAAAAGCAATCGTAAGAATTCATAAACAAGAGAAAAAATGAAAATAAAGCTATAATTAATAATGAAAGAATAATAACTAAAATTGAACGAAGTGAAATAATGAATTGATGAGTAACTCAGTTAATGCTGCTCCAACTCAAATCGCATAAAGCTACCAAGGTCCAACACGTGGGTTTGGCTTAGTCTTCTAACGTCTTTACTATCGTCTAGAAGGTTAACAGCTAAATAATTTACGTGGTTGTTTGTATTTTGTACCGAATCTTTGGTTTCGAACATACGGCATCATATATTCGTGGATTTCACTATTTCTTACGAACCAAGGCGTCTGCTTCTGTGATACTCTTCAGTAATTTGTTTTGGAATCGCTGTATAATCTCTTCGATGCCGCTGCTTGCTGTACCCCAAAGCTGGATTCCATAGATTCAGATCGGTTTAAGCATCGTCGTGTACAATCATTGTTTATTAAACAGTGAAAGCTGTGACTCTTGCTCAGAAACATTTCCTTAAACATAATATCAAATTGTTTTCTCTTTTATCTTAAATGGACCTTCAACGTCAGACGACGATCAAGATGAAGACCAAGGTACCGTTTACTTTGCACATGCGGTATGAAGATACCATCGAGGTAGATCCGTGGACAGTCACGTTTCCTCATTGCGAATGTCACGTGACACAACTTCGCTTGATTAACCATAATCCTCCATCTTCTCAGCCATCCGTTGATAATTCAAATTGTAGTTTACTTGAACCTAGATTTGGGTCAATATCGACAGTCAGAGTACCCGTGTCATCGGCAAGTGAAGCGAGAATGACATAGTCCGTAGTCGGAAGGTCCACTGAGAAGATAGAATCAAAAGGTCCTACAACCGATTCTTTGAGAAACACTCGACTTAGTGTCAAAGAACACAAATTAAATTAAAATGTGAAACATGAAATGATCATTATAACTTATGAAAATTTATTCTTTATTCTTTAAACATAACTGAGCAATGTATTTTGTTTACTACTAAATATGAACCAGCAAGGTTAATAGACAGAATAAATTAATGCGGTTTTTATTTGAATATTTTTAATCATAATAAAGAGTATAAAGATTTATAAGGAAGTTATAAATAATATATATTTAAAATTATTTCTAAATTATAATTTTAAGGTGTAAACAATTATTTTAGGAAATTAATTCATTTTATTTTTTTCACGCTACCATTAGGAAATAGAGTAATTAAAAAAAAAAGGAGCGTAAATAATTATTAATTGTGAAAATAAAAGTCGTATTATCTAAGTCAGTAAAAGTGATTAATTTCTTTCATGGACGTTTGTATAAAAATATGCACTATATTATATTACATGCAGATATTTTTCTAGCATATACTTTGAATAATGTAATTTTACAAGCGTAACTTAATTAATTTATAATAGTGACGAGCTAAATTATTATTATTCGCTTGCGTGATAACAGCGAAAATAAAGCGAAAGCGAAAGTGTAAGAGTGTGGGAGAAAAGAAATTTGTATATGTTCCTTTTATATTATTAATTTCTTTAAAACAATGTTTTTTAAACAACAAAACTAAGTGCAAACGATAATTATTTGAATTAACATAATATAGATGTGGGATGTTATAGAAGTAAGATGTAGACAAAGCGGTCAGGGAATAGAAATTTCAATTACTACGTCATTATATATTATATGTATGGTCTTCTCAGCATGATCTTCCTTAATGTGTTTGCCTTAATTAAAACATTTCGTTCATCTTTATTTAGTAGATAAAATATACTTTCTTTTCAAGTTTTTTTGTAATCATTAAAACTTATGAAGGTTGCTAAAATAAAATTAATTTAAAAAAATTTTTCTTTGTTTGGTTGCAAATATGGTTTCCTCTTATATCATAGTCTCTTACCTTCTCATAAAATAATTAATTATCGACACTAATAGTAGACCAACGTCAATGACATTTTGGTGGGTTATCAACTGAATAAAAAATTTATAAATACGAATATAAACTAGAATTATCTTTGCAAAGAAGGCACTTAAAAAGTTGTGAGCTATTTGGAAGGACAGGACAATCATTTAGAGTACAAAGCTGAGATTTTTCAGGTACTAATCTTCCCTGTAGTCGTGAACGGATTTGAGAACTAGACTATCAAGGTGGAAGACCGGAGGAGAATTATTGCATTCGAAATGTGGGCCTACAGAAGAATGATACGCGTCGCATGGACGGAAGACAAACACAACTCGATTATAAACGAGAATGGTATACGGAGGAGGTTGTCCACAATTTGCTTCCAGCGCATCCTCCGCTTTGTCGGCCATATAATCTGTACGCTTGACAAAGTCTTGAGAAGCTAGTCGTACAGGGAAAAATCGAGAGCAGCAAGTTACGCGGAAGACCGCCGAAAAGATGGCTGAACCAGATTTTAGAGACGGCTGGAGAAATGTTAAATACATGTCTGCATGACTTCATATATTTCGACCTAAAGATAATTCCACAAAACCAACAAAAAGTGTAATTTTGTTTCAGTATTACCATTTTGTTCAGGATTCAGCAGTTTATGGAATTCCAAAAAACATCTTTAACATAATTTTTAATTTTGTAGGAAAACAAGTAATTTTTTTTGTCAAATTAATTTGTGCTGATTTCAAGTTATGTACAGTATTAAGTATTAAGTATTAAGGTATTAAGTTATTCGGGTTATTATCCAGGGTAAAACAGTAGGCTTGGTTAGATAGTGATTTATCTTTTCGGCGCCTTTGCCGAAAATCTTTTCGGTTGCCTTGCTGTAATTTCATTGGCTGTGGTCATAGTAACAAGCCACCAATACCTTTTCTTAAAATAAAATATTGTTTATTTTATTTTATCTATCAAATCAATGGTTACTATTGAAAGAAACGATTCTCAGTGTTTGATAATCAATTTTCCCAAAAGCTTGCAAACGGCTTTATTTTAGAAAACTTGAGTGTGACTACGTTCCAGAATAAATTTAGTTGATTACTGCATCAAAGAAACTACTTTTTCAGAGTTGTGTTTAAAATTTTTGTCGGCCATGTTGGATCCGCCATATTGAATTCAACTTTATTTCGATGCACATTTGAACGGAAAAAACTTAAATGAAAACCCCATATCCATAGCTTCATCATGTGTTTTATATATAGACCATTAAAGTGGCCAGATTGGGGTAAAACGGCCGTCCCCAACTTTCATTCAAGATGAATATTTTCAGTAGAAAGGGAGATAAAACTAAACATGTAACATTGCAATTTCATGCTGGAAACGATTCTCAAATCGCTTTCCGAAATCTTTTCTCGTTACTTAATTATTCGAAATTAATCATTACGATATTCAGTAACGAAAGTTCTAAAAATATTAGAAGCAGCTGATTCATTGCATTTATTATTTGAAATTGGAGAAGATAAGTGATTATATAAAATTAATGAAAGAATGAATCATTTAGTTTTAATTAAACAAACAATAAACTCAAAAAAAATTTACATTACATGGTTGGAAGCAGCTTCATTGTTGTGCGAATTTACTTTACCATTTTCTCTCATTTTAAATGGGTGAGTGGGAAATGTATTTTCTGTGAAGTCTGTTTCCTCGTTGAATTTATTAATTAGTTTCTCTGGGTTTCTAATTAGTGTTTCTGGTGTTAATTATTATTTCATTAATTGATTAATTAGTTCATCTGGTTTTCAGAAATTACATCGTGCTGAAAGTACATGCGGTATTTTGATGGAATTGGAACATTTTCTAATAGCAGCGGCAATTGTTCCGTAAGAAATTCCAAGTAAATGTTGGAATTTAGACGTCCTGGGACAAGGAATGGTTCTATTAGCTGATCGTAAACTGGACCACACCATACATTGACGCTAAATCGTTGTTGGAAATTACGTTTTATTGTCACGTGTGGATTGATGTCTTCCCAAGTGTGTTCGTTGCGAAGGTTATTGATGCCATTCTCAATAAATTGAATCTCGTCAGTAAATAAAATTAATTTTCTAATCGATTTTGCTAAGAATATAGTTTGCCCTTACGAAGTGTCCTTCACATCAAAGACTGAGAAACTCCGAATCGCCGGGAAAGGCGCCGTGTACTAATACTCGGACTGCGGTGGGTAGCCTCGATAATAATTTCATCAATATAGGCAGAATGGTCGCGGTGAATACTAATGTTGAGAAGTGTACGTACCCGTTTTTCGTAGCTTATGTCCACTAATTTTTTTTATGATTTGGAACTCCGCAAATAGGAAAAGTCTTTGATATTCTGCAGCAGCAGCATCACAAACCCTAAGATAAATGTCATGCTTGTGTATTTTTTTTCAGTGAATTCGAGAAATGCCAAACTTTGTTTGGCACCGTTGATATTAAAATATTTCGTACAAAATAATATTTCCACTTACCAACAATTTTTAATGTATCCGAGCACTTACGGAGTCACTTCTCCATCATCAGGGATTATTTGAAGTTATTAATTTTATAACTTCAGATAATATTCGGGTATATAATTTTTTATGTATAATTATAATTAAATTAAGTTAAAATTGTTACGTTCATAGTAGTTGACTATCAATTAATAAAAGTGTAACGTTATGTTTGTAAGATTTTTACGAGTATTATCGATCATATCATATCAATAATATCATATTATAATATCGATAGATAATAATCGTAAACATCTTACAGACATAACGTTACACTTTTATTAACGTATAACTTAATTAATAGTCAACTACTATGAACGTAACAATTTTAACTTCAATTTAATTATAAATATACATAAAAAAATATATACGTGAATATTAAATTAATAACTTCAAATAATCCCTGATGATGGATAAGTGACTCCGAAAGTGCTCGGATACTTACATAAACTTTATTTTCTGAATAACATTAGTACTGGTTTTTAAATTTTATTAATTTTATTTTTATTACCACACTATTTTTGTGTTTTTGGATAACAAATTTTTCTGTTTTACGTCGGATATTATGAAAACTACTGGAGATCTGGTTTTTAAACCTGTCTTAATCAATTTTTCAGGTCAAAAACCATAATAAACCAAAATTAACCCTTAATTTTGGTTTCTAGCATTTCAGTATGGTTTTATTTATATTATATACAAAAAGAATCCGGCAGTTGGTGATTCAGAGAATGTAGGTTAACTAATATTTGACGCTTTTTCCAACCACCCCTAAATTTTATAATATCGGAAAGTTTTGTGACGAATTAGTTCACTCATAGTCCTTTCATATTATAGCAAGGAAGCTTACTATAAAATCGGAAATACACAGTTAATCGTAAGTGCGTTACAAACATGTAGACGGCGAAATACTGATAGAGGTCATAAATGTTGCATAGAGAAGGCTGTAAACTATTACGGCTGTTATAAATATTTTATAGTAGGATATATAGATATGCTTGATTCTATATTAAGAAAAGAGTAATTTATAATTAAAAATTTTAGAGTGATTTAGTGGAGATCTAAACAAAGCTATAAAAATTTGGCTGATCATATTTACTTAATCAATTAGGAATAAAATTTAAAATGAAATTCCCTAGTTAATTAAAAAGTAATTTGCTTCATTTACATTTAAAAATTTGTGAGTATTAATTTACAAACAAGAAGTACACATTGTATTGATAAAAAAAAATTTGGCAACTGTCTTAGACAGGTTCTTGACGTCAAAATTTTTCCATTCCATTTTATTTCTGTCCTGTTTGTTTAATTTATTTATTTTTAAATAATATCTTTAGTAAGCATTTATTTTTTTGCCATTTACATTTAACTTTCATTTCTTTCCACAATATTTCATATTCCCGCTAGAAATATCATAATTGATATTGAGAGTTCATTTTTTGCCATTCCTTGCATTGTCACTAATATTTGTATTTGACGCTTCTTTGTCTTTTGTCTTGGACAAATGACAAAGACGTTTGTCAAAACAAAACAAAAAACAAAGACATTTGTCTTTTGTCTTGGACAAAAGACATATGCTATATCTTTTTGGGCTTGAATTCTGGTTTTCATTATTTTTCTACCTGTAAAGCAATCTTGACGATTACTTATATTAGTATTGTTTACTGTTGCCATTATTGTCATTATTCTAATTATTATTATTACTGATCTCAATATCCTGATCGAATAGCGAACACGCGACAATATTTTAAAATGTGTGATATTTTTTCTGTTTCCCATTTTTTTCCTGTTTCTTCTTTTATAAACTTCAGTTTCTTTTATATTTAGTTTTATTATTTTAAAATTCATTTTACATTTTTCATGATGGATGGTATAGCTAGGTTGAGCTGAGTTGAGTTTATGTGTTGACCGAATTAAACATTTTTAATAAATTTTAAACTTTCGATTGCTTGATTCTGTTTTGATTTTTTTTATAGTAAATGCATAATTTTATTGTAAATGTATAATATATTTGAATAATAAATTGGAATATTATTTTAATAAACATTGAAAATTTATACTTCTTTTGGAGTGTTTTTATTATTTTTAACAAATAACTTATATATCTAACTAAAGAGGTTACATTTCTATGGTTTAATTCTTATTAGAGTTGTGAATATGGTTGCAATTTATAATTCAAAAAGATTATGTATCATTGTTTTCTTTACAAAAACTTATTTTGTGATTCATTTTCGTTTTAGTCCCATTTTATTTACAACAAACAAAAAAAAATGAAATAAAATTTTCCTTTAGTATTATTTATGTTATAATACGGAGCGCAAGACTCGATTAAGGAATTGTGAGTTCGAGTTTCACGTTGTAAAGAAGGTAGGTAGACCTACTTTAGGTACCTACTGAGGTACCTACCTCAGTAGAAAATTTAAAAAAAATGAATTTAAAAGAATTTTAATTTTTTACTTAATAAGTCAAAAATAAAATTTTCCAAATTATCATCTCTATTTCTCTATTAATTATTATGTTTAATAGTGAACTATAATATTTAATTTCATCTATATTTCAGTATTTAATTCTGTATACTGGATTCGATCGTACTGTTAAGAGTGATGCCGTCTTCATCTTTCATCCAGAAATATATTAGTTCCATCCTGGTCAGGCGTGTCATTATTCTTACGTTATTAGTACTTCATATCATATTACTATTCACAAAACTTGAGCTTATGTAGTGAATATTCGTTTTAAAAAAAAATAAATATTATATTCGAACATCGTTCTTTATAACAGAGATTGTTATATGTTGACACGGGCGGGTATTGTCATAAAAATTAGGACTTAAATAATTTGGAAAATATAACTTTTTTGTTACAAGATGTTGTTTAGAAATTATATTACGCTAGTTGAACGAGCCCGCTTCCGAGCGTGCGTGTTTGATTTGGAAAGTCGAGATTTACAGCGTTCATGTAAAGTCCTAGTAAAGCCAGTTATTTTTACACGGATTTGAATACTAGATCGTGGATACCGGTGTTCTTTGGTGGTTGGGTTTCAATTAACCACACATCCCAGGAATGGTCGAACTGAGAATGTACAAGTACACTTCATTCACACTCATATATCATCCTCATTCATCCTCTGAATTATCTAAACGGTAGTTACCGGAGGCTAAATAAGAAAAAAGAGAGAGAGGTTCATTTTAGCTTACGATTTTCCATAGAACCTGCCATTGAATTTATTATAAATGTAATCATACATTTTAACGCCTAAAACAACAAACAACTATAAAGCCAGTCGATATTTACCGAGGTACTATTTGATTTTATTCTAAAATATTTCCAATAGATGGAAGTATTATACGTATATTTAAAAATAATACAAATTATACTGCAGTAATAATGCAAGTACAAAAAATTATGTAACTTTTGAGTGTCTCTCTTTCTACGTTTTCTGTTTAGCTTCCGAAACCACCTAAGTTATTTCTTCAGAGGATGAATGAGGATGTGAATGTAAATGTAGTCTTGTACAGTCTCAGGTCGATCGTTCCTTAGATGTGTGATTAATTGAAACCCAACCACCAAGGAATTCCGGTATCCACAATCTAGAATTGAAATTCGTATAAAAGTAACTGCCTTTACTAAAATTTGAACCTTTTGAAATTAAATTACTATTTTCTTGATAAAATTATTCTTTCAATGTAAGTGTTCTTAAGGAATATTACTTATCATTTGATATTACTTATCAAAAAATAGTGTATGGGTTTTTGCATTTCTTGGTGTTTCATCACCTAGGGACTAGGATAAACCGATTTTAATGAAATTTTCTAAAGAAAAAATTTTGGGGGTCAATATCTCCACCGAGGGGGGTTGGATAGTTTTTTGGGGTTAATTTTCTCAAAATTTTGCAAATATAAACCCTTCTTTATATTACTCAGTACATGCATGCATACTTTTCTTACCATTTATAAAAAAAGATTTCCCCAAATTCTCTCCCTTCGCAAAAAATCGAAAAAATATATTTCTATTTTTTGTCTATTTTGTATATTTTTAAATTTATGTCTTCTTAGGCATAATAGTAATGAAAACGACCAAAAACGTAATTTGGGAGCGTTATTGGCGCTGACGGAACCGATAAAAGTTTTAAAATATCCATTAAAGGGTACATGAATTCTGATTGTCAATCAGTAATAAATTGTTTTTGCTTTTTTTATATAAAACATTATTCATCAAATTTTTATAAAATGATAAAAGAAGGGTTTTAGCTGCGATTAGATTATAACAGCAAAATGATGCGTTTACTTCATTTATTGCCTTTTTTCACGAATATTTAATAGGCTTTTGTATTAACTTATTTAACAGGCTTGAATACTTAACTACAATACATAAAAATATGTGTACAGTTTTAGAGAAAAAACTCCCATTTGAAATTTGGATTGTTTTTATTTATTATAATTTCTTCCCCTAATTTTTTTAGCCCAAAAAAAATTCTCAGAAGTACATTACAGAAAAAATAGTGTAGAGTATAGCCCTTTCTTTATTCCCCAAATTATTTTTTCTAAATTTAAAAATTCTGTAAAATAGTATTTAATTTACACGAAGAGTACTTCAAATGGTCTATCCCTTGGAGTGCAAAAATGTATAACTAAAAGACTTATTTTATTTATAACAGATCGGGTTATACATATTACTTAAAATCGGGTATATTACTTAAAAAGAAAAAAAAATTAACCTATAAACGATAAACAAATTACCTATTTTTAATTTTTATTTCGGTGTACGTTTTGTTACATATTCAATTAATATTTAATATAATAAACAATGAGAAAACTGTGTAAAAGAAATATTTATTGTTTCTTTTCAAAATGACCTTAGTTCTATGAATAGCACGTCAGTTCCCACTCCCTACCAACATAATATATATGTAATATTAACAAACCGTAGAACCATTTTATGTTATACCAGTTAGTTAGTTAGTAATAGTGTCTTCATTGTTGTTAATCTGTATATTTGGCATTGATTTAGAAGGCCGTATAATATTACTAATAGTAACAAAGAATGAAGAATATGCTGTATGCTGTACAGCGTATGTATTACATTAAGTGACCATTGAGGAATAATATATCTATTTATTAGAGATTAATATTTATTTGTATTCAAGGTAGTTGTCAATGATTCTTTTAAAAAAATATTTCCTTCGTTTTATGAATTTTAAAATTCTTCAATTCTCATAAAATTGTAAAATGAAAACTAAAAGTTCCGTATGTTTTAATAAATAAGAAAATTTATTAATACATACGGATTGTTTTTTTTATTTTTATAATAGAATTATTTGTTATACAGTCGCGTCAACAATACTTATCGGTATAATGCAACTGTACCGGTAAATGTGTAGTCTTCAACAAACTCGTTTGACCATACACTGGTATCCACGATCTAGCATTAAAATCCGAATAAAAACCTCTTCAGTTTGTTTCAATTTAGCTGAGCCTAAACCGTAACATTTTGATTGACTTCCCTGTGCCAAAATAGTTAACTACAATGCTGTTATAGAAACTCGACATATTCAACAGATAAGCTCACTTAGCCTGTAATATACGACTTGTACAGAGCGAGCAACATAAAACGAACCCATAATGTAATCGCTGCAGAATCGGTAGGTTATATTGGAATGAAATTTCATGAGTGATACGGATAAATGAAATAAGGAAAACGAAAACGAAATTTTAATGTTGAATTTATTTACCTTACTGTTAGAAAAGAAGTTCAGAATAACCACCCTGCGCATCGATGCACTTTTGTGCTCTGCTGATCATATTGAGACGCAAAACGTTGTGGTCAATTGCGTTGATTTCTCGTTGAATGCTCACCTTCACTTCATCAATATTGTGGGGATTAGATGCAAAACTCTCTCTTCTAAGTAGTCCCAAAGGAAAAAAATTGCAAGTAGACAACTCAGACAAGTAGACAACGTGGAGGCCATCCTCTGCTGACAGCTCGTTCATTTGTGAAAGCTGCTTGAACGCAATTTAGTGAAACGTTTGGTGCGCGACACGTTGCTCCGTCTTGTTGGAAGAAGCTGTATTCTTTTTCATTACAGTTAATTGCGCATAGAATTCTTCGAAAATCGTGAGGTAAACTTACACCAATTTTCTCATCGTGAAGGGGACGCTCGAAAATCTCGTGAGGATTCCTCGTTATCCAATGTTCTGCGAATTAACAGGGCCGGATAAATAAAACCATGCCTCGTCTGACATGAAATACGACATCGGGTCTAACTGTCCACCGACAATGTTTTCGAGAAGCTAGTTGCAATAATGAAGTCGTTTCGATTTATCTGGCTCCTTCAGTTGTTGCACGGTTGTAACGCGGTATGGTTTCAATTTTTTTGACAAGATATGTATTGAACACCAGATTTTTAGGATAACATGCGTAGTGATTTTTTTGGACTGGTAATAATTCTCCTTTCACATGGAGAACAATGGCCTGTGGCATCTTCCATTAGGAAAATTGCTTATCTCGTTTTGCAGTTGAAACCGAACCTACGGTTTTTCTTTTATTTTTTATTTTTTCACAATGAGTGGAGGAACCCCATTAACGGGCGGAGAGTCGGGCTCGCTAACAGGTTCCACAAAATGTTATTAGAAGTGCGCGTAAGTGTGCCTGCGCCCTACCGACTAAATCTCCTATCTCACCAATTACTCTTTACTATCTCAAGTATTGGTATGATATTGGCTGAGATATTACTATCTCAGCCCCGGGAAGTGCCTTTGAGCTCCAGAGTTCCCGTGCTTCATCGCCGACGCCCATCCACGCAAGCGCGGATGAATGACTCCGCAGGGGGCTGTCCTTCACCCCATCGCTCTCGAGTACTTTTCTTCACTTGTACACAGGACTTTGTTTAGGTAATAATATATAGACTCCTCCTTTCCTTTGCTTCCACAGCCAGAAGTGTCGCCCTAGCGAAGCCCTCAACTGCTCTCCAGTTATCCTCCGAGTTTAGTACACACGCCGTCAGATCTTTCGGCTCTAGGCCACTGATGCCAGCACGTCCGCAATGTTCTTCCCATTCCGGACAGTGGAACAGAGTATGCTTGACTGTGTCTTGGACATCACAGTACATGCATTCAGGAGGATCCCAGGAGGATGTGTGTGTGTGTGTGTGTGTGTGTGTGTGTGTGTGTGTGTGTGTGTGTGTGTGTGTGTGTGTGTGTGTGTGTGTGTGTGTGTGCGTGAGTGTGTGAAAATGCCGTGCCTGAGCGGGATTCGAACCCGGGATCTCCAGATGAAAGGCCCAGACGCTACCACTCGCGCCACGGAGGCCGGCTACTTAAAATGATTTTTATTATCGAAAAAACTATCGGGCAAAAATTGAACCAAGAAATGTATTCCAACTTTTGAAGAATATTTTGTTATATTTATACATACATATTTCTTTATTTTATACGTATTTCTACCTTTGGAAGAAAAATACGGTATTACTTTCGATCGCATGGTGTAAGTGGGGGGGAAAGGTGAAAATGAATTTTCTTTACGTTTTTAGGTATGAAGATAAAATTTTGTGGCTGGATAATCTCCAAACTACTAATCAGTTTCATTTAAATTTAGGTATATTGTATTTATGTATCTGAAGTTGTACATACGAAAATTGGATGAAGATTTTTCTTGATTTACGTCCAATTTAAGTTGAAAAAATATGAGCAAAACAAAATTCCATTCTAAGTACGGTGTTACTTTCGGTCACATGAAGAGATTGGGGGGTGAAGGTGAATTTTACTTACGGTTTGAGGCATAAAATTTTATAGCTCGAAAATCTTCAAAATTACAATATCAATTTTACTGAAATTTAGATATGCTATATAGTAATGCATGCTGAAGTTATGCATGTAAAAATTTGATGATGATTGGTTGAGTCGTTTTTCACTTATGCCCAATTTAATGTCGAAAAGATTGTTGCAGGGGAAGTTAGAAGCACGGTTCGTTGACGTTTGTTTATTTGCGGCATCTCTTGTTAGCAATATTTGTACGCCTATAATATGTACAATATAATATGTACAATATTTGTACATTTTTTAAAATGAAAATACATAAAATTTTTTTTTATTAATAACTTTATAATATATTTTCATATTTTTTTTGAACATTTTTTTTACAATTAGAGGTTTGATAATTATTGATAAATCAATATATTTAAATTAAAAGTTAAAAAAAAGGAGATGAAGTATGATTCGAACCGATGTGCCTTCCCCTTGTAAGATCCAAATATTTCATTAAAAAGTTTTATTTGGCTGTAACTCTGGAACCGATGAAAATAAGTATCACTTATGATATTTTGTTGAAAAGCTCACAATGAAAGTTTATTACAGTTAAGAAAAAGTCCAATTTTGGACATTTTTGGAGACTTTTGGTTCTGTCGATTACAATCAAAAAGGGAGGTGCTCAATTAGATGTTGCAACAGTACTAAATCCAAAATTTTAACATCCTATGGCTAATCGTGTTTGTGTTATGCAAGATTCGTACTACGTACGTAGGTACAGACGTCACGACGAAAACTAGTCAAAATGGATTCAGGGGTGGTCAAAATGAATATTTCCGTTGAAATGTGAAAACCGAAATTTTTCACGGTCACAATACACTTCCTTTACTTCGTACAAGGAAGTATAAAAAGTTGGCAAGTTTTATCTTTAAATACTTAAAATAGTCTTAACCTTTTCATCAATTTATGTTTTAATTATTAGAGCATCATAAAAATTTTAAATAATATTTTGTATTTGAATTGTAATTCTTATTTACTTATTTTTATAATTATAAATTCTTTCTTTTATAAAAATCTAAATCAGACGTGCTCAGTCCATGGTCCGCGGGTCATCTCTAAGTTCGATAACCCAATGTTTTGAATAATATATTTTATTAAATTTAATAAAAAGTGTATAATAATATTAATAAATATTTAATTTTTGATAGTAGATTAATTTTGAAACTAATTTTATCCGCTTAGATTAAAATTTTCACCAGTGGATCCGGGTATATTTCGCTATTGCTAAATTTGAGTGTATGAATTAAATAAAATTTATCCACATATCGACTTATACAGATTATTTTATTTTATTTTTTATTTTATGTATACCGGGTTACAGAGTAACAGCACAGTGACATGATGTCCACAGTAATATCAAATATCGACTTATACAGATTATTTTATTTTATTTTTTATCGCTATTGCTAAATTTGAGTGTATGAATTAAATAAAATTTATCCAAATATCGACTTATACAGATTATTTTATTATATTTTTTATTTTATGTATACCGGGTTACAGAGTAACAGCACAGTGACATGATGTCCACAGTAATATCAAATATCGACTTATACAGATTATTTTATTTTATTTTTTATCGCTATTGCTAAATTTGAGTGTATGAATTAAATAAAATTTATCCAAATATCGACTTATACAGATTATTTTATTATATTTTTTATTTTATGTATACCGGGTTACAGAGTAACAGCACAGTGACATGATGTCCACAGTAATCTGCAGAGATGCCAAGGCGCAGTCTGGCGTGTGAGTGTAAATGTACCGGTATATGTATAGTCTTGAAAAGACTTAGGCCGATCACTCCTGAGAAGTGTGGTTAATTGAAATCCAACCACCAAAGAACACCGGTATCCAAAGTATAACACCAGTATCCGCTGTTAGGCATAGCACAGTCACGTCAAGGTGTCGTGGCAGCAGTCTGTGCCCTCCCTGACTTACCCCTTCAAGGGGCTTTCCCAACGGGGCACCTCCAGCCTCATAGGAACACGCCGACTTCCTCTTCTGGATAGCCGACATATAAAAGCAACTGTCTTTAAAAGGACTCGAAATTTTCAAAAATCAGCTGATTTTTTTAAAGAGTTTAACCACTAGACTAACCCGGCGAATTATTATGTGATTAAATATTAAATCTCACTATTAACAGTCCTGGGACAAATAATAATAAATTATTAAATTTTCAGTAAAAAAAGTTAAGTAGTTTTGGAGTTATTAGGGCAAACATAAAACAAAGATTGTGTTTTATTTATATAGATTATATAATAAATTTCCGCAGTATTATTTTTCAAATAAAAAATGCCGTGTACAAAATATGTTTTCTTTTGTTTTGTGTGTTTGAGCCATATATTTCTACGAATGAGGTGTTAAAAAAGTATACTGAAGTATATCACTAAAAAAACTTTCAATTTGTTTTTTGTAAGAATGATCAATAAGAATAAACTATTCAAATAGATTTAGTGTTCATTATTAAGTATTAGGGCCTTGAATATTAATATAAAATTTCTGCCTAAAACCGATTCAAATTTGTATTAATTATTATATGTCATACGAAACAAACAAATTATCGAAGTGGTCAGTGGTTTTTATAAGTTGAGCACTTGTGGAGTAAATAAATATAAAGTCAATTGGATTGTAGCATTTTTTATTTTTATTTCAATCTAAATAATTAAGTTAAATACAGTGGAGTGCCATCGTTATATTCTAAAATTTATTGTAATTATAGATTTTGTTGTAATAAAGACAAATATCACTTACGTAAGTAATATGACAAGAGAGACAGTCATGTATTATTTAATAAAAACTTATGTAGCGGCTTTTAGTTTTAATAACTTTTTAAGGAAGTTAGGACCGCTTGCCTATGTATAAAATTATTTCCTTACATTATACTTATATTATATATATATATATATATATATATATATATATATATATATACATTATACTTTATTATTATATATTTCTGTGATTTAAAAGTAAAGGATGGAAGAAAGGGATTCCTTTCACCAAATAATAGAGGTGTGCAGATAAATGGGAAGTGTTTATGGACGAGGGGGTCCTAATAAGAATAAGAGAGAACGAAACCGGCGAAGAGGGAGAGACTGAAATATTACGAGCTATGAAAGTGAAGCTCGGCCTGGCAGAGCACTCAAGGTTCTTCACCTTCACTAACGGGACCCGTGACCGGAGACCCCCCTCCAGTAATTTCTGCCTCTTTCCTTCTCAGTCGCAACCAGGTACACTCGCGGCTGTTTCATTGCGAACGTACGTTTGCTATCGAACCTAGCAAGCTTTATTCGCTTGCCGTGTTACTAAGATATTTTTTGCAAAATCGACAAACTGCGTTTGTAAATTTTGTATCTCTCTCGAGTTTCTTCGGATAAAAAAGTACTCTTTAACATCACTTACTGTACAATAATAACCGGTATCGTTTTATGTAATTATCAGATATATAAGTATATGAAGATTATAAAAGAAATTTATATTCTTTCCATATTATGTGGCTGTGGTTGTATGTTATATGACTTTCTCCTTCATCATTTGACTTTTTAGTGAAATTTAAACGAAATATTATCTAATACTTTTTCACTGATATGATAAAAAATTACGAAAGGGAAATAAAAAAATTTCAAATATTTTAAAATAAATTTTAAAAAAATTGTAGAATTACTCATATTTTTAGCCATAACTATCTGTTACTTAGAATTAGTTTCTGTAAACCATTACAGTTCGTAAATAATTTAACGATAATATGATATTAAAATTACTGAAATTAAATACATGTTCCTTGAAAAACATTTTGGAGGAAAGAAATTAAAAAATAATAATAAATCATAACAGTATTTAACTTTCTCTTTCTCTCATAAATTAGTAATTAAAATAATGAATTAAGGTACCAGGTATTTTTACTTGTAACATTTTTTCCGGTAAATATCTTTCATAAATTTTTGTATATCCTCGGCATTTTTAAAGAATTAATTTCTATTACTCTTAATGAAAATTTTTGAAGTTAATTAATTTTTTTTTCCTATTGTTCGTCCGTAGTTTGGAACTTCTTTTGTTTTCCCAATATTTTTATTACATTCTTTCACTCTGTTTTTGTTTTTCTTTCTCTGTCCACTTTCTTCCTATATTCCTCTTATTGTTCTTGTTTGAAAACTTAGATTATTTGATTAATTTTCTAAATCGGATCAGTTTTCTAAATTTAAACAGTTTTCGTTGAAGATTTTTAAAGTTTTAAGAACGTTTTCTCTACTATTTTAAACCGGCTAGTTTTCATAGTTCTACTGTTATAAAAGTTAAATATTTGTTTTGTTAATGTGTTTTCGTTCGCTCTGTATAAATGTCCATAAAATTATAATCTTTTTCTCTGGATAATGTTTTTTATTTTTTTCTATATTTTTATAAATTTCTGTTTCACTTTCTTTTTCACTATTTTCACAATTTCTGTTTGCAAACACTCAGTGCCATATAACAACTTCGGAAAAATTACTGTTTTGTAATGTCAGAGTTTAACATTATTTGAAAGCGATTCTTTATTATATAAATTTCGTGTTAAATTGAACGCTAACGCCATTTTCTGCATTTATTCATATAGCGCTTCCATTTCTAGAGCGATTGGCGTTATTACTTCTCCGAAATATTTAAATTTTGATACTATTTAAATTTCCTGATATTCGAAAAATTGTAGTGTTTGTTAAAATGTGTAAGCCTATTTTATTAGCTCATTCACTTAACATTTAATTAATGGAATTTTAGTACAGACGTTTGCGGGATCAAAACACCATCGAAGTACACACCGGGACAGTCACCCCTCCGCATGGCAAATGTGACGTGCCTCGACTTACCTTGATTAACCTTAATCCTCCACTTTTTCTGCCACTCGCAGACACGATCTAGCGCCATTTGTAGGTTTTGCGAGGCTAGGCCAGGGTTTTCGTTAACGGCCAGGATAGCAGTGTCATCAGCGAACGTGGCAAACTTACTTAAATGATTTTTTTTTTCACTTATATTTTTTCAATGATTAAAGACGATGACACTCAGAAAACTAGCGTTTCGTCGAAGCATTATAAAACAGTCATATTTTATAAATTTAAAGAAAGTTTATTATTCGTTTAGTTAAGCGCTTAAAAAATTATTACATTGATTTCATTCGTATTTGTTCTGGGCAATAAATCAAAAATAATTACCGTCCATATTTACAGTAGGCAATTCACACAAAATCTTTGCCGTAGACTAAATCTCGATGGATGATTTTCACAGAGTATTGTTCTAGAAACATCTGGAAAAAACAAAATTCTAGATTCGAGGTGGGTTGGGTTATCTTTATAGATTTTATGATTTCTTCATCAACGCGCTTAAAGCCGTCCGTTATAATCGTGGGTCACTTGGAACGATGTTATAACACACTATTTTCGTACATCTCATAAATTAGTTGTTTTAAAATCGTACACAAAAATTTTAACTGTCATCACGTTTTCATAATCTATGAAAACTTATTCCCCATAATTTCATAGTTATTTGCAGTGTCGATCATTTTATTAATTTTAAAATTCTACAATTCATATGTTAATTGTTATAAGGTGGAGCGCCAAGTGGTAAATTATGGTAAAAAAATTCAACAAACTGGCTGATTACCTTCAACCTCGTGTACCAACCTCTACAAGAGGACTGTAGCTGCTTTTAGATCAGCTCTTTTTAATTAATTTAAATAATTATATAATATAATAAATAATTGTTCAACATATATTGAACAGACTAGTTTTAAAGGTAGCAGCCATAGGAAAAATTAGTTTCATGTAATGAATGAAATCTTTGCTGCCTTTTTTTTTTGATTTAGTACTCTGGAAAGAAATATACAAAAAGATTAACATTAATGTTGTAATTAAACATTTGTTGAACAAGACGTTTACATAATTTCTAAAATATTAATTTATTGTGAAAAATTTAATATTACAATATTGTACTTATTTAACTGGTATATTGGTAAAAAAAAAAATATTTATTTTCAAACCTCTTTGTTTCAGGTATGTGAATTTCGTAATTTTTCTTCATTAATATTAATTGTAAGTAATCAACATATTAAAATTAATTTCTTATAATATTTTCGATATTTGGACATTAAAAAATTTAATTACTTACGTTAAACAGGTTAAATCCCACATCCAAATTATCATAAATACTGGAAATTACTATTACACTGAAACAAAAAACGGGTCTCACAACCCAGCTACACATTTAACTTAAGACCAACAGTCAGATCTCATAGCAGTAAATCTATTTATATATTTAGAATCTGAAGCAATAATGTGTATTAAATGTGTATTACAATAATGTGTAAGCATTTATGTGTATTTATTTTAATGTATTTTGAGAAACGAAATTTGAATTACAAAAATTTATTAAAAAAATATTTGTTTTAAATATTGGTTGTATTTTTGCTATAGATTGACGAAGCAATATTAAATCTAGTCTTGAGATCGTTGATAGGTAAAATAATTTTGATAATTGTAAAAATTTTTATTGTAAGTTAAATTAATTAAAATTGTATTCCATGCATATGTATATAAAGAATGGCGTTATTGATAATTATCTATTTTTATTTATTTACTTTTAATTTTTTAGATATTTTTCTCTATAATACGTTATATAAAACGTTCCCTGTTCCTCTATAAACGTTGCCTGCAGGCAGACAATGTATGGAATATGTAAAACAAATTGTTAGGGATATAGGATGTGGGGGTATACTGAAATGAAACGACTAGCAATAGATAGGGAATCTTGGAGAGCTGCATCAAACTAATAAGACGAAAAAAAAACACGTTAAAAACAGTATGCTTGGCATATGATGCTTTTAGTTATTGCAAATGGCTATTCTATTTTCGGTAATGACTTAGGTATCAGGTTAGGTTACCTAAAACTGTTGCGTTTATGATTCGTATATCCTAACCCCATCGGAGAAGACATCCTCCATGTGACGTTTCAGTCGTCACGCCACCCCCTCCAAACGTAGCTCTTATGAACTTTACCGGAGGTCATTTATTCAATACCTCGGTATTGACATCTTTTAGTCTAGCCTTAGCCAGGATGCCACCGATGCGAATGCCAAAAATGTTATTCCCTTCGTTGTATACTATCATGAACTCATAAACAAAACAAAAACGTCATGCCAAGTCTTAAATAAGACTGAATGGACGCATGGTAACGAAGGAACTAAACTACCTATCCGAAATAGGCAAAAGTGAGTTCAGCACACAATACGAAACATAAAATATAAAGCATAAAAGAAGATCCAACAAGAATACTAAAACACAATAACAGTAACAATACTAACACTATATGGTTCGTATGTAGTAAAAGACAGGCGTTCACAACTTATGTTGATGGGTGTGGTGTTTTTTAATGCATTGGTAAAAGTGATAACAAAAAATGAAAGGGCTTATTAAAAAGAGGATGTAGAAAAAAATGTTGTGTTAAAATAGATAATTTTAATACTCTGGGAGTTTTTTTGTTTGTTTTGATACATTTATACGATTATATTGGGTACTTTTAAGTGGTAACGATTTGTATAGAATTCATCAATGGACTATTCTTGTTTCGGTGAAATATTGTTAGATAGTTTATCGAAAAAAAAGAAAACTTGTAGATTGTAGATTCAACAAAAACATAAAAGTTTTTACAGATTTTTTCTATTTTTTAGTAGTCTGTTCTTTTAAATTTATTATTTTTATTATTCTTAAGATTAGGTAAGAGCAGCTAATATCTTTAAAAAAAAAATTTTTAAGATTTTTTAGCATGAAATTCTAAAATAAAATATTCTAGTAGAAATCTTTATAAATTATTTATTTTCCTTCATTCTATACTTGGATTTTCTATAATCTTTCTATTCCTTATTACAGCATTTCATATATTAAATTTATCATCAATTGTTTTGATATATTTTTAGTGATAATTATTTTCCCGACGGATATATTAAAACGAAAAGTATCAAAAATGGGGTATCTAGTTTTTTGCAAATCTTTACGTTTTAGGGCCCAAATAGTTGATCAAAGCTAAAAAAAAAACATATGCATTGTGTCGCTTTTCTTTTGGCCTTATATCTCAGAATTCACCGAACCGATTTTCTTCAATAGACATAAATATTTCTAAATATGGGGCATTAATCATACTAGTTTTTCAAAATTCATTAAGCAGTGGGAGGTATTGCGAAAAACCCGATTTCATATTTTAAGAGGCATTTTAGAGAAAATCTTATTAAAGGAAATTTGTTACCTACAATATATATTCATGTATAAATATAAAAAACCTTTTCTCAAAAAATAAACCCCCCCCCCACTTTTTAAAATTGAAATACATGGTTTTTGTTCTTATATTCTATTTCTTTCAATTTAAATATTTTCAAAAAATGTTTTGGAGGTTTATATTTCACATATATCCAGCTATCAGAAGTCTATATATATTTTTTTTAACTAAACTTCCCGGATCTAAAATGCAAAAAGGTTTTTGAAAATTTTATTTTTCTTAGTTTAGTCTTTATTGAAGGGAGTGTTAGATTTAGAGAAACTATACTTACGCAAATTTGTTAAGCTTAACCTATAAATTAAACTTTTGTAAAAACTCTATTCCGCACCTCTAAAAAATATCTATCCTGTATTTTATTTATTGGTTCTAACTTTTTTAATTTTTATTATTTTAAAAAAAGTCCGGAAAAGTCATGCAGTGCTTTGCCAAAATTTATATTGAGTTTATCAGTACGTTATACTTAGAAAAAAAAACTATTATAAAAATAAAAAATTGTTAAATTCTTGACTTTTTAAAAATGATCTTATTATAAAAATTTTTGAAAATCCTTAATATTGTAACTAATCTTTTTTACCGACTTTTTGAAGATAAATACGGTATTACTTTCGGTCGTACGGTGAGATTGGGGAATGCAATTGAATTTTCTTTTACTTTTGAGATATCAGGATTACAAAAATCCTATTCAGTACAAAATTTTGTGGTTCTAAAAATCTCAAAAATAGCATTCACGTATATAATTTTGTTGCTTGAAAATCTTCATATTACTTGATCAATTTCATTGAAATTTAGATATGCTGTAGTAATGTATCTTAAGCTGTGGATGTGAAAATTTGGTGAAGATTGGTTGAGTTGTTCTTCAGTTACGCTCAATTTGATGTTGAACAGATTACATAACTTTAACTTTAGGTTATGTTGACTGAAAAACGGGTTATGTTAACCTCAATTTGAGGTTTGTATTGGTGGATTTTTCAAATGTGCCTATGCCGAGAGACACACTGGTTAGTGAAAAAAATAATTATGTAAAAAATATTATACAAAACAGAATAACGAAAAGTCAGTGTTTTTATGGTGAACTGCGGCAAGGATTTTATCATACTGTTTGTGGTTTTATGTCCCTGCACCGTAAAGTAAAAATCCAAAACAAAAATTAGTGTTAAAACATTTTTCCAAAACCGATATTGTATTCATTACGTAATTTTGATTGTTAGTTTAAAAATTCTTTTTAGATTTTTTTCATTGCATAGTTTTATTGTTAAAATACTCATAAATGCAACTTTAAAGTATAGTTTACATATTATAAGTTTAAACATAAAAAAAAAAATTTACTTAATTACCATGTAACAAGTTCAAGGTAAAAATGTTAATGAAATTTCGTTATTATTTTGTTTTATCTCATTATCTTGTACCTTTTTAATGACTGTGAGACTATTGTAATATTAGTTTTTTTAAGCCCTGACAGTTGTTTTGTAATGTCTTAATTTCAGTAGCTGAGAACAAGTCGGTTGAGTACTGGAGTATCAGATTGAATATTATAATGTAGGTTTCTATTCGACATTTATTTTATAATTAGTTTCTTTCAGTATATTATTTCGAAATAGGATAGTTAGCAGTAGATCCTTAAACAAAGATAAAGTGACTGTCTTGGTACCTCATTAGAATTGCTCTAAGTAAGTTAAATTAATTATTCAAGGTTTGATTCCACTTAAATATCTGATTTTTAAGGATAATGACGAAATAAGATTTAAAAAAAAAAACAGAAAAGAATTCTAGATGAAAGTTTTCAAAATAAGCAAATCATTAAGTTTTCACATATGTGAGGAAACCAAATCGCAAAACAATGAGCTTAGTTTCAATATTTTCTGTTCACGTTAATGGAAATATTCTTCTTCCTCTTCACAATTTCACGGATAGATAATGTAGCCTCTTCTGGTACTATCTTTTTAGAGTTCTTTTATTTCTTCTTTCATCTGACCCATATTTCAGAATTTTAATTTAGGAGTTCTTTCGACATTTTATCAATCTGGCCACAACCAGTTGGATTTATACCGCTCAATGATCCTCTAACAGACAAAATATCCCTAACTGATTCCTCACCTCTTCAACCTCCTTCTTGTTCAACCTTCTGTATGTATCCAGCTGTTACTATCAAGAACTTCATTTCTGTCGTCTGTATTAAACAATCTATCTTTTTCTTGTAACCTAGATCTCACTACCACGTGAGAAATATTTTGTAGAGTTTAATCTGTATTTCGTTCTTTGTTTTAATCTTATATTAATTATATTAAATTCGTAAACAAAGTTTAAACATTTTTTTACCGACTTTCGAAGAAAGGTACGGTATTACTTTCGGTCGCACAATGGGATTGGGGGTGAAATTGAATTTTTTCATGTTTTGAGGTATGAGGAGTACGAAAATTCAATTCAATTCAATTAAAATTGATTTCAATTCAATCAAAATTCAATTAAAATCCAATCTCTTATATATTTAGGCCTATGGCTCAAAAATCTCCAAAACTATTACATCAATTTCATTGAAATTTAGTTACGCTGTAGAAGTGTATCTGAAATTATGCATGTGAAAATTTAATGAAGATTTGTTGAGTCGTTCTTCAGTTACACTCGATTTAAGAACATAACCTCAATTTTAGGTTACGTTGTTTAACCTCAAATGAAATCAATAATCTCGTAACCTCAAATCGATTTTAATAACCTCACATTGAAGTTATGTTTTCGATTTGACAACATAATCTTAAACATTACTGTATCAAATATAACATAACTGTTACATTTTCCAACGTAACTGTTTCAAATCATGACCGTTTCGATTTTTTATGGCGTATGAAAATGCCATGCCTGAATGGGATTCGAACCCGGGACCTCCGGACGAAAGGCCGAAACGCTATCACTCGCGCCATAGAGGCCGGTAAGATTATGTTGTCTGTTTCTTGTTATGTTGTCTGTATCAAAATCGAAACAAATAACATAACAAGAAACAGACAACATAATCTCGCCGGGCTCTGTGTCGCGAGTGGTAGCGTCTCGGCCTTTCATCCGGAGGTCCGGGGTTCGAATCCCGTTCAGGATTGGCATTTTCATACGCTATAAAAAATTCCAATCATCTCATCTTCTGAAGCAATGCCTAACGGTTGTCCCGGAGGTTAAAAAGAAGACAACATAATCTCAATTTGAGGTTATGTTATATTGTTCGTTTGACAATTAATTGTGATATCAATTTGAGATTACGTTGTCACAGTTGCGAGCGAGTTTAAATTTGATTCTTGCGTGTCTATTCGATAATCGAACGTTTGTAGATCGTAGTACTTTGAAAATCAGTGCGTTTCTCACTCAGAAATAGTGAGGATGTCGGAAACGAAAAGTCATCTTATGCAGATGTGCGCAGGAGGTTTTTGTTTTCTTGTTAGTTTTTAGCGTATAATAAATGGTTTGAAATGAAGCAATAAACATTAGAACTAAAATCATTCCATTAACTGTAATACAGTATTTTTAAGGTCATCAATCTCTACTCTTCACAGAGGTAGTATTTTTTAACAAAATTTTTCTAAAAACTTCCAAATTTCTATGAATTATATTTCAACGAATTTTAAATTATAAAGTTTGGGTAAAGATTATAATCTTAAAATCGTTTTTAAGATTAAAAATCGTTTTGGTATCGTTTTTAAGAAAAAAATCAGTTTTAATAATAATTATAATGATTAAAATAATTAATCTTTAAATGTTTGCTATATCAGAAGTTAAAAAGTTTTATTATTTTGTAATAAAATTACAAAAGATGAACTATATAAGAAATGTTATCAGTAAAAGAGTACTACTTAACAAGTAGAGTTTATAGTATTAAAAGAAATTTACTAATATAAAGCATAGATTTTAAAATTAAAACGAAATTTCTTTAAATATTTTTATTGAGTAAAGTAATTTATATCATTAAACCACGGATAAAAAAAAGTATAGAAACGTATTTATTATAGAACGTTGAGAATTGGGCTTTATTTTTAAATGAAGAGGTTTTTGATGAAATTATATTGTTTTGGAATTTTTAAAAATAAAAAGTTATAAAAAAGTATATTTGGCTTAGTGGAGAAGGCAAGTGAGAAATCGCTTCAAACCTTTCCTCTTTTTCTTGGTAAGCATGGGCCGGGTAGCTTGTTATTCTTGATAATAATTGTTTCTTGAGCCGGTTGTCTCATGTAAGACCAGTCGCAACCATTTGGTTACGGAAACTAACAAACATTGTTTTTAAATAGTAAATAGTTACTATAATTTTCTATTATACTATTACATTTTTGTTTGCTGTAATAAAATATACAATCAATTAAAGTTCTTCCCAGTGGTTTTCCTTTTTACAATAATTACTTGACGACCTTCGTAGGTAAGTAATTAGCGTCTCGGTATTTCGTGTATGGAAGTCCCGGGTTCGATTCCCGGTTAGTCGCACCATTTTTTCATACGCTGTCAATTTCCACCGGCAAATGACCATAGCTGTTTAACATGCTCTTTCATAAAAAAATTTAATATTATTTTTTTGAGCGCAGTATATAAGAATTTTTTTTCAGCATAGGTTCTACTGTTTGGTTTTAATTTTTATGAACTATAATAAATTGTCGCTAATGGGTTTAGATATATTTGTAGCTCTCTAGTTCTTTTTTTATCTTTTTTCTTCGTAATTTCTTTACATCATCCATGTGCTTAATTAATAGACGTGCGTGCGTGAGTGAAAACACACACTCATACGCACACATTTGTATGCTTGCATCTAGAAGAAAGGTATTTCTAACATAAGATGAAGGTCAAACACACATATTCTTTGAATGAGTAGAAATAGGACACTGATTCAGAATAGTATCACCCAATCATAGCATTAAGTAATTTTGTAATAATGTATGCTTACATCAGCAGGCAAACAATTTACTTAGTTACCCTTCCCACTCTTCTCTCTAATTCTCATTTTGTTTTACATACTATAATTTTTTTTTTTGTTATTATATTTTATCTTATAATTATCTTTTATTCGTTTATAATTAACGTAAATATTGATTTAACGTGTAAACACATAATATGCAATATTTATTTTTACAAATTATTTGAAGTAAATGCCTAAATTATTATAGAATTACTGTGGTTATTATAGAATTGTTATCCATGTTAAAACATAATTATCTACAGATTATATATTTTGGATCTACTATTTAACTGAATTTGTTAGTAAAAAAGTACCATTTTTTCTACATCCATTTTTTTGTAGCGAATAAAAAAAGTGCTTGATTAGGATTCGAACCCAGCATCTTTTTTTCTTTTCATAACCCATAACCCTAACCTATAACCATAAAGTTTTGTTTTAAAGTACTTTAAAATGGTTTTTAAGTTCAATTTTTGTTGGTCCAAATTGTAGAAAATATTTTTATTTACTAATTTCTCTTTATTTCATTTCTTTCTTTTTGGTTTTTATACATTTATAACTTCCATGAATTATATTTTTATAGAAATATATAATTAAATCTATGCACCCAAGTTCTAGAGATAAAACTTATTCATTTGATTGATATATATATAATAATGAGCTTTACTACAATAATCTGATTTAAGTTGGAAAATGATTAGATGTAAAATCTTTTCACCATAACGATGTTAAAAGTTGGAATTTTTTTAAATTTGACGCATCTTCAAATACCTTTCTGAATTTTTGAGTTATGTTTTATACCTGTCTGAATGCAGGATGTAAGTCCTGCATTCTAAAGGTTGTCTGTATTATGTAATCCAATATATTTGTTTATTTTTATTGTATTCATCGTTTAAACATCCTTTTAATATTGAACTGAATAATCCTGAATTGCTTAAAATTTGACCCACTTTATGTACCTTAAAAGGAAACTGCTGTGGGAAAACTCAAATGTACAAGTAGTTTTCGCGTTTCAAAAAAGGTGAATTGTCGATTGATGAACAAACTCTTCTGGACTTCCTTCATCTTCCTGAATGGGAGAAAACATAAGCGCAGTTCTGCTTGAAGACCGACGAAATACCATTGAAAAAATCGAGAAGTTGTCTGGAGTAACTTGGAGCTCTGTTCAACAGATTTTATAGGAAGATTTAGGGACGAGAAGGGTCGCTGCAAAGTTTGTCTCTCGGCTTCTGACTGCTCAGCAGAAAGAGGGACACATGGAAGTATGCCGTGCTTTAAAAGAACAGCCCCAAACTGACAGCGTTCTTTTCTATAATATTACTGGTAACGAATCATGGTGCTATGGTTATGATCTCTAAACAATTTTCGGCATCGAAACCACTGCTAGATCAAGGCAGTGGAAGACTGCAACGACGCCTCGCCCAAAAAAAATTCAAGTAAAATCAAACATAAATTTGTCTTTTTCTAGATGCGAGAGAAGTGGGATACATTAGGAATTCGTTCCACCAGGTCAGACTGTTAACCAGGGTTTGTACTTTGGGGTTCTAAGAAGTTGCTCAACAGTTTGCGGCAAAAACAAATCGATTTGTGGCAGACGGGAGACTGGTTTTTCCACTATGACAATCCAACCAGCTGACACAGTTCTCTCTGTAAGCCAATTTTTAATAACATGAATCCCTTGCCTCCCTCTTAATCATCTGATTTAGCTCCGTGCGATTTTTCTTTTGTTATCGCGAATGAATAGGGAATGATTTTGCCGACTTGAATGAGATGAGAAAAAATACGAGAAAGGTGCTGTCCGGTATTAAAACAGATGAATTTAAAACTTGTAAAGCTTGTTCAGACGTATTAGTTGTGATGGAAATTTTTTTGTAGGGTATCAAAGGTTTTTTTGTAAAAAAACATCTGATGTGGACAACACATGACTTCCTTGAACGACTAAAAAGCACATAAAATTTTATTTCATTAATAACTAGATATTTTTCCATTTTTTTTTTTTATTATTATTGAATTACGTTTGGGCTTTCTTGGATATTTTTATTCCAGTCGGTTGCAATCAAAAGTGGAGGTGCACAACTAGATGTTACAAGTTCTAAATCCAAAATTTCAACATTCTACGACTAATCTTTTTTGAGTTATATGAGATACATACGTACAGAAGTCACGCCGAAAAGTCAAAAATGGATTCAGGGATGATGAAAATGTATACTTCCGTTGAAATCTGAAAACCGAAATTTTTCGCGATCACAATACTTCCTTTACTTCCTACAAGGAAAGTAAAAAAAAGACAAAACAAATACATGAATTAAAAAAATAATTCCGATTATTTTCTGGATACCCCTTAATAATTTACACTTAATTTTTAGATTTTTATTGCAAAAAATTTTACTTTTTTAATTACCAGGAAATATTTTTTTTTTTTAAATAAAAATATATGGTCGTATTAATTTGTTTTATTCCTTATACTATCTTCATTAACAAATTTACTTGATGCTTAATTATTTTTCTTACATAATACACATTTATTATCGCTATACTATACTATATTCGTGTATTTCTTATGGGTTATAACCTTAGAAGTCACCGTTATTTTCATTGCTGTGTCGAGATAAAAACATGTATGTGTGTTTGCGTGTGAGAGAGAGTGTGTCCATCTATGTTTTTGTTTATTGTTTCTAGAATAGATTAATTTAAAAAAAAACCATTTATTAAATCCCAACGGTACATTTACACTAAAAGAGCATTAATTTTATTTATTTCTAATTATTATTGTATCCAGCTGTATTGGAACCGATTTATCTTTCTATCTTTTTTTTTATGGAGAGGTAATACATATTTTTAAGGTATAAAAAAGTATAAGTTTACTGTAGTTTTAGTATTATTTTTTTTCAATCTAGTATATTTGTATTGATATGAATTATTTTGTAATTAATCTAGCGGGATATAATATACGTTTATATTGTTTACGGTTTTATTCTTGGTATATAAATATATATTTTTACTTTATTTATATATTTTAAACCGTTAGATTTTTCTCCAATTGGCAATCTGCCATTGATAAGTCGTCGTTGTAATATATATATATATATATATATTACAAGTCAAAATTAATATTTTGTAATTATTAAAAAAGCAGAAAAGATGTACTAATTATTGTTATATTAATATCAAAAATATTATGTACAATATTTTGTCCGTAATATTTTATTATATTTATATTAAATTTCAAAACAGAGTGAATAGTCCTAAAAATACGTAAAACTCTACAGTTTATATTCTTTAAAGGAAGATAATTTTTGACCCCTTTTCATTTATTTATTTATTTTTTTCTTCTTAACAGAACTAATATTAAAATAGAACGTGGAAGGCTTTGTCGCTATTTTTACAATTCGAGTTCCTTGTTTGCAGACCGCTCGCTATAAATAGGCCATATAAAAACTAAAGAGTACCATTTGTTTCCCATTGTATTGTTCAAAATTGGCCTCACTTATATTCAGTTCATCTTGGCGTTCCCTAAATTGTATATATTACACTATTCGTTTGTTTCTTCTATTAGTTATGTCATTTTGATTTTTTTTTTAAATGTAAATAATCGTTGGGATATACCTTAGTTAATCTCATTTAATGATTTTTAAAGTCAATGATAAAAAGAAATGAGGAAACCATCATACTATCTGGATATAATAACGTCATGTATATTTATTTTGAAAAGTTATTAACTTCATTGTAATGGAAATACTTTATGCAAAATACTCGTCACTAAAAAAAACAGTTGTAAATTTGCATTTTTGCATTCACTTTGCTTAATAATGAATTACAGTTTTTATGTATATATGAGCTTGCTTTTGCACTCGGCCGCAATTTGTTTTATAAAGATTACGGATTACGAATCGTTCAGTTGAAAATATTTTTAATATAAAAAAAAAATTGAGTAATATTATTTGAATTATTGACTTTTTTAAATTTGCATTGCATTAATGATATAATTTAAGCTAAATAAATAAATAAAATTATTTAATCCTTATTTAAAAAATTTTTTTTTGTATAAATTTTTATAATTTCTAATTTTTTTTTTACAATAATATTTTATAACTTGTACCTGATTTTGAATTAATACCCCCTTTATTTAACCTCGGGGACCACTGTTAAGTACTACTTCAGAGGTTGAGGGTGAATGATAATTTTCGGTAGCGTGTGAAAAGTCATTCCTAATCGGGATTCGAACCCGGAATCTCCGGATGAAAGGCCGAAACGCTACCACCCGCGTCACGGAGGCCGGCTCAATGAATACCCTATGTTAAGTGTATAAAAATACAGTATGTCTTTTAATAGAAGAAAATTATTTTTGGTCATACATCTCTCTTTTTCTGTTTAGCCTCCGGAATAACCGTAACGTATTACTTCAGAGGGTGAATGAGGATGATTTGTATGAATATAAATGAAGTGTAGTCTTGTACAGTCTAGACTGACAATTCCTGAGATGTGTGTTTAATTGAAATCCAACCACCAAAGAACACCGGTATCCAAGAGCATAAAACTACCTTTATTAGGATTTGAACCTTAAAACTCTCGATTTTGAAACCAACTGATTTGCGATGATGAGTTCACCACTAGACCAACCCGATGGGTTTTATATTAAGCTCAGTACATGGATACGTTCTTATCTTACTATTTTTAAAAATAATTTTTCCCCAAAATCTCCTCTTCCCAAAAAACCGGTAAAGCTATATATTTTTTTTGTACGCATCTCTAAGGATCCTGTTTACATAATAGTTTGGAACTTCTTTTGTTTTCCCAATATTTCTCCTTTTTTTCACTCAGTTTTTTTCTTCCCGGTCCACTTTCTTCCTATATTCCTCTTATCCTTCTTCACTGGAAATAGATTCTTTAATTAATTTTCCGTTATGGTGAAGTCAAACAACATACTTTTGGGGAATATTAAGAGTGAGGGAGCCGATCAAAGTTAAAAATATTGATTTTTTTTTTTAATTTGTTAAAACGTTTTTTAGTTTATTTTCATGTATAATTATTTTTCCGTTATATAAGATTAATAAAAAAATACTAAGTATAATAACTTTGTTGTCAGTTTTTGTATACGTATATGTAAAGAAAAAACAAAATTCATTCCATGTAACTGTTTGAACTGTAATTTATCAATCGGATAAATGTAGGTATTACAAATTTTAGTTAATCCAAGTTTATTTGGATTAACTAAATTCATGGATTAACAATTCATTTATTTGGATTAAATTCATCGTAACATTTAGTTAAAGTAATTGAATACAAATTTATATTTATTTTTATTGTACTTATTACGTCATACGTTAGATTATATTTAAATAATATTAAAATAAGTTGTACTTTTTTTTACGCTTACTTAAGAAGGTATAATGTTTAATTGCATCTGTTACATGTCTAGACGCATTATTATTGTTATTATCTATGCTAGTCTGCTGTTAAGTCCAGGAGCGGCTATTTAGCATTAATATAGCGTAGTACGTGTATAGATGGTTTCCAAGTACAATGTAATCTCTCTCGCTCACAATCTGTCTCTCTTTCTATTCTGCAATGTTCTTTTCTATTTTTAGTTCTTAGAGGAAAATTAAAATCATACAGATAAATAAAAGTTTCTTCATACACAGTTTTTAAAAATGGATATTTTCTTATAAGGACAAGTATATGTTTTATAATTTATTACGTTAGTTATATCTCTATAGATTATTTAAATTAGATTTGTGGTAATTAAAAACTGTGATATTTAATATTCTTCAAAGTTAAAATAATTTTCTTTTCTCTAGTCTATTATTTAATATCATGAATTTATTACTCTTTTTTTACCGTCTTGTTTATTTATTTCACAACATTATAAATATGACTTTAAACTGTCTTAACAGTTTATATTTCTTAAAAAGTTTTATTTTAGAAAATAAAACCCAATGTAAACCTTTACACAAATGTAGCCTGCAGGCAAACTTTATTAACCCACCGGGTTGATCTAGTAGTAAACTCATGATCGCAAATCAGCTGATTTTCGAAGTCGAGATTTCTATGATTCAAATCCTAGTAAAGGCAATTACTTTTATAGGAATTTAAATACTTGATAGTGGATACCGGTGTACTTTGGTGGGTGGATTTTAATTAATCACACATCTCAGGAACGGTCGCTCTGAGATTGCACAAGACTATACTTCATACTCATTCATCCTCTGAAGTAAAACCTTACGGTGGTTCCGGAGGCTAAGCAGAAAAAAAAAGAAAGACAACATTTTTTATTTGTAACGAAATGTTCTAACTTAGAAGGGAAGGCACTGCAATAAGACTGAGAGGGTCTTGTTAATTTCCGAAGTATAAAATTAACAAAAATAAACTTGGATTAACTAAAATTTGTAATACCTACATTTATCCGATTGATAAATTACAGTTCAAACAGTTACATGGAATAAATTTTGTTTATTCTTTACATATACGTATACAAGTCAGATTTATTGTGAGAGCTTCTTTTCGTTTGAATTCTTTTTTAAGAAAATTTTCTTGCCTTGCAAAAACAATCATATGACCATTTATAGGATATCTAGAGAAGGCATGACAGCTGTTCAGCTGAAGTAAATTGCTATTATTATTATTGTTTTATTTTTCTTATTATTTCTGATTGGTCAATTATCGTGCTGTTTCCAAGAGATTTACTGGAATAATAAAGTAAAAAATTTTATTTATTTTTAAAATAATTTTACGCTTTACTGGTTTATAATTATTATAAATATTCAACAATTTATGAAATACGAATAAAAACATTTCTGTTAAGTATTTACAATAGGAAGAATCAAAGTGGTCGAAAATTGGCGTTTAATAATTTATGTTTATTTGTAGGAAAATGTTACGACATAAAGTTTTCGTATTTTATATACAATCGGCGATATTTATTCCTCTTTTAATTTATACATTGTATTATTATTATTATTTTAAATAACTGTTGTGTGCGTTTGTAGCTCTTTTTCACTGATAACGATAGATTTTTCTTCAGTAATTCAGACATGATCTTAAAACCGAAAATCTGTGCGATTTTAAAACTGTTTTACAATATATGAAAAATATGTATTGAATACGTGGAGTAAAAAGGAAGTTTTGTGTGCGAAAAATTTCGGTTTTTAGATTTCAATGGAAATATCCATTTTGACTATGTCTGATCCATTTTGACTATTTTCGGCGTGACGTCTGTACGTATGTATACATCTCGCATAACTTAAAAACGATTAGCCGTAGTATGTTAAAATTTTGGATTTAGGACTGTTGTTACATCTAGTTGTGCACTCCCTTTTTAATTGCAATCAACTTAATCAAAAGTGTCCAAAAAAGCCCAAAATCTAAAAACATTCGGATTTTGGACTTTTTCTTAACTTCAGTAATAAGTCCTCATTGAGGGCTTTTTAAGGATATATCATAAGTGTTACTTATTTTCATTGGTTCCAGAGCTAAAACCAAATAAAATTTTAATTAATGAAATATTTGGATCAAGGGGAAGGAGCATCGGTTCTAATCAGATTTCATTTCCTTTTTTTACTTTTTTTTTAATTTAAATGTATTGGTTTATTAATAATTATTAACCTCTGTTTGTAAAAGAAATTACAATAAATATTAATTCATTAATAACATTAAAAAAATATCAGAAGTTGCTAAATGTAATTCAAATCAGAAAATTGTATATGTAATGTAATAGGCGTACAAAGAAGTCATCTGGTGTTCACATTCGATTTTTTAATAACTTAGCACTGGGAGTAGTAATTATTTAACAGTTTTCCTAAATATTGTTTGTTTCAATCAAATATTAATTCTTTTAAGTACTTTTACGTCCCTCAGTGTATATTACGCATTTTTTTACATAGAATTAGATTAATTTGTTTTACCCTACCTTTTTCAGTCTTTTTTATAAATACTAGAAAAACGGCGGCCTAAGGCCCGCCGTGAAAATGGTACATGGTTTATATTTCATAACACATAACATTTTTTAAATGTTTTTGTCAATTGTAACTAAATAACTTATGAATTTAGCGCACTAACAACAACAAAAATGCAAATCTTCAATTCATTTAATCAAATCTGCGATTCTGAACATCTTTACCTGTTTCTTGAGCGATTTTTTAACACAACACTAACCCCCAGTGTAATTGTTCGAACGGATGAATCGTTCAAGAAGTATAAATCGTTCGTGTGTTCAAAATAAAAATTTGAGCATAAGCAGCAAATAAACGAACAAACGAATATGCGTTTTTATTGGAGAAGATGACATATCTGAGGCAGCTGAGCAGAAAAAATATGTCAGAGTTTCTTTCTATTAGAATAATGATGCCCACTACATAACCAGTTCCTGAAGTAGATTGAAGGGATAAACAGGTTAAAATCCAATCATTTATATTTGGCCCCGTATCAAAGGTAATATTTACAAAATATTATGCAAAATATTTCTATCACTGTATTTTAATTACTTACAGTTGTACTAGTAATTATATTAACAGATTTTCCTAAATAGTGTAATCCCCTTTCCTTCCTCACTTTCCCTATCACTCCAAGCATCGAATGCTTGTTATTTCTCAGAATTATAACATTTTCGGGAATCAGTTGTGGCTTATGTCATATTGTCTCAACAACCATTACTGTTATGGCACTTAATTTAAATTGTTTTCATTTTTGTCTTTTTTATTTACATATACTAATTTATCTACATCTAGTAATATTGATTGTTTCAATAAAAAAAAGCGCATATATACATTTAGATAATTTTTAAACGGTTTATTTATAAAAAGGCTGCTGTTCATTTTCATCCTTTCGTAATCCTACAAATCTACATTACTCATATTTAGTTTCTGAAAAATTCGTAACATTGTAGGAATTTTTTTTTGTTTGTGTGTGTAAATGTGCTATTATAATGTCCGCGTGTAAATTTCTCTGTTAACATAATATGCCGGATGTTTAATTTAAAACTTTTCATCTCATTATCGATGTTTAATAGTACTATTCCTACTATTATTAGTAATATATATATATATATATATATATATATATATATATATATATATGTATATATGTATGTAAAATGCTTTATCTATATAAGAGATTTCAATTCGTTTAAATATTTTCGATTTCTTAAAGCCATTATATTTTACTTCCTTGTACGAAGTAAAGGAAATATTGTGATCGCGAAAAACTTCGGTTTTCATATTTCAACGGAAATACCTATTTTTATCATCCCTGAATCCATTTTGACTAGCTTTGGCGTGATGTCTGTACGTACGTATGTATGTATCTCGCATAACGTTTTGAATTTAGGACTGTTGTAACATCTAATTGTTCATTTCCTTTTTGATTGCAATCAGCTGAACTAAAATTCTGCAAAAAAGCCGAAAATCCAAAAAAAAAAGATTTTGGACTTTTTCTTAACTGCAGTAATAAGCCCTCATTGAGAGCTTTTCAACGATATGTCATAAGTAGTAGTTATTTTCATTGGTTGCAGAATTTTAGCCAAATGAAAGTTTAATTAAAGAAATATTTAGATGTTAGAAGAGGAAGGCACATCGGTTCGAATCAAACTTCATCTCCTTTTTTTTTAATTTAAATATATTGATTTATTAATAATTATTAACCTCTGATTGATACAAATTATTTACGATAAATAATAATTCAATAATAATAATAATAAAATATATATATGAAGAGATAAGAAGTTATTAATAAAATACGATTTTATATACTTTTCATTTAAAAAAAATAGTACATGTAATTTAATAGGCGTACAAGGAAGTTATGTGGTGTCCACATCAGATTTTTTATACTTTTATTCGTTAAATAGTTTTTTAAATCTTTTGGAATATGAATTTAGAAAAAACTACTTTTTTAATTCCCCAATAATGTTTACTGAAAAATCTTAGTATTGTTTCTTTTCGGTCCTCATTTAGGTTTAGTACAATCTGTATTCAAAATTTAAATTTTTTATAAATATTGAAACTGTTTTTGTTTGTTTACAGTTGAGGATATTTATTGTGTATGCGTGGGTTATGTTTGGATTTTTAAGTCCTGTATCATTTAATTTATTATATATATATATATATATATATTTTTTTTTTTTAAATAATCATCGAATTGTGTCATGCATGATGTCCATAATAAATGTATAAATTTATACAGACTAAAAAAAAAAAAAAAAAAATAATAAAATATAAATTGTTGTTTATTTAAATAGAATAAAATTAAAAAAAAGCTTTATTATAAGTAAATATTTTTAACAAATATATTACGATATCTACTGAATTTATTTATAAAATGACCTTGAACTAGTCCCCGATTAAATAAATGTAACCTACATTTGGTAAATTAAAATTTAGGTCATTTATGAAGTAATTATTTTTTTTTAACACGGTTTCTTATCTTTTTTCTACTATTTTAATAAAGGAGTAGATAATAATTGCATACAGTGTTGTCATAATTATTAGTAGTAAGTTTATTTTTTAATCAATGTATTTTATTTGTTGTAATTTTTGTATATTTTATTTTGTAAATTAGGAATAATCTAAATAATACATTTTTATTTATATTTCCTCTGATTATTAACATCGTAATTCTAAACTCTTTGCTTAATTTTAAGGTTTTGCTTATTTTCAAATTACTTTCAATAATAGAAGTAATACTACTATATTTATTTAACAGTTTACAGTATTCACTTGTAATACATTATACAACAGAAATATTTTTGCGTTATATAACGTTATACTTTAGCCAAACGAATGAGCACATTAATATGCTTCAGTTTTACTAAGTATTCAGTAACAATTAGACAAATGTGAATTTTCGGTTTACTCGTTCAACGTTACTTAAATATTTAATAATTCCTTTAAAATCTTTACTTTTATCTGTATCAATTAAGTATTTATTTATCTTCGCATAGTTGCAAAATTATTGTTTCATAAAATTATTATTTTTATATATTAATATGAATTAAAATCACTTTTCGTTTTTGTTTATAACTTTTTTTATTTTGTAATTCTGTTCTGACGGTTTCCCTTGATCTTTCCATACAAATGATTCAGTTCTCTTTTATTTATCAATATAAATTGTAAAAAAAAGATTTCGATCAATCGGCATTAAATACTATTTTCCTTAGGGATTTGTTCGCTGTAATTAATAAGGATTATTAATAAATTAACTATGACATAATATCGTGTTAAAAAAATTATTAAATTTAATAGTAATGTTAACTAAATTATTGAAAAAAAAAATCTGATTTGGACACCACATGACTTCCTTGTACGCCTATTAAATTTCATATACCTTTTTTTTTAAATGAAAAGTACATAAAATCTTATTTCATGAATAACTTCTGATATTTTTCATATTTTTTTAACTGTTATTATTGAATTATTATTTATGGTAAAAATTTTTATACAATCAAAGGTTAATAATAATAATTAATAAATCAATATATTTAAATTAAAAAAAAAAACCCTTTGGTTACGCGTGTCTCCAGAGATCGTATTTAACAACATGGCTAAGACGTACATTGGGTACACACTCATCTACACAAACAGGTCTGTCTCGGCCGATGGAGGTGGCTGTTCCGTTGTTCTTCCTGACGCCGAGATATTATATAAACTTAATGCCTGTTCTTCTGTGTTCTTTTGCGAGGCCTTTGCGATTTACTCCGCCTTGAAAGTTATCGAAACCCGTAGCGATGACACCTTCCTAGTAATTACAAACTCTAGGAGTGTACTTGAGAGCTTAAGCTTCAAACGTTCTGAATCCATCGTCCAGATTATTTATGATATTCTTTCAAGGATAAATAAGACTGTAGTACTGGTATGGGTCCCTGGCCATTGTGGCATCCTCGGGAACGAACGGGGCCATGAGGCTCCCATGAGAGCTGCAATAAGTGGCATCTGAGTACAATCGACATGTGAGAGAGACTTCATGAGATCAGTCCGTGTTAAATTGAGGGCTCAGTGGAATAGGTTCTGGCTGCTGAGTCCTCCCACGGCATTACATAACATCCGGGAGAATTTGCATGAGAAACCTCTTTCCCCGAGCAACAGAAGAGACCAAGTCATCTTAACTCGGCTAGGGATTGGACACACCAGGCTTACCCACGTTCACCTACGTGAATGTCCTCAGAAGATCTGCAAGGCTTGTAAGGTCAAGCCACCTTCGTGTACCACCTGCTCTTTGAATGCCCAATCTTTGAAAACATCCGACAAAACTTAGACCTAAGTTCGGATATGAAATTTCTATTAAACCAGAACGAAGGTATAAAACGGAGGTGTAGCGGATCCTCACCTACAGTGGAATGAAGAATACGATTTAGTGATTTTTGTCTGATTTATGTATTTTATTTTGTATTTATTGTTCTCACTTGTGTATGTTTATTCTTTATTTTTGTTCTTCATCATTTTTATTGTTTTACATAATACTACATGATAGTGTTACTGTAGTCGCTAATAACTATAATTGTTGATGCGACTGTAAAGAAGGAGATGAAGTCTGATTCGAACCGATGTGCCTTCTAAGATCCAAATATTTCATTAATTGAAATTTCATTTGGCTATAACTATTAAACCAATGAAAATAAGTACCATTTATGATTTATCGTTGAAAAGTTCTCAATGAGGACTTATTATTGCAGTTAAGAAAAAGTCCAAAATTTTTTTTTTTGATTTTGGGGTTTTTTGAACACTTATGGTTCAGCCGATTTGCAACCAAAAGGGAGATGAACAACTACAGTTACAACAGTCCTTAATCCAAAATTTCAACATCCTTACGGGTAATCGTTTTTGTGTTATGCGAGATAAATACATACAAACGTCACGCCGAAACTAGATTCAGGGATGGTCAAGATTGATATTTCCGTTGAAATCTGAAAACCGAAATTTTTCGCGATCACAATACTTCTTTTATTTCGTACAAGGAAGTAAAAAATAAATATCAAAAGATTGAAGTATATACTTATGAAAACAGAGCACAATAATCTTTAAGCTAAGTTCTCTCAAGCACGGAAAATGATGTCGGATTAAAAATTATTTATTTTAAACTAAGAAAAAATGCATTTATTATAGTACCTGCTCAATTATAGTACCCTATCTTTTGTTTAAGAAATGCTAAGCTTGACTGGAGGATTCGAACCCAGAACCTTTCGGATGATTGTCTGAGACGCTATCATTCTGCCGCAGAGAATGGGCATGTGTCAAATATCAGTCGTAGGACATTGACCGAAGAGTTTGGAACTTTATTCTTGAAAATTAAAAAATGTTTAATTTCTTGAAATTAATCAGACCAATTTGTCATTTTAATTAATAAACAAGATAGACGTATTCTTTTTTCCAATACTAATTTTGGTTTACTTAAAATTTATTTTAAATTACCTATTCATACGAATATTTATGCATAATTCTATTAATTTATTTATAATACAAGGTTGATATAAGTGTAGACATCTAAAATCAGCATTTTTAGTTAACTAGGAAATCTAGTACTCACTTATCTGTTGCGGCAGAATCTATTTAATGAATTTCAATTTTGTAAAAATTATTTTTGTTAATATTTTATAATTTTTTTTACTAAATGGAATTTACATTTTTAACTTTTATTACTTAATACGAGTGAATATTTCGTAAAATGAATTTTGTATTTTCATTTTGAAGAAAATGAATTTGCCAATTCACCATTTTTTTTCAAAATCTTATATAAAAGGATGAAGTTGAGATATATTACTTTTATCTACTTTGTAAAAGTCATGTAATATTTTGAAATTTTAGTGACATAAAAGAACAAATATACTATCCAAATACGTAATTGTCCTAAAATAGTAACGAAAATGTAATTTTCCTTTCGCCGACTTGTATATTTTGCCCAATGTCTTTCTTTTACTCATTTTGTAGTAAAATTATTTTTTATAAAAATTTTTTATATATAAATGCTAGCTCCCCGTCGCAATTCCGTTGCGCAGTTTGGTTACTTGGATTTTCTGTCGATGTCAGGGGATGTTTACCCCTGGTCAGGGCTTCCCGTCTAGCCAGGGAGCTCTGCCTTCTGACCTCCTGTATTCATTAAACTCATACTTATGAGAATAATAATGGTAAATAAAAATTAAAGTCCGTTCAATTTATAAAAACTATCAGTGTATTGTAATTTCTTCAAAACAACAATTTGGTCAGTACTGGACGCACTAATTGATTTTTAGATTTCCCGTCGCAGCTTCACTAGTGAAATCCATAATAACAATAACAACATAAATTACAATCACAATGTTAACCAAATCTCATAAAGATTGGCTCTATAACGATATTATAAAACGGCACGAAAATATAAAAAAAACAATAATTTGCTTTTATTTACTCCTTAAAATATTAAAACTCAAAAATCCCGAAAATGGCTTTTAGATATTCATATCAAGATTACACTTAAAAATCAAGTTGATATCTTCATTTGCTACTGAGAAATTGAAAAAAAAATAGTAAATTTCATTGTTACTCCATTTTAACCCTTTAAATTCGGAATTTCAAATAATCCTTTCTTAGTGTGCTCTTACACCGTAAGAATAACGTGTATAAAAACTTTCATCAGTTTATCTTCAGTAATTTCTGCTGAGCGTTTATGAATCGCTAATGAGATTCACGATTAATTTTAAGAGATCTAAGAATAACGATTTCAAAACAGTCGGACTCCATGTTACAAATTATGACTGGTTAAAATATAAAAATGTATTTTGCCCGGTTCTTATCGTTATCCGACAAACATCACTAGGAAGTGACCGTTCTTCGATTTCAATTATTTTTTTTTTTTAATTACTTTTGTTTTATGTCTATTCAAGTAACTGGAGGCATTTAAGCCAGTCGTGTCGTACATACAGTAACAGTGGCTATGTTGATTGAGCCGCCGCGCCGTACACCATAGAACACTTAAAAAATCGTAATAAAAAAAAAAATCCGAATAGTTTAAAAAACCATAGAAGTTTAAAATATTAGGAAGATACTTTATCATAGAGTGGGACGTACAAATCGACCAAGAAATCATAAGAACGGAACAAAACAATAATACAAAACACCATTGATATGCGGATTACACTAAACTGAAATTAGAATCCCTAATTTTAACCTTTAGAAGGTAACCGGCAAAAAAATAAGTTTTTATACGGTCGATTTATAAACCAATCAACTTTTTTCAAATCTAATCGAGCGATACACGCTTCTTAAAAATTATATTTAGTATTATTATGTGACGTCAGAAACTTAAAAAGTGTTTTTTTTTTCTTTTTTGTTTATTTTAATGTGTGAACAGCAATGGTTTTTAGTTATAACATAGTCTCTGTCTCTATACATTTCTATTTTTATTTACGTTCAATTTTTGTTTTCTTTCTTTCTTTTATAGTTAGAACTTAATAGGGTCTTAACCTCGTTTTTATCCTCTGATTTCAAAGCCAGTCCTCTGATATGTGACCTGTATATTTTGTTTAATAATACTCTGTGCTTACTGTACAATCCAACCGTTTTTTTATTTTTTATTTTTTTTTTAGATAAAGTACGTTCTGACCAAACGTTAAGTACTATAATTGTTATTATTATTGTTATAGTGTATAATAGTTAAAAATACTAGTAGACATCTTGAAGGTTACATCTTTAAATTATCTTTATGTTATTTAAAATCAATTTGGCGCCAGCAGAATACCTTTTAGCATCTATAAGAATTTATTAAGTTGGAAGAATTCTTTGCAGAAGAATAGATAGAATCAACAGAACAATTGTTTAATAATTAATAGACATAAATATTTTTCTTTTGTATTGTAATTATTATTATTATTTGTCTTTTAATCAATTGTTAGTTTTAATTTCATTACGTATTATAAGTTGATTGTGTGATGAAACTCGCCTTATGACAGAACGGCAAACGTGGTGTCATAACACAACAGATGATATATATTTAATATTTAAACATATGTGTATGTACATGTTTTTATATATAAAATTATACTTTTTTATTATATTACTTTTTAAAGAAAAAAAAAACTAAAAATTTGTGTACTACAAGATGAAGGTTTCTCGCCGTTTGCATTTCTTGCTAACATCTCGTTTTCATACGTGCAGCAGGGGTTTTTTAGTCCACCTTTATTTTAATTAAAAATCTATTTAAAAACACGTATATTAAATTAAACAATTAAACTTTAATCGCTTTGTTAGATAGAATAAAGTAAATTTGCAAAGAATGACAATATAATGTGAGTATTAACCTACTTGTATAAGGAATAAGGTAATAAAAGGTCGATAAGTTTTTTAAAATTTATTTTATATATTATAATCATAAAATTTAGTACAGAAAAACGAAAAAAAAATTATTTGTATTTAATTTCTAAAAATGTTAAATTTGTTTCCTTTGAGATTATCAATTTTAACTTGCTGTTATATTGTTACTTTTTATTGATCAGAGATTTTGCAATTATTTCAATAAAGTAAATTTTGATTTTAATCACACACACACACACGAGCGCGCGCACGCGAAAACTAAATCAAAACTTCTTATCCTGAACACACGCGTGAAAAAAATATGTAGGTTCATTCATTCATTCATTACAAGTCACGGATTGTGGCACTTACATAATAAAAAAAAATACTAAAAAAATAATTTAAAATCGATCTAATCTTTTTAGTCATAATTTCTCCTTCTATTTAACTAATTTCTCATACTACTTCTCTAATCATACATTGCAATCCAATTTAAAAGTTGCTTTCAAAAAAGAAACAGCTATAACTAAGATTTAACTCCAAATTGCCGATCAACTGGTCTTTATTTTCGAATAATCTTTTCATTGTTATATTATTTTATTTCTATGTCTTTTCGAAATTATGAAACGGTATTATTTAATTAATGCAGGTTTTATCATGCTAATTCATTTTACACTTAATATTATTATAGCATCTTGTTATTGTGGTCTGTAATAAACTAATAAATTAAAAATATTCTCTTACATCTGTAAGAAATTCAGTGTAGAATGATTATTAAAAAATAAATAACACTATCATTAAATAAATAAATCTAATAAGATTTAGATGAATTAAATATTACTGATAAAATACTGTTTACTCGCCGATCTCTGTGGTAGAGTAATAGCATTTCGGCGTTTCATTTGAAGATCCCGTGTTCAAATCGTGGTCTGACATTGAATTTTTCATACGCTAAAATTTTCATTTCATATTCCTACATAAAAGCTTCTTCATAAATATTGAAAAATGTAAACCAAAGATTCGAAGAAAAATCAAAATGCAAAAGAGAGACAAAAATTCAAAAGAAAGAAAGAGAACAGTCCATTCAGGAAGAATCAAAAAATATTAGATAAAACGGAAAGCAGCCAAAACATATAAAAAATAGTTGATCCAACGTACCCCAAAATGGGTAATTCGAAAAAACTGGCTTTTCAAAATGCGCTAAAATAATATAAATTTCTCAAGTTAAGGTTAGTGTATCTTTCTTGGAAAACTAAAATATGACGAACAACGTTAAAAAATTTAAATATATCTCTGGAACAATAAAGAAAAATCTTAAAAAATAAGAATGTGAAATTTAAATTTTATAAAGCGTTACAAGTATTGTTTGGAAGCGAAATGTTGGTGCTTTCTAAAGGAGAAAAGGAGCGACTGTGTTCAGTGGAAATAAGGTTTCACAGAGCAATGAAGGGGTGTAGGTTGCAAGATAGATTACCAAATGTGGACATAAGAAGGGAAATTAATATTTTTAATTTTGAAGAAAAACAAATAATGTATAAATGAAACCATTGTGATCATTTAGAACGTATGGACGAAGAACATTTTCCTTTAAAGGCGAGAAAATACAAACCCGAAGGACGTCGGAGTGTTGGTCGACCAACACTCCGTTCCGGGAATCATCTCATGAGGAGATGATTCCCGGAACAGACATTGTTGCCTAATTCATGAAGTGGAGAAGTAGTTAAGGTCAGTCAGTGTATTTAAAGAAGAATTGAAAAATTTATTATTTTTTAGCATATTAAAAAAATCGGTTTGTTATAGGCCTTCTTTTATTTATCAAGTATTTAATTATCTATTTTTATCGGTTTTTACATATATAGAAATTAAAAATTCATCTGGTTCTAATCATACATAATACTAGCTGGCCCATCTAGCCAGAACCTGGGCCCTCAGGGACACCCACAGATATCACCTCGGTCGCCATTCCCGTTTACCCAGAGGGCTCAACTCCATGGACCCCCGCACCGTTATCGTCATGATTATTAGAATAATACTGATAAATAACGATTTAAAGTATTCAGGCTCTATAGAAACCTGAAAAAAGAAACTAAATTACAAAAGACAGAATAGTAGTAGCCTCGTTAATTAAAGTACACACATCTTTGACGATGAAAAATTCATAACTTATTTCCTTGCCACGGTGACAGAAATGCAATAATGAAATAAAAGGATTAATCTTTTTTTTCGTTAATGAATATCTTTAATTTATAACTTTTACACTCCTTGTGGGAGAAAAAATAATGAATATTTTTAATATTTTAACCTTCAACGGAGGTAGGCCCTCGGTCTGTGGCTAAAAACTTTCCATGGTATAATACAAATGTATCCTGAAAATTTGAAAGCAATCGACGGTTGGTTCTTCGAGATTTTTCCAGATTAAATGCATCTAAGAATCTTCTCAGTTATTCCAAGTAACATTAGTAAACATTTCGTTGAGAAGTAAAAAAAACCCTAAAAAACTCTTAAAAACCCCTCTTCGTTTATATATATATATATATATATATATATATAAACGAATATATATATATATAAACGAATATATATATATATGTTTAAATAAATTTCAAAAATTTGAAAAAAATTATACTGCATACAACATTGTCACCCGCATGATCTTTAATTATCCTAAATTAAAGAGAAGTGTTTGTCAGCAATGTTTTTTTGGCAGTCGTATTTTTTAACTTTTAATATTTTTCTTTTGAATAGTATATCTGAAATAGTAAAATAAGAACAGGATTTCACAGTGATGCTTTAAAGATAAAATTTAATTCATTTGAAATTAGCAGCACAACACAGGGAATTGTTTGTGCTTAAAAGTAGGTTAATTGTTTGTGTATGATGCTAGACGTATCACATCCTAAGTACCGTTAGCTATGGGTTAAAATATTCTTCCCTTATCCTTAACTTATTTTTTTTTATAATAACTATTTCTATTTATAAATTGTAAATGTGTAAAAAGAAATAAAAAAAAAACAAAGTTTTTTAATATTAAAATAAAAAGTATCTTTTCATCTAAAATTAGAAAAATTTGCTTGGAATATCATAATTATGAGATGTTATTTACTCATATTAGAGTGATAAAAAATTATCTTGTTCTCTCAAACTATCATTAAGTGAAACTTATAGCATTAAAAAAAATACGAATGTAAGAGATGATGGCACGAGGATGACCTGACTGGAATGAAGTTTTTTTTTCTTTTTTAATAGTCAATTCCAGTCATTGAGATATCGATATTGAACATTCATTTTAAGCATGATCTGAAAATAAAACTTGTATTTGTGGCGAATGGTAGTATAACGTATCTATAGCTAATATGCAACGCTTGTAGTCGACTGGTGCAATAAGAAGTGTATTAGGTTACATATAAGCTACTACTCGCAGCTATATATTGAATAATTTACAACCTTATAAATTTACTAGGCCTAATATTACTTCTTTTATGAATATAAGGGTAACGAACTTCTTTTCCAAGTTCTTATATTATTACATCATTTAAAAGAAGTAACGGCAGTAACTTATTGCTAATTGTAATTTAGATTTAATTTAATTTCTATTTTGTAAGTTAATTAAAAATATTTATTTGTTCTATTAAAATAGTTTATTTACCATCTATTTTATTCAGAATTATTGATTAATTTGTTATCGGGATAGAAAAATAATAATTTTATCTTCACAATTATCTGAAATCTTATATATATTTTTTCAAAATGACTTGAAAGTGTGCTTTACAGTCTCGAATCTTTTACAGTTTTCAGTATTCGTAAAATAACAGTAATTATTTCTCCCTCAGGAGAAAAAAGTTTTTATTTTTCCATTTTTTTAAATTTTATTTTATTCTTCATCTGCAAATTATGATCTAGCTCACCGTGATGGTCGTTGTCACACATTTTAACAGCTGATTTTCGAAGTCGAAGGTTCAAATTAAATTCTAAGGTTTAAATCGTAGTAAAAGTTAATTACTTTTATACGGATTTGAATAACCGATGTAACTTTGGTTGTTGGGGCACAATTAACCACACATCTCAGGAATGGTCGGCCTGAATCTGTACAAGGCTACACCTTATTTACATATCAGACATATAATCCTCATTTCATTGGGTCACGGTGGGGAAGTGCTTATTGTTTACTAGTTCCTTGAGCAGATTGCAACGTACACATTAGAAATAAAAATTATATGATATTCAAAGTTAAATTATTGGTTGAACAATAACTATAAATGATTAAGTTATAGAACGAACAATAGATTAATATTTACTTAATAATATCTACAAATTTAACCATCAGTGTATGATATGTCTGTAAAATCCGTACATTTTAAAAATATATCTTTTTTTTTTAGAAATTTTATATCGAAAATTGAAAATGTTTATATATATATATAAATAATTACGTGATAAACGTGTTTTCCCTCATTTTATAAAAAAATATGAATAACACGTTTCTTGACAAGAAATGCTTAAAAAAATAATTTAAATAGTGTATAAGTATTTTTACCAGTGTTTTATAAAAAAAGCACAGCTGAAACCCAAATTATTTTTGATTATAAGAAGAACTTTGGTTAAAGAAGCATATTTTTGTAAATTACTTTACCGGCAAATATAGTTAGGATAGCATATTAAAGAGAATGCAAAATAGAGTACCAGGTTTTTTTGCTAAGATTTACGTTTGTGGGTCAAAATAGTTTATCTAGACCAAAAATATTTATGTATGTATGTGCGTACGTTTGTCGTACTGCTTTTGGGTTTTATCTCGAGATTAACCGAATCGAGTTTCTTCAAATTTGGCTCATATATTTCTATATATGGGGGACTGATCATATTTATATTTTTTTCAAAACGTTAAATGGGTGGGGGATATCGCAAAAAGACCGATTTCGATTTTATTCGAAGGAACCCCGATAGAGAAACCTTTATTAAAACAATTTTTTTACGTATAATGAATATATAAATAAACCAAAACATTTTTTTCAAAAAATTAACCCCCACCTCTTAAAATTGAAGAATTTTTTTTTTTTTTTCTTTATTTCCCTTCCATTAAAATATTTTTTTTTTAAAGTTTATACTTCAATGTATAGAGTTAAGAAAATTACTACAATTTTTTATTTTTTTTTTAAATTATAGACCCCAGACATAAAAGTGGAGAAAAAGATAAAAGATGTGTAAAGTATTGTATGACGATCGACGTAACCGGAAAAATCATACAATACTTTGCCAGATTTTGATACAACAATAATGCTGAAAAACTATTTTTTTTAACCTCCGGGACCACCATTAGATATTGCTTCAGAGGATGAGATGAACGATTTGTAGCGTGTGTGAAAATGCCATGCCTGACCGGAATTCGAACCCGGGACCTCCGGATGAAAGGCTGAGACGTTACCACTCGCGCCACTGAGCCCGGCAATTGGAAGAGATTAGTAAATAAAAATGTAACTATATATTTGAAAAAAATAATACAACGAAATTATAATGAATTATAACAATAAAAAGTAAATGGTCTAATTTTTAAATATCGCCCAGAAGATTATAGAAGACACCCGATGATTTCCGGAACCGGCAACATTGCCTTATCCTTGAAGTGAAGATGAAAAAATAAATGAACAATATTTATAAAATTAAAAAAAAAAACTAATATTTCTACAGGTATTGTGTACTGTATCGATTAATTGGCGTTGAAAAGGAAATATTGTTTCATGTGTATATTTTGAAATAAGAATAGTTTTTTTTTCTTTTAGGTGGTTATCGTGGACATTACACATTCTACATATTACATTTTCAACATGTATTGTGAAGGATTAATCATCCCTTAACTTTCTGTCAAAACAAATTGATTTTTGGTTTAATTTTTAAATTATCAGATTATTTGAATGATGAAAGTTTTTAGTAAATACAGTGCGATTTTTTCTAGGATAATAATTTTACATATAAAAAAAACGTGTGAAATCATCAAAAGATTTTTTCATAAATTATAATATTTAAACAATTTTTCAGTCATTGATTTCTATAATTATAAATCCTCCGTTGCTTTTTCCTGGCAATTCATTGTTTATTTTTTATTCTATCTGCCCTCTTCTATTGAAGTAAACAACAATTCTTTGATACTTATTGTAAAATTTCCTGTTTACTGTAGAATTCTTGATCCTGTTCAAGACTGTTCCATATAATTCTGTCAGACTAAATTTTTAATTTTAGTTGTTCATTATTTGAAAAATTCCTTGTATAAATATATATGTATATTTTTTTCATTTGCAATAATGTTTTATAATAATGTTTATTGTAATGGGTACCATGATTCGACTTCCGAAAAATTTCACATTCCCCAGACCCCAAAACCACCATCAGTTCAAAATTTTATATATAAATTTATATATATATATATATATTTCACTTTCTTGTGGACACGATAACTGCCGTAATTTGATACGCTTTCAAATTGATACATAAAATATAACGACCCAAATTCTCGGTCGAGTTCGTTAATGGGCAAAATCGGATCATGGGGATGAAAATGGGGAAGTTGTCGAAAAAACAAAATATTACTATAACTTCCTTATTAATTAAAATATCGAATTCGTTTAAAGTTTTTTGATATCACCAACCATTGGCCTAGGGGGAAGAAAAAATGGGGTTTCGACGGTAAAAAAAAATCTTACCTCCCTTAATAGGCATAGTATGAATCTGTTTAAAGTGGTCGTTAGTCCTTTAAACATTACCTAAAACCTTTGTCTGAAACATTTTTGGTATGACCAACCCTTACGGCAAGGGATGACCAAACTCTTGTTGGAACTGTAAGAAGATGGGATTTGTCTTACGCTAAACATGTGAAACGTTTTTCACATGTAACCATTGTCGTATTGAATAAATTTGAAGTTTTTCTTAACTTTAAGGTGGAAATCTTTTTTATCCCCTACTTTGCATTGGTGAAATCTACTTCCGCCTTCCGGCGTGTCGAAAGGAATTTTTTTAATTTAATAATTGACAGAGTTAATAAATTAACATAATTATTAAAGCATAAATAAAGGATTTTACCACGAGAAATATTTTAACCTCGAACCTTGGACTTGTATTTTGACGAGAAAGGTAAAATATGTGAAATGCCTATGTTGGCATTCCCTATGTTGGTATTCCCCGTGTTGAAAACAAAATCCAGTTTTATGATTAAGAGTTAAATGAAAGATATAACCTATTCTGTATGATTTTTTTTTTCAGTACATAAAACAGAATTAATTTGATTGCTACGCTACTGAATTATTTTTATGTAGGCTGTACTTACTTCCTTGACTTTTTCAATATAATTATTTATTATTAGAAAATAAAGGTATACTCTTACATGTTTAACAGTTTTTTGAATCTAAAATAAATTTACTTTAAATGAGTGTTTGATGAAAATTATCTATTGTACGGACTTTCATTTACATTTCTATATCGTAGCTCATGTTTTTGAGCTAGAAAATCTGTAGAAAATTTCAATTTTCTTTTGTGTTTTTCTCTCGACGGTTGAATAAATAAAACTGAGCGACTGAGGGTTATAGTCATACCTTATCTAATGCAAGCTTAATATAATATTATTTTAATTTTTATAAAAAGCTGATGTGGACACTACAATATTTACTTGTACGTCTATTAAATTACTTTTTTTTGTAATGTTATTATTGAATTATTATTTATTGCTAATTTTTTTCCAATAAGAAGTTAATAATTATTAATAAAACAATATATTTAAATTTAAAAAAAATAATGTACATGAAATCGGATTCGAACCGATGTGTCTTCCCGTTGTAAGATCCAAATATTTCATTAATTAAAATTTTATTTGGCTATAACTCTGGAATCAATGAAAATAAGTAGCACTTATAATAATATATTGTTGAATAGATCTCAACGAGAGCTTATTACTGAAGTTAATAAAAAGTCCAAAATCCAAATGTTTCAAAACTGAAACCCCGCTTTATTTAGAAGACCTCTAAATACAGTCAGACCGACTGTATGCACATTTTTGGGCCAGTCGATTGCAATCAAAAGAGAAGGTGCACAACTAGTTGTTACAAGAGTCCTAAATAAAAAATGTCAACATTCTACCGCTAATCGTTTTTGTGTTATGCGAGATACATACGTACGTACAGACGTTACGCCGAAGTCAAAATGGATTCAGGGATGGTCAAAATGAATATTTCGTTTGAAATCTGAAAACTGAAATTTTTAGGAATTATAATACTTTTTTTACTTTGTACAAGGAAGTAAAAATGAAACCTTACTTTTCTCAAAAGGGCATTTTCTAAATGTTATTTGAATAGTCCATCTACAGGAAAATTTTAAAATAACTCGATATTTTAAAGTCCTGTTTTAGGAACATCTATTTTAATAAAAATAATAAAAATTTATAAAACCAAATCTTTAAGATTTGGTTTTATAAATTGTTATTTTAAAATATATAAGGTTTTGTAAGTTATTTTAAAATTTTCCTGTAGATGCACAAAGGATGAATCATTAAAAAAAAGTAAAAAACTTTTATTACATTAAAAATATTTTTGCAAATCTCTTTTAATATATTTTACGGAAATGTATTTTAAAGGCAAAGATAAACAAGAAGTTTTTTTTTCACAAACTGTGTGTATATAGAATCTACTTTTATGCATTAATAAATGCAATACATATTTCATTTTTATTTATTTTTATAATATTCATGTTTAATCCACTTCATCTTTGAATATTATTGCAAAATCATTACATAAGTGTTTATTTAGCTTTTAAAAATATATTAGTAGTTAAAATGAAAATTAAAGATGGAGTTTAGTAACTATCTTTTTTTTGTAATAATTTTTATTTAGTGTGTTTTTGTTCTAAACACTGCCAGCTGGTCCGAAGGCCAGATAGTTTAGAGTTACAAGCTGGCGCGTGCGCGTGTGCTTAGACTCGACCTTGATGCACCAGGAAATGCAACGTAGCACTGCACTAGTACTGTAAAATGCATTTTATCATTCACTGTTTCTTTGCTTGCTGTATAACAACTTTGTCGACTACCAACTAGGCGTCTTTTTTCTTTAATTTATTTTTTTATAGCTGTCTCGTGATGTTTCTTTAGATTATACAATATTACCAACCAAGGTTAACCATCGATTAATACAATAATATTTGTATGTGTTTCTGTTTGAAATTATATGCGTTTTATACCATAAAAGAATTCAACTTAATAACATTAATTTTGGAAATTACTTATTCTGTGGTTTTCCCGGTTAATATAATTTGAAGGTTCAACTTACCTTGTGTTATGAAAAATATATTTATTTCTTTGTTTTTAGCTTCCCTATTTGATTAATCAAATCCTTATTTTCTTTTTGACTTTCATTTAATAACTTAATATTAACTAAGGTTTTGTTTACTTTCGATTCTTTCATTAATTATAAAGTTAACTAATTATGGCAAAAAATTCGAAGTATTTTCCCTGTAATTAAAATAATTCGTTAGATTCTGTTAACTAACTTTTATTTGAATGAAAAAACCAATATAACAAGTAAACAAACCTATTTGGACAAGTAAACAAACCTATATAAAAAATATAGGTTTTGATTTTAGCCCGTATGCATTTTTTTATGTCATTATATTCAAGTGTTACTTTTTACAAAATGGATCAATTATCATATTTTTTGCTTTCCCTTCTAGCACAGAATGACTTTATTAATAAGAAACCCTCAAAAAGTGGTCTCACCGTAAAAATCGCGAAAATAACTTACATAAGCAAAGGTATTCATTTTTATTGGATCACAGTTTTTTTATGAGTAATCTTTTATAATATATAAATACGAAATTTAAATTTTCTTTTATTCATTTTCAATTTAGATTAGAAAAAAATTTAAACGAAATAAAAGTCTGTGATGACATGTCAAAATTCACCGTACTAACAGAGAACTATTATTTGGTACTACATTTTTCAGATGTTCTATGAATTGGTAGAAGTGGGAGCAGAAAAAAAAGTTTTATTATTTTTTAAAATTCAGAGCAATATTTTTATTAAAAGTTACGATTATCTGAAAAATAATTACAGGAATCTGTTTATTCCACTTATATTATATTATGAATTTTAATAGTTTTGATGCAATTACTTCTTAAATTAATCAAAAATTGACTTAATAATTAAACCATCTTAGAAAAATAATTCCAAAAAAAAACATTATTTATATTATTTATTTTAGTCTTCTCTTTTATAAATCTGTCCAAAATTAAAATAATTCGCATTCTGTTAATTCTGAGCCGACTTCGAAAACTTTAAATTTACAAAAAAAAAAATTGAAAAAGTGTTTTTTTTATTTAGTAGAGTTTTATGAAACAAGGTTTCATGTATTTAACCCACCGGTTGGTCTAGTGGTTAACGCGTCTTCTCAAATCAGCTGATTTGGAAGAGTTACAGCGTTCAAGTCCTAGTAAAGCCAGATATTTTTACATGGATTTGAATACTAAATCGTGGATACCGGTGTTCTTTGGTGGTTGGGTTTCAATTAACCACACATCTCAGGAATGGTCGAACTGAGAATGTACAAGACTATACTTCATTTACACTCATACATATCATCCTCAGAAGAATTAACTAAACGGCAGTTACCGGAGGCTAAACAGGAAAAAGAAAGGTTTCATGTATTTAACCTACCGGGTTGGTCTAGTGGTGAATGCGTCTTCCCAAAACAGCTAATTTGAGAGTTCCAGCGTTCAGGTCCCAGTAAAGGCAGTTACTTTTATACGGATTTGAATACAGATCGTGGATACCGATGTTCTTTGGTGGTTGAGTTTCAATTAACCACACATCTCATGAATGGTTGAACTGAGACTATACAAGAGACTACACTTCATTTACACTTATACATATCATCCTCATTCATCCTGTTAAGTAATACCTGAACGGTATTTCCCGGAGGCTAAACAGGAAAAAGAAAGAAAGCTTTCATTTATTTACAATAAATATTTTATTTTACTGAACATTTAGCTTCCTATGCATAAGTGTACCGAATCTCTATAAATCAAAAGTGATTTATGCAATTTTTCATAATTAGTTATATTTGATTTGTCTGATATGAATTCTTGAATTCCGTGAAATCCTTTGAAAGTAATAAAAAAATTATTTTTATTCTAATAGTCTATGACATAATAATGTACTGAAATAATATTTTATACTCTGACGGTTTGATTCGTAAATGATTGCATTATCACATAATTTTTACGGAACTGTAATATGATTTTTAGGAATTTTTGAGTCAATTGAGATAATGCTTACTGGTGTTTATTTCAAATTACAAACTAAACGATTTAAAATGTTGATTATTACCCTGAATTGTCCTGAGTACTTTGTGTTTACTAAACCTTTGTATGCATGTATGCATGAATATTAAGAATATTTCTTTAGTTAATTTTTCTTTACTGTAACATTTAAATTATTACTCTACGTAAATTAAACAATGATTATTTTTATATACATAAAGTAAATTTGATGTACGTACATTGCAACGTAAGTAAACAAGTATTTTATTCAAATCGATACATAATAATAAATTATGGAATAAATTTATCATGAATGGACAAGACAGTTTCCTTCACCGTCGATAGTAGAAGGAAGTGGAAGAATTAACGCGGAGCAGTCGATCGAAGCAGCACTACAACATACATATTTTATGTTGTATCAAGTTTATACTGATTTATGAAAGTAATAAATACGTTCTAATAATAATAATAATGATGAAAATAATATACGAGATCTGTAAATAAAGTAATAAGATTAGTTTTTTGACAGCCAAAGTGGCAACACTGTAAAGTTACTAATAAACATATGGTTATATAAACAGCTGATTTATATTAGCTATTAATATCTTTAGTCTATTGTTGCCAAGTGAGACGTAAACAAACTTTTCGTAAAACGAGTTTTTGATGCAAAAATGACGATATTAATTATGAACAATGTTGTGCAATCAAGGATTGTGTTAAACTCGGTTAGAATGCTACTGAAACTTTTTAAAAATTTAAAAGGGCGTTTGGAGATGTTCTGTCACGAGCCCAAATTTTTAGGTGGTTTAAAGTATTTTCAGATGGCCGGAAATCGGTATATTTAAGTATATAGTATTATTTAAAACTCATCAGCATAAGAAATTAAAATTTTTAATTGGCCAAACAACTAACAAAAGATATTTACAACAAAAAGAACATCTCAAATAAAAGAAAATTGGGCATTACAATTCTGTAGTCATACCAGAAGGCCTGTACGCGTCAAAATGCATGTTTAGTTTGAAATACGGCGAAATAGGTATAATAAAAAAAGAAAGGAAAATCTTGAGAAAATTCTTAGACCAACAAAAAATCCATTTCGGCACGCCGGAAGGCGGGGGTAGATTTCAGTGGTACTAAATAGGGGATAAAAAAGATTTCCACACTTAAAGTTAAGAAAAACTTCAAATTTACTCAATGGTTGCGTGTGAAAAAAGTTTCACATGTTTAGCTTACGATAAGCTACATCTTTTTACAATCCAGCAACATTTTGGTCATCCATTGTTGTAAGAGTTGGCCATATCAAAAATTGTTTCAGACAAAAGTTTTAGGGAATGTTTAGAGGACTAATATCCATTTTAAACCGATTCGATACTGTGCCTATTAAGGGAGGTATGTTTTTTGCCTTGGAAACCCAATTTTATTTTTGGATATGGGCCAACGGTCGGTGATATCAAAAAGCTTTACTTAGAAAGGTTTTAGGCGCTTATCCGAAGAATAGTAGGAACTTTAAAAATTCGATATTTTACTTAATAAGAAACATTTGGCGATATTTGTTTTTTTCGAAAAGCCTCCCATTTTCACCTCTATAGTCCGCTTCTGCCCATTAACGAACTCGACCATGATTTGGGTCGATTTTATGTTTTATGTATCAATTTGGAAGTGATTGGCGTCTATAAGAAAGTGCATATGTATATATATAAACTTTTGAACTGACGGTGCTTTTGGGATCTGGGGGATGTGAAACGCAAAGATATGTCAAAATTTTCTGGAAGTTGAATCATGGTATTCATTACAATAGACAGCTTTCTTATAAAATCTACCTAAAAGAATTGGAAATAAACGAATAAAAGGCTCATAGAATAAACCTTCAACTAAATTTAAACAAAAAGAACGAAAATCAATGGTCTCAGAGGATCCATAGGACCAAAACTAAACGAAAATATCTACAGAAATAGTACATGATAGAATAACGTTAAGAAAAATGGTACAAGATTTTAAGGGTTTGCAAGAAAAGGAAAAAAAAAGAATTAACGTCTATTCAAAAAAAAAACCAGGAAAGGAAACTCCTAGAATAGAGAAAAACTAATGCCAAATCTTCACGTTGTCTTTTAGATCAGATTAATTAAAAAAAAAGAAAATCTTTCGATTCTTGTTATCACTTTTTTAACGTTAAAGGTTATAAAAATTATCTGATTGTGAGAAAAATAATAAATTCTTCGTAGCTATAGTAAAGGAAATTCATTTAAAGAAAAAATTAAATAAAACAAAGAAAACATCCAGATGAATGCATAATTTTTGGGGTTTCATTCAGCCAAACTCGAAAAAAAGAAAATATTTCAATTTGTTGCTAATATTTTGTAAAGGTTAAAACCGGTATAAAAATTCCCATAATGTAAATGAGTCAAAAAATAAATTCTATGATAAAAAATTGTTAAAGAAAAAATTTATTTGAAAAGTTAAAAATAAATACGGAAATTGATGTAAATAGAAATATTTTACGTACGCGTATATACAATCATACACAAAATGCACTAACACATGTAAACACATATACAAAATAACAACATATAGATTAAGTTTTTATATATAAAAAAAACTATTTCATTGATTTTTTTTTAAAATCACTGTAATGACCTTTTTAATTTGATAGTATTTCCAAGGCAATGTATTATCTTATAGATAGAAAAAAAAATTAATCCTTGGTGCGCCTTCATGTATTAATCGTACAAGTATTTTATCTCATGCTTTATTTTTCTGTTTAATTTATAATCTATTAATACAATAAAAAATATTATTTTTATGAATTTAATTAAATAATTAATAACTATTTATTACTATATTTATAATATTTATATTTATCGTAAAACTATTATTTGTTTATACACATAATTAAAACGAGATATATTACATTTATTAGTTACAGAAAATTAAAAGTTAAGTTTTAAAAGTACTTTAATATTAAATTCTTAAAAGTATTTCAGTGTCAAAATTGAAATATTTTGAGCGTGATAATTGAATTTAATTTTTTTACGTCTTTACGATTAAAAAACATGTATAATCTTTACTGATATGGGCTAAAAAAGCTGCTTTATGTACTTTTTAAATGATTATTTTAAAATCAGCAGTTATATTGATTGCCTTTGAGAATCAAGTTTTTATTTAGTATTTTAAATTTGTAGAAAACAGGTTGTTCAATTAATTTTATTTAGTTTTCTTAATGAGCATTTGATATTTTATAATTACATTGTTCCTAATTAAATATTTTTTTCCAAATGTTCTGGGTCGTAGAATTCCACACTAGCTACCAAAGTGCCAAAATTTCGAGCTTTGTGTAAATGTATGATATTATTCATTATCATCTCCAACATGATGTATCACGAATATCTGGACTGAAAAGAATTGTTCATTAGAATATAAGTAATTATAAACATATTACTTCAGTACGTAGTTAAATTAAATCTTTTTTTTTTTTTTCTATCGTTAGAGAGTTTTCTACATCCTGACACCCGTCTTGTGACGATTCCGGTCGGTACATCACTCCTTCCGTTTCCTAGCCCTGATGGGCTTTACCGGAGATTATCTTTTACACTCTCTAAATTTGATAATAAAACAAAGTCATCAGTTTGGCCGCTCTCAGGATGACACCGATGTAAATGCGCTCGGCAGACGTCTCGTCAGTGTATTTACACAACCTACTATCGCCTTCGTATGGCTTCTTCCAACCACGATCACCTATTATAACTTAAAACCCTCAACTATCCAATTAAACGATTCGTGGAAGAGCCGAATCCTCGCGCCTTGGTCGTAACACCGAAGGTTTCAGACAAAAATTCTTCCTACATCTATATTCAGTTAGACTACGCACTCAGATCATTACTTGATTAAGTCTTTAAACACCAAAAATACTATTCCCAAAAAAACCAACAATGACATTAATCTAAAAGGAATAAAATAATTAGTGAAATAAAAAAGTATTTCGGAAATTTTTTGTTAAAAGTGGGTGTATTATTGTAAAAGTTGCTCTTTGAGAAATTTGTTATAGCAACGCATATAAATTTCGTTTGTTCTATATTACAAAAAATCTTTATAAAACACACACACGCAGAGTATATTTACACACATGTAAACAATATATCCCTAATCTTTATAAAAATGTTATATCAGTTCTTACTTGTTATTTCATGAGTATTTTAACTTTTCCTTAGGTTTTTATTTTTTTTATTAGTTACAGTTTCTTTGTTATCGTAATTATTCAAATAAATCAGCGTTTCCATGTTTTTTTTTTTAATTTGTAATAATGAATTAATCATCATTATATCATTCTCTAAAGAAAAAAAAGTATAATTTTTAAGAAAAAATAAATAAACATCTGTTGTATGTCTGAACATTTATTTAATTTTTTTCAAGGTTAAAAATATTGGAATAAAGTTTTTATAAAGTTTATTTTATATACTAAGAGTGGTAATATAACTGAACAAAGTGCAAACAGTCGTTGTTCTGGAAGTTAACAGTTGTAGTAGTTGCAACTGCAACAAGGCCGAGTACTATTGCATTTAGACAAGGCTGCATGTACTAGTATGTACAGTCTGTACTGAAAATGTGTTTGTTGCTTTTTATTTCTACATTATTAAACTAACAATAAATTTTGTGTTTTTAATTATTATTTGTTTAGGTTTTTTGTTTTTCAATTTTATCATAAGGCAAGCTGTTTTAGTCATTTAATTTAAAACTAGATATTAAATTATAGATTAAAATAATAACAATAAAAATAAAATAATAATAATTTGTTCACTACTCCGATATTTCACATGCATGCAGGAAGTACTTAATAACTTTTTTAACAGTTCAAAAAACTTAAATTTTCTTTTAAGCCTGATAATAAAGTAAATGATTATTTTGTTATTAATTTATATCTTCTTTTTTCTTTAAATTGGATTATTATTTTGACTTTATTACTGTTGTTTACTTATTTTAATTGTGTTGGTTTTTGGGGTGTAATTTATCTTTTCGAATGATATTTTGAGGCCAGTTTTATTTTCAAAGTTTTAAAGTTCTAATATCTGTTTTAATTTCGTTGATGTTTTCTAGCAGTACCAAGTCATCAGTGAAACTAACGCAGTTTGGTTTGATTTTTTGGCTTATTTTTATTTTTTTGGGAATATTTTTGAGCAATTCCCTCGTTACTATTTCCTGAACGCAGTTAAATAAAAGTAGTGAGAGTCCATCGCCTTGGCGCATTCCTGTGTTGATCTCAAATGGTTCCGAGAGTTCGCCTCCGAATTTCAGTTTTGACTTAGTGTTTGTGAGGATCAATTTTGTCATATTTTTAATTTCAGATGTAGTTCGAGGTGTGTTAGAATTTTTAGTAGGGATTCTGTGTATGCACTCGTATGCTTTCTTGAAGTTTACAAATGTTATCATCATATCTCTGCTTTTTTTTCTGTTTTAATCCATTATTAGCTTGAAACTCAAGATCTGATCTGTTCAGCTCCTTCGGGGTCTGAAACCTCCCTGGTATTCTACTAGTTCTTTCTTGAGTTGTAAACCGATCCTGTTGGGAATGATTCTTGAAAGAATTCTGTATGTTATGCCTTGGAGTGAGATTTCCCTGTATTTTTTAGGGTCTGTTTTGTCCGCTTTTTTTATGTAGTGGCCGCTAAACAAAATAAATACTCGCCTGATAGCTAGAAAGACCAAACAGCAAGGGACTGATGTCCAGACTCTGCGATTAATAGGAAGATAAAATATTCCCTGATACCCTTATGTTCCATTACAATTCTATAAATCTTCAAACGATATCTACGTTGCCTTAAGCACGGGTATGGGTTCATCATTCACATCAGAAGTTATGTAATCAGTTTTATTTTTCATTACATTTACTACATAAGTCAAGTATATTCAGATACTTAGTCATTTATCAAAACATGATACCATCAGTGAATTTCAAAATCTCTGAAGGAGACATTTTGGTTGATATCGTGATTTTTATTGTCGAACGGGTTTTTCGAATGAATTAACTGACTCCTGTGATTTGTTAAATTAAGGTTTTTTAAAAACAATTAAAAATTTTGATATGAGTTTGTAAGCATTCTGAAATATTGATCTTTCTGAAGAAAAATTAATATGTGTCTGTTCCTCCTAGAAGGTAGATAGTTACTTCGTTTGCTACTATTTTATTTATCTCCTTTAATAATAGAAATAAATCTTCTTAAAATAGTCTAGTTTCATGAGCGTTAAAAATACCATAAAGCAGTTAAGTTGCCTTTTAAGTGAGAGTTTATCCTCTTATTACAAACTTTTTCGTTAACTTCCTCGTTAAGACTGATAAATTCTTTAACTAGTGGAGATTTAAAAGAATAAAAATTTTGTCTCTATTTAAACTTAATTCAATTCACTTTCTTTAAAATCAAATTAGTTTATTTCTCCACTAAAATATTCGGTATTTTCACGAAAATTTATTATACCAATGGATAAATTTTGATCAATAGTGTAAACAATTTCTGTTCAAACTTTTTTATGTTTCTTTTTTTTGGTATGTAGCTTTTGATGGGAAGACTTAAAAAGATATTTCTCTCTTACCGTAAAAATCCTTTCGGAAATTGTCGTAGGGTACTAACTTTCTTTTTTCTGTTTCAATATCTTTAATGATCTGTAATTGGTCATCTAAAGATACGGTTTTTAATTTTCGTCTGTTGATTTTAAATTTAGATGTGGAAAGATTTTGAAAATAAAAATAAAATTTATAACACGATTTAACCCTACGGAAGAGAAAATCTATTATTATTCGTTGATAAATTTTTACATTCTTCCTCTGAATTAAAGCGTGCGAACAAGAGATGTTTTTATCACTATTTTTATTTATTTTTTTTTAGAATTTAGAGCAGCACTATTATAATCAACTAAAAAATAATCACAGGAACAAAATTCTTATTTGAATTATAAGACATTATATTGAGTTATAAAATCAAACTCCCATATAAAGACATAAAATCAGGTGGCAATAATAGAGATTGAAATTGAACTAGTAATGCAAAACTTCGAATTGAGTAGTTTTGTTGCGCTGTACGTACAAAAGGTTTAGTTCTCCTTTTATATACTCGTGTGTGTATATATATATATATAGATATATATATATTATTTTTTTATTTTTTTTTGTAAACTAGTTTTGAAATTTTGTATTTTTAAAGTATTAATAAAATACATAATAAATAATAATTTTAATTAAAATACATTTACTATAGATAAATTTATAAATTATTCAACCGGGCTTAAATAAAAAGACCACCCTTAAAAGTAAATATTTAATCATAATTTCTGTAAAAAATTTGAAATTTAAATAAATAATAAATCAATTAATAATGGTGATTTTGAAGATAATTATTAATTTTTTTTTTAAAGTTACGTTGCGCATACTATAACAAGCCATATGTTACGAACAGCAAGATGAAAGAACATAACATTATTAATGAAGTAGGTAAAGGAATGCCGAAGAGAATATTGTAAATTTTTTAAACCTTTTTCAGATTATATTATTTTTATTTAAGATGAGTATGTCTACAAAAACACTACTCATAAGAAAATAACTGCTCATAAGAAACGCAAAGCGAAACACCTCTTTATTTTAGAAATAAAAAAAGGAATTTAGAGAAACGACGTAAAAGGTACGTCATTTTGTTAATTAAGGTTGTACCAAAATGAATTAAGGTGTACCAATGGCTAAGGTCGTAAAATGTGTGAACTAAGGTTCTCTACAAATTAAAAGAATAATTTTTTTCATTCGAAGATCTGTTGTTTATTTAATGAAGGGCTTAAACATTCATTAAAAATAGCTGAGGATTTTCCCGTCACGCGGCTAAGCCGCGTTCCGGAAAATTCCTACAACAATGGATTGTTTCTGATGCACGGCTTACACACATAAGCACGCACACACAACTTAATTTAAAATATAATATTTTCGTTTATTTAATTGAATGATTCTAACTAAAGCGTGCGCGCATACCGTATTTAATTCGTGCGTGTATGGGGGTACTAGCGGCACTAATGTAATTTCACAGCTTGCATAGAATAAATTTCGGTTGTATGGTTAGCAAATTTGAGTAGTCGCGAGGCTTAACTTACCAGGTACCGAATCAACCGGGCGATTGAGCTCGGGTCCTAGCCAGATGGAGAATATTATTCTATTATTTCATTTTTCCGCTCACCTGTGACGTCACAGCATAGCAGACGACTGCAACAGCATTTTTTAGGGTGGGGGTGCGATTTAAAAATTTTTGTTTGTTAATTGTTGACAAATGTTCCTAAGAAAAATATGGCCTTAATTAGGCGAAATTTTGAAATACTGAGGGTTATCTTGCTATACAGCCTCACTCCCATAAATAGAAGTAATCTGACCAAGTTTGATTAAAATCGCTCTAATAGTTGTAGAGATATAAGGTAATTTAGAGGCCAACACCGAACACACACACACAAACGCGCTCGGGCGCACATACGAACATTAACATCTGGAAAATTTCCATCCGGTGTTTTATTTTTTTTGGGTTCGTAGGTGTCAAAACGTCAAGATCTGGTGAAAACCGCATATGCCCGAATTGAACTGATTCCAATACTTTCTCTTCTATAGCTATTAGCTCTGCTTTAGCATTCTCTAGACGGGAAAGTAAAAATTTATATTTTATTTATAATTTTTTTCGTTTTCTTGAATTTTTTAAAAAATGTAGTTGTTAAAGGAATAAATAGAGCTAAATTTCATGAAAATCGTATTTATATATAATTGTTGAAAAATATGTTCTACATTTTTTAAAAGAGTAGTCCGTGCTTGTCATATTTTATATCCGGATTAAGTCAATAACTTTGAAATTAAAATAAAAGAAAAAATGTTATGCGTTTCAACTAGTATCGCAAATCTTCACGATTTACGTATGCCTACATCCCCCATCACTACCTATTCAGCAACAGAGAAAAATTGTTAAATTTTATGTGACTTAGATAGCTTTATTTAACTGAAAATGCAACCGAAAATTTAGCTTATAAATAATTAAATAACTGGGAGGCTGCTTCTCTTACCATGTCATAATATAGGGAGAACCAGTGTTCGTTAATATCTCGACTCAACGTTGAGGAAACATTTTAGGTGAGATCTCATTAGGTGTGATTTGATTATCCGAGTGTTAAGCCATTGCCCCAGTAGATAGGTCTCGAATTATTGCAGTTTTCAAGCATTTTGTTACCATTTTATAATATGGGGAGGATTAAGTAATTTATGGTGCTGTTCAAGGTTCTATCATTCGTAATAAAAAAAAATACAATATCAAAAAAAAAATTACAAAAAATAATGACAAAAAACTGAACTAACAACTGTATAATAAATTTTATTGTGTACTATAAACAATACATTGTTTACATTTGCATTTATAATTATTTATTTTTATATAATTTGAAAAAACTTATATCTACAATCGCTTATATCTATAAAAAAAAAATAATAACTATAATAAAATGTTAATGTAAACGACGTACTGTTCATAGCACACAAAATAATTACCTGTATGTACTGGGATGTAGTGTAGAAGCGGTTCATTCAAAATAAAAAGGTGAGCACATACATCAAACAAGCAAACAACAAACAAAATCTAATCTTAACTCTTTGATGTATTAGGTACCTCTTAAATTATTATTATTATGAATTGTATTATATAAATTCCGGATAAAGAAATTTTTGGTGAAATACTTCATTAAAGATGTTATTTCATTGTTTTATTTCGGTTTAATTCTCAATCCGGTGTACTAAAATAATCCTTTTGTGGTTTTTGTTTCTCGAAAGCAATTTCCGGTCCGTTAATACAATTCCACTGTGTATAGACGAAACTATTAAATAAATATTATTATAAATATGCTCATGCCTATTTAAACGACTATTATGTGTGGTTCAATTCGTTGGTAACTTTCTAGTTAAAAAAAAAAAAAATGTAATAACAAATTTGAATATTATAATAATAGCATTAACATTATATAATCAATAATAATATTGTTCTTGTGAAAGGGAACAATGAATCATAAATTCACTAATAATCTTTAATTTATACTGTTTTCAAGATGGATATCTTAAAAAAAAAATTATTAGAAAAAGTTATGATTTTCCATTTATTGTTATTATTATTATTACAGAGTAGCCTATTAAACGCATTTAGAATTATTTTTATTTTGTCACTTTTTTCACTATAGCTTACTATTCGTTGTTAAGTGTTTATTTTTTTTAATCTTTCTTTGTTGTTAAAAATTTGAATATTGCATTATTTATGCTGTTGCATTGTAATATTGAAGGACAATAGTTTGCGAATTCGTCACACTTCAATGTTGATAGTGAATCTATTAAACACGTAACTGCATTGACAATGTTTTATTGTTTGTTAATAATTTTTTGTAAAAACATAATTTTTTTTTGTTTGATTTTGTTTTTGTAAAATTAATTAATATTATAAAGAAGAAATTATATTTATTTAAATAAGAAATTATAATTTTAATTTTTTTTTTTAATTTTTTTTGTATTTTGCAAAAGGTTTAAACTTAAAAGATTAATATATTTTTAAAAAATGATTTTTTTTTAATCAATTATTTTTAATGAAGTAAAAGTATAATGCTAAAGTGATTGAAGGAATAATTTTAATATTTTAATCATTTATAAATTAAGATACACCATTAAATTTATTTTTATTAGCGGAATCGAAATATTTCGCAATAAAATTAAAGATGCTAAATTTTATTGTAGTTTAAAACTCAGAGGATACTTTGAAAAAGTAAAAAAAAATTTAGAATTTTAGAGAACGATTCAGAAAGATTTATTATTGTGTTCAAACTAGGTGTAATCTTTTTAAAATATTTGTCCGAAGCATCTTTAATAAAAAATGAGTTTTTGTAAAAACAGCAAGTTTTTAAATAAACACCGTTATCAGTTTCATAATGGTTGAAATAATATATGGCTCAAAATTCATATCATACTAATAGGACATTCCTCAGAGTTCAGTCATGAGTCCGGTTTTGTTTTCAATCTATTCTGCTGATCTTCCTAGCATGGATTGTATTACTCTTGTGTCCTTTGCTGATGGCACGACGATTATGACGGGTGACGTTAACCCAAGAGCAGCGTCGAAGAAATTGCAATCAGAGTTAGACCTTCTCAGTGAATTGCTAACTAATTGGAAGCATTTAGCTAGTTCACTAAAGTCGAGTCAGGTGTCGTCTGCATTGAGGAGAGATGTCTGTCTGCCTAGATGGAATTTACATCCCTCATTCGGACAACTACGATACCTATGACTTCATTTGAACCGCCGTCTCACATGGAAAAATTTCATGAGAGAGAAGGGACAGCAATTAACTATTAAGCTTAGGCGGGTAAACTGGTTACTACGGAGGAGGTCCGTATTGTCGTTAACTAACAAACTATAATACGTTTTTAAAGCCAATATGGGCCCACGGGTTACAAATTTGGGTACGGCAAGCAATAGTAATATCGATATCAACCAAAGGTTCCAAAGCAAAGTGCTGAGGAACGCATCGGAGGCGCTATGTTTTACGAAGAACAAGGAGATCCACGATTACCTAGAACGCCATCTATTCGTAAAGAAATTCACCGGTTAAGCTCAAAGTATATACTTCTGGCTGCTAACCTATTGGGTAATAGTGAGGATGTAAAACTACTGAAAAGATTGCATGTATTGTATCTTGAGATTATTGTGCGGTGAATATTGTTTTTCTTTGCTGTCATAACGATTTAACCGTTATGTTGATCATTTGCACTTTTTTCTCTGTTTCATTACTTTTTGATGTAAATGTACTTTGTTATGGACTTTGTGTAGATTTTTAGTTATGTTTTAATCTTTATACTTTTAATTATGTTATGCTTTGTTCAGACTTTTATTATATTGTCTTGGGAGGTATCACTGGATACTTCTCTTTCACGTTATTATTGTTTTATACGATTTACTTATAGTTTCATTATTTGAGAAATTCATTGTAGATAAAACAGATAACATAGAAAAAATCTTATTTCTTCGTCTTGGAAATTCTATAACGTCATAGTCATGTTATTTTCACTGTATTTGAATAAGTTAGCCATTATTTTGTTTAGAATTAAGCAATTAAAAAAATATTTAATTTAATAAAAATTTAATTGACGGAATTAATATTTTAATTTTTAATTTTAATTTTAATTGACGGAGATATCAGTCATGAATTTTTAAAAAAATAAAAAGACGAGATTTATGTACATACGATGTATTTGTAGAGAGGGTTGGATTGAACTTTAGTTTTATTAGATATTTCAATTTGTTTTAAAGCTGTGAATTTCTATTAAAAAAAATAAAAATAAACAAAACAGCAAACTGTTCTTAAAGACGAAGCTGTTTCCATAAAGTTATAAATTTAAAAAAAATTAACATTCATATTACCTTGCTACAATTTTTATTTTTGTTTTAAATATACAATTTATTATATATTAAAGAAATCTTAAATTGAACGACAGGTTATATGATAACATATACGCTAAGTTAATACTTAATAGCATCCCCACGCTTTAAGAAATATAACGTATCTAAACATTTATTTTATTATTTTTAATCTTGTCTTCCGTGTGACAATAATTAAAATTTTAAAATTAAAAAAGAAATAAATAATAAGCCCTTTGAATTAATTTATATAATTAACAAAAAATGAAGAAAAAACGTATACCACAACTTAATATAACGAAATTAATTAAATAATTAAGAAAAAAAGGAAACAAAAATAAGTATGGTTATTTCCGAGAATGTAACTTACTGATATGGGCAAAACGGAAATCATACTTAGTGAAACTTTCACAAAAAAAATTAAATTCACGGATTTAATTGAAAATAAAAAGAGTTTAAAAAATTTAATTAAACAATTATTACTATGGAAATTTTTTCTTTGATGTTTTATTTGAAGTAAAATTGTATGTATTCATAATAAATTCACTTTCTTGAGTTGAATATTTAATTTTTAGATTTTACGGATTTTTATTACACAGCAAAATTGTTAACTTTTTGAAGTTCTAAAAATAAAAGAATTATTATTAATTGGTTTTAAATCTGGAAGTAAGTAAAATAAACTTCATATTATTATTAACAGTTTAATTTTAATTTTTTTATTTTTGACACAATGTACATAGTGTACAATGTTTATTTTTCCTATGTATGGAAACTTATGGGACACTGTATTTATAATACGCCTTCGTCATATTAGTAGCAGGTACACACTATGTACAAATTTACATATGTACACTATGTACATTATGTCAAAAATAAAAAAATTAAAATTAAACTGTTAATAATAATATTAAGTTTATTTTACTTACTTCCAGATTTAAAACCAATTCATAATAATTCTTTTATTTTTAGAACTTCAAAAAGTTAACAAATTTGTACATAGTGTGTACCTGCTACTAATATGACGAAGGCGTATTATAAATACAGTGTCCCATAAGTTTCCATACATAGGAAAAATAAACATTTTTTTATGAAGGTCATGGTATCAGGAGAAGATACAAAACATAAATCATAAAGAACTTATCATCAACGTCATTACAAGACTGCAGTGCTTAACTCCAAGCGTAATGTGCATTACGATATGCTATTAGATATGCTTGTAATGGAACTGGTGTGATATGTTCCTTGAGATGATTTATATTTTGTATCTTTTCCTCACAACAATGGCCTTCAAAAAAAAATACATTTTTCCTGCATATGAATACTTATGGGGTTACGTGTTGTTCTTCAGCAGTGGAGTACACGCATTGAATCATGTTTTCAAAACAATGGTAGTTATATAGATCAGATTATATGAATATCGAATGTCGCATATATATATATATATATATGCGAAAAAATTGTGAAATTACTCTTGTGTATATATAATGATATAAGGTGTCATCTTACCGAATTTAATTTTATTCTGTACTTGGTGGATCAAGTTACTTATTTATATTTATTTGAATATCATATTATATGAACAAAAATAGTTTTCAAAAAAAAATATTTTTCATGTATGAAAACTATGGGATACTGTAATACTTTCCTTTGGTAAAAAATAAATGTTTAGTATTTTTAGCTCTTAAAAGTTTATAAATATAAAAGAAGACTACGGTGATTATTCAAAACTACGGTTGAAAAGCTGGTTAAATTTGTTTAAAAGTTAAAAACACAGAGCGTTCTGAAAGTATAGAATTGTGTATTACACTCTGTTCTTTCAGCGTTAGGTTAGTTGCCCTGTGGTTTCGTTAGGCGTTGCACGGTAATAAATCAAAACAGTTGCTGAGAGTGTTTGTTTCGTTTTGTTGAACACATCTTTTGTGAAGGTAACAAGTATTTAGTGAAACACAAGTTTTCTGAAAAGTTTCCAAATATTTCTGTTCCTCACCGCAAATCGGTTCGAACTCATATGGAAAAATTTCGGAAAACAGGCTCTGTTGAAGACGCTGATCGAAGTGGAAGACCACCGAAATTAAACGAAGAGAAGCGGCTTGGTATTTCGGACGCTATGGCCGAAAGTCCATTAAAGTCATTGCGTAAATTAGCACAGCAGAAAGGTGTTGGATTTGCTACCGCACATAAAACTTGAAACTTTTCCCAAACGTTTGTTAAATTATAGTTAATAGTGATCGCTGTTGTGCTGTTTTAACAGCGTTCATTAGTCAATTAACAGAAGTAAATCAAATACGGTTGGTTCCAACAATATGGCTCTCCAGCGCACACAGCTACTAGGTCAATGATTGTGGCCTGCACGACTTCACAAGATTACTTTTTATGGGGGGGGGGGGGGCATAAGCAGTGTATCGTAACAGACCGCATACGAATATGAAGTCGGATTCGAACCGATTTGTGCGTGGTTATTTGTGTCGGATCCGACACGTTCTCACTTGCACCACATATAACCGCAATAACGGCATATGTACGAGACATTTCAGTACATCAGCTGGTTAAAATGCTTGAAAACAAATGGAAACATGTATAAAGTGTTGTATTCATGTTGAAGGAGGTCATTTTCAACACCTTTTATAAATTATACCAGTTATTATAATGTCGTTTCTATAAAATAATGAAATAAAAATACAAAGTAATAATTAAGAAAGTTTCATCATTACACTTCCACAATTCCAGTGCACAGCAACTTTCCGAACACTCTGTATAACTTGATCGGATTAATTAAAAAAAAAAATATGGCAATTACGTTGTTGAACTTTTCCGACATTTTGCAAAAACTTAAAATTTAACCCTTCTCCAGTAATAAAGTTGAAAACTATTATTAATATTATTATTCTCTTTTTTTGTAAAAAAATCTCTAATTAGTTTTTAAAACAGTTATAAATTTATATAAAATGTAATTTTAAAAAGTTTCAAGTAATAACAAATTTTCCTTTTATCCCTTTTATAAAAGAAATAACCTCTATCAGTCAGTAAATAATGTTGTCTTGGTTATATATTACTGTATATAGAGTACTTATGAGTTTTAATGATGGAAAAGAGTATATTCTGTTACTTGACCACCTTGAATGTAATTAATATTATTCATCCCTCAAGCTTGTTTGGCATTATTAGTTCTTTGGGCAATATGTTTATAATTACTGTGTTTATAATTACTGTTATTATAAAGTTATTATACAGTACTGATTACTATGTTATAGGTTAACAATATTTAATTTTGTAATTAAAAAAAAAAATGTGTTTTCTACTTAATATAAACCTTGAAATTTATTTAATCATGTAGTTCACTTTTCTATTTTTGAGCAAAAAAATTTTCTGCCTTTCTTCTAAGAATGGATTACTTTTATAGCACATTCATAGATATTTGTCGTAGAGATCACATTTTTAAGACAGAAGATTTAAGGAAAAAGACCCCATTTTTTAAGGTTTAATTTCTTTTCTAGATTAAGTTAATCCGTTTAAAGTATTAAGAAAAAATAAATAACCCATTCGTCTAGACATTGAACCTTAACTTACACAAACGTATTATAATCCTTGGATAAGTTTGACAGAAAATCAAAATCGTATTTTGATTTAATATATTTGTAATTCTTTAAATATTTCGCTAATAAAGTACAATATTATTTAAAAATATATATAATTTCCGAAAAGATAATTTTAATGACTGTTTCTTTTTAATAGAATACTAATAAAAATTAATTTTCAAAATAACCGGTTAATGCCGCCTAATTATATTTAATTTTTTATCGTTGAAATAAATTTTAGCGTAAAAATGAATGTTTTAGCGTTCGAAAGAAGGCAAGTCTAAGTGCGATTTGAACCCAGAAACTTACAGATGAAAGAGAGATGTTACCACTGTTCCATCGCCTCAGAGGAGAGTTACTGTCAAATAATTTTGGTATTGAATTCAAATATTCTCTCACTGTGTTAATTATAAACTTATCTGATTCCAAATGTAGTATTTTTAGTCTTTAGCAGTAACAAGTATTGTTCGGTTTCAATTCCTCGTATTGTGATAATATACCCATCATTATTCCGTTGTGATACATTCGCATAATTTTACAAGCACCTTTCCTTAAATTTTTCATTTTCATCAATTTCTGTGACTGTAATTAAACTTCTAGTGAAATTTTTTTAAGAAGATAAAAATTCACCTCGTAAATTTAAAACTTAATAAGATTGATTTGTGCACCGTACAAAATTAAAATGAGATTTATTTATTATAAAATATTTTTGACCAAAATTAAAACGTGATAGTTTATTTTAATATCGGTGTCTCTATTTGTCACGAAATTAACACTCAAGATATTTTTCTTATATAGCTTCTTTTATTTGTTTACAAATAATTATAATAATAATAATTATAATTTTAATTATTTTATTTTAATTTTATAATTATAATTTTAAGATCAGAAGATCTGTATTTTACGCCAAAGCTAAAAAACTGTGTTTTTAAAATAAATTTTTACTTCCTTGTACGAAGTAAAGGAAGTATTGTGATCGCGAGAAATTTCGGTTTTCAGGTTTCAATGGAAATATCCATTTTGACCATCCCTGAACCCATTTTGACTAGTTTCGGCTTAACGTTCGTACGTGCGTACGTATGTATCTCAAAAACGATTAGCTGTAGAATGTTAAAATATTGGGTTTAGGACTGCTGTAACATCTAGTTGTGCACCTCCCCCTTTGATTGCAATCGACTAGACCAAAAGTGTCCAAAAAACCCCAAAAATCCAAAACATTTGGATTTTTACTTAACTGTAGTAAAAGCTACTTCTTGAAAAGCTCTCATTGAGAGCTTTTCAAGATGTATCATAAGTGGTACCTATTTTCATTGGTTTCAGAGTTATAGAGAATAACATTTTAATTAATGAAATATTTGGATCTTACAAGGGAAAGGCATATCGGTTCGACTCCGACTTCATAAACATTTTTTTTTACTTTTTTTTAGATATATTAACTTATTAATAATAAATAACTCAATAATAACAATAAAAATAAAATAAAAGAAGTTATTAATGAAGTAAAATTTTATATACTTTTCATTTTAATTCAAAAATTTTTACAGAGGTTAATAAATCAATATTTAAATTAAAAACAAAATTTAAAGAAATATATATGTATATGAAGTCGGATTCGAACCGATTTGTGCGTGGTTATTTGTGTCGGATCCGACACGTTCTCACTTACACCACAATTACTTGAGCGATGTGAAACAACATTAATGTATAAACTAATATAAAATGCTGATATGGACACCACAACAAAATGTGATGCAATGCGCTATACACTACAATGCAATTGTGTAACTGTCCACTTTATTAAAGCATTGGAGGATCGTATCTCACTTTCAAATGAAATAAGTTTAAATGAAGTGCAGCAAAAAAAGTGTACGGCGTAAAAGGAAGTCATGTGGTTTTCACATCAGAATTTTTTGTTTATTATACACCCTATTTTATAGAAATTAATGGGGATATAGTTCTTCGTCTGATTCAGGTACAGTTTGTTAAATAATATTTTCTATTTACTTTCTGGCTTCTTGTTATCTCTATTAGTTTATCCCATTTGATATAATCGAATTAAATATATCTATAAAAAATAAAAAATAAAATGAAAATAATATACAAACAGGTGAGATGATTTCACGAAATAAATAAAGATAGAGAAACTTAGTTATGATTCGTAATTGTAGTTTCTTTTTTTAACTGCAAAAATTGTTGAGCTAATTTTTCCTTATAAATGCTTGCAGAAATGAGTAATAAGACGATTTGCGATGGAGAAAGTAAAAGTTTTATAAAAAATGAAAGTGTGTAATAGAGAAATGCTCCTGCAGCAGCAGTAGTAGTAAAAATAATAATCATAGTAGTTGTCTATCCTGCTACCTTAACTTACTTTCTGTCGTACTGAACCGCATTACTGTTATACTATAACTGTTATTTTTAAATTTAACTTGTCTTCATACAAGAATTATTTTTACTAGTACAGTAATTTAATAGAATCATTTTGTAACAGTTAGGCTTACTTGTATTACTGCCAATTTTGGCAGGTTCTTTTTGTACAACTATATAGAAAAGTGAAAACCCTAATGTTATTAGCGCAGTACACAATTGTTATTATCAGCAGTCTGACAAATTATATAAATTCTATTTTCATAGCTTCTATTATATTTTTCTTTATAATAGAAAAAAAATCTATATGTATATAAATTTTTAGTCTATTAATACATGGTGGATATAAATTTTTCAAAAATATACTTTATATTTTTTTTTCTTAAAAGTAATCTTCATTATTATGGACAAGGTCACTTTCTCTTAATTTTTTTATTTTTATTACCGTAATTTTTCTTATACTTAAATCACTGTCACGTTTTTATAAAAATTTATTGATTTAAATAAAGTAACAAATATTATTCGTAAAAATCATTTTAATTTTTAACATCATTTGACTGGTTTAATGCATTTCTCCACATGCTCTTATACTGTATAAATCTCTTAAATAAATTCTCTTAAATATACTATATTAAATATATATATATATATATATATACATTAAATATTTATATATACTCTAAATCTGTATCAAGGGCGTACCAAAATTCACGCAAGAAGTAATTTTCTTTTGTCGAAATTTTCCAAGAACGTTTTGCATAAATGTGGCTGAATTTCTTTGATACAGCGCTCAATGTCCTCCTTCAAGGTACGGATGGTCATGGGCTTGTTAGCATAAACCTTAGACTTCAAAAAACCCCAAAGAAAAACAAATCCATGATCTGGGCGGCCAATTCTGATCACCAAAACGGGAAATTACACGACCAGGAAATGACTCGTGCAGTAATTGAATTGTTTCTCGCGCTGTATGGCATCTGGCACCGTCTTCCAAATCCATATCTTGCAATTCAGGCACAAAAAACTGGATTATCATGTCGTGATAGTCATTAACTGTTATTGCCTGACCAGCCGCATTTTCGAAGAAGAATGGTTCGATGAGGTCTCCAGCCAAAAATTCGCACCAAACAGTGACACGTTGTGGACGCATTTGGTCCAATTTTCTGAACCCCAAATTTTTTAATTAATCTCTTCACATTTCATGGACTTAAATCAGTATTTCGACCATCTTTTGCACGAAACTACTGAAGATAAATTTATGAAAATTTGTATACACGTTCTTCTTTCGGAGTAAGTGTACAATAAGAAAGGATTTTTTGAAATTCCGAGTTTAAAGGGTTAAAATGGAGTAACAATGATATGGATATTGACTCGATTTTTGGTATTTATCTTCTAGAGATTTGTTTTTAGATATTTGTTTTTAGATATTCACATGATTTTCTGAAATTCGGATAACAAATCAAGATATATTATTTTGATTTTTGGTGTATGTAATTTTCATGTAAATATTTAAAACAAATTTTTAGTAGATATTTCGAAATTCGGTTTAAGCCATGGCCTTTTTACACGCTACAGATCGTTCATCTCATCCTCTGAAGTAATACCTAACGGTGGTCCGGGAGGTTAAAATCCTTTTTTCTTTAATTAATATCTGTAAAATATTTAATATTCTCTCATGAGGATAACGAAGCCAGGGAGGAGGCTTCGCTCCCTGGCTAGACGTTCGGGTGAGCAAAGCGAACCCTGATCGGCAATATAAAACTGATAATTAAAATACATCTAGAAAGAGATATTTATTAAATAAACACTGTTGAGTTTTTTTATATGATATGAATTTTGAAAAAGTCAGTTTCATATACATAAGTAAAATATATCTATTATGTATCTTATTTATAGCTATTATATTTCATTCAAAAAACCTTATTTTCATAGAAACGTCTTTTTTTTTTAAAAAGTTGTTACTCTCACCTTATGATTGGTTAAAAAACAAAGAATACGATTGGGTGGAATTTCGTGCCCGACTCTCACCTTATGATTGGTTAAAATACAACGAATACGATTAGTTGGAATTTCGTGCCTGATAATGATAAGAATTACTCTCACCTTATGATTGGTTAAAAAACAACGAATACGATTGGTTGGAATTACGTGCCTGATAATGATAAGAATTACTCTCACCTTATGATTGGTTAAAAAACAACGAATACGATTGGTTGGAATTTTGTGCCTGATAATGATAAGAATTACTCACCTTATGATTGGTTAAAAAACAAAGAATACTATTGGTTGGAATTTTGTGCCCGATAATGATAAGAATAAGGAGGGTTATTTTTTTTCGTGGTCAGATTGGTCATGAAATTAAACCACAGTGAAAATGAATTTTTTTTACTTGTAACAAGTACTTACATAGTTACGCTATTTCTCTACATAGTCTCCACTCCGATTTAGACATTTGTCGTAGGGTGGTACCAACATTTCAATACCCTCGTCATAGAACGGAGCCACCTGTGTGTTTTCAGCCATGTTTCTACTTTAATCTATTTTTAATTACTTTTCTATTTTTAATCTTTTTAACGCCTTGTTTTTAAATTAATCCAGAGAATATGCCTTTTTTCGTAAAAATTTTTTTTTTAAGAGAAAAGATGAACAAGAAACGACGGTATGAAAATAAAGAATAGGTTACGAGCAATGATATCTGAATTAATTACTTTTCATATCTTGGTAAATAATAATTGAATGGTAATTAATATGTTTATAACTCGATGATTAGCGATTAATACGGTTTGATGTACGTTTAGAATTTGCGAATAGAATCGTATGCAATTAACTTCCAGTTTCTATTAAAACTGGTTGTCTTACATATCAGTATTATCAACTAATAGTATCGTGACTGGAATGCAATTCGTTATGTAACGTAATTTTATGTTGTCAATAACATAAGACTTGTTTTTACTTCTTATAAGTATGATTTTTAAATGTATCAGTTAAGTTGAAATGTCAGACATTCTATTTACAGCTCTCGTTTAAAAAGTTTAACTGAAAAATTGTGTTCTTGATTGACATTCGCCTACAGACTTGTTTATTCATTCATAAAAAAGTTAAAGATCTTAACAATAGCAAAATAATTTACTAGTATTTTTTAACGGTTTAAAAAATTGATTTAACATTCTGTTAATTGAAAGGTTACAGAAACATCATGAAAAAATATAAAAAGTATTTGGAAATTACCTTTGTAAAAGTTTAATAATAACTATGAATTTTTTTTTGTTTAACTTGTTTGACTTCTTATGTTATCGGAGGGGGATTGAACTTTCTGCATTTTCATTGATACCCCACTTCGTTACTTATCAGTACTTTTTTCTTTGGTTTTATATATACTACTCCCGGAGGCGGACCCTCAGTTAAACATAACTCAGCTCCTGGAGGTGTCGTCGCCAACTCAACCTAACCAAGACCCTCCCGGGTCTTGTCTCATCATCGTCACCCATCCCGGCAAATCCGGACGAACGACGACTCCACAGGAGGCTGTCCATCACCCCCTCGCTTCCTCGTCATCCCTGCCTTGTGCTGTAGTATCGTTGTTATATATTTTGACACAGCCCTGAATTTTTGACTGCAGATAGCATTTTCGGTACAATCGTGTCTACATCGAGGAGCCCAGTTAGTTTGTCGCAGATGCCTCTTTTGACCATCCTGTTCGACACCTGAACAATGTAGGCACTCGGAAGTGATAGCCTCTCCTCCCGAAAAAATATGATCTGATGACCCCATTCCCCGTTAAGAACTGGGTTAGCCAGAAATTGAGTTGGCCAAATTTGCGGTCAATCCATGGTTCAACCTGTTTGATTAAGCGGTGGATCCAACGCCCCGTTGACGAGAGATCCTCTCCTCTGCCGCTCTCGAATCATGCCCGTCCGAGTAGTTACATTGTTTCCTCCCCATTCCCATATCACACCGCATCACCGCCAACTAGAGAGGGGGAACTCCAGCAATAACCACGGCAGTCTTTGCTGAGACTGAGGAGTAGGCAGACGCGATCCTGAGGGACAGAAGGAATATTTGCGTGGCTATTTTTTTCGGATATCCAGCAGGATTTTGATAAAGTCTGGCTATCTGAAAAGAAGCCTTCCTCAACCGTATTGCTTGATCCTACACAGCTACCTCGACGGAAAGTTTTCCCAGGTGAAGTACAGTCAAGCTTGTCTGTATTCTTTGATACTGGGTCGGGTGTTCCTCAGGGCTCAGATCTGGCGCCAGTTCTATTGTCAGTCTTTATTGTGGACCTCCCGTAGAGGACATTACAGTTACATCGTTTGCGGATGACACGGAAATCCTAGATACTGACCTATAATTGACAACCTATAATTTTAGTAAATTGTTTTGTTTATTCGTAATTCGAAATTTCATTCAAAAAGTTTGTTTTTCTAGGTATTAATCTAACCCTGTAAATTTTAGGCTTACAATCTTTTTTTTCTGGAAGTATATAATAACTGCGAAAGACAAAGCAAATATAAAAAAGTTTGTTTGAATATTTTGAATAGTTTTCCGTTCAAATTTAAAAAAAGTTTTATCCAGTAATTCTTTTTGTTAATGTATTTCATTCTATTATTATATTTTTTCTTTAATATCGAAATTAAGTTACAACCAAACATGGTTTATAAATTAATGATGACCATTCATTTACAGTATTTTAGTTTTTAGTAGTTCAGCTTTAGGAAGATCATTGGACTTTTAAAAATGTGCCAGATTTCTTCTCTTTTTGTCCAACAAAATTAGGGGAAATCAGGTATTTAATTTTGCACTATGTTTTTGTTAGATGCCTAATCAAGTTGTTTTAAATACTAATTTTTAATCAAGATTGAGAACAGTGTGTATGTAAATAAACAGTTGAGATTTCAATTAGAATTAAAAACATTTAATTTTAAAAGACCTAAAATCAATTCTCTTGTCTTCGCGATTGGAGATACAACATAAATTAAAATAATGAATTTGCTTCAAATTTGTTTGAACTGAAAAAAATATCGTGTGAAAAATCTGTGTTTAGAGAAGAAGAGTACACAAATTTTAAAAAGAGTACAGAAATTTTATCGTAATTAAATATGTTAGAATATTATTAAATTCAAAGTTGCAATTCTTTCTTTTTTTTTTACAAAGGTAGCAAGCAAGAGTAAGATAATTATTAATGAAGTCAAATTTTCTTTATCATATATAATCAACATTGATTGTGTGTTGCAAACTGTATACTCTGCATACTTACGGCACTGTGTATATAATATAGAATAAACAAATATTTTATTTGATATGCCAAGAAATATTAATTTTCCAAAAAAGGTAATCAAGTCGATGTAATGAAACCTTATTTACTCGAACATCAGTAAATGGAAATTCAGATTAACCGATAAAGAGTATTTAAATTCTGTGTAAATGCTACAAATCGTGTTAGTGTGAAACCTGTATAAAATAAACACCTGTAACCAATAAATTCAGGATCGTTTTCTTTATCAGTACAAAAATGAAAAGTTTTCTGCAATCAGTCTCTGTTTTATCTCAAGAAAGTAATGAGTAATGTACATAAAACTTTACACACATTTAAACTTTAGTTTTTCAAATTTTAAAATGGTGAACATGTTAGGTTTTAATTCATTCATATTTTCAAAACTTATTTAAATTATATTTTATAAGCTATTAAAAATCTTTTCGTGATCCATCTGAAGAATAATTTTATTCATTTAAATATTTAACTACATTTTTATATATAAAAATAATAATTCAAGTGAAATTTATTACTAAGTGACGTAGAAAATTGAATATTGCAAGTTTTTTGAAAAATAGGTTTTGAGAAATCTAGGTAAAAACCAATAAATTGGAGTAAAAATTCTATTTTTTATGTTTGGCATACAATAACTTTCTTAAATGGGTAAAAAATTCATAAAACTATTATACATTTGTAGATAATTTAATTTTGAATAACATGGTTTAAGATAAATTGAATAAAGAAAATAAATTCAATTTATTTAGAAATAGTACCCTAAACCATATCCTGACCCCGTAGGAAAAGACTCCCTTCTTGTGGCAGTTTCGCCACGCCACCCCCTCCCTACTTAGTCTTTATGGGCTTTACCGGAGATCATCCTCAGAACCCTGGAAAAAGGCATCTCTCAGCCTTGTTCTTGCCTCAGGATGCCACCGATGTGTATTCCTATCGGTATACTACGAGAAAATGAACTCTTTAAAACAAAACACATCTATGTCGAGTCTTTAACAAAACTGAGTGACATGAAGGAACTGAAATTAAAAACGCAACTAACTACCCGATAGGTTAGCATTATACGTACTAGTGTATAATAAATGTTAAAAATGTGTTCGACATTTTCAACACATTTCTTGGCACGCTTCTGTATTGCTTTTGTTACTCTTTTTAGTAGTTCTTCAGGGTTATTCTTAAGTTGCTTAGGGTTATTCTTAATTTGTTTTACATATTCCAAACGTGGCCTGCCTACACAATTTTTCCTTCTACCTGTCCTTCCAATATTAAAGCGACTATTCCAGGATGCCTTAGTATGTGGCCTATAAGTCTGTCTCTTCTTCTAACTATATTTTTCCAAATGCTTCTTTCTTCATCTGTTTGCCGCAGTACCTCTTCATTTGTCACTTTATCCACACATCTGATTTTTAACATTCTCCTATAGCACCACATTTCAAAAGCTTCTAATCTTTTCTTCTCAGATACTCCGATTGTCCAAGTTTCACTTCCATATAAAGCGCCACTCCAAACATACACTTTGAAAAATATTTTCCTGACATTTAAATTAATTTTTGATGTAAACAAATTATATTTCTTACTGAAGGCTCGTTTAGCTTGTGCTATTCGGCATTTTATATCGCTCCTGCTTCGTCCATCTTTAGTAATTCTACTTCCCAAATAACAAAATTCCAAAATCTCCATAATCTTTTCTCCTCCTATTTTCACATTCAGTGGTCCATCTTTGTTATTTCTACTACTTTTCATTACTTTTGTTTTGTTCTTGTTTATTTTCATGCGATAGTTCTTGCGTAGGACTTCATCTATGCCGTTCATTCTTTCTTCTAAATCCTTTTTACTCTCGGCTAGAATTACTATATCATCAGCAAATCGTAGCATCTTTATCTTTTCATCTTGTACTGTTACTCCGAATCTAAATTGTTCTTTAACTGCTAGTTCCATGTAAAGATTAAAAAGTAACGGAGATAGGGAACATCCTTGTCGGACTCCCTTTCATATTACGGCTTCTTTCTTATGTTACTGTTGGTGTTTGTTTCCTGTACATGTTAGCAATTGTTCTTCTATCTCTGTGTTTGAACCCTAAGATGTTATAATATGAAATATTAATTTGAGTATCCTGTTTGTGGCATCATTAAAACTTTATTTACTTGTGTTAATTTGTACATTTATGAAATAACTCTTATCATTCTCTGCATACTTTGTTATAGTATATTTATAACAAAAAAAGACCAAAAATCTAAAAAAAAAAAGTAAAACATAATCGTTAAATCATCAATAAAAGTCATTAAGTCACTGAGCAAGTAAAAATGTTCAAAAAAAGTTACAAAAACAAACAGTAATAACTTCGTGACAAACATAAATAAAAGAATCAAAACTTTATCAGTTCCAAACCTTTCTCGGTTTTGGTTTCATGAGTTTATTTTGTATTTTTGTCTTTTTTTATTTTTAGTTATTTTTCTATTTATTTTTTTGTCTCGTTACTTTTATCCACGACGGTATGGAGACGGTATATGCGTTTGGGGTAAGAATTTTTTTTTTTTTTTTTTTTTTATCTCTGGGACCATCATTAGGTATTACTTAAGAGGGTGAAATGAATGACAATTTTTTGTGTGAAAATACCTTGCTGACCGAGATTCGAACCCGGGACCTCCGGAAGAAAGGCCGAGACGCTACCACTCGCGCCACGGATACCGGCGGGGTATAGGTTGTGTGCATGTTTGTGTATATCACAAAACCTCGAAAACTACAGGACCGATTTCTGTGCAGTTTTTGTATTACATAGGTATCATTTCAGAGCAGGTTTTTAGACATTTTCTACGATTATAGGCCACCAGGGGGCGCTGCAGTAGATGAGTTTTTTAAAACGTTTGGGCCGATTTTGATGCGATTTTTTGCATTATATAGGTATCATCTCATTGCATTACATAAGTAATCTCTCAGAGCAGGTTCTTAGATTAGTTTTACGGTTTTAAGCCGCCAGCAGGGCGCTGCAGTAGATATGTTTCTTCAAAACGATTTTTGGGTTTTTAAAATTTTAAATTTTATCACTTTTTATGTTTTTATAATATACTGGCCTATTTGTACCTAACATAGTTCTTGCATAATGTAACTGTAGTAAAGACTTATTTGTATCGGTGTTGTATAATATCTATTACATCATACAGGTTGCTAATTATAGATTAAAATGATACTACTGTCTAAAATAAATTTTCCGCAGTTCTGGTATCAAAGAAAAATTTATCATTAAAGTTAGTGATAGTTTAGTTAAAATAAATTTAATAGATCATTAGTTTCACTGATATCATCTACGTGAAGCTATTAATTTTGTTGCTTTATGAATTATTGGCACCCGCACTTAGAAACAACTACAATTTTACTGAATCGTAAATTAGTATTTAAATACTGATATCTGAATATTATATTAATATTGTTTATAAATAAATTTTTTCAATTGAAAATTTATGCTTTAACAAGTAAAATAACTGTTGTAAAATCAACGTCAAACTAACAGTTTAAGCTTTAAAAAAATGTATTTCTATGAATCATCTGTTTCTTTCTGTTATATGCTAATCTTTTCGCCTCAATATAACTGAATATGTATGACTATGTACAGTCATACATATTCAGTTATCGGTTTATATATCCAATTTTCTTATCTTTTTTTTACAAATTTCACCTTTTACCAAATTAGCTATTACCTCTATTACGAAATTATCTGGCCTAACAAGGAGTTTCGTCTCTTCACAGAATTCTACCGAAAAATTTATTTTAAAACATCAGTTCGTCTTAAGACGTCTTCATTCCGTTTTTTATCAGTTTAAAATGGAGGTAAATAGAGATCTACCCAACTTTTAGACAGTTAAAAATCTGTTGATTACAATTGTAAACTGTTTCTAATCAAAGAAATCTAATTATAAGAAAGTATTATAATAAAAAATATATACTTTTAAAAGAATATTAAATGGCTGCAATTTTGGTTAGAGTTGTCGTATCCTGATGTTACGTCAAAATTTTTATATCAATTCTCTTTGAAGTGATGAGTCATAATCGTAAAGGATAGGATACTTATTACTTTTTTAATATTCTGTGTCTATTTAAATTTTATATTTTTATTTACAACGGTGTAATAACACCATCAGTAAAAAGGATGAAATAAGATGTAAAGTAAGGTGAAGCGAATACTCCTATAAAAATAAATATTATGGACTTAGTATTAAATTTTTACTAATTATAAAATTGTCTCTACTCTATTTTACTTTAAATTATCTGAAGAGGTTTCCAGTTAGATTATTCTATAGTTGACTTAAATTGAATGTGTGGTCTTTGTTTGAAACGTTCTTGATGCAGAGAAAAACATCGATGTCTTAAGAAATGCGAGAATCTTGATTGATTAGTAATTTAGTTAAGTGAACTTGGCAGAATCAAAAACCTAAACTGGACAGAACATACTACAAAAAAAATGATTTTATTCTTCAAAAATTAATGCTAAGATTATTAAATCTTAAATTCATCTTTAAATACAAACGCACAACATTTTATATATATATATATATATATATATATATATATATATATACAAAGTGTATCAATAATTTCTCTCGAAACTTTCATAAGCTATTCTACTTGTAAAAATAATGGAAAAAGTTCATATAAACATATGTCCTAAAATGCTTCGTTTGCAACTTACAGCTAGTGAAAAAGGTCGCTCAGATTTCAGCTACCCCGGTGAAATGATATCGAACTGAAATTTTTACGACGTTGACTTAGAGAAAAATTAATGATTTCTTATGATTTTTAGGTTCCAGAACCGTATCAACAGTAGTTTTTGAGAAATCCGGGATTAAAACCAGTAAACTTGGGTAAAAAACCACAGTTTTTATGTTTGTCGTACAATAACTTGTTAAATGGGTAATAAATACACAAAACATTAAAAAAAAAAAACTTGTAGAGAATTTAATTCTGAATAAAAAGATAATTTGAATAAAACATTTCCAAATTTTATTTGGAAAGAGTTCATTACATTTGTCAAAAAAAATACTTCTTTAACGTAAAAAAAAAAATCCAAATTATTTTTTGGCGATGTGAAAATTTTATAAAAACAAAATTTACTGTAAAAAAAAAATGGAAATTACACAATGTCTTTATTAGTGACAGAAACAATAAATTCAATGCGTAATGATGTATTAGAGTTTAAATCATTCTGTAAGGTACATTAAATATATCGGGTATTGTGAAGTGTGCTGTCATTAGCGAAGGTTTTCTGTGTGAATTTTAGTTTGAACGTGATCGGTTTACCATTGAAGTAATCCCGTACTTATTTACAATAATGGAGTACAGTGATGTGGTAATAATTTTGGGTGTGTAATGCTACAGCTGCTACAGTATAATATATTAAATATTTTTCAAATCGCAGGATTCCAGATCCCAAAACAATTAGCCGACTTATCATAACCTTCGGTAAACAGATTATTCATGAAATTATTATCGATGCAGGTCAGCGCAGTCCAGGTGTTTGGACCTCTGAGGTCTACTTGTACTTTCTTCAAGAATTGCCGCCTCCCTACATCTCTTGTTCTTGTGCCGCTTTTACACATTTTAATCATAATTTTCTCTAAGAAATGAATCGGTCATGGGACATTCAATAAATTTATGCGTCTGGAAATGTGTGGAAAATATTATATAAAAAAAAAATTTTTGGCACGCCAGAAGGCGGAGGTAGGTTTCACCGGTGCTAAGTAGGGGATAAAAAAATTTCACCTTAAACTTAAAAACTTCAAATTTACTCAATACGAAAATGGTTGCATGTGGATAAAAGTTACATGTTTAGCATACAACAAACCCTGTCTTACAATTCCAGCAATATTTTGATCATCCCTTGTCGTAAGGGTTGGTCATATCAAACATTGTTTCAGACAAAAGTGTTAGGTAATGTTTAGAGGACTTTAAACCTGTTCGATACTGTGCCTATTAAGGGAGGTATGATTTTTTTTGTTGTTGTGGAAACCCCATTTTTTCCACCGCCTGGGCCAATGGTTGGTGATACCAAAAAACTTAACTTAGATCAGTTATCAAATATCTTATATTGTTGTTTCTTAGTTTCATATCAAAAAGTTTTTCAGAAAAATGTTGTAGGTAATGTTTAGAGGACCAACGACCACCTTAAACCCATTCGATACTGTACCTATTAAGGTAGGCATGGTTTTTTTGTCTTCGAAATCCCATTTTTTCCACCCGTTGAGCCGTGGTTGGTTTTATCAAAAAACTTTACTTTGGTAAGTTTTAGGCCCTTATTCGAAGGATAGTAAGAACTTTAAACGAATTCGATATGAAAGTTATAGCGATATTTTTTTCTATGTTTTTTTTTTTTTGTTTTGGTCATCCCTTGCCGTAAGAATTGTTTCATACAATCGTTTTAGGTAATATTTAGAGGACTAACGACCACTTTAAAACGATTCGATACTGTGCCTATTAAGAGAGGTACGACTATTTTGTCTTGGAAACTATTTTTTCCACCCCTTGGGCCGATGGTTTGTTATATCGAAACAACTTGGTCTGAGGGATGTGAAACGCGAAGATATTTCGAAATTTTCCGGAAGTCTAATCATGGTACCCGTTACAATAGGTAGCTTTCTTATGAAATTTACTTAAAAAATACATTCTCGTAAGGAATTAATTGTCCGCATTATGGATGCGGCTGAGCAACTTAACGAAAGTCCTGATGAGGTAAGTAGAGCAACAAAAGTACTACAGAAATGGGTTGAAAACGGCGGGTTCATTTTTGTACATTTATTGTAAACTGGTACGTATAATGTACTTTGTTCTATGTATAAAACAAAGAAAATAAACTTATTAACCATTTAACAAACATAAAAAAACCTTCTTTATATAAACAAAAAAAATGTGAGTTTAATATGATATTATGTATCTTAATTTAGGTACAACTTACCTCAAATTCATGTAACAGTATTATTAAACTTGCTTTTGTATTGAACTACTTTATTACTGTATTTGGATACAGAGTATATATATTTAAAGTATCGTTTGATTCTATACAATCACATTCAGATAGGTATCAGTATATTACAATTGTATTTGCAAAGTAATTATGTAACAAATTGTCTTCCTGAATTGTTCGCCCGCAATTGAGTCTTGTCCCATTTAAACCTATATAACCCGCTTCATGACGGTGAAAGCAATGTAATTAATATTAATTCTCGTTCCACACTTAATATTCTATGTTATCTCTTATAATAATTACAATTTATTACTTATTATCTTTATTTAATCGTAATTTTGATGATTTATCGTTATGATAATAACTGCAACAACATTATAATAATTTATTATAATTTCATTTTCTAACCTTTTCTATTTGTATAGTCTTTGAATACGAACACGCTACAATTGGCTTTGTTACAAGATGTTCGTATAATTATCCCGTTATACTGTATGTATATTCACTTCTTGAACTTATTGTAAGAAATGTTCAAAAAAATGTTTTTTTTTTGTATGTAAGATAATGGGGAAAAAAATTATCTTACATACTATACATGCACGACCGCATACAAAAATTAATTTTTCTTCACACATTTCTAATATTACAAACGAAACGTATTTTTACAAATAGAACTAGTTTATGATTTTTTTTCTTTTTTGCTACAGGAAAAAATTTACAATCGGTTTCTTCTGATGAAACCATAAGTAAAGTAAGATTATAGTAATGTCCATGTTAATAAACATACTTATAGTAAAGATACTCATTATTTCTGAAGCACTGTCATCACCGGGTTTTATAACCGGTCCAATCTACATGTTTCCAACAAATTCAGTTCGCTTGAGATGTTTTTTTTATCAAATAGAAAATCCTCATGTACATATGAACTGGTGTATAAACGAAAAAATTAAACACAGACGTAAATAAAAGGCTGATAAAATGAGCGAATTCAGGTAAATGCTTAGTAAGAATATTAATACAAACAGTAATAGCATTAAAACAACAACAACAGTAAATAGGAAGCAACAATAGAAACAAAAAATTGTAACAACATTAAAACAACAACAATAAATAGGTAGCAACAATAGAAAAAAAAATAGGTAATTGTATATAGTAAAAAAGGACCGAAAAAACCATGAAAAATTCATGTAAAAAACCATGAAAAATCACCTTTCAAAAGCCAAACAAAATTATCACTTTTTTCTTTCTTGCAAAAAAAATCTTTATGATTCATTCAATTTGAAAAAAGATTTACATTTCTTTTAAATAAATAAAAACCGTTTTTAAAATAACCGTACTTAAAAATGTTTAATTTTTAAACTTTGAATTTCACAGTTTGAATCAAGATATTGGTTAGTTGTCAGATTTTGTGTTTTTTGTTTTAACTAAAAAAGTTAAAATATAAAGAACACTTTTTTCGATATTTATTTTTATAATTACTGTTTACTACAACGAATAAACAGATATTTTAATAAAATATTTCTGCAGGTAAATAACGTTGTGACAGAATCTTGTTATTATATGTGTATATTCATTGCGTTCAAAATTAAACAGTGGACTAAATATCATCAAAATTATACTAAAAAATATGAAAATGAATCGAAATTTGACGTTAACGTATGGGATGGCTTATTTAATGATATCCTATATTTTAATAAATAAGTAAAACTGAAAATTATGAGAGCTAACAAAAAATTTTATAATCTGCATGAAAAGCCTTATGACATTCTGATTTATTGTATACGAGTACATATACGAATACACATAAGCTTAGAGATTACCTTCACCGTAGACAGAGCAATTGATAACATCTGTGTATATTGCGAGAACATAGATACACCAGTTCATGCTGTGTTTGAGTGCTCGAGGTGGGTAGCCGAGCGCAGAACAATTATCCTTTTGTTCGGCCAGCTTGATGTTGATAATATCATTAGTAAAATGCTATGTTCAGAACGAGATTACAACACGATCTTAGTGTTACTGACGTCGCCAGGAATAAGGATGAGGAAGCCAGAAGGCTGAACCTTCCGTAGAAGATCCTGATTATCATGAAGAATTCGTGAAGACTTGTGAAGATCTGGGTAATGAAGAACGGCGTCGTGTAACCGATGGATTCACGGGTGAGGTCAGTCTGCCAACGGAACCGTCGTCTGTCTGCACAAGCGCGGGTGGACGGAGGTAATGACGCTCCTAGGACACCTGACTCCCCGTGCGGGTCAAGAGGGGCACTATGAGTATCCATGCTCTTTTAGGTTTAATACAGTTAATAATCAATCCTTTTGCTCCGGGGAGACCTGTTTGGGAGTATGCGCATGCTTTTCTTAGGTGAATTCAGCTCCCGGACGTGATAAACGAAATGAGAGGTTTCTTGGTGGGTCAAATCCCTACACGCCGGCCAGCGGTGTCAAACATTATCCGCATCAGTTTTGCCCACCGGTTCCTGGCAGTGAGACGGTGCTTTGCTGGCTTATTTAAATCGTTAGTTTCCCGCCACTTCCTCCGAAAGAAAAAAGAAAAGCTTAAATCCAGTTTGTCGTAATGAGAAAGGGTTGTACGCCAGCGATACTGATTATTCTGCATAAACGTGTGATTATTTTTTACTTTTGTCTGGAAAATATTTAATTGAACATCGATTTGTTTTATACTTTTTCTTAAACGTTTTTACTATCTTTTTTTATCAATTAAATTAACAAATAATAATAATTTTAACTTTATACTTTTATATTCGTTTAATTTTCATTACGGCTATTATTTAAAAATTTAATTCTCGAATGATGTAGGAGCGTCTCTTTAACTACATAATAATAAATAAAGTCATATAATATAACAACATGATGTGTTTGTTAATAAACTCTGATAGGTATGGATTTTTTTATTAATATTTATAACTTTATGTTTTAGAAATATTACTGGATTAATTATTAATAAAATATTATTATTATAAATGTTGCATAATTTGTAATTTCATCAGTATTATCTTACTAAAGTGTTATAAACGTGTTTACGGTATTATTTTTTTTATTGATATATTATTTTATTAGTATTATTTATTAGTTTTTTATGGCCGTATTGTAACATTATAAAGTAAAAAAAACTATATATATATTTTTTATGTACTTTTTACTTCAAAAGTAATGTTTACATAATTCACTTAATATCTTATCAATATTTTGATAAGTTTCAATTACTTAAATCGTGGGAGAATATTAAAATTTATTTATGTTATAAACAAGGTATATATATATATATATATGTATAACGGATGATTTAAAAAGGACTTCACAACTTTAAAAGCATATTAAGATTTATTGAAATAACTTACACATTCGATTGAGGTCTCATTTCATAGCAAAACATACATTTTTGACTCGCGTAGTTCATTAGTACCGAATTCAGCCACCACCGCTATCAACAGTGTTATTAAAAATGGATATATTTACTGATGCGGAACGTGCTCGCAGTGTATTTTGGTTAACACAATTTGTAGTCGGCAACTGCAGTTAAACGTAATTTTCGTAGAGAATACGGTAGGGAGACTCCCAGTAGGCATACAAATTACTCTTGGCACCAAACCTTCGTCGAGACAGGTTGTTCTTGTATTTTGGTTAACACAATTTGTAGTCGGCAACTGCAGTTAAACGTAATTTTCGTAGAGAATACGGTAGGGAGACTCCCAGTAGGCATACAAATTACTCTTGGCACCAAACCTTCGTCGAGACAGGTTGTTCTTCCAGACAAAACGGCCCGTTCTTCTTCCAGGAAGCAACCGTAAATGGTATTGTTTAAAAGGACATACTTTAAAATTGTCTAATTCCTCAGTTACATGATGATAACCAACAAGGACGCCATTACTATGAGCAAGACAGGGCATCACCTCACTAGAGTCAGAAGTCCGAGATTTTCCTGATACTCGAAACTCGCTTGGATGTAAAATAATTCATTACAATTACATTAAAAGATAGAATTCCTGAGAATAGGTGTTGATTATGAAACGAAAATACCCAAAATAAAATAAAATATTGGTTGATGATAAAGTGATATAAACTTAACGAAATTTTTTAAAAGCTATAATATTTTCTTCATTTTTAACCACTGAGATTGATCGATACAAATTAAATGCAGATTAAATGAAAAAAAAAAAAATATTTCAAATGTTAATAAAAAAGGAGTCTTTAAACATTTTCACAAAGGTAAAAATTAAGAAATAAAAATAATTCATAAAAAAAAACTTATTTTAAATTAAGAATATTAAAAAATATTTTTGTCAAAACAGAATTTTAGTAAACGTCTTTACCTATTATTCCTCTAGTAAACCCGGATGTTCTATTTTCATCTAAAATACAAAAATACAGTATCCATAAATGGAAGATTAGGATCCTCATTTTTGTGATTTATAGTAATCGAAAAGTAATGGTTGCGTCATATGCCGATGACACGGAAATCTTTGCGGTTGAAGGTAGCCCGAATATGACCTCGGAGAAATTACAATATGCACTGGATACCATCAGCGTTTGGCTACGTAAATGGAGAATAAAGGTAAATCCAAGATAGCCCAGCTACGTAACATTCACTATGAGAAGAAAAGATTTCCTTGAAACCTTGATCAACTTGGAGAGATCATGTAAGGAAAAAAAGGAAATTACATTACATTAAGTTTAAAAATATGTACTGGATATCGGATAAGGGATCTCAACTTTCTTTATCCAACAAGGTTCAGTTTTATAAGGCTTTCTTGAAGCCGGTATTTACTTATGGAACTACACTCTGGGGCATAACAAGTAACAGCGATGTGGAGATTATTCAACGGTTCCAAAATAAAACACTACGGAATGTATCAAGCGCGGTGGTTCGCGGGGAATACTGAGATCCACGATTGATTAGCATTTTATACGTTCCAGAAGAAATTGAACGCCTAGTTTCGAGATATTTGTCCAGGCTGGAGAAGCATGTTAATTATTTAGCTTTGTAAGGACATTAGGAGGCTGAAAACATTCCATGTGCATAATCTGGTTGTTGGAGTGTTTTTTTTTTTTGTTTTATTTTTGGTTATTCAAATTTATGGATGCTTACGTTAATTATTTTATTTGAAGTTAGTATTTTATTTATTTCTGTTCTATTTACGTACGCGACTCGATTAATGATTAACTATATTCAAAGATACTATCAATTATTAAGTTATTTCATTGCTACTAGATGTATTCAAAGTATTTATCTTGTATATATTCATATTGATTGGTTTTTGTACTCGCTGAGGATTATCATTGGATGATCCTACTTCAAGTGATAGTCTATCATAAGACTTACTTATAGCTTCAATATGAAAACTATAAATAAAGCAATTTAGAAAAAAAAATGAAAAAGTTCTAGATAATTTGATTACATCCATTTCAGCGATATTTTTTCTCAATTCCAGAAGTTAAATATTTATACTCCAGTAGTTTCATGTATAAGAATGAGTTACTAAATTACTATTACAATAAAAAATACTATTTAATTCATTCAAGAAAACGTTAACTTAAAGTTTAAAAATCTGATCCTATTTCACTGGAAGTAAAAAAAAAAGAAATGTAGAAAACTCTTAAATTATTTATTTAGAAATATAGTACGAACTTCATTAAAACATAAAACTAAAAATGAATCTCATACAAATTGTCAATGAATTTGATATACCTACCTTAACACGTTTGGTGTCTTCTGGTTTTTAATTTCACCTGTTTTTACAAATTAAATAAAAACTGAAAAGCGCATAAAAATTTCTTAAAATTATGGTAACTTTCAGATTAAAAATTAAATTATATAAAATTGAACTTTACTAGCATTAAGCATCCCATCATTTACACCCTTTACTTCAAAATGAAGGTCACAAAAGGAAATCTATTTTATTAATGAATATAAGTTAAATTAAAAAATGGAAATCAAATATTTTTTTTTATTTTTGTTTCCATAGATACTAACTTTTATTCATCTTATTACCAATTTTTATCTACTGTTTACTTTTAAGGGTAGTTAAAGTACATTAAGTCATTGACTGGAAAATACTATGTACTAATAAAAAGCCATATAAATTTTTTTTGACCTTACATTATCGTTTTTAAAGGGACTTAATAATTTAATTTCTTTAATGCTAATTTTTTAACTTTACTGGGTTTAGGCAATGTTCGGTAAGATTTTTACGGCCGGATACACTTCCTTATGTCAACCTTCATTTATAACTTGTAAATTACAAGACGTAAATGAAGGTCACAAATGGAAATCTATTTTATTAATGAATATTATTATTATTAAAACTTCAAGTATATTTCCTTATTCTCGTAATTATAATAAATAATTCCACTTAATTTTTCTAAATCTTTTGTCAAGCACGATTTATAAATACTCCATTTGAATAACTTTATAAAAGTGTAGAGATTAATGATTATTATTATATTTTTTTAAATAAAAATTTTCATTTTTTTGTGCTGAGATTGTAACATTTTTAATAAAACATCTTTTTCGATTTTTCCCATGCATAAAAATTCCTTCATTTTTTTTCTAAGTATAAAAAAATTCCATAGAAGTTATACTGTTATTATTTTTTATCGCTTAATATCATAACTTTTTTAATTTCATTTCCATTGTTACAATTATGCTTAAAAAGATTATTTATTAACCTAAAAACGAGGTCCTGTTTTAAATCCATCTTTTGATATTTTGTCTTTTTTTGTATTTAATATAATTACGGCCAAATTCACATTCTGATTTTTATGAAATTTTTTCCTTTAATTCTTTATAATCGACCAATATCCGTTCATTATTTTAAGATAAACGTACTTATATCATTGGATCCTGTGCGTGCATATACCTATTTTTCAAGCCCTAAGCTTGAGCACGGAAATGTCAAAATGAAAATTTTGTATCAAGTGAAAAATGCAATGTTTATTCGAATACAATATACATGGTACGCTTCTTGGCAGAAATTCCAGAAAAAATAGCTGATTGCAATGACAAAGGAAAACATTAACCTTTGCTATTAAGAGAGATTATGTATGTGTAATGATTTTTCGTAAAATTTCACGTTTCAATATGGTGGCCGCTAATTTGCTTACAGTTCTAGCATTTATAATTAAAAAAGTGATTTAATGAATGATCTAATGAAATTTTGAAACTGACTTCAATCTAGAGAATTAAATATCTACAAATTTCGACCATTTAAAATCAAACTATATCCGTCACTAAAAATAAAATACCCACTGTCTCATTAGGAAGGGGAAAATGTTCACGTTTTGCGATACGTAGGGAAATAAAGCAACCTCCGAAACATTTGCGTTCCGTCCAGTGTCCCTAGAAATAGTGCTTAAGATGTTAATACAGTAAAATTATTTTTCGAAATGGCTTAACCTTACACTATAAATTACGACCAACAATTCCGTTTTGTACTTTATTTTAATTTTAACCTTATTAATTTCCATTGTAGAACTTAACTTTTTAAGTTCAATACAAAATGAGCAAGGTTTACTGTCCACAGAATTACAAGTAAATTTCTGGTTTAGAATTTTACTTACCCTTCATTTTATAGCCGAATCCGTATTGAAGAATTTATTAGTGCAAAAAATGAATTTTCATTTCAAAACATATTATTTTTTTGATACTACCGTTAATCATTACTTACTTTTGATGTTAATAAATCGCTTTTTGTGTTTCATAAACTTACACCTACGTAATAACAGCACGCTCATCAATATTTCACGTGTACTAATCAAAAATGTATTAAAAAAAATCAATATTTTTATTATCAGGGTATTGTTGAATATAGTATAATTCATTTTGTATTGTATCTTAGTAAACAATTAAGCATAAGTACATTTGCCGACAAACTTTTCTACAGAAAGTGTGGTCAGTATAGAAAGTTTTATGAATTTACCTTATTTGGAAAATTGTCTAAGGAATTTATATAATCACGGAATTATTAATAGAAAAACTGTTAATATAAATTCTTATTGTTTTCAATTTTAATTTAACGTCCATCAGTGACATTATACAACAACTTTGTTAAACATTATTTTAATAAAGAATACAGTTACTCAGATTTCTCTAAATAAATAATCATTATCATTAATTTCAATTTCGGCTTATAATAATATCAAAGATTAAGAGCGATATTTGTTAGTCAGGGATATGCATGTACTGAAAGTTATTTATAAAATGCTAATATACGATTTATTTTCGTTATTTTAAAACTTATCGATTAAACTAATCTGTTGATATGAGTTTGCCTACTGTTTTAAGATATGAACAGAGTCGGACTCTTTTAGTAACAGAATATATTTTCTATTGTATAGAGCAGTGACAAGGAAACCTTTTTTGGAAGAAGGCCAAAGAAAAAAGAACAACAAAATTTATTAAAAAATAAATACATGTACAGCAATATTTTATATTTATCTTTATATGTTATGATATATTGTTACAAAAATTAATGATTGAATCAGTATGAAGGAGCCTGTGATAAATGAAACTGTGACTGTACTTTTAAAAGTTTCTTAAAATCTGGTTGTAACTGGGATGCGCTGACTCTCAGAAGTGTAGCTAAATGGTCGTCTGTCAATCTGTTTCTAACACTACTTTTTAGAAGTTTCTCGGTAGAAACATTTGTTCGCAGACATTGGATTATGCTAACAAGACGCTTATCTTCTGGGCATGAGATCTTAAATTTGGGAATTTTGATCTCGACAGGGACTTGTAGAACTCTAATTTCAGGACGTTGAGAAATAACTGCTTCAATTCAGTGTTACATTGCAACCCAATTAGTTCAAGCTGAAATTCTGATTTCATTGTGTCGCAATCCAAATTAAATGGCATACTGAAAATATCTACGTCTTGTTTAATGGTTTTGAAATCTTGAAACCTGCGTTCAAATCCATCGTGGAGTTTTTTCAAGCTTTTCTTGTAGCTCACAAGTTTGTCTTTCATGGACTATTGTTTTTAGTCTCGGGAAGTAGGACAGGTCTTTTTCTTAACTAGCTATTTGCGAAATAGAATTAGCCGCATTTTAAACTTTCTGAGATGACCTCAGATATCGTGGATAAACTGATTTCTTCCTTGCAGCTTAACATTTAACTTATTCAAATGACACAGAAGATCTGTAAAAAATGCAAAGTCTGAAAGCCACGCGGTATTATCAGCAATTCACAGCTTTCAAACATCTATTTTTTACGCATGAATGAAATTATTTCCTCTTTCAGCTCTCAAACTCGCTCGAAGACGCGTCCTGCACTAAGCCACTTTATTTTAGTATAGTAGAGTACATGAGTGTATTCAGACTGTTTTGAGTCAAGAAACTCTCGAAATTGTCTATGAGTAAGCGCTCGAGATCGAATATTATTAACAAGCTTCATAATGACATCAAGCACGTGTTTCATATCTAAGGAATATTTACACAGAATATCTTGTATATGACAGTGAAGAAATACAACTTTGTTCTCAGTGTATGCTGGTTAAACACGCCAACAAAACCAGATTTCGTTCCTGCCATGTTAGGCACTCCATCAGCCGTAATATTGCACATACTGGTTATGGGTATTTCAAATTCGATGGCCTTCTTGAAATTCATGAAAAATATCTGACCCGGTTGACGTACTCTTTAATGATCGCATGCATGCTAGTTCTTCAGTAATACGAAAATTATATTCAATACCTTATATAATTAGTAGTAACTGGGCAGAATAATATAACAGAATTAGTAGTAATATAACAGAATTTAAATCGACTAATTCTTGATTCTAGCCGTAACAATAGGTGTTTATCTATTATTTCAAGTCTAGAAGTAATTGCTTTACGAGACAAACGACAGTCTCAAAATCCTTTGTTTTTTCACAAACTTGGAGCATGCAATGTTTCACAAATTTCCCATCAGAAAAAGCTTTGTTACTTTTAGCAGTGTTGTATGCTACAACATAATTAGCATGTGTAGCTGCCTTTTGAGAACTATTTTGTTTTTTTAAATCATTTTGCTGATCTGAGAGGTTTTTTGTAGATCTTCTGCTCTTTGTTTCGTTCCGTTTTCGGTCATGGCTTCGTAACTGGCATTGTTGTGGTTAAATGTAAAGTGCCGCGAAATGTTAAATTCTTTCTATAGGGCCACAGTTACATTATAAATAAGGCACAACAGTTTTTCCTTAAAAGCTGTGAAAAAGTATTTCCAAATCCACTCATCTTTAAAAACACGGCATTCTGAATCAACTTTACATTTTTTAGTTGCCATCTAGGTAAATCAGAAACGTCTCAAAAATATTCACTACAAAATAGCAAACTATAATACCCGACAAGAATACGCGTGATCGGATTGAGAACTACTGCATAACTAGCCCACTGACTCAGACCGTCTGAAAGTATTAGGCCGTTAGGCGACGGCTAGAGTGGTAGGGATAACAGGAATCGATCTGTCGATCATTATTGTTGTGAACGCTCTGGCGCCGTTCCGTGACATATTGCTGCTGTCCGCTACCCTGTGTGCAAAATACGGATACAGAATACGATATAATACGAAACGAATGTGATGTACGACATGAAATGTATGTACGTGTATGTTTGAGAGAACTGATCAGAATGCTGTAAGGAGTGTGTAGGTGGCCATTCAGAACCGTGTCACGGGCTGGATTAGGCCAGTCCGGGGGCCATTATGGAAATTATAACCATTTGTCTCCAAAACTGCTAGATCAATATCACTTAATTTATTTAGATTTGCTGTAGTAGTTTATCTGAAGTTGTGCGTGTGAAAATTTGATGAAGACTGGTTGAGTCAGTCGTTCTTTTATTACGTTCGATTTAAGGTCACAACAGAAAACATAACTCCATAATAACAATAATTTATAAAAATCACCAACAATTTTTTTATATGTGTTTAAATACTTTCAGATACAAAATCCATCTTTAGGAACTCAAAAATAACGTTATATTATTCTTAAAATAAAAAAACTGAAACTTAAAAAACAAAGCAAACGTTATAATATATCATACTGATATATTATTATATAGGCAAATTCTGAACTATAACTATAGAGTGGGTTGACCACGCCGTTTGTTTTCAATTTTACCATAACGGTGGAAACTTTTATTGTGGCTGGACGCTAAGTCGACGTAGTTTTTTAAAACATGACGACCACTGTTTTACATTTTACATAACGACTTACATAGATGAATAGTTTTAGTTTTTTTTATTTTAAAAATAATATAAAAGTGTTTTGTGTTCCTGAAGATGGGTTCGGTATCCGAAAGTACTTGAACACATATAAAAAAGTTGTTGGTAAGTGGTTTTAATAAATTATTATTATTGTATAATCATATCAAGGGACCATTTTTGATAAAATTATAAAAATAACTCCAGTTTGAAGTTATGTTAACTGTTTGGTGGTATATTTTTCATATACGCTTATGCAGTGAGTCACATTGGTGAACGAGTTAAAATTTGATGTTTGCGTGTAGTATCTTCTTATTAATCGAATCGTATTGCGTTATCCTCTGAAAATCAATGCGTTTCTTACTGTGAAATCGTTACGGTATCGAAATGATAAATCGGTCTTCTATTGTTGAAAAAAAAGAATTTTTTTTTGATAATGAAAAGATTAGTGATTCAATTTCAAATATATTTGAATGAAGTAAGTCATTTTTCCTTCCTTGTACAAAGTAAAGGAAGTACTGTGATCGCAAAAAATTTCAGTTTTCAGATTTCAACGGAAAATCCATTTTGACCATCTCTGATTCCATTTTAACTAGTTTCGGCGAGACGTCTGTACGTACGTATGTATGTACTTTATGTACGTATCTCGCATAACTCAAAAACGATTAGCTGTAGGACGTTGAAATTTTGGATTTAGGTCTGTTGTAACATCTAGTTACGTATCTCCCATTTTGATTACAATTGACTGGACCAAAAGTGTCCAAAAAAAGCCCAAATTTAAAAAAAGTTGGATTTTGGACTTTTTCTCAACTGCAGTAATAAGTCCTCTTTGAGAGCTATTCAACGATGTATCATAAGTTGTACTTATTTTCATTGGGCTAGAATTATAGCCAAATAAACTTTTAATTAATGAGATATTTGGATCTTGCAAGGGGAAGCACATCGGTTCAATCAGACTTCATCTTCTTTTTTTTTAATTTTTGTTTTTTATTTAAATATATTGATTTATTAATAATTGTTAACATCTAATTGTAAAAAGGTTTTACTGTAAATAATAATTCAAAAATAACAATAAAAAAATGAATACATTTCAGAAGTTATTAATAAAGTAAAATTTTATGTATTTTCATTTTAAAAAAACTGCCTACATGTAATTTAATAGGCGTACAAGGAAGTCATGTGGTGTCCACATCAGATTTTTTAATTCCCATAATCATCCAGTGCGATTTTTTCCGATTATTTCTTGTTTCTAATTACGTCTTGATTTATATTATTATAAGAAAATTATATTATAATAAATTACATTATAATAAGAAAATTATATTATAAGAAAATTTATATTATTATAAGAAAATAAGTAATTACATGCAATATTGTTATTTATTAAATCATTAATTAAAAATTTTTCTTTCTGTTTTGTATTACAGATTGGTTCCTAGCAAAAGACTGTAACTGTTATGAGTAGAATTAAATAGATATTTGATTCTATATTTGAACTGCACTGATTACAAAACTAATTTTCTAAGGTATGAATTAAATTTTATATTTCAAAATTAGTATTATTTTTTTCAGGGTTAATTTAAAGTAAATTTAAGTAAGTTTAACTTTATTCGCCTTTTTATACGGATTTGAATACTAGATCGTAGATACCGGTGTTCTTTGGTGGTTGGGTTTCAATTAACCACACATCACAGGAATGGTCGAACTGAGACTGTACAAGACTACACTCATACATATCATCTTCATTCATCCTCTGAAGTAATACCTGAACGGTAATTCCTGGATGCTAAACAGAAAAAAGAAAGAAGTTTTATTCGCCGTAACGAATGAATTAAGTGAAGCTTTACGAAAAATATTTGCAAAAAACAATCAGACATCAGTCATTTTACTTGTTTTAAGCTATTCCCCACTTTTTTTTGTTTGATCTTAAATGATTAATCTCAACAAAATTATTACATCCAAATTCTCAGGGACCTGTATTTAAAATTTTAATCTTTAACTTCTACTGCGTTTTTCCTCTACACACTCTATATGATCAACGTGGATGTATTAATGATCTGCAGTCCTAGTTTGTTTGCGAAATTCTACAAATTTTTCATCTCTCTTATTTGTCTTAAAATTTATTTTATTTCCTACGTTACCAATCCACCTAATTTTCGGCATTTTTCTATAACACCACATTTCCAAAGTTCTCCATTGTTTTATTATTTTCCTATTTCCTGTTGTCTAAATTATGCGACCGTAAAGTGCTACATTTCACACAAATATTCTTAATAAAATTTCTATAATTCTTAGAATGATAGTAGTAAACTTCGTTTTTGCATAAAAACTCTCTTGGATTAAAGCAGTTTGCTTTTGATATCTACCTTACTTCGTCCATCGTTTGTAATTTTACGCCTTATAAGTTACATGATGTTTTAAGTCCCAGAATAATTGACTGCAGTTCCAGTAAGTACTAAGTACTTTTTTACTTAATAACTTCTGGGAAGTTGTATCAGAACTTACAGAAATTATGTAACTTCTAGTATATTATGTTCCTCTACCTTAATATTTAATTCCTAATCAACCTCTTTTCTATTACGTTTCATTACCTTATAGTCTTATTTAATTTCAAGCTAGATTTTTTGCGTTGTAATACTGTTGCTATGTCAACCAGTATCTCTTCTAACTAACGTTTTGTTTCTGTCAAAAGAACAATTTCATCAGCGAATCTTAACATCCTTATTTTTTCTCTTTGAATAGTTATTTTCCTCTTAAAGTTTTTATTCAGTTCCTGTCTTGTAAAAATTCTTGTAAAAATTTTATTCATGAACTTTATGTTGGCTCAATAAATAGCTTTATGTTGGCTGGCCTCCGTAGCGCAAGTAGTAGCGTCTCGGCCTTTCATACGGAGATCCTGGATTCGAATCTTGGTCAGGCATGGCATTTTTAATACGCTACATTTCCATATCCCACGCACAAGCTTCAAGCTTATTTGGCGTATCATCAAGCAAAAAAAAAAAAAAAACATTATGTACATAGTGGTGAACTCGTCATCGCAGATCAGCTGATTTGGATGTCGAAAGTTCTAAGGTTCAAATTCTAGTTACTTTTATACGGATTTGAATACTAGATTGGGGATACCGGTGTTCTTTGGTGGTTGGGTTTCAATTAACCACACATCTTAGGAATGGTCGACCTGAGATTGTACAAGACTACATTTCATTTACATTCATACATATCATCCTCATTCTTTCTCTGAGGATGATACTTTACGGTGGTTCCGGAGGCTAAACAGAGAAAGTAGTAGAATTACTTATGTTATTTATTGATTAAGTTAGGGAAAATCTGTAAAAGAAAAAATAAACAATATTATTATAAAACTATTCATATCTTTTTTCCTGAAAAATGCTTTAATGTTTATGTAGTCTGCAGATATAAAACTTTTGTTATTTAATTTCTAGACTTATCCCACTCGTTTTATAATACCATTTTTGTTAATTGTTTGATAAATAATTGTAAGAAAAATTGTTCATTTTGTCTGGTGAAATCCAATATTTTCAATAACTTTGTAATATGTGAAATTACCATAGTTTCAATTATTCGTTCAATTATCTTCAAATTAAGTTTTCTCTTTTGTTTAATAATTTATTTTGGGAAGAAGATTTCTTGTCTAAAATGATATTAGGTGGATGTAGAGGAAACGAATGAGCGGTAATAAGTCTCTAATGCTTTGAAGTCCGTTCATCTCTCTTTCTATCAATCTCTCTCTCTCTTTTTGCTTGTTTGTTTGTTTCCTTCTATATCTTCTATAACCCAGTATATCTCTATTTTTTATCTGAATTAATATGGTGTGAATAAATAAGATGAAAGCGGTGTACTGTTTGTTATTCATTTAACTGCTCTGCATTTAACTACTCTTATTATTTTTATTTTAAATCAAAGCAGCGCTGTAACAAAAGTAATGTTTGATATACGAAGAAACTGATATAACTTACTTATTATTTCCTTCAATAACTTAAATATATATGAACCAAGTTTATAAAATGATTAACTAGAGAGCAAAATCTAATGCTCTAATTTTTTATTACACTCGTACATAGACTCAAACCAGGAAGTTTAGTAGTCTACAGAAACTAACAATTTTTAAATAAATTATCACAAAGTCGATTATACTGATAAGAAATCCAGCCATTTTCAATCCGTTCTTAGACGAAGGCCAGATTCGTTTTTTCTTAATCTATCCGCCCATTTTCTTCGTTTCCTTCATACATTTTCTCCATCTTTATTACCTTATTCCTTAAAATTTCAAACGAGTAAATGTATGTTTTAATTTTTATTATATTTATGCACTTCTTTATTTTGTTAAGTCTTATTCACATTTGTATCTTACGTTTTTTTTTTTTTTTTTTTGTAATATTATTTCAAATTTCCTGATGAGTTATTATGTTGGAAGGTAATCACAACGTTTAGTATTATATATTATTTATAAATGTTTATTTTTCTACTTCATAAAGGTCTTCGTTATGTACCTTTATTCCCTAAAATTGTACATTTATCAACCAATTCAACTGACTTCTTCTTCTATCCTATAACAGCCTTAAAAAAATTAATTTTATTTCTAATTATTTGTATTATAAAGAGAAAAATAGTTTAAATGAAAATATTTTAATTCTAATTTAAACAAAAATTATATTATATTATTTAAGTTACATTAACTTGACATATTTTTTATTTATTTAATTTTTTTTTGCATTTTGCAAATCTACTTGTATTTATATTTTAATGTTTATATAAAACGTTAAATTAACAAGTAAATTTATAAACATTGTGAGTTTTATTTATCACATGTTCTTAGTAACATGAAAAATAATACCTGTCTAAAGAATGTTAATTATATCAAGGTAATTGATTACACGGCGTTAATAGCAACATGACACCCCAATTCCCTCAGGATTTTCTTACCAAGTATAAGTGGTTACTGTTAGAGAAAATTTAATGTTTATTAAACGAAATTTATTATAAAATATAGGTTATTAAAAAAAAGTAATTTTTATTATTAATGTATACATCAAATTATTAATTAATTAAAAATTGTATTAATTTGTATATTAAATTTTATATATATGTGTGTATGTTTTTCTTTGTGGAAATTATTTGTAAAAGTATTCCACAGCATCTTCCTTTAAAAAAAAACTTACTCCCTTGCACACGCGTATGTTCCAGAATGAAAATAAAAAATTATCTTCTCATTGAAGATATAGATTTTATTTTTTTTTCTAAAAGGTATCTTATATTTCACTATTAAATTTATTAATATATATATATATTTCCTGGTAGATAATAATTCAATAAAATTGTGGGTGGCTGTCAAAAAAAGCTTTTATATATACTGTATACATTACATTAAAGCTAGTTATTTATTGCACGTGTCTTTCCGATCAGTTGACAGATCAGAAGCTTCGTTACTATGGCAACGTACAATGCTCCCGCCTCAAGGAAGAAATGCCTTTAGGCCTATTTCACTCTGTTACATTTTATGTGTTATATATACGTTGTGTGTCTGTGTGTGTTTTTAAGTTGTGAATGTGGAAGTTAACATCCCACTATTTGTAATGTAAAGAGTGATGTTTCCTCAATTTTTTCTTTGTTATAAAAACAACGAAATAAAGCGTAAATTGTAACTTAACAGTTTGTTTATTTTTTAAAACTTTTTGTGAAATATTCCAACAATTTGAAATTACACATTAATATATTAGCATAATTACGTATGTACGTTATGTTTTTGAAATTTTTAATTTATATATATCCTAGAAATATGAAATGAGTCAAATATCAAGATGTTTTATAGGAAACGGTAATAATTCTTTCGAGAAGCGTTTTAAAATATTTCCTGCATTCCTACATATTAAAATTATTATATTCCATTACGTAAAGTATAAATACCACCTTAACGTAGACAATTCATATTTCTTAATATAGGAGTCATTCATTTTACGTCGTTTCTTTAATATGAATATCATTTAATAAATTCTATATTTTTTTTCTTGAAAAATTAATCAAGTTTTATTATATTAAACAATTCAAGTTTTATATTTCAAATAGATTTTTATTTTGGAAAGAAAATTAAACTATAAAAACACTATTTTCATTTAATAAAAATTACTTCTAAATTTGATTTGCAGAAATCAAATTTCTTATCAGTATTTTTTTCTTTAATCGATTTTCAATTGCAGTAATAATTAAGACATTTTAAGTGGAATTAAGTCTGTTGTATGCTTCTTTTATACATCTAAATGTATTATAGCACAAAATTATATTACTTAAGTATAATTAATTTTTATTGTTTAATTTTTTGTATTTTTTATTTTAGGCTTCACTTTGAAGCACTATTTACTGCGTGTCTTCCAAAATTATTCGCAAGGTAAGCAAATTTTTTTTTAATATTATATTTTGTGTAAATTTATACTTTTCTAATTATATACTTGAAATAATTTATTTTGTTTATTAAATATATAGTTTTATTAAATATATAGTTTTATAGTTTTTATAGTTTCTATAAAAACTATACAAAATCTCAATACTATACACATCTCAGTTGTGAAAAATTGAGATTTTTCACAATTTAGTATAATTCACACTTTTTGTGCTTTACTTTTTTAAAAATCGATCAGGAAGAGGATTTGTTATTTATAAAAAATAGTATTTTTAAACACACAAAAAAAACCCTTTCGGCACGCCGGAAGGCGGAGGTAGATTTCACCGATCCTAGTAGGGGATAAAAAAGATTTCCACCTTAAAGTTAAGAAAAACTGCAAATTTACTCAATACAACAATGGTTGCGTGTGAAAACAATTTCACATGTTTAGCATACGACAAGCCCCATCTTCTTACAATTCCAGCAACATTTTTATCATTCCTTACCGTTAAGTGTTGGTCATATCAAAAGTTGTTTCAGACAAAAGTTTTAGATAATGTTTAGAGGAATAACTACCACTTTAAACCGATTCGATACTGTGCCTATTAAGAATGGTATGATTTTTTTTTTGTCTTTGAAACCCCATTTTTTCCACCCATTGGGCCAATGGTTGGTGATATCAAAAAACTTTACTTACATAAGTTTTAGGTCCTTATCCAAAGATTATTAGGAACGAAAATTCGATATTTTACTTAAGAAAGTTATAGCGAAATTTTGTTTTTTTCGGAAAAGCCGCCCCATTTCCACTCTCATAGTCCGATTTTGGCCGTTAACAAACTCGACCGAGATTTTGAGACCAGTTGTTTTTAAGGAACAATTTGAAAGTGACTGGTGCAAAATTACGGCAGTTATCGTGTCCACAAGAAGGTGAAATATATATAAACTTTTGAACTGACCCAGGGTATGAGAAATTACAATTTGTGCAGGGGATGTGAAACGTGAAGATATGTCGAAATTTTCCGGAAGTCGAATCATGGTACCCATTACAATAGGTATGTAGCTTTTTTATGAAATCTACGTAAACTGGTAGAAGATACTGAATTCGAACCGTACGTACTATCTTTCTACATATATTAAAGTCTTATTCTTTCCTAATTCTCCGTTTTCGATAATACTTTATTTTTATTCTTTTTTAATTTAGATAGTCCGGCCATGAGTTTTTTTATTACATTATATATTTTTATATTTTATTTATTATTATTAATAATAATAAATACGTACGATATACGTATATCAAAATAACCTAACTAACCTAACTAACCTCTTACGTATTAACGCCACCGCAGCTACAGCTTTATTTAAAAACAAAGTAGTGAATCAGATTTCGGTGGATTAACATTAATTGGATTTCAGTGCTATAAAATTAAGGTTATATTATTAATAAGTTGTATATATTATGCATATTTAATGTTAATTATAAGGAGTTAGCGAGCGAAGCGAGCGTAGGTTATATTTAGTTAGGTTATTCTAATATACGTACGATTTCTCAGTACACGAAGTCAACATATACGAACGAAGTCATAACCTAAACAGCAGCTGTAGCTGCGGTGGCGTTAATACATAAGTACCACTAATTTTAAGTTTTTTTTTGTTTTTTTTTTAATTTTTGAATATAGTTTTTTAAACAATTTTATTCTTTTTTAAAAATAAATGTTATTATCCTGTCATATTTCTTGTAAAGAGTGGAAAATTACTTTTTGTATCTCGTGTAATCAGAATGTTGTTCTTCCTAACATAGCAGTGTATTTTTATTTTATGAATTATTATTTTTCTATAAAATTCTATTGATTTTTGGAAAAAAGTTGGTACCTAAATCTGAAATACCGGTAACATTTTTATTTTTTTTTTCATAATTTGTTTATTTATAATCGGTTCCGAGTATGGAACCATAAATAAATCGTATTAGAAAAAGCTCATATATAGTTCATATATATAAACATACTCGCACTGATTAAGACCACATAGGTACAAGAGTTCTCTAAGGTCTAATGAAAAACAAATAAAAATTTATAACATCATTAAGCAATAAATATAGATAAACAAATAGCAAAATAACAAACTCATGGAGATAAATGGAGAGAGGCTAGGCTCCTCATCAAGGCATAGAAAGATGCACATTACATGTGATATTGAACCTGCTTAAGGGTCACTCAGATTCTCCAAGTCCAGCCCATACAGGCCTTTCAATCGTCGGACATCTCGCTGTTGACTAGGAGATTAACTTTTAGAAAGTGCACATTATTATCTAACCGCTATGTATAATTTGAAGCGAACCGTTTGACCTTCTCGCGAACATAAAAGATAATTCTAGGTAGTCGCAAATTCGGTTTCGTGCCTCTGCAATAGATCCCGCCAATTTATTCTGGAAATATTGTATAATATTAATGTTACTCTTGCTCGTCGTACCCCATAGATTTATATCATACGTCCAAATCGGTTTTAAAATCATTTTGTATATTAAAAGTTAGTTGGACAGCGACAAGTGTGAATTCCTGCCTAACAACAAATAAATTTTTTATATCTCGTGTTTAATAAAATTTCTTGTTTTCTCTCCCGTGGTACTTCCACGTTAAACGATAATCAAGGTGGAGCACAAGGTTCCGTACACGGTCAGAGTGTGAGATGAAATTGTCGTCTTGGTGGACTCGGAGACAGTGTCAGCTCTTCTTATCGCTAACATAATATGACTTGACTTATTCTGATTTACGTTCATTTTTCACTTTGTCAACCATACGTAGTTAAAGTCTAATATCGATTGTATAATGTTTTATAAATTTATTTTGTACCAGTACTTATTAATTTTTTTTTTTAATCATTATGTAACTTACTTTTGGGTTTTTTACGTGAGGATCATTTATAAAATTATAAAAAAAACAGTTTTAATCGTAGAGAACTGTATTCTCCCACATGTATATATATATATATATATATACACACACACACACACACACACACACACACACATTACGTTATCGATGTGTTTATAATAAAAGGAAAAAACATGACATATTGTTGAGTAATATTATGTTAATGAATTTGCTGACTAAAATAATTTTTTAAATATCGTTTTATAACGACCATTTATAAAATAAGACAATGATACATTTTTTTCAATAATTATAATAATAATTAAGTTTTACATAATAGTTTATTATAATAAATCCAATGATTTTATAAACAATCATTATTTTGACCTACATTATTACACAATGATATTTGTAAACACTGCTCTTGGTATTTTATTAAGTTAGCATTATGTGTATATGTGTGCGCGCGCGCATAAAATTTCATCGTCATGCATTGTAATTGACCGCCATTTTTTTTTATGATTTAATGATTAGATTTTAATGTTATAATTAAATTTCACCATCACACTTTTATTCAATGTTATAGAATTTTCTATTATTTTTTAATTTTGTCAGAAATTAAAGTAATGCATTTTAAAAATCCTTTTTATCCATTGTATGATATAATATTTTAAATACCTTTTTTCTTTTTTTTGTGAGTCAGAGGAACCCAATTTACGGGCAGAGTGTCGGACTCGCAACAGGTTCCGCAAGATGTTGTTTAAGTGCGTATATGTACCTGCGCCCTACCGACTAAACCTCCTATCTCACCACCTCTCCCAGTGCCGGACCGGCAATCAAGTATTATTTAGCCACGGGAGGTGCCTTCGAACTCAGGGGATCCAGAGTCCCCATGCTTCATCGCCGACGCCCATCCACGCAAGCGCGGACGGACGGCCGCAGGAGGCTGTCCTTCACCCCATCGCTCTCCAGTCCTTTTCTTCGCCTCTTACTCAGGGCTTTGTTTAGATAATCTATTATACTAAAAACCCATCCTCCTTTCCTCTGCTTCCTTAGGCCGAAGTGTTGCCCTAGCGAATTTCTCAACTACTCTCCAATTATCCTCTGAGTTTAGCATATACGCCGTCAGATCTTCCGGCTCTAGGCCACTGATGCCAGCATGGCCACGCTGTTCTTTCCATTCCGGACAGTAGAACAACGTATGGTCTGCTTGTCTCGGGGATCATAGTACATACATTCGGGTGACTCCCGCCTGCCAATAGTATACAAGTATAACTCAAAATTTCCATGACCCGTCATCAACTGTGTAATATGATAACTCATGTCACCATGTTTTAAATACCTTATCAATTTTATAGCGTACTTAAAAAACTTAGAATTGATTTATTTATTTATTTTTTGCTCAAAACTCATTTCACTGGTTTTATGCAGTTCTTTATTCCTTTCTATTCTTAACTAATCACTTTGCCTAAACTTACCACCCATTTATTATTGAAATTTCCACATTATATTCGATTTCTTTTTATTTAGTCTGCCTTTTAAAATTATTCTGAGGTATATAATTTTCTTTTATATTACCCTTGTTTTCTGAAACTGAAATCTTTACGTTGTTTATTTTACCACCCTTTCTTTTTTCTGTTTAACCTCTGGTAATTACCTTTCAGATAATACTTCAGAGGATGAATGAGGATGATATGTATGAGTGTAGTCTTGTACAGTCTCAGTTCGACCTTTCCTCAGATGTGTGGTTAATTGAAACCCATTCACCAAAGAACACCGGTATCCACGATCTAAATATATATATATATATTTATACATTCGATTTTACATAATAAAAATCATTAATTATTAATAAAAATCTGTATAACCATGACAAAATATTCTAATATTTTATTGTAAAAATAAAATATTTCTCTCTAATGATGAAGTAAAATTACTAGTAGTTTAAAAAATGTATAATATGATTTAATTGTTAGGAAACTGAGCGAAATAACTACAGAAATATTTTTTGGAATATTTTTAATTAAATATATATATATGTTAGGTGACATAACGCAGTGGTCCTAAGAGAACTGACATAAAATCACTTTTTTTAAAAGAATGGTATAGCTGTTCCAATGAATAACAAATATCTAATGTTACACTTATAAAGGAGAGTTAGGAACGATGTAGTTTCCAGTTGCAGTTTTACAGAGCCGAATATACTGTTGCATAAGTTGATACTATGCTCTCTAAGATTTTAATGATATTCAACCGAATAAGTGTCACTTATGTCCTTTTTACTTTAGGTGTTGGCTGTAAAGTGAACATCATTATTCTCAGAGAAATCAACTACTACCATTAACTGCTTGTATGGAAGATACTTTATAAGCGTAAAAATTAAAAATATACTGCGATAATTGTCTAAAGCAGAATATTAACCTATCTATTTCTATGAAAAACGATTTTTTGTAGACAAACTGTTTACTAAAAAAAATTTATTAATTATGGTCGCTAAAAAAATATATGAATAAAATTTTTGATCGTGCTCAACTAAAAAAATTACACTAATCTTTTATAAGCAAGATTTTTATTGTTATTTACGATTAATATATCTGAGCAAAGAAGAGTGATTGATTATAAGTAGTGTGAACGATAAACAAGGAAATTGTCTTTAGTAGTTTATTAAAATATTATACTCGCATCCAAATAGTATGAGAACATCTCCTTTTCTTTTACTGAATGTGGCTAATACCAGATGTAAAATTAGTACACAAGTTCCTTAATTACCCCGTATATGTGGATGGTCATCATTTGAACTTCTAATCAGCAGTTTTCCTTTTATCTATTAAAAGAACTGGTGGAACTAATCGATGATCTTGCCTTGTAATGTGCGCCGAATTTTTTACCTATATTTTGAATGGAATGCATTATAGAATATTTTAATATGTAATTTTCGCTGAATTCAGTACGCGCCGATAATAAAAACGATTAATGTTTTTTGATCAGATATTTGTTAATAGATTACTGAAAGAAAGAAATCAGTATTCAAAAAAGATTAAAAAAGAAATACACACTAATGCGTTTTTTTTTTTTTTACTTGTCTCATTGATGTGCATTCATTTGGGTATAAATTTAATCTTCGAACATTCTGTGGTTGACTTGAAAATGACACACGAAGCGTTTCTCAAAGAATTTTCACAAAAATTTCCACTTTTTTGCAGCTTTCATGTAATTCAAGCATTATTCTAAAAAAATTCAGTCTGTAGGTCTGTACTAAAAGTATAAAAGTATTTCAGAGATTGATGTTTGGTAACATCTTGTCTTTGGTCTTATTTATTTAAATCATGATGAGGTCGAGGAATATTTTGTAAATGATTTGATAGCCGAACAATCCTCTAACGGACGGGTAATTGAATTCACTGACTATTTGGCAGATAAATTATATTACAGAAGCTGCGATAACTTTATTACATTTCCTTACAGGCAGTTTTTACTGAAGATACATTGATCGCATAATACCAACGGTTGTGAAAGCTTGCATGCTCATTTGATAGAGAATTTTAACTTACGTCACTCTCATATATTCCTCTTCTTACTAGTCTCAACGTTTAAAAACCCTACATTAAATCTAGACTGCTAAACTGAAAAACCGAATAAATTCATGCACAAGAAATACATAAGACAATAAATTGCTGCTTACGAGTGTGGGACATTAACCGGTATATATTTGTGAAATGCGTTAGCTACCACTTCAGTAAACCTAATAATTAATGAATTAACCAAATTTTAAACTATAAAAGTAACATATTTCTTATTATATACATCATATATTAAGAGATTCCGAGATATTTTATAATAAAAAACGTCATTGTAAAGTATAATAGACTTAGCGCAAAAAATGTAAAATTTCAAAAGTGATTTAGTGCAAGAAGAAAAGACTGAACATTTCAAATGAGGAATACTATCTGTTTCAAAAACGTAAGATGATAACTTGCTTATAATAAAAACACAGATAAATTGATTTTCTGGTGCAAATTATGTACAGCATATTATGTTATGATCAATTTTTCGGCGCAATTACGTATTCCATCCAGAAAACTAAACGCGAATCTAAGATCTATGTTTTTTATTTAAAAACATAGGATTCTTCACCTGTTAGCTACTTTTTCTTCTGGAATTTTCATACCTCTTAATCATTTAATTTATTCTTTTTACTCTACTTTTTGACTTTGTTTTATCGCCTTTCTTCTATGTTTCTCTCGTTTACGAAAAAAAATTATTTTTTTTGTTTCGCTACTAGTATATTTACAATCGGCTTCTTAAGTGGAACCATAAGTAAATCGTTTAGAAACCATAAGTAACACGGTAGCCCTGGAGAGGACCCTGGGGGTTCCTCACTAGTGACAAGACGTAAAGACCGGAGTCCCGGTGGGGGGACCCCTTGGGGTCCCCTCATTAGAGGCATGGCATATCACCAAAAGACCAAGTGCCGGCTGCCTGGTGGTGGGGAACGTTAGTTCAATTTGAGGCGAAATTAACACAGTACCCCTTGGAGCTGTGTTATGGCTTATTTGTTTATCCGGCTCCCGGGGGAGATAAGAAACGATGCTCTCAAAAAAAAAAAAAAAAGGTAGATCGTCTAATAATAAACTCATGTTAGGGGGTCCTTAAGGAAATTCCATAATAAGTCAATCCATAACAAAAGTTATCAGTAAGAAGTAATCTTAAAGTTAATTAGTAAAAAAAAAGTATATCTGGCAACACTTCAGAGTCCATAAAAACAAACAATTAATAAAGAAAAATCAATAAAGAAATAAATAGTTAATAAAAAAAAAAAAATAAATTAATCAATCGACAGATAGTCGAAAAAAGAACAAAAATAAATAAATAAAGAAGTAAACAAATAGAACATCACTATATTTGGCGATAGTAACGGCAAACTGTCATTCAGGAGCCCTTAAGTCAAGCATATGGAGATGTTTTAACCTTCAGACGTCCCCACACTTATCAAGCGGATTGATAACTAAGTGGTTGAAGTGATTTTCTAAACGTTGTTGGTATTTAATACTGTGTTGTGTCACACAACCTCACGAACAGTCAGAAGCTGGAAATATTCGTGAAGTTCATCAATCCGTGTAAAGCATGGCGCCTCTGCAATTGTTACCGTTACCTTATTTTGGAAGCGTTGTATGATACCTGCGTTCCTATTACTTGCTATCCCCCATTCCACACCATAAGTCCTCATTGGTTGCAGGATAACTTTGTAAATTAGAACTTTACATTTCCCTATAATTCGCGTCCAGTTGTTTTCTTTTCATCCTCACGTGACAAAATTCGTTTTCTGCCTGCCTTTCTCATCGTTCACGTTTTAACTTCATGGAGCATCAGACTAGAAATAAAACATTTCATTGATCTCTTCCTTAACGCTTAGTTTAACTTTCCACATAACAAATCTTCTCTTCTTATTGAATACTTGCTTATTTCTTGATATTCTTGTTTTAATTTCTATAGTGCACGTCAGGTCATACGTTTTAAAGTTGCCTAAGTACTGAAATTTCTTCACCTGCTGTAAAACTTCATTTTTTATCTTAATCTCAATTCTCTCTTCTTTTCCACCTATACCATTCATTTTACTTCTTTTTGTTGATTCTCATACTCTGACTCTCGCAAGCTTCATTTAAGTCATCAAGCATTTCATTTAGTTTATTTGCGCTCTTTTCTCCAGTACCGCCATGTCATCATTACAATGTATACATTCTACTCTTCTTCCCTGGATCTTTATTCCTCTTTCACATTCAGACTGAATTTAATTATCTGTTCCATATATATACTAAACAGCGTTGGTAACATGCAACATCTTTGTCTCAATCCCCTTCCAATCCCTGTTGTTCCTGTCGTTTCGTCTCGTACCCTCACTTTTATTCTCTACTACAGCTCTTTTATTATGTGCCTTTCTTTCCGGTCTACTTCCTTCTTTTCCAAAATTAGCAATAATTTATTCCATCTAGTTATGTCAAACTCTATCATCTTCTAGCTCCAGGGATGTTACGTTTTAAAATAGCCAATATTCTTTTAAAATTTTCTCAAAACCTTAAAATCTGTTTATTATACGGTTTATATCTGTTTAATAAACGGAGAGATTATATAATTCTCAGCTCCCAGACACTTGATATCAGATCTTTTGCACTTGATAGTAGAGTCATCGTGATGAAATTTTTTTTCTTTTCATACCCTGCTATACTTAAAAATGTAATAAACTTTTACATTCTATAATATTCGTACACGTACCCACTTGTTAAGAAGGTAAACTTTGAAAGAATTACGCCCTGATTACTCCAAAAAAAAGTTATATAAAAGGATATAAATACAGAAATTTAGAAAATACACACATGAGAAAGAGAGAGAGAGGTCTGCTTTTTTACTTCCTTGTACGAAGTAAAGAAAGTATTGTGATTGCGAAAAATTTAGATTTTCGGATTTCAACGGAAATATTCATTTTGACCATCCATTTTGGGTGAATCCATTTTGATTAGTTTCGGCGTGACGTCTGTACGTACGTACGTATGTATCTCGCATAACTCAAAAAAAGATTAGCCGTAGGATGTCGAAATTTTGGATTTAGGACTGTTGTAACATCTAGTTGTGCACCTCTCCTTTTAATTGCAATCAACTGAACCAAAAGCGTCCAAAATCCAAAATATTTAGCTTTTTGACGTTTTCTTAACTGCAGTAATAAGCTCTCATTGAGAGCTTATTCAACGATATATCATAACTGGAACTTATTTGCATTGTTTCCAGAGTTAAAGCATAGTAAAATATTAATTAATGAAATATTTGGATCTTAAAAGGAAAGGCACTGAGAGTGAATCAAACTTCATCTCCTTTTTTTTAAATTTATATGTATTGATTTATTAACAATTATTAACCTATGATTGTAAAAGGTTTTTTCGATAAATAATAATTCAATATTAACAATAAAAATAAAAAAAAATGAGAAAATATTAATGAAATAAAATTTTATGTACTTTTCATTTAGAAAAAAAAGTGTATTTGTAATTTAATAGGTATACAAGGAAATCATGAGGTGTTCACATCAGTTTTTTAAATATTTGATCTAATAATATACATTTTTATTTAATGTTTATTTTAATAATTTTTTTAATGATATTTTAATGATTATTTTTAATGAAAAATACTCGTAAAATTAAAAAGTCATTTTTTAAATTCTGACATTTTATTTTGAAAATTTTTGTTTTTTACTCTAAAATGCGAATAAATATTTGTTATATCTTTTTTTTTTGTACCGACTTTTCGAAGGAATGTTCGGTATTAAATTTGGTCACACTGTAGGATTGAGGTGGTAAAATTGAATTTTCAATGAGAAATATGAAAATACCATTTACGTAAAATGTAAATTCCTTACATAAAGAGGTCAGTATATAAAATTTGTGACTCGAAAATCTCCAAAACTACTGGATCAATTTTGTTGAAATTTAGATATTCTGTAGTAGTGTATCTGAAGTCTAGCATCTGAAAATTTTATGAAGATTGGTGGAGTTGTTCTTCAGATTTGCTCAATTTAAAATCGACAACATAACCTCAATTTGAATCTATATTGACTGCATTAGAGTTTTTTCATAGGCGTTTATGAAGTGAATTACAGTGGTGAGTGACTTTAAATCGATTCTTGTGAGTAGGGTCTACTTGTTAATTGAACGTATGTAGGGCGTTGTGTCTAATAATCAGTGTGTTTTCTGACTGCGAAATAGTGAAGGCGTCTAAAACGAGAAGTCGGTCTGTTTTTTTTTTTTTTTTGTTTTACATCCTGATTGATTTTATCTTTGCATAACTGTAGAATGGAAATAAAAAAAAGGAAAGGTCATTGACCGTTTTAGATTACAAATTTTTTTTCTAAAACGAAATAATAATACGACGTAGTGTATGTTGTTATTTGTATGCAATAAAATGCTAATAAGTGTATAATTTTTTTTTTTAATTTTAATATATTTATTCCTGTAGCCGTTTCAATTTTATTTTTTAAAATAACTTTTCTCGGAGGTCCCGGGTTCGAATCTCGGTCAGGAATGGCATTTTCGCACGCTACAAAAAAACTTTTCTAGTTATGTAATGTTGCTATTTTTTTTAATTATTTAATAATACATGAATAATACATAACATACATAATACTTGACGAGAGTACGATACTTTTTAACTATCAACCTCAGTTAATTTAGTTATGTATGAGATTTATAGGAAATATTTTTTTAGCCCTGGAAAGTGTAATTAAGATTATTTGGTGACAGAATAGCTTATTTTTAGGACTATAACAGAAAGTAATAATTAATGATTATATCTTTAAGCTTAGTTGAGAAAAAATCTAATAAAGTAATATTATCAAAAGACTCTCGATATAAAAATACAATATCTTTATCTTTGTTTCCGAACTCGGGTAACGCCCATGTGTATTTTTAGTTGTATAAGTTACCGCATATTATATTGTATCATGTATGTACTTTCTTTGTTGTTTGAAGTTAAACTGAATATTTTAAATACTTATGTAACTGTGCTACTAGGTTTTTGCGCCCTTATAAATAGTAAATTAATATACAATTTACACATAAGAATTGTTTTGTTTATCGTTGATTTGTTTTATCCTATCTCCTAAGAAACCTTCTTTTGAAGTGATAAAGTAATTAAACAAAAATTTCTATTTAAGATTTTAGGTGAAAACCAATATGGCGACATACATATATATTTTATTCTACTATAATTTTTTAGTAAGAATTATCATCTTAAAAATACTTTTTAATGTTTTTAAAATTAAACTTAAATTGAGGTTCAACGTATATGTAAGTAAGTCAACCGGTTATTAGATGTAGTTCCTGAACATAGTTCAGAAAAAATTATCCAAGAATAAAACTGGCTTTAAAATTATTTTTTATCAGAAACTTATAAAAAGGTTGCCATTGATATAAAATAATAGTTGATCGCCAGTAAATAATAAAAATAGAAGTGAATTTGTAAATACCAGTTTAAATTTTTACTTTCCTAGAGAATATATAACTGGAATAGCTATATTCAAGGGGACTGTGTGGTAATTATGTAAAGAAACGGGTATCGGTTTTTTCAAAATGTTTACGTTTTAGGGTAGAACTAGTTCATCTAGACCAAAAAAAAATATATATGCGGACGTATGTATGTGTCACACTATTTTTTGGCCTTATATCTTAGGATTGACCAAAACGATTTTCTTCAAATTTGGCTCAAATATTTCTATATATGGCGCATTGATCGTATTAATTTTTTTCAAAATTCGTTAAGGGAGTGGGGAGATATCGCAAAAACCCCAATCTCGATTTTATTTAGACGCATTTTAGAGAAAACAGTTTATTAAATTAAATTTGTTATCTGAAATGCATATATAAATAGTTCAAAAGTTATTTTTATCAGAAATCAACCTCCACCTCTTAAAATGAAATATATGTTTTTTGTTCTTTCGCTCTGTCTCCCTTCGGTTTAAACATTTTTTTCCAAAATATATTTTTTAATTTTATACTTCACATATAGAACTATCAAAAAATGTCTATAATCTTTTTTAAATGATAGACCTCGGACCTTCTTTTTTTCCTGTTTAGCCTCTGGTAATTACTGTTCAGATAACACTACAGCGGATGATATGTATGAGTAGTGTAAATGAAGTGTGTAGTCTTGTATAGTCTCAGTTCGACCATTTCTGAGATATGTGGTTAATTGAAACCCAACCACCAAAGAACACCTGTATCCACGATCTAGTATTCAAATCCGTTTAAAAATAATTGACTTTATTAGGACTTGAACGCTGGAACGCTCGACTTCCAAATCAGATGATTTGGAAGACGGGGTTATAGACCCCGGACTTAAAATGCAAAAATTTTTTAGTGAAATTTTCTTTTTTAATATTTGAGCTAATATTGAAGGGAGTATTAAATTTAGAAAAAAAAATAACTTAAGCAAATTTGTTAACCTGTATGTTTAGAAAAATGTCTCTTAAAATGTATTCCACGTATTTAAAAAAATATATATTATATTTTTATTATTATTTTTTTTTATTCTAATTCCTTCAATTTATATTATTAATAGCCTGGAAAGTTAAGCATTACTTTTACAGGTTTTTTTAGTTCACACAGTTTTAGAGATTCTACGGTGACTTTTTACAGAAAAATCTGTATAATAATAAATATATATTTATTATATGAAAAAAAAGCATTAAAATATTTTTATATTAAATTAAAAAACAAAATGGTTTTTTAATATGACGTTAGTTGTTTACTTAGCGTTAAAACAAGTATTATCATTGACAATGGTATTTAAAAATTAAAATATTTACTGAGTTTTTTTTTAGGTTACTTTATTTCAAAACTCTTATGCTATAAAGATTAAACCTGCCATACATTAAATTATGTAAATTTAAAGTTTAAATCACTTTAATCTTCATGAATTGCTTCTTTTTTTTTAATCTATGATTGGTACCATCTATTTTTTAACTTTATATTTTTTAATTATTAAATTAGTTTTTACCACGGAAATATCTGAATTCTATTTGTTTATTGGGAGTTATATTTAAATTTAAAATGTTTATTTCTAATCTCTGATTATTCATCCAAGCTTTTGTATTCAATGACATATATGTATTTTAAAAAAAAGAAGCTATCATTAATTTTATATATGACAACAAACGGTTGATGCATATCAAAATCTAATTCTTTTCTGTTTTTTCTTTTTCAAATACGGTACTTCCAAACGGATGAATGAATTTAAATAAAAATAAAACGAAATAAAATAGAGGTTAAAAAAGGTTAGTGACTGTACTACAGCGTTGCTAATAATAATAATATTATAAAATGAAACAAAACAAAAGCAGGAAGTATATAGTACAGTAGCATATAATAATAATAATCATAGTACTAATAGAAATAATAATGGGTATATTGCTAGTTAGGACGAGTAACAACAAACTTAGCAAGCCGGCCGAAGCGCGAGTTGTAGCCGAGTGAATGCGTGCGTTTGTATGCGTGTTTGTGTTCAACAGGTGTTGTGAAGAGAGAGGTGATGTGGTGGTAAGTAGTGTGGCCTTAGGTGAACTAGGAAGAAAACAGCAACCAGTGAGTACCGCGCGAGAATGTGACGTCACGAATGATTAATGATTTTGAGTGGCGGGGCGGTAGTAGTATCTGTGTCAAGAGCGGCAGAGGGGCCTTGATTTGACCTCGCGGGCAAGGTCCTTTTGTCGTATTCTCTCTGTACGTAGGGCTCGCTCGAAGCTGTTAACTATTTACACCATCCTGTTAACCCTTCTTTGATCGAGCTTTACATCTTGCCCAACATTTTATTAAATATTACGAGTGGCTGAAATGAACTGTTTAATTTAATGCGGGATTTTCCATTTTAACTTACTCGGTTAGTATTTTTAAACATCTTAAATAATATATTTCGTCTGTACGAGGTCGTCACATTTTAATTATTGTACTTTTTTTATACCTGTACCCGAGAAAAGTTTTTTTGTTTAAATGTGTCCTGTTATAAAAAAAAAAAAAAAATAGCTAGAATTTTTATCTCGAATTATAATGTATTTAAATAATGATATACATGGGTTCCCAGTTTGTATTAATTTTCATTTTTGTTAATTTTCAACGATAATGTTTAATCCCGAATTAAATACTTGAAGGAATAATCTGCAACCAGATGTTTATTTTTAAAAAAAAGTTATTTTTATTGCGAACTGTTACTTCTCAAAATAAGTATCCGAAAAAGAAAACTTTTATCTAACCTCTCTTTATAAAACAAAACTTTTAAAAATCTTTTATTCAAAAATCTTTTATTGACAGAAATAAAATGTTTCTTTTTTTTAGCCTCCGGGACCACCGTTAGGTATTACTTCAAAGGATGAGATGAAATGAAAATTTTGTAGGGTGTAAAAATGCCATCCCTAACCGGTATTCGAACCCGGAACCTCCAGATGTAAGGCCGAGATGCTACCACTCGCGCCACGAAGGGCGGCAATATAATATTTCGATTATAAAAGAACGAAAAATGCTTTATAAACTTTGTCTTGCTTTGACGATTCCAATACTACACAAATAATTTAGACGAAAATAATAATTTTTGAGCTAGTTCTGAAATATTTAGGCTTCCAAGATCCACTGGATTGTTTTAAATATTTGTATTGTATTAGTTAACATATTACTGATTTATAAATATATCTTCTTCAACTCTGACCAAAGATTATAGTAAGATACCTATTAAAAAAATTATGTGAATATATCATGTTTAATTTCTCATTTATCTTTTAAATAGTTTTTACCCATAAAAATTTACTTCATTAAATGATAATAGAACACTTAACAACATGTATCTGGGAATAAAATACATCAAAAGGTTTTTTGATAATAATAATTTTTTAATAATTTCTAGCACGTACAATTTTTATCCTATTTCACTTTTTATTTTTACTTATTTTACAGTTAATATTATTTCACAAAAAAAATTTGATAGATATTTTTTACGTTTTGGAAGCTCAAGTGATAAAAATATTTTACCGGTAAAAAGAAATCTGATGGCGATACCACATGACCTCTTTCTACGCATATTAAATTACATATAAACTTTTTTAATTTTTTTTTAATATGAAAAGTACATAAAATTTTATTTCATTAATAACTTTGATAAGTTTTCATATTTTTTGTTTTTTTTTGTTATTGATATATTATTTATCGTAAAAATTTACGATGCCATATTAATAATTAATAAATTAGATACTAATTATTAATAAATCAATATATTAAAATTAAAAAAAAGAAGATGAAGTCTGATTCGAACCGATGTGCCTTCCCTAAGATCCAAATATTTAATTAATTAAAATTTTAGCTGGTTATAACTGTGAAGCCAATGAAAATAAATACCACTTATGGTATATCGTTGAAAAACTCTCAATGAGGGCTTACTACTGCAGTTAAGAAAAAAGCTAAAATCCAAATTTTATTTTGATTTTGGCCTTTTTGGATACTTTTGGTCCAGTAGATTGTAATAAAAAGGAGAGGTCCACAACTAGATGTTACAACAGTCCTAAATCCAAAATTTCTGTACGGCTAATCGTTTTTGAGTTATGCGAGATACGTACATACGTACTTGCAGACGTTACGTCGAAACTAGTCAAAATGGATTCAGGGACGGTCAAAATGGATATAGGGACGGTCAAATGGATATTTTCATTGAAATCTGAAAATCGAAATTTTTCGCGATCACACTACTCCCTTTACTTCGTAAAAGGAAATAAAAAAAAAAAAAATACTTTTTAAAGTAATGTAACTTTATATGGTGATACCCACCATAAATCAGCTAATAAGACGATATTTTTAAGGTTCAAACCTGAGTAAAGGCAGTTTACAGATTAAAGGTACTTTTATACGAATGTGTATACTACATCATGGATACTGGTGTTCTTTGGTGGGTTAGATTTCAATTAATCACACATTTCAGGAATGGTCGACCTGAGACTGTAGAAGACTACATTTCATTTACATTCTTACACACAATCCTCATTATTCTGTGAAGTAATACCTTACGGTGGTTTCAGAGGCTAAACAGAAAAAAAAGAGAACTTTATATGGTGATAAAGCGTTTAAGATCTAGATATCTGATTTCTGGATAAATTTGTCAATAGGTTAATTGGTTAAATAAAATATTTAACCATATCATTATGTGAATAATGTATTATTCATACGGTTTGAAGCATTCCACGTATTATTTAAACTAAATTCAAGTAAAATTAACCATTTCTTTACTTTTTTTTTATTGTAATAAATGATCTTTATGTTGTTTAACCGATCGTAGAATAATAATAAAGGATTACAGGATTTCAACTGGAATAAATATAATGTTTGATTTCTTTATATATGAAAAGCTGTATAGTATTTAACGAGATCTATATATTTAATTTATAATTTGAAAAATAATAAAGATTATTAAAAAAAATGCAAAATGTTATTTAATATATATATATATATATATATATAAAAACAGAGTGATTCAGGAGGATAAGGCAATACTTTGACAATTCATTCTAGAGGCTAAAAATAAGAAATCGTTCATATAAACATAGGTCCGAAAACGCTTCGTTAGCGAGTTATACAGGGTGAAAGATTTCGCCCGAGTTTCAGTTCCTCCGGTTAAATTAAGGCTTTTTGAAATTCTGGGAAGGTCAATTAAGGGGCAAATTCAATTGTTTTTTATGGTTTTTGAGCTGGGAAATCGAAAAAAAAAAATAGGTCCCAGAACTGTATCTCTCTTAGGGAGAAATTATCTGAAATTTTTATGTAATGAATTAATTATATTGCTTGAAAATATCCCCTTAGCAAAACGAATTGAAAATGTATTACTAACTTGATGGAGCTCCTACACATTTCACATTTCTTTTTTTGTAACATTTTCTTCTAAGTTTTCGTCGGTTTTGTTGTTAATAAAAGTCAACATGTTTAAAATTTTATTTCTTTTTTGTTGACATTATTTACAACAATCTTCTTATAATTAAATTCTCTACAATTTATCTTTAAAAAATGTATGATTTATTGCCAATTTAACAACGTTATTGTACGTCAAACGTAAAAAAAGTGTTTTTTGACCCTATTTTTGGCGTTTTACATGGAATATCTTATAAACTAAGAAAGATACAATTCTGGGACCTATTTTTTCGATTTCCCAGCTCAAAAACGATAAGAAACAATTGAATTTGCCCCTTAATTGATCTTCCCAGAATTTCAAAAAAGCCTTAATTTAACCGGAGGAACTGAAACTCGGGCGAAATCTTTCACCCTGTATAACTCGCTAACGAAGCGTTTTCGGACCTATGTTTATATGAACTTTTTTCTTATTTTTAGCCTCTAGAATGAGTTGTCAAAGTATTACCTTATCCTCCTGAATTACTCTGTATATATATAATATTTATTATTATTCTGTGCTATAAATGTAATTATGTCATTTAATTATTATTTTCTCTATTATTAAACAAACCATTGCAAAATTGAAAATAATACGTGGCAATATCAAGCCATTTAAATCCTGAAATCAGGACATTTATTTTATATTATTAATATTTATAGTATGGAATACAATTAAAACAATTTAAATTAATTTAATTAATTAATATTAACTAAAATGAGTATTATAATATATATATATATATATATATTAGTATTAATATTATTTATTACGTAAATATTATGTTAACGGTAGAAATTTTATGCTATTATTGTTTGTTATGTAAGTTTCATAAGATATTATATGAAATAATAGGTAGAGAAGACAGGGATGGATTTATTTCATCGTTTTGCTTTCACTCGCTGCTGTATTTTAACTTTTTCAAATTATCATTTATTACTTATTGTTATTAGCATTTAAAATAGCCACATTCTACATTAATCAAATGTCATATAAACGTTTTACAATTATTTTATTATTAATATTTTTTTTTTTTATATTTATAGATATAATGGAATGAAAAATTATTACAATTTATTTTGTTTAAAATATATGTTCGTAGTCCGAACGTATAATGTGATACTATTATATCATATTATTATATAATTCAACTTTAAATTGTTAAATATTATAAAAATAAGCAATTAGGAGGTCGTGGGTTCAATTATCTACAAATTGTTTATTCAATAAAATTCATTTGTTTTTACATATTTCATTACATATTATTCCTAAGATAGATGTAAGTAAGGATCTTAGATTTTTTATCCTTTATCTAAAATCTTTGCAAAATAAGTTTTTTTTTTACATTATCTCATTCTTCTTTTTCTTCTTCTTCTTCTTCTTCTTATTATTATTAGTTTGTTTATTATTTATTTTATTTTCTGTTTTCTAATAATATATTAGGTTTAACTTTAAAAAAAGTTTTTTAAAAATAAATACAATTTTAGGTTATCCAGTTGACAAATTAATGTCGTGTGAATAGATTTTGGATATATAGACACCCAGAGGAGGCAACTTAACAATTTTAATAGAAAACCTTTGTGTCAGATCACTTTATAGGATACAAAAAAAGTCATAAGAATCATAGGGCCAAGGCACACCAAAACCAAAATAGATAGTTTTAAAATCGATTTAAGTTACCGCTTAAATAATACCTCGATAATAAAAAATTTATGTGTTTGTCTTTGCCTTCAGTCATTTGATTGGTTTAATGTAGCTCTCCAAGATTCCCTATCTAGTGCCAGTCGTTTCATTTCAGTATATCCCTACATCCTAAATCTGTAACAATTTGTTTTATATATTTCAAAGTTGCCTGTCTGCAATCTTTTCCACTCACCTGTCCCTCCAATATCAAAGCGACTATTCCAGGATGCCTTAATATGTGGCCTGGAAGTCTGTCTCTTCTTTTAGCTATATTTTTCCAAATGGTTCTTTCTTCATCAATTTTCCGCGACATCTCTTCATTTATCACTTTATCCACCCATCTGATATTTAACATTCTCCTATAGCACCGCATTTCAAAAGCTTCTAATCTTTTCTTCTCAGGTAATCTGATCGTCCAAGTTTCACTTCCATATAAAGCTACGTTCCAAACATATTCTTTCAAAAATGTTTTCCTGACTTTTAAATTAATTTTTGATCTAAGCAAGTTATATTTCTGACTAAAAGCTCGTTTTGCTTGTGCTTTTCGGTATATTTGCCATAAATAAAATAAAAACTATTAAGTAATATCTTAATGACTCGATAATATATATATATATACGCACACACACTAGCTGATCGGGGCTCCGCTCCCTGAACCACCGTGGCACAGATCAACGCAGGCGAGCCCCGGGGCTGACCCAAGGGTTCCCTATTGCCAGCTCATGGGACCCCCCCCAGGGCTGCAGAGCTCGCTTTGCGCGCCATTACCGTTTAGCCAGGACCCCTGCAGTTTTCGATACCCTCATGGTTATGAGAGTAATAGTAATAAATAACAATTAAAGTATCAGTTTCTAAAAAAGAAACTAAGTTACAAAAGACAGAATAGTAGTAATTACAGTAAATAAAGTACACAGATCTTTGACGAGGAAAACTTCACAACTGTTGCTATGGTGACTGAAATTAATTTTTTTCCTCTTTAATGACCATCTTTAGTTCACAATCGCATCCGCAAGGGGTTAGCTCCTCAATCTATGGCTTAAAATCGTCCCTGGGATAACACAAACGATCCTGCAAATTTGAAAGGGATCGATCAATTTGTTCAATCAATCCTTGTTTGTTAGTGCGAGAGCAAACAGAAACAGACAGACTTTATATACAAATTTATATATGTATATATATATCATATATATAATTATATATATATATATATATATATATATATATATATATATAATTTCGTACGTTCTAACGATGTAAAGATTTTACGATAATGTAACGGATAATGTAATGGAATATATTTACAAAGTAGGTAAAAATTATTTTTCTCAATAATTATATTTTGCTAGACTATTAAAAGAAAAAAAATTCTATAACAGTTATATTACATAAAGAATTATGAAGTAGTCTGTTCCTTTCTTAATACACGTATTGAATACATTATGTGTTTTCCATAATTGAATTTTACACTCAAAATAGTAAATTTAGTAAGATTTCACCCAATGAAATATTAATATATTTCTAATTTGTATTAATTAGACTGTATTTAGGGTGTATGTATGTATAATTGTTCCACCGTATCACCTGAACGGCTGAACCGGCTGAACAGGCTAAATCGGCTGAACCGATTTAGATGTATGAACCCGCGTTGGAATCCTTACGTTACCGGGAGTGTCATAGGCTATATAAATATGCATATATATAATAACACAAACACCATACAGTAATTTTATTACTGCACGCTCTTCAGTTATCCGATGTTGGTAATTTGCCTATATTAAAGAGCTATGTTTTTCTTTTGGCAGTCGAGCATTTTAATCTTTAATATTTATCTCTTGTCATTAGTAACATACTACGATTATGGTTTAACAAATCAATGATAATCATCAAAGAAATACTATCGGAAAAGCACTTTTCTTAAAGGGCTTGCTTTTTAACAGATTTAAAAAAATTTAACACAGTTTTCTATAATGATAAAAATAAAAATATATTTTGCAGTAATGAAAACATGCTTGTGTTAATATTGTTAAATCTAATTTATGCATAACATTTTTAATATCAGTTAACTTCAACAGAAAAAACTTTGTTTACTTTAGATAATAGATAAATAAATTGGATAAATTAATTAATTCAAGTTATTAATTAAATAATATATTTATATCTTTAATAAATAATATCTTTATTTATTAATGCTTGTAAGTATTTAATTTTAATTAACAGAATAAATTATAGGATTTAAAAAAAAATATAAATCCTATGTCCTTACATGCAACAAAGATAACATATACAAACAGGCACAAACGCATGCACATTCACACACTTCCGTAAAATCGTCTGTTTGTGTATATATTAGTACAGGAATACAAAAGAGAGAGAAGAGTTAAGTTTTCTCTTTTTAATATCTTTAATAGTTATATATTCTAACTTTATTATCAGATATATAAAATAGTAAAGGTCTGTAATTCAGGAGTTGTACCCTAAACAACCTTGAATATTTCCTTACCCGGAATTTGTATGATAATATAGTATTTAGTGGTTTGAATAGCACAAAAAGTTTAGTTTTGTGGTTGGATATCTGATTACTAGAATTTATGTGTATATTTGTATAATTATTTAAAATTATTTTTTCATTAATTTATTAGCCTATATAATTGATTGACCCGCAGCGGATTTTATCGTAATTTAATTAAAAAAATGTTCTCTAACTTTTTTTAATAATCTTTTGGTGGATTTAAAAGAAAAAAACATATTTGTTCTACATTTATAAAGGTTTAATTTATTATTAAAAAAAAATTTGATTATTATTTAAAAAATTAAAACAAAAAAAAAAATTCGCATAATCTATAACATGGTAATAAATAAATATAATTTGAAATTAATGGTAGAGTGAAATTCGGTTTCATTTTAATTTTTTCTTGTTATTCTTGGGAAAAAATAATGTCTACCTCTTTAGAACTAGCCAACAGAACTTTCTTAGTGTAAATCAATGTATTTAAAGGGCCTTAATTTGCTTGTTTTGCTATTTTTAATAAATTATTGAACCATTTAAAAAATCTCTCAATCAAATTTCTCTTTTTTTGAGATGACGGGCATGGACTGCTTTAGTCATTTTGCCCTATGATAGTGGAAATTTGTACCGTATAAAAAATTTCATGCCTGACTGGTATTCGAACCTAGGACCTTCGGATGAAAGGCTGAGACGCTACCACTCCGCCATGGATATCGGCATCAATTTATATATTCAAAATAAAAATAAAATATTTTTTTTAACCGAAGAAATACTACTATTCTCGATAAAGTTTTACACACTGATTTAAAAAATCCTGAATATTTTGCTTCTTCGTACAATGTGTACATAAATATCGGCTCAAATAATTTGCTTTCGGCGTTGGGGTGCAGGGCATAGGGCCAAGTCTTGTCTTGGTCCAGACCGTAGTGGTCATTGTTTGTCCTGCGGTATGGCCGCCCATGTGAGGAGGGACTATACACAGGAACCTCGCTGTCTATCATGTAGATCGCACGGACATGCACCCGGAGGTCGAGGATGTAAGGTGACCTCACCAGCACCAGCGCCATGAATATGTACACAGCTGTGCTGTGGTATCTGCGAGGGACAGCCTCATCCGGGAGGGGCGTCTCATCTTCGGTGATCGGGTTGGGACTGTCTTGCAGTGCCGTTGGGGGAAAGTAAGACCGTAGTCCCGGTGGGGGATCCCTTTGGGATTCCTCGTTATAGGCGAGGCGTTAAGACCGGAGTTCCGGTGAGAGGAATCCTTTGGGATTCCCCCATTTGAGGCATGGCAAGCAAGGAAGACCGAGTCCCAGCTGCCTGGGCGGGGCCTTGTGCCCCTTCGAGGTAGTTTGTGGCTATGGCACTCCTTGGAGCTGAGCTTATGCTTAATCACGAATCCGACTCCAAGGGGCGGGGAAATCGACGGAGAAAAACAAATTTATAACCTGTTCCAAATTGTGTTTTATTTTATATTATCTACACTTTAATTTTTTAATTTTTTTATTGTCGCATTAACAATTAAAATCATTAGCAATATATCAGTGTAATGCAACCCTTCCGGTAAGTGTGTAACCTTGAACAAACTAAGACTGACCATTACTAAGACGTGAGGTTAAGTGAAACCAAACACCAAAGAACACCGATATCCACGATGCAGTTTTCAAATCCGAATAAAAGTAAGTGCCTTTATTAGGATTTGAACCTGAGAACTCTCGACTTCGAAATCAGCTGATTTACGACGAAGAGTTTACTACTAGAACAACCCGGTGGGTTATTTTAATTTTAATTACTTTTATTGGCTTTAGTCAAATAGTGGTATTTATATATTCAAGTTAATTGTACATTTGTGGTGGTGATGCTGGTCTGATCAAGGTTTTACCACAGTTTCCTTTGATGTAACCAGTCAGATGTTGACGAAATCTTCTGTTTTTTTATCTGTGACAGCATAATTACACTTTACTGTATTATTATGTACCGATCAGAATAAAAACCTTATTTCTTTTTTATTTCAATTCCGTTTAGAAATTTATCATTTTAGAGATAAATCACTTTATCATTTAGGAATTTATTACTGTATAGTCGAATGCCAATTCATAATTTACATACAACTGAATTTTTACAAACTTTTGTAAGTATAGAATTACATAATTTTCGTTTAGGGATGAGCAATTAAAAAATGAATGTATTCAAGTTAAATTTTATAATAAAACAGCGTATTAAATATTTAGATTTTTAACATACATCAGTAAAGATGAACGTGGAAGTGATAAGAAATATACTTTTGCGTTATCAAAATATAGGTGATTGTCAAATTACTTAATAATTTTTACGAAAATGTATTTTTAATCAGTAAATTATTATAAAGTTATATAGATATAGATCCTAATGGAGTGATGTTTGGTGAAGGAAGAGCTTCTTGTTTTTGGCGTTATATGACTGTTTGGACTTCTGGAATTAAATAATAGGAACAACAAGGAAGAGCAACGTTGAGATTTTGCAGCAGTTCCAGAAAATTTTGTAAGGTGTTCCACAGAGGAGCGGTAGTTTGCGAAAAATAGTGCGATCCATGAATACGTGGGATTACGCTGCATCCGGGACGATATAAAATGCTTCTGTTTTACAAAAATGAATTACGCCTGTACAAACAGGTGAACCACCTGGTGATGAAGCTCCTAGGTAATGGAGAGGACGTTAGAAGGCTTAAACTTCTCCACGTGCTGGACCTTAGTGACTCTATGTTATTTATGGTAACGCATCCTCTGAGTGTTGTATTTTTGTTTTTTTTAATTTCATTTACTTACTTTTTATTTCATTTCTTCTTCCTCAGTGTTCATCTCTTGTTTAATTTTTTATTTCTGGTTATCATTTGACTTATGTTATTAATGGACCTCTTTTTCGAGTTAAAGTGTATGAACTTTTCGCACAAGTTATAATACTAATTGGTAATTATTGTGGTGTTGCAATGGGAACTTCCTTTAAAGTATTTGTGTATGATCAAACTTAAGGTAAATATAATTAGATGTAACAGACTGTAAATAAAATTTGGAACAGAATAAAATGGCTGTTTTGCTTCCAAACGGATTTCTTTTCTTTTTCTTGTTTAGCCTCCGGTAATTATCTTTCAGATAATACTTCAGAGGATGAATGAGGATGTTGCGTATGAGTGTAAATGAAGTATAGTCTTATACAGTCTCAGTTCGACCATTCTCAGATGTGTGGTTAATTAAAACCCAAACACCAAAGAACACACCGGTGTTCTTTGGTGCTAGATCCACGATCTAGTATTCAAATCCGTGTAAAGGTATCTGACTTTACTAGGACTTGCGCTGAGCTTCCAAATGGCTATGTAGACGTGATAATCCGAAAATATCCGAAGATATACGAAAGGAAACGAAGAAGACATATTTTGCTGTTCGCTTAGAGTGTATATTGTGACAAACAAGAGAGGAACGGCAATGAAGTCGCTTGTTTGTTAGTAGATTTATTTCAAGACGATGCTTCATTTCTTTTCTTAGCGTATATGTGTGGATCTTGGGTGAACTATATCGAATTTAAAACGATGCGATGTACGTACGATACACCTTAAACGTAAATGTGTTTATTAATTGTTTTATACCTTTTACACCCTTTCTCAAATGGTAATAATCGATTATAATAATTGTAACAAAAATCATGCTATTTACAATTATGATTCTATTGATTTTACATGGATTAATTTTTTTTATAAGTTATTATCATCGGTATTAAATATATGATGTGAGAGTTAGTTTTATTAAAGGAGGTCACTGAAAGTTCACGAACAAAGAGGGCGGCTGAAACTAAAGCTGTTATATAGTCGTCTGATCGTGATCACTTAATCGTGCTGTCTCTATTTCTTTTTGTCTGCAAGATAATATATTAACTTTATTTACTACATCGTCGGTGACAGTGTACGTTTATTTTTACTTTTTTTGTCGATACGTTTTATGTTAATGATAAAATCTTAATTTATACTATTGCATATTTCATATGTATCTCTATCATAGGTTAACATGATATGAGAACGTTTTAGTTTTTCTTGTAAATTTCATTTTACTTCATATATTTATTGTTTGAATTAAACAATTTTACTTTATTTTGTAGTTTTTCATATCTTAAAGGGTTAAAAGCTTATTAAAATTGGATTATTAAGATTTAATACTATATCAATTTTCTATCTTATAGTAACGGCAGAGTATTTACAGTATACTAATACTAGCCTGTATTATAATATTTAGCCCTAGTTACCTACTTTCATATAAAACTCGTTTATCACATTATAATTTTTTTTTTTTGGCAAGAACTTCCATACACGAAAATAAATTCTGAATTAAGCAACTGATCGAGAGATTTTGGAATTCTAAAACAACTCAGTCTTACTTTATTATCGTTATAGCATATAGGGAAAGAAGATTATTATTATTATTATCGATAACAAACGAAACTTAGTTTTTTGTACTTCATCAAAGTTTAGAGCTTCTTAAGTCTAAATTCCTTAAAATCATGATTACAGAATTCAGACTCTCTGCCTATATATATAAATTTAATAAATTCATTCAGCACACATATTACGATATCAATTTTTTTTAAATTATAGGTTAAAATTTTCTAATTGGTAATCTAATTAATTACAAGACAGAGACCTAAAACACACACAATTATATATATTTATGTATAAATGTGTGTGTGTGTGTGTGTTTTAGGTATGTATTTTTATAAAAAGCGATCTAAAGCTCTAGCTACTCAGACAACTTTAATATATACTGATTCGTGTCTTGTAATTAATTACATTACCATATTTCAGAAAATGTTTAACCTATAATTAAAAAAATGATAGCGTAATATGTGTGCTGAGTGAATTTATTATTTTTTTTTTTTGTAAAAGCGGAATAGATATGAGAATACTTTGCAGATGGGTAATGCATTTTTAAGGAGGTAAACCTTTATGAATATTTTGTTTGTACTTTTTTTTAGATATTTTTGAAGTTATACTTCTTTTGGCGCGTTAAGAGAAACAGATCAGAGTATATTTTCAGCATGTTACGGAAGTTGCTCGCACCGATGTAACACACCATGAAGATATGCGCATGCCCAAATGGATCAGTTTGCACGCACATGCGTGTAGTGTCTAATTCAGTTAGTCGTTCGATACAATTAAGTGATTTGAACATGTTGCGAATATAACAGTTTGTTATATTTGAGATTATTAATAAGTGAGATTATTTATTACTTTCCGTTTGATAAAACAGAAATAAAAAGATTAAGTAAGACTGAGAGGTTGTAATAATTTTATATGTTATTACAGGATAAGTTAAAAGTCAACTTCCTAAGAAATTTCAGGAAGTTTGATAGCGTTACAATTTTTTTTCTTAGTTAATTAATTTTCTCATGATTTTTATAATCCTATAAAAATTTTTTTTAACCCTAAAAAAAATTACAAATGGTGTTTTTATAAATATATATATATTAACATGTAACGATTAATTTAGTAGTAATATATATCATGTAAAAAATTAAAGCAGCTGTATATAAAACGGTTTTTAAAAGTTCAAGTATTTATCAATATTTTATCTCCTGCAACAGTTTTAACAAAGTATAGATTTAAAATAAATATACGCGATAATATAACCAGTTTCTACTTATTGTGTTATAGCTCTGTTTATGTGTTATTATTTTACTTCTATGTTGTTATTTTTAAATGGTACATATTCCATTAACTATTAATCGTAATCAATACTTTAAACAATACCATTATCTTATCCAGCAAAATGTATCTGTATGCTAATAATGGCGCTTTTATGATTTTTTGAACTTGTGATTTATCTCATCTGTACTACGATTGTAACTCGACTTTTTTAAAAATCTTAGAATAATTTTCAAATACTCTGAACGTTAATTTGTGCAAGTCGTGGCATCCCGGGCTTGTAAACAACAATTATAAAACAATAAAATTTATACCATTTTTAACTTCCTTGTATTAAGTAAAAGAAGTATTACTATCACGAAAAATTTCGGTTTTCAGATTTCAACGGAAATATCCATTTTAACCATCCCCCAATCCATTTTGACTAGTTTTGGTATGACGTCTGTACGTACGTATGTGTCTCGAATAACTCAAAAACGATTAGTTGTAGGATGTTAACATTTTGGATTTGTTATTGTTTTGAACTGTTGTAACATCTAGTTGTGCACCTCTCCTTTTAACTGCAATCGACTGAACCAACAGCTTCAAAAAAAGCCAAAATCCCCAAAAAATGGAATTTGGTCTTCGGAATTTGGAACTGCAGTAATAAGCCCTCATTAACAGCTTTTCAACGATATATCATAAGTGGTACCTATTTTCATTGGTTCCAGAGTTATAGCTAAATAAAATATTAATTGATGAAATATTTGAATCTTACAAGGGGAAGGCACATCAGTTAGAATCAGACTTCATCTTCTTTTTTTTAATTTAAATGTATTGATTTATTAATAATAATGAACTTCTGATCGTAAAAAAAATACGGTACATAATTCAATAGTAAAAATATAAAAAATAAAAAAATATCAGATGTTATTAATGAAATAAAATTTTATGTACTTATCATTAAAAAAAAAAAAAAAATATGTATATGTAATTTAATAGGCGTACAAGGAAGCCATATGGTCGTCACATCAGACTTTTTTTATTTATATTTATCAGAGTTCTTATTTATTAAAATAAAAATTGTTCACTTTATTTATTTTCTTTGGAGATACCTTTTATATAAAAATAAAATACTAATAAACTCAGTCGCTTGTTAAATGTACGTCACATGAATAAATATTCTTGGGAAATTATAACTGGTTGTTTAAACTTATTAGTTTAACTTTAGGGTAGGTTTTAATTTTATTTAGTTCTACTAATTCATTTATACTAATGTTCTCCTTAAAATAAAAAATTTAATCCGCAAGTAAAATTTTTTTACCTTACTTTTTTACATGGAGAAAATATTATAAACATTCACAAAACTTGATTTATGCCAAGATAGTTTGTTACATCAAAAAACAGCTTAGATGAATAATAAAAAAAAAAAATAGATATTTCAGTTTTATTTCCTTGTACGAAGTACAAGTATTGTGATTTCAAAAATTTTGGTTTTTGGTCAAAATCCATTTTGACCATCCCTGAATCCATTTTGATTAGTTTCGGCGTGATGTCTGAACGTACGTACGTATGGATCTCGCATAACTAAAACGATTAGCCTTAGATTGTTGAAATTTTAGATTTAGGACTGCTGTAACATCTAGTTGTGCACCTCCCCTTTTGATTACAGTCGATTTGACCAAAACTCAAAAAATGCAAACACTGCAGTTTTCTTAACTGCATTAATAAACCCTCATTGAGAGCTTTTCAACGATATATCATAAGTAGTACTTATTTTCATTGGTTCTAGAGTTATAGCGAAATAAAAGTTTAATTAATGAAATATTTGGATCTTACAAGGGGAAGGCACATCGGTTCGAATCCGACTATATTTCCTTTTTTTGTTTTAACTTTTTTTTAATATAAACATATTGATTTATTAATAATTATTAGTAATAAATTTAAATATTTATTAAAAGTTATTAAAAAAACTCTTTACAATAAATAATAATTCAATAACAAAAAAAAAATCAGAAGTTATTAGCGAAATAAAATTTTATGTAATTTAATAGGCGTACAAGGAAGTCATACGATATTTACATCAGATTTTTTTTATCTATTTAACTCCTATATAAAGATTATTCAGTGATTCTAGAATAAATTTCTAAGATGAATTGCACAGACGCCATGGTTCGTACGGAACAACAAAATTCATGAATACTTAGGGTTACCGTGCGTTCGAGAGGAAGTCGATTGATTTGCAACAAGTACAATATTAGATTTAACAACCACGTAAATTATATAGTTGTTAACCTCTTAGACAATGAGGAAGATGTAAAGGCGGTTAAAACAAGTTCATGTATTGGACCTAGGAACCTAACAATGATACTCAGGAAGAGGCCTCGCCTATTAACTTTTTTTTCTTCTCCAGAGCTGGAAACCGCAAGATTAAGCTTAGCACAACTCAGGAGGTTGTCCTTTTTAACTCAAACGGGCCTTCCCGTCCGCCGGCATTACGTCCGGTACGACAGGTCAACTCGCCGGTTTGGATCTTTAATTTTTGTCTGCCTGTCTTTATGCCTCACGCCTCTACCACGTACGCTCCCTAGAGAGCGCCGTGCCTCTTAATTTGGGCATCGTCAAAGTGTTTATGTTTTTAATGTTATTTGTTCCTTTGTTCTATTGTTCTTTTTATATTGTGATTTTTTCGAAAAACTGAACATTATTATGATTTCTTGCTGGGTAACACAAGCATTAATGCTTTTGTTACCTTTGATTCACTATTAATGATGGAATGTAATTAAGTTGTTTCAAGGAAATTCCTTTATAACTTGATTATTGTCGTAAAAATTACTTATATCTAATCTTCGAAACGATTGTAAATATAATTTGAATTAAAAGAAAATATGAAATCATTAAAACTTGCCGATCTCCGTGGCAGAGTGGTAGCGACTCGGCCTTTCATCCGGAGGTTTCCGGGTCGATTCCCGGTCAAATATAGTATTTTTTATACGCTACAAAATTTCCATTTGATAATCTTCTATTTAAGAATTTTAAAAATAAAATAATCGAAGGTTATTTATTTAATCAGCAGAAGTATACAAAATTATCAGTTTTATTGTGTGGTAATAATTTATGAAAAAATTATAAAATCAGTGTATTAGATCCTATTTTGTTATTTCTAAATAAATGCATAAGAATAGGAATCTATAAAGTTCAATCTATTCTCTTTGTGATTTAGCATTGCTCATCCGATTTTCCAAAAAAGAAAACATAATTAATTATAATAAGTTATGTCTTAACTTAGAATGTCTTTATGGTATGTCTTAACTTTTTTTTTCTTTAACCTCCGGATCCACCGTTAGGCATGCTTTAGAGGATGAGTTGAATGATAGCGTGTGTGAAAATGCCATGCCTGACCGGGATTCGAACCCGGGAACCTACAGATGAAAAGCCGAGAAGCTATCACTCGCGCCACGGAGGCTGGCATGTATGTCTTAACTTAAAATAAGTTATTACACCATATTTCGTGATCCTAGATTAAACCTTACTAGTGATAAAAAAAAATTTGGTAAATAAAATTTGTTTGTAAAATGTCATGAAATTCAAAACTCCATGTGGAATTTATGTTAGGTAGTAATAATCTTCCTCTTTAATTTGTTATAACATTCAAATTTAATTATATATTATTGGCAACAGAAATTTCTAGTAAGAAATAACTTTTTTTTTCTCTTTTTTTACCAATGGATAAAAATAATAAAAATTAAATAAATTTATACGGTTTAAACATTGTTTTGTCTTTTTTATTCGTTAATTATTACGGTGAGAATTTTAAAATTAATTTCCCAGAATTAAATAAAGACAATGTTACAGTTTACTTATAACAATAATTATTTTAATAGTAAAAATAAAACCAAACAATAATAATAATAAACATAAATGTGTGAATTTCTGGTGTTAGTGAAAGTGGTGTGGATTTTGATGTATCATGTAAAGCGGTATATCTTATGTTGTGGAAACGCGAGGTAATTGCAAACAACACGTCGAGTTCAAAGCAAAAGGCAGCGTGCAACTCCGAAAAGTGCACACTTGAGATGACCTTCTCTTTCCCTACTAGTTGAACTCCCGCTTCATCACCCCTCCTCTACTAACATTGCCTCTCTGCCTTCACTGCTTGTTCGTTGAGTCGCTGGAGAAAGCAACCTTTCCATTTCGTTGCAAGACTTGGCCTGAATAAGTAGTCTTTAGTCGCCTTCATTTGAAACGGAAGTTACCATCTTCTTGTGCTATTGTATATATTTATATAGTGTTTTTTATTATTATAATTATTTTTAGTGTCGTATTTGTGGAGTGCTCGTGATTAATTTTATCGGGTGTTCGTGTTAATTTTTTTGGTGTACGGTACGGGATTTTTTCTTTTAAATAAACAACATTTAATTACTCACGTGACTTATTAATACCATGTGACATTCATTATTTAATATCTATAATAATTATTTTTAATTTTATTAATAAACTTTAACACTTTACTTAATTATTATTTTTATTTATTTAAACATTTATTTATTTTATATATTTTTAAAACAAAATTATATTTGTATTAAAAAAACACACTTGTGGATTTAAAGTTCACAGTTTTTTTCTCTGTGAGTTGTGTACTTAGGGATAAAAAGTTTTTTTGTAAAAAAAGGAAATTGTTATTAGTGAAAGTGTTACAACATTTACTTCTGTTTGTTATTTTTTTTTTGTTTTTGGTTCTTTGCCATCGATATCATTATAATTCTAATGTGTGTTTAAATTTTTATGATTTTTTTTCTGGATAACACTGGATATTTTTAATGGATTGATTCTTTGGATAATGGCAAAACAATCGGTAAGTTAAAATTATGTATTGTTATTACTACATATTATCCTTGTACTTTTTATATATTGATTATTCTGTCTATAAATTTTAAAATTATTTCTTGGTATATTTAAATGTATTACACATACATATTTTTAAAATTCTATTTTTTTTTTTAATGTGTAGATTAATAATTCCATACAAATACATTACCATGAAATCATATTATAATTTAATAGTATATAATAGGTATTTATTTTAGATTCCAGTTAACTAATGTAGTGGTTGCAGCGTTTCATGGCTGGAATTCTGGGGTTAGTTCATAGTCTGAAATGGATATTTTCTAAAATAAACACAGTCCATATATTATATTCTATATGTAATCATAGAATCAAAATCCCATCCGACTGGTTGAATCCCGAATGTTTACTTTGCAAATAAAAACGTTTTAAACAAATATATTCCCACGTAAAAAAGAATCATTAGTCAAAATTTCCCGTTATAAATTTTTAAAACGTAATTTCTATTTTTATTTTATTATTTATTTAAACTGGAACAATTTTATGTGTAGTCCTACAAAATTACGTATGTTTTGACATGAATTTGTTTATTATTTACGTTAACTACCTGATGTAACAGAATGGTGTAACATTAATTAATTGCAACATTTTTTAACGCATAAAATATTTATTAAATCTATCTTAAATAAATATATAGTTTTTATTTTTTTATTTTAATAAATGTTTATTTTGAGGTTAGATATTATTACACAGTAAACTTATTTAACAGTTGGTTTTTTCCAGTGTTAGCCTTATCATTCCTAAGCCACTGTCATTACTTGAACCTACCCTTGAAATACAATTTATAATTAAAAATACAGACTTGGAGCATCATAGAATATACGTTTCTGCGCTGACAGACGATGATATCAGACTAAACAGACTAATATAATCATTTATGATATCTCAGCTTGTTTTTTTTTTATTATTATTTTAATACCACTTTTAAAATTGTTATATTTCTTTTTTTTTAAATGTATTGTATGATATCTAAGTAATTTTCATTGAACAATTTTGATTTTCGTCAAATTTCTTTTTTATTTTCGTCAATTTAAATTATTTAAAAAAAATCTGAAGTGGACACCACGTGACTTTCTTCTACGCTTATTAAATTACATATACACATTTTTAAAAGAACATAAAATTTTACTTGACTAATAACGTCTGATTTTTTTTCATATTTTTCTTTTTTATTGTTATTATTAGATTATTATTTATTGTACTTTTTTTTTTACAATACAGTCACAGTTTAATAATTATTAATAAATCAATATATTTAAATTAATTTAAAAAAAAAAGGAAATGAAGTTCAATTCGAACTGATGTCCCTTCGCTTTGTAGGACCAAATTTTTAATTAATTGAAATTTTATTTGGCTATAACTCTTGAACCAATGAACATAAGTAAGTACCACTTATGATATATCGTTGAAAAGCTCTCAATGAGAGCTTATTACTACAAATAAGAAAAAGTCCAAAATCCAATTTTTTTGGATTCTGGGCTTTATTGGACATGTTTGGTCAAGTAGATTGCAATTTAAAGGGGAGATGCACAACTAGGTGTTACAACAGTCGTAAATTCAAAATTTCAACACGGCTAATCGCTTTTGAGTTATGCGAGATACATACTTACGCGCACATACGTAGTATGTACGTACAGATGTCACGCCGAAATCAACCAAAATGGATATTTCCGTAGAAATATGAAAACCGAAATTTTTCGCGATCGCAATACTTCCTTTAATTTGTACAAGTAAAAAGCTTAATTAATATTTAAAATTGTTTTACAGACTTATATAATTCTTAATTTTCGTAAATGGATGTATGTAATAAAAATTTTGTAGTTTATAAAAATTACAAACTTTAACTAGGATTTGAACCCAAGATGTTGCAGTTAAAAACCTAATATTCGACCGTTCCTTCACGGGGATCAGAAACTTGAAAATTGTTTAATTTGGCACATGTATAAATATTTACATAAGGTATATATATATATTTATAAAACATGTTTAGATCTCATTCGGGAAATACATATTGGTTTTCTTTTTCTAATCGTGTAATAAAAATTTCGTAAGAGCTTGGTGTCAAATGACCAGTTGACGTTCCGAATATATTATTATATTAGTAATTTTCTGGTAGCTGTAACAAAAATTATGTTAAAAAATTGGGCTTCCTTCTGTTTTCTACGGTGTGTTTTTTGTTTTCATTTACAAAAAATATAATATAATAACACTTTATAAAAAAAAAGAAAAAAAAAGTAAAAATATTTTTCATTATTTTTTTAACCGCTGAACATTACAATGTTCTGGTCAGTCTACGATATCAAAATCGTTTGGATCGGCAGCCGAATTATTTGCCGGTCAATTTATTGGATAACACGATCAGTAGTTTTTCAAGATTGCTAAGGAACAATATTCTTGGTTTGCCTTATCGTTTCATTTAGGTGACTTTATGGTCCGGCTGTACGGAGTGCTCTTTTATTTCAATTTTTTTTCCTTTTGTTGTTATGGTTAAGTCACCAGCCGCTAGGTCTGTGACTACTTAATGTTGGTTCAAATAGATCTTATTTACTTATTGTTCGTTTATCTTGCTGGCTGTAAAGTTACTGTATCGTTACAATATAAAAAAAAAATTCTTATATGAGATGCAGCGTAATTATTTGAAGTAATTTTTTTCATTTTAAAATTGTTATATTTAATAATTTGTGGTTAGGTATAATTTTCCTAGTGACCCAGTTACAATAAAAAATTAGCTTTTCATTGATTTGATTATTGGATTCAAAATATTTTAATTTAATTCGATCTTTTTTTTTACGTAATTTTATTTGTAATAAATTATTATTTTTTACATCGTAAACTGATGAATATGCATTTTATTTTTGTTAAAGCCAATGATTACCATACAGAGTAATTAAAAATATTATTGAAGTTAAAAAAATTAGTCTGCTTTTAAAAGTAAACCAAAAAAAATGTATTTTGTGTATTTAAAGAATTTAAAAATTTAATATTGTCACTAGTACATCTGAGGTTTTGCAATTACCTTTGTATATACGTATTTTTTAAAAACATTTGTCACTACATATTATTATTATTATTAATAATACGATAATTATGATGTTACACCTATCTGTTATATTTATATTACTATTTTTTATCTTTTTAATGACCTGTGGATATTAAAATTTAGGTCATGGTTCCTACTTAAAAAAAAGAAGATATAAACGTACTTATTAAAGAGTAACAAAAGAAAAACAGCATTAAAAATAAATAAAAAATTAACATTATCGTTTCTGTTTGTTTTAAATGATAATTTTGTTTTTACCTGCGGGTTTGACTAAACTAATTATATTCGTTACAAAGTGTATAATATAAGTTTGTTTGTGAATGTGTATGTATGTGAATCAGGAGAAAGTTTTATTATTAAATAACCGTTTTTTAATCTTTAAAACGCTCCAGTTTGTATCAACTTGCGATTTCTTTTAGTGTTTTTAAAAGTAATAGTAAAATTTTAATTAATTCTTTTAATACTTGTTTTTATATATATATTTTTTTTATTAAATTAATAATTATTTAATATTACTATATATATATATATATATATATATATATATATATATATATATATATATATATATATATATATATATTCAAGAATAGTATGTGTGAGAAAGAGAGAGAGATATAAAGACAACTATTTTTACTTTCGTTTCATACATTTTACTTTTATTGAGTTAAAATAGAAAGTTTTATCTATATTTTTTTTGAAGCGGTTGATAAAGTAAAAGAAATTCTGTTATTTTACTGTTATTTTTATTATTTTTTTAGAATTTATTAATATTTACAGGTTTTCTTATTAATTTATTTGTATTGATTGTGATTAATCAATTATATATAAAATATTCTCTTTACTAAAGAGAATTCTATAAAGTTTTTATATATAATGTTAAGCAATTACCCTGTGTTTTCCCAGTTAATTTACCATCAATCTTCACGTTTAAAAATTATAACTGTTGATGTTAAAGGTTATTTATGATAACTGTGTTCGTATCGTGCTCTGAAAATGTTTTTGTTTTAATCTGTTATTAATATTTTTGAGTAGAAATTTACTATTCATTTTGTGAAGAGTTCAGTTTATAAATATAACAAACTAGCTGTACAACGAAAATTTAATTAATTAGACTAAAATTAAAATAAAGTAAAAAATTAAATTGTCGATGGTAATTGACTTCGGAAGGTTTAACTAGAAAATATAATCTTCCTGCATCAGCATATCCTAAGTCCTGTTTCTATAAGACATCACTGAATGATTACTGTTCAGGAGTACATTTTCCAAATTACCGTGCATTATTCTAGCATGTTTTTTTAAAGTTATTTTTTCTCTCAAATAAAAGAGGCGTGAAGGGAACATGATAAAAATGTGTTTTTTTTTAAGTCCAACATAGAAGTAAATATTTTATACAGTATTGAAAAAGGTAATATATATAGTTTACATTAGTAACAGAACGGTCTAATAAATAAACTTTACGTTTAAAAAGGAGTAAAATGTAGAAATTGAGGTATCTAGCGCATAACAACTGAAAGACAGATTGGAATGATTGATTAAGTCAGGAGTAGGTCTCGTCGGAATTGGAGATTGATCATTTTTTGATGAATATACTATTGAGTAAATGTTCTGTTCTTATTATGAATGCAAGAAGGCTTACTTATTATTTTTTATAAAGTCATTTTTCTAAGAAAGATAAATATATATATGCTAAATTAAGTTTTTCTTCACATATTTTCTTAATTTTCATAGATGTCAAAGATAATTGTCAAACTTATTTAAATTACCGAATTTGTTACTTCTTGTTTAATTTTTGAGTATTAATATTTTTCAAGGTAATTTCTGAAATTTTTGATTATATTGTTTCGTTTTTTTTTTCTACTGTTTTGTTATTTGTTTGATTATTCAAAATTTCCATTTCCTTTTTATAATTTCATATCCTTTTTATTTCTACTGTGAAATATATATAAATTAAATTAGTTAATTTCATCTATATGGAATTTTATGCTTACTTTATCAGATTAGCAGACTCAATATGTTTTCTTTTGTACGTTATACAGAATATTTGTTGACCGAGCGAAGGAAGGTCCTGTTTTAATCCAGTCTTTTGATACTTCTTATGTTAAATTTTTCATATGCAATTAACGCTAAACGCGTTTTATTATTTTAATGAAAATTTTCAGTAAGATTCCTAGATCCAGAACTACATAAATGAAATGATTTTTAATGAAATTTCCCATTTCTAAACGATTAGTGCTGATTCTTTTGGATGAAGTATATGGAGAGTCGCGATGAAGGGCAAGTTTTCATCAGTAAACCATCACTCCTATATTCTTGACATGGCGCCCATCATTTCAAATATGTGTACAGCTACGCGTTAGATACCTCATTCTTTTTTGTTTTACTCAGTTTTTAAGCTTATTCCACTCGTCACTTGAGATGTTTCTCTTATTATTTTATATCGTATGTTTATATAATATATATATATATATCTGTAAATAGTGTACATATAATATGTAATATATATGTAACTAAATTAGTTTAACTAGTCATGCATCAAAAATCTTAACTAGAATTTTATACAGAAGAATTGAGAGGAGAGTGGAAGAAGTGTTAGGAGAAGACCAATTTGGTTTCAGGAAAAGTATAGGGACAAGGGAAGCAATTTTAGGCCTCAGATTAATAGTAGAAGGAAGATTAAAGAAAAACAAACCAACATACTTGGCGTTTATAAACCTAGAAAAGGCTTTCGATAACGTAGACTGGAATAAAATGTTCAGCATTTTAAAAAAATTAGGGTTCAAATACAGAGATAGAAGAACAATTGCTAACATGTACAGGAACCAAACAGCAACAATAACAATTGAAGAACATAAGAAAGAAGCCGTAATAAGAAAGGGAGTCCGACAAGGATGTTCCCTATCTCCGTTACTTTTTAATCTTTACATGGAACTAGCAGTTAATGATGTTAAAGAACAATTTAGATTCGGAGTAACAGTACAAGGTGAAAAGATAAAGATGCTACGATTTGCTGATGATATAGTAATTCTAGCCGAGAGTAAAAAGGATTTAGAAGAAACAATGAACGGCATAGATGAAGTCCTACGCAAGAACTATCGCATGAAAATAAACAAGAACAAAACAAAAGTAATGAAATGTAGTAGAAATAACAAAGATGGACCGCTGAATGTGAAAATAGGAGGAGAAAAGATTATGGAGGTAGAAGAATTTTGTTATTTGGGAAGTAAAATTACTAAAGATGGACGAAGCAGGAGCGATATAAAATGCCGAATAGCACAAGCTAAACTAGCCTTCAGTAAGAAATATAATTTGTTTACATCAAAAATTAATTTAAATGTCAGGAAAAGATTTTTGAAAGTGTATGTTTGGAGTGTCGCTTTATATGGAAGTGAAACTTGGACAATCGGAGTATCTTAGAAGAAAAGATTAGAAGCTTTTGAAATGCGGTGCTATAGGAGAATGTTAAAAATCAGATGGGTGGATAAAGTGACAAATGAAGAGGTATTGCGGCAAATAGATGAAGAAAGAAGCATTTGGAAAAATATAGTTAAAAGAAGAGACAGACTTATAGGCCACATACTAAGGCATCCTGGAATAGTCGCTTTAATATTGGAAGGACAGGTAGAAGGGAAAAATTGTGTAGGCAGGCCACGTTTGGAGTATGTAAAACAAATTGTTGGGGATGTAGGATGTAGAGGGTATACTGAAATGAAACGACTAGCACTAGATAGGGAATCTTGGAGAGCTGCATCAAACCAGTCAAATGACTGATGACAAAAAAAAAAAAAATATGTAACTAGTGTAATTCTGAAAAATTAATTATTTTTGGCATTGTCTATACTTTCAGCAATCAATTACAATCAATTCTATTTATTCATTTTTTTTTTTTTGGTAAGCCCAGTTTATTAAATTTTGTACAAAATGGGCTAGATATAACGCCCACTGAACTACTAGTTGTATCAACGAAGATAATTTAAAGTATGAATTTAAAAAATTTATGAGTTGCAGATGTAAAAAGCATTTCCCTATGATAATAATATATGTTGTATATTGTATATATTGACCATCTATCTGAAATGATCACTTTGCAACTAATGATTAATAGATGGATGCCTCTGTATATTTTATTTTTATATTTACAACATGTATTATTATACAATCTTTTATTTTTTATAACTCATGTTTATTCTAAAATGTCTAAATCAGTTCTTTTTTTCTTTTTTAACTGTATATTTTATAACTTATTATTAAATACATTTTATATTTCTTTAATGCTGTACAGAAGGACGATATTATTTTAAGAAAAAAAATCAAGGTTAGTTCGAACTAACAATAGTTTTTTTTTTAATTTGTTTAGATGATTCAAAGTATAAACGAATATATGAATACATATTATTAAATTTTAATGAAAATATTTTTATGTAATTTTTTTTTTTATAAATATATAAAAGTTTATTTATCTGAAGAATAGCTTATTATTTTAATATTATTTTACCTTGAATTTATTACACTTATAGCTTAACATACATAAATTTTACGAGCAGAAATAATTAATTTGAGTTTTCTATTGAATTTACTGGAATATTACTTGTTTGTGTTATTTATAATTGTACGTAGTAAATAACTTTTTGATTTAAGTTTGTTTTAAGATTTTTTTTCATTATGGTTAGTATGTCATATATATTTTCCTTTTTTCTAATGTTAAAATTACATGTCAAATAAATTTGACAATTTTGACAAATTTGACAATACTGTCAAAAATTCTATAGTAAGAGATTCTCAGAATTAGATTTATATAACCTTCAATAAATTTATTTTTCATTAAAAACAAAAAAAAAAACTGGTTGATAATTGCAACATTACGTTACAACTAAAAAGTTTTAAAAACAAAAACTTTTTAACCATCATTGATTAATGATATTTTAATAATAAAAATGTCATATATGTAAATTATTAAGTAAGTAAATTAAAACCTAATTTACTCCTTTAAGTAAAGGTTTGATCTTAAAAATTATCTTAGCTTATTAAATACTGTTTTAAATAAATTATCATTAATTTAATAATCATGTCAAGGTTATAAAAAAAAAAACAGTTTTTAATTTTAATTAGCATAATTAGATTTTAATGAATTTTTTGTTATTTTTATAATTAAATTTTACGATTAATTTATTTAAATATTAATTGTAGATAATATATTTAGTAAACAGTTTATTAGTTACATTTTGGGGCTACGATTTTTTTTTTCTTTTTTACCGACTTTGAGTAAAATTGAGTTTTATTTACGTTTTGAGGTATGAGGTGTACAAAAATCAATCATATATATCAAATTTCTTGGCTCGAAAATCTACAAAACTACTGGATCAATTTCAATGAAATTTAGATATACTATAATGTCGGCCTCCGTGGCGCGAGTGGTAGCGTCTCAGATATTCATCCGGAGGTCCCGGGTTCGAATTCCGGTCAGGCATGGCATTTTCACACGTTAAAAAATTGTCATTCATCTCATCCTCTGAAGTAATACATAACGGTGGTCCCGGAGATTAAAATAGAAAAAAAAAGATATACTGTAATAGCACATATATACTGTAATAGCAAAGATATACTGTAATAGCAAATAGATATACTGTAATAGCAAATAGATATACTGTAATAGCAAATCTACAAAACTACTGGATCAATTTCAATGAAATTTAGATATACTATAATGTCGGCCTCCGTGGCGCGAGTGGTAGCGTCTCAGATATTCATCCGGAGGTCCCGGGTTCGAATTCCGGTCAGGCATGGCATTTTCACACGTTACAAAATTGTCATTCATCTCATCCTCTGAAGTAATACATAACGGTGGTCCCGGAGATTAAAATAGAAAAAAAAAGATATACTGTAATAGCATATCTGAAGTCGTTCTTTAGTTACGTTCAATTGTTTATAAAAATTTTTAATTTTGTGCTCGAAAATTTCCAAAACTATTACATGATTTCATTGAGATTTAGATATGATTTAGTGGTGTACATGAAGTTGTGCGTGTGAAAGTTTTATGAAGATTTATTGAGTCATTCTTCAGTTACGCTCAATTTAAAGTCGACAACATGTTGTATATGTAAATTTCAATGAAATTGATCGAGTAGTTTTGGAGATTTTGAGCCCAAAACGATCATGTTTTTTGGAACATTTGATTATCTCTCAACAATTAAATTATAAAAAATGGATGATTATTATATCCTTATAGTTTTTTTAGATTATTAAAAATTCACTTTTAATTTAAAAGTCAAAGCAAAAATTAAAAAAAAAAATTAATTTTTTTTTGTATATAACCCTCATCAACATAATTTATTTTGGATCTGAATAGAAGAATAGTCTGGTAAGGTCTATTTTCTAAATTGGTTTACGCCTACATCTTAATGTAGATTTGAAGGTCACTCAAAGAAATATTTTTTTTTTAAATGTTGTTGCAAGTGTTTGTATATATATACACACACATACATACATACACATACTTCTTTTAAGCAGTCTGTTATTTTCTGCAATATAAACATGAAAAAAAAATTAATAAAAGGCATAAAAAATTAATACAATTTTCACTTTTAGCATCGGCTGATAGAAAATTCATATTATGAACTCGTATACAGTTCGACGATGTTTATGAATGATATAAATTTTAAAGTGTTACTTATTTTTTCTAATACTTAATCTTTTTTTTATTAAATCATATATTACAATAATTAGCCATTATAATCCTTTACAAAATATATTTAATTTCTTTAAAATAAAGTAAATTTGATCAGTATTAGAACCACAGATAGCAGTCCATATAATAAAAATCCGAGACCTTTCGATAGATACTGATGATTATTTTCTGTTGTCTGTCATTATGTTACATCAAAAATAATATTTTTTATAACTATTACTTTTTAAAGGTTAACAAGACCTAACCTTTAAGATTATATATATATATATATATATATATATATATATACACACGTATACGTGACTATAAATAACCAGTTCAAAAAATAATTATTTATGCTGTAATTTTTAGTTTACTATAAAACAAAAAGAAGTAATTACATCGTAGTTCCTACCTCGTGTGATTTATAATGTGAAAATGTTAATTTATTATAAATTAAATTGATTTGTATCATAAAACACAGATGCGCGCGCGCACACACACACCACACACACTTATACACATACACTTGTTATAGTTACTTTGTCTCTTTCTAATCTAATATTATCTAGATCAATTAATTACAATTTGTAACCTCATATTGAGGCCGAAATAAATTATCTTTATTTATTCGGGGTTTCTAAATTGTTTTTGCACGATACAAAGGTGTGTAGAATTTTCGTAAAAGGAGTAATTTGGTTTCTGTCAGTTACATATGGTAAGACATTTTCTCTACTCTATTATTAATCAAATCATGTTCATTATTTTTGGGTTTTTTTAAGAAATAACTCAGTACTACTTATTTCACCTTTTTTTAACGAAGTACAGTCTTTTGAGGAAAAGGAGAGTATATTTTATTTAGTTCAACAGTAAAAAATTGTTGTTCGTCTAAAACATAATTTCTAATTGAAATAAATTTCTTTATTTTTTATTTATTTGGAAATTTTAGAAAAATACCAGTTCTGAGCCAAAACATTGTTTAAATGTTGAAAATTCAACAACAAAACAAATCATCGACTTTTCAAGCAAATGACCAGTGGTATGACTTCGGATTCTCTATTCCTTTGTAAACCTGACCACAACTTTTAAATGTATTGCAAGTCCCCAATCCAAATTTTAAAAGTTTTATCTAGTCTATTTAAGAAAAGTCAACAAAAAAAAAATTCCATCTAACTTGCTAAACTTTTCGAAAAATTACCTGTGGTGATATCTGATCCCCCGATTCCTTTATAAAACTGATCCTAAATTTTAATTATTGACTTAAAGAAGTCCCCCCATGTAAAATGTTAAAAGTTTTACCTAACCTATAACCCAAATAGATGCCAACATATATTTATATATATATATATATATATTTTTTTTTTATCTTTAGTCATTTGACTGGTTCGATGCAGCTCTCCAAGATTCCCTATCTAATACCAGTCGTTTCATTTCGGTATATCCCCTACATCCTACATCCCTAAACAGTTTATTTTACATATTCCAAACGTTGCCTGCCTGCACAATTTTCCTCATCTACGTGTCCCTCTAATATCAAAGCGACTATTCCAGGATGCCTTAATATGTGGCCTACAATATACAAACCAACGAAATTTATCACAAATTTTTTTTTTTTATTTTAAACGTTTCCTGATCTTCCAAGTTGAAAGGTTATTTTTCATACGTTTCGGACAAAAATTATTTAACGTTGTTAAAGTATGTAATATACAATGACCGCCGGGAAAGTATAAAATACGTATAAATAATATAATAAGCAATAAATATCGATTTAGTGTTGCGGACATTATGAAAAGTCATGCGCTCTTCCCGTAAATTTTTCTGTTCTTTTTTTAAGGTTTTTAAAAAAAGTTATTTTTAATTTTCATTAAAAATATACGTGTAACAATCACAAGTCACAACCGATTTTTAATCAATCAATTCCAACAATTAATTTTGTGAAAAAAAAAAGGTTTTTTATTAGCTTTTTTATTGAACTGTAATTTTACTTATTTTTAAAATTACATGTTTTTTGTGAAGAAATTAATTTACAAGAAATTAATCATTAATTATCACATGTTTTACGGCTCCTAAATGTGCATATAATAAAACTTTCTATCTGAAATTTAGGTTTTGATTTTATAATATATTTTTATTATACGGTATTATTAATTTACATACTTGAACTCTTAAAAAAACATCTACGAATGTGGTCAGAGGTTTCTTCACACATATGGCATGTTTATTTTAATTTGAACTAACAGGTTTACATTTTTGTTATTATTATTATTATTATTATTATAAATAAATATTCAAAAAATTATCTCATTTTACTGTATAAATGTATTTTTAAACTGAAAGTAATACTTAGTGCCTATAACTTTCTAAATGAGTCTTTGTATAAAATGAAACTCTCTCTTTTTAAAAGGATTAATCTATTTATCTGTATCAGTGTTAAATTTTTGTTTTCTTTTACGAATCATTTTACTTTTTTTTTTCTTTACTTAATCGTAATCAATAATTTTATTGTAATTATACCAAATAATTTTATTTAAAAATAAAAACAAATTAATCATTTTATAAATATTTAATCACTTTTATAATTTTATTATTACCTTTCCTTTTTTTTACTTATAATTTAATAGTTTACTTTCCCTTTCTAATTGTAATACTATCAATTTGCATTTAATTTTCCTTTCTTTTGAGATAAATATGTTGGTTACACATTCATTTTATTATTATTCCTTTTTCCAAATATATATATTTCTTATTTTTCCTCCTTATATATATATATATATATATAGATTTAGTGCACAATGTTTCAGAATTCTGAAAATTTAAACATTATTTGTTCGGTCTATAAAAATGGATTTATTATTTTTATTTTAAAAAAAATTATATATGTGTAGGAGGAGGCTCAGTGGGTGTTTTAATACACTCAGGGTGCACGATTACAGATGGGGTTGTTATTTGCATTTGAATGAGTCGTATAAATTTTTTCAAATATTTTTTTAACTAAAATTTATTAATAATTTTCATGAAAAAATTAATAAATCACAAGTATAAATCAACAAAGAGTTTTATTGTTAATTTTGAAATAATATACTAAAATTTAATTTTCAAACTTTTTTTAAGTACTGTGTGATTGATATAAGCAGACACTTTTAATTAATTAAATTAGGAGTTATAAAGAAAACCTCCCTCCACAAAGAAAACAATATTTTAAAGAAAAATTCGTTTTAAAATACAGTATTCGCTCAGTAAAAAAAATTAGAATATTAAAATAAGAAATAAATAATATTTTAAATAAATAAGAAATGCATTTTATTTATATATGGTAAATCTACTTTACTATAATATTATAACCTATATTTCATTTCCATGGAAAAATTCTCGTTAAAAATAGCACCAGGAGATTAATTATTAATCATATATTGAGTGATTCACGAAGAATAAAAGAAATTTTTAGGACATGTTCTACTGGTGAAAATAATAAGTCTTTTTGTACTATAAACATAAGTTCGGAAACGCTACGTTAATGAGTTTCGGCTGGGGAAAAATTTCGTTCTTATTTCTACGCCTTCTGTAAGATTAAGTTAGATTATAATCTTTTAAACCCAAATTAAAGGGTAAATTTAATGGTTTTATATGAAATCTAACCTGAAAAATTGAAAAAATAGGTCCAAGAATTGTATTTTTAGTAGTTTTCAGAAGTTTTGTGTAAAAGATAAAATATCGGAGTCGAAAGCACACTATTTTATATGTGGCGTAAAATATATTTTTGTTTATTTTTTATTTATTTATTTTTTGTAGTTTTACGAACCTCAACTGCTATAGTCATTAGATCGATGGAAAATTTTAGTTTATGAAAAATACTGAGCCTAAACCGGGATTCAAACCCGGGCCTCCGGATGAAAAGGCGAGAAGCTTTTCATTGAGATCGGTAATATATATCTTTGTTAAATGGGAATCAACACATAAAAATTTTAAACAAAACTTGCAGAGAATTTTATTCTGAGTAAAATCGCATGAATAAATTCCGTACAAAAATTAAACACCAACATAAAAATTTGGGAGTTTATTAAAAAAAACATATCAAAATGTGTCAGATTTTAACTAGGTATTAAAAAAAATAGAAATTTCAATATTAAAAACCAAAGAGTTAATTATTTAAAAAAAAAACAATCAAAATTAAAATGTAAATGAAAAATCCAATAAAACAATTTATTAGACATCTTAGATAGATAATTAAAGATTAAAATTAATTTTATCTAAATTTGTTTAATATGATTTACTTTAATATATATATATATATATATATATATATGTATACATATATTAATTTCCACGTATTAAGAAATATAGATTTACATGAATTATACAATTGAAATTAGGTTATAATTAGCAATAATATGCTACTATTAGCGAGTAGTTTACTGAAGTAATTGAATTAATTATGCTAAATCACGTCATAATTATTATGTAAACAGAACACCGTATGATAGTCTAATATATAATACAATTAGCAAAATGCCCGTGCTTTTCTTCAGGTTTTTAAATGTTGTCTATGTTTTAATTAGGAATAAATTTTAATAATTAAAATGAGGAACACTTAGAATTATGGTCTTCAAAGAAGCGATTAGTTTGATACGTCTATAAAGAAAAATTAATAGTTATTTTCAACACAATTTAACCTCATTACTAATTTGAAAATAGGAAATAAATATTAAATTACTGGATCCTAATCTAATAAATCTAAAAATTAAGCTTAAATGTTTTATTTGTTATCCATTCAAGGAGATATAAATGTAAAATTTTGACGTCAGACAATTTTATGTGATCACAAATGAAGTTTAACGCCAAAGATCAAAGAATATTAGGGTAATTTGAAGATTCATTTCATGTTTCTTTAAAGATAATTAAATAATGATTTTATTCTTTTTTTCTAATGCTTTAAAGGTTTATTATATATGGATAACTTTTTTCTTTTTTTTTTTTTTTTTTTTTTTATTAACTTCCGGGACTACGGTTGGGTATTACTTCAGAGGATGAGATGAATGACAATTTTTGTAGCGTGTGAAAATGCCATGTCTGAGCGGGATTCGAACCCGTGACCTCCGGATGAAAGGCCGACACGCTACCATTTGCGCCACGAAGGCTGGTAGATTGATAAAATATGCTTAACTTTCCTATTTATCATTATATTCATAAATGATAAAAATGCTTCCGAATCTTTATATTTATAAATGGTTCAGATTTGTTAGGTATTCAAGAAATTAGAGAATCAATGATTAGAAAGGGATCAGTCCCTCCAAGTTTATATATATATATATATATATATATATACAGACCGTTTATTTAATAAACATTTAAAACGAAAACATATATTTTTTTATTATTGAAAAATAATCACGAAGGAAAACTATTTTTTGTTATTTTATTCTGTTAAGGACATTTCTTTTATAACATATTAAAAAAGACGTACCAGGAAGTCTGTTTTTTTTTTTTTTTTTTTTTTTTATTAATGATATTATTATAATAATTATTAATAATGGTGAGATTTATGTGGTATAACCTTTTATTAACAGAAACCTTGCTATGGCCGTGATAGAGCCTATTCTATCATACTTATTTACTTATATAGTTAAAATTTCAATTGTTGAAAATGAAAGAAGGTCTCAAATGAATCGTGAATAGAGGAAAAAAGGTATTATAAAAATTTGTAAAACAAAAAAAAATAAATATATATTGTAAATGAAGAAAAATATGGTACATTTCCTTCATGCTTTGATTGATTGATCGATGTTAATTGAAGTATTGTAACTCAATTTCTAGAGAAAGACAGCTCTTTCAAGGATTCTAAATAATTATAAATAAAGGAAATATATATATATATATATATATATATATATATATATATATATATAGGGATAGATTTTTTTAACTTATATATTCTTCACTGATATAAAAAATAAGTTGGTTTCGTGTAATCATATACATGATTTCAGTGTCCTGAAATTACTGTAAAAATAAATCTTAATGATACATCATATATATATATATATATATATATATTTATATATATATATAAAATTGAATTCAAACCAGCTGATAATCTGTGTGTAGTCAAGTTTTAATAGCATTATTTTGATTTCTTCTTCTTTCTTTCAATTTTTGTTTATCTGTTTAAAGAATTTTTCATTTCAACAAAATATTTCTCAATAAAAAAACCTTCTTCACAAACCATGTCACCAGTATTATTTGTTTTGTTAATACATTATTCTACAGAGATATATATATATTGATTACTTCTAGATCTGGAAAGTACGGTTAAAATATCAAAGAAATTACGTAAAGAAGAGAAGTCGTCCTCTCCAAATACTACTGTTGTTGACACGAACAACTACCAATCTGATGGATGCATTGCTTTTTAGTCACTAATTTACTTGTACACGATTAAAGTCAATATATCTATGCAATTGGTATCTGTGGGTGAGGTAATTTCGTCAGTAACAGTGATGTTTGGGGTGGGGGGGGGGGGTTTGACTGTAATTTATCTCTTCATACTTCAATGAAAATTTTTATTTTAGTAAATTTTAGTTTTTTAGATAATGCATTTAGAAACGCATCATAAAAAGGCAGTAAAAAATACATTAAATTTCTCTATTTTCATTTGTTTAAATGTTTTGATAAATTTTTTTTACATTATTTTTTTTCCTTTAATTCTTTTAGCTTAAACTTAACTCCTATATGATATATTCGTAATTGTTCACATATTCTAATCTTTGCCTTCTATTTTATCTTCTATCTATCTATATACGATCAAATGCACAAATCATTGATGACTTAATTCTGTATATTGCTCAGTAACCACGATATTCTTTATTTTATCACAAAGTTTTTCTTCTTATTATTTATCTTCGTTTTGATATCTATTCAATACAATAATTTTATTACATTTAAGAGAATATCTTTCTAAAAATTAAAAATTTGTATTATTATTATTACTTATGATTGAATTTTATTTCAATTCAACGTTGAAAAAAGGAAAGTGATTATTATAGATTAGGAATTTTTAGGAAAAACTTTGTGTATTTAACGGACCAATTTTTTTTTGTTGGAAAACACTCCTAATCACAGAGGTTTGTGAAAATTAATTTTAAGAAAATAAAAATAATGAGGATAAATGATGTCAATATATATCTATAGAAAATAAGGAAGAATTGAACTGTAAACTATGCCTTAGCCATTACTATATTTTTTCTAATTTCAATTTTTTGTTAATATGATTCCTAAGTACTGTGATATTTTACTTAAAAATCACATTAAGAAGGATTCAATAGAAACGAATAGTTCTTAAGTAATAATATGGAATTAGATATTTGAAAAAATGATCTTACAAAGTTTTGTGTTTATTCTGTACTTCTGTATGGATGTGAAAGATACAAATTGAGGAAAAATAACAAAAAGAGATTGAGAGCATCTGAAATGGGAGTATGGTGGAGATTAAAGAAAATTAAGTGGACAAATGAAGTGGAAATTAAAGAAATTATAAAACGAATAAATTTGAATAAAAAATTTATAAAAAAAAAATGTCAAAATTAAAAAAAGTCAGTTTCTTAATGTGGAAATTGATTACTTAAAATTTGGATTAAATTACTGAAATGAAATAATCATTATATGGTTATAAATCCGGAAATAGGTCTCTTGCATTGTTTTCATATACGTTATCCATTTCTTTTCCATGCCAATTCTTGAGTTTTTCATTTCTTATTAAGGAGTTCATCATTTTTTATTTTTTCTGTAAACGTTTGTTGAACTTTTTTTTTAATTGACTTTCTTTCCTCTCATGATATGCTTTAGTCAATTGACTTTCAAATTTTGAATTTTTTTGATTAAGTTTTTTTTTGTCTATCTATTTGTGTTTGCAATCGGTGCCTCTTAAGGGACCTGAGTAAATCTGAATCATGATAATCACGTGAAGAGATGTCTCCATCGAAATTAAAATATACAAAGGTTTAGTATTTCATATATAAGAAAAGTATTAGCATAGGTGGTCCAAGTAAAGTTCAACAATTAATATATCACTAGAAATAAATATCACAAATCACAGGAAGACATATGAAAAAAAGGAAAACAAATTTTATCAATATCAGTATATGAAAATAATATTATAGTAAAAATAATTATTCGGAGGTAAATAAAAATAATTATAACTTTTAGATGTTTAAGAATTATCAAGTATTAATTTTTTTGAAACGGAATAAATGTATTATACAATATAAATTATGATGTAAATTTTTAACTAACTATTATTAAATTCAACAAAAATAGTTTTTTATTATAATACAAACTTAATGTGTAATTTTAAAATTACTTTACTTCTTTATAAATCATACGAGTTAAAATTATGTTAAAACATAAAATATAAAATAGAAAGGAGAAATAACACTCAAACAATTATTGGCAGACGTTACTTATATTCGCATGTATACACATGCATATTTACTATTATATATATTCTCACTAGTGCGCTAAGAATTGCACGTCAACAGTTCACTAAGGAATGTTTCCATACAATGATCGGAATGCTTATTCAATACGATACACTTTTATCATATATAATGTAATAGTAATGCATTGTAAAATGTAAAATCAATAAACAAACTAATGCATATTTTAATGAATTCGTTGCACTAAGAAACACTCTCCTTGATACTTTATTGTTTCGATCATTTAAATAAAGAGTATTATTAATAAAATTCTAAGTTCGTTTATTTTTTATAGACTATAACGTTTTATTTATTCTAAAATAGTATTCGAAATGATTAAATTAAATATATGGCTTTTTTTAGTATTTTATTTATTTTTATTTTATTTGAATAAGATGCAATTTAATAAGTATTAAAACTGCTAATAGTTAATTATGTTTCGTTTTAAAATTATTATTTGTTTCATTATGTACCAATTTTATTTATTTATTTATCTTCAAACAGTTACATCACTATTATTTTATAAAATAATTGTACTTTTATGTATGAATATGGATTGTAAATTCATAAACACATATATATATATTAAGTGGTACTGTAATTAATGATTTTATTTTTATGGGGGAACAACTAGGAAGTTAATTATTACACAATTTAACACAACCAAAGGAATACGTCATACAAATTAATTATAAAAACTGATTAAAAAATAAAATAACGCAGAAAAAAGAAAATATGTAAATAAGAAAGTGAAATTTGCGATCAAAAACAAGAAATTTTATAGGAACCCACAAAAACGAAGAAAGTAGAGTAAGGTGGGTGTAAAAAATTCTGCTTACGGAAAATTGAAAACTTATATTAAACGTAATAAAGGCGGAAGTGTAAAAATGATATCACATGAATTGAGAAAAACTGTTCCTTTAAATATCTATATTTTACGCATTAAAAAGAACGAACTATCTAATAACAATTCAAAACTCGGTCGATAGTAAAGTCAATTAGTAAGACCTTATTTTCGATGAAAAGCTTAAAATTTTTCCATCCCTGCTTCACTGTAAAAATTTCTTCGATAGAAATTAAATATAAATTAAATTGATTGAAAAATAAATTTACAAAATTTAGTGAGGAAAAAAAAATTTTTACACGTTTTTTTTTTAACTTAATATTAATGAAAATAATTTAAAAACAATTATGAAAAACGATTTAAGTTAAAAAAAAAATTATTACTAAAAAAACATATTAAAAATAGTAAAATTACCTTAGTATATATATTGTTTTTGTATAATCTTAACGTAAAGATTGTTACTAAATTTTAGTAACCTTTATCAAATTGCCTCGTCTCTAATATTACAGCTTTTAAAATGTAAACAGCTAGTCAATTTCCACGTATATAACTTTCTATATAATTCTATCGGTATTAGTTTAAATTTACGGTACATTGTTGCATAACAAAAAATAATGAAGAATAATATGATGTAAAAGTTTTACATGACGCTTATCTAATAAGGTATAACTCGGACTCAACAGACGCCATGAAAAAGCCATATTGTACTACATACGCAGGCGATAAAAGACAAGGTTTTCATCAACTATTCGCACCTCTAACTTTAATGAAATCGTAATGTCGTTAATCTGTTGCAAATTGTCATACAATGGCCAGTCATTCGGTTATTTGACTTTCAATTGGCAATTCACAATGAATACATAAATTAAAATTTTATTTTTTTTATTTAATCATTTTTAATCCAAGATTACGTATAGTATTTTAATCGAAAATCCAAAATTTAATTATTATTTAAAATATACGAAATTTTATAAATATAAATATATGACTAAAAAAAATGTCTTGATTATTTCGTAAATATATTTTGTTATTAAAGAATCTTAGTGTCATAGATTAGATTTCCTTTATTAGGTAATCCAATTTTCTTCTCTTGTACGTATTTAAAAAAAATTATATATCTTTTAAAACCCATTAACCATTGATTTATAATTACATCGTAATTATAAATGGTTAACAGATGTCAATGGTAATCAAATGTTCATATTTGAACATTTGAAGACTATAATTTTTAAAAATTAACTTTTTAACTGAAAAGTACCCTTTTTAACCGACTTCCAAAAAGGAGGTTGTGTATTCGACCCGTATATTTCTTTATGTTGTGCGCATAATTTTTTTCCTATTTATCCGATCTTGTTGCAATCGACGCAGCTGCTTTTCGCGTTGTACCATGATATTAAAAAAGTTTTTAGACACAAAAAATCGGTCCGAAAATTGATTAAAAAAAAATTGGGTGGGGCTGTGCCGGGCCGCACACCCGCTGGTTTAACGTGAAGCGTTACAGACCTTGGATGAAGTTCCTCCGAGCTACAGACCGACCAATGGGAGAGCCACCATAGTATTTTTTTTTTGAACAAAAATGAAATTCTCCATTGGAAAATTTTAGTTCCTTCATTTGGCCAACTCTACAGATAAATTGGTCGGTCTGTATGTCAGTGAATCACTTTTAGTATATCGGATTGAAATAAAAATGAGACATTGACTGCGTACTAAATTTAGTTTTAACATAAAACATACACTAAATGGTACATGATATTTATTTCGACCAATATTGAACGACAATTTTATTCAACACTGGTCTGTGATATGAGAAGTAAGAGACAAAAGGCGTAATAAGCAGCGGTAGAGGTGCTCGCGCTGTTGGCGTCGTTCACTGAGCGCGCCGTGCCAGCTTTGCGACGCTCCCCAAACAGTCTCGTTCGTTCGGCACCGGACACTGGGGTACTTGTGCGTGGCCCATAACCTCCCCTTTCCAACGATATGCGTAATTTATACTTCCGGTTGGCTTTTGTGCGTGCTGAGGCTGGCATATTGAATTTTTATATTTTTACATGTTTACTTTAATTTTTTACACGTAAATATTGTCAAAAATACATTTATTATTACTTAAATCGATCTATCTCGACAAACTCTAAACAAAAAAATACGAATCACAGCGCTATTACGTCTAAGTCGTGAGCTTCACTGAATGGAAATGAGCGAGAGCGCCAGTTTTGGCCGATTGTCGCTGTACTCCCTCCCTGCCAATCCGCACGCCAGTGACGCAAAATCAAAGTCTTATCAGCGAGCTGACCGTGTAAGTTATAAAATAACCCGCATTTACGTCTCTGAGACTAATAGTTAGGGAGTTACTAAGGCCGGATGATGTAGACCTTTTCGTTAGGCTACAATTTTTTGTTCTGTAACCCATATTTTCGGCGTGATTTCAAAGACGTTTCACGTCAAAAGATTTTTCGCCTATATGCATGCGTTACGTTAGATGGTATTATATGGTCTTCTATAGGGCAAGGTAATGTGAGCTTCTGCACAAGATATCTAGCACCGTTAATAAAATCATCAAAGATCGTGATATTTCGTCTTAAATCTTTCAAACTCAATATAAATTGTATATAATATACGCGATCGGTAGGTACAGTGGGAATCTTACAATTCTATATACGTGCATCACATTACATGGTCTTGATGTCGGTTCCATTTTTTAAAACAATTATTTTTGTTTCAATTTACAGTAATATATTTAGAAATACTGCAAAAAATTAGATATTCTAAAAAGCACTGTAATAATAAGCTTACATCTCCTAACACTACATTGATAATACCTTATACCTCTATTAAAATGTTAAGAAAATAATCATAGTTTCTTTATTAATCTTTTTTCTCAGTCTTTCCCATATAAAAAAATGGTGCGTTGGTTTGTTTGTTGTATGTGCTCACATTTTTATTCCTATCCTATTGGTACAGCACGGAACAATGGTGTTAAGCCAGGCGGCTGCACGCAACGCACGAACGATTCATTCGTTCGAACGATTTATACTTCTTGATATGATCGATCTATCTAAAATAATATTTAAAAAATCTGATGTGGACACCACATGACGTTCTTATACCTCTATTAAATTACATACTCATTTTTTTTAAATGAAAAGTACATAAAATTTTATTTCATTAAAAACTTCTGATATTTTTTAATTTATTCTTTATTGTTATTATTGAATTATTATTTATTGTGATTTTCTTTTAAATCAGAGGTTAATAATTATTAATAAATCAATAAATTTAAATTAAAAAAAGGGGATAAAGTCGGATTTGAATCGATGTGCCTTCCTCTTGTAAGATCCAAATATTTCTTTAATTAAAATTTTATTTGGTTATAACTCTGGAACCAATGAAAATAAGTACCACTTATGATATATATTTGAAAAGCTCTCAATGAGAGCTTATTACTACAGTTAAGAAAAAGTCAAAAATCCCATTTTTTTAGATTTTGGGCTTTTATGGACACTTTTGGTCCAGCTGATTGCAATCGAAAGGGAACGTGCACAACTAGATGTTACAACAGTCCTAAATCCAAAATTTCAATATCCTACGGCTAATCGTTTTTGAGTTATGCGAGATACAGACGTCTCATCCAAACTAATCAAAATGTATTGCGGGATGCTCAAAATGAATATATCCGTTGAAATCTGAAAACCGAAATTTTTCGCGATCACAATACTTCCTTTACTTCGTACAAGGTAGTAAAAACGAAAACATTGGGGTTAGACCTGTATTAAAAAATCACAACTCAAGAAACAGATAAATATTTTTAGAACTTTGACGCTTTCGTTGTAAAAGTTTTTGTTGTTGTTAGTACGATAAATTCATAATCGTTATTTAGCTACAACTGGCAAAAAAATTTAACAAAATCATGTGTAATGAAACATAAATCATTTAATATTTTCGCGGTGAGCCTAAGACCCTCCTTTTTTCTAGTGTAAAATAATGTTGATTAAGGATATCTCATAAATTACATTTCTAAAAACCAAAATTGAGTTAATTTATTTCGGATGAATTATTTTATTACTGATTCAACGGTTATATGTAATTAACGCTACGTCTTACAAAAGATATGTATGTTATGTTACAATATATGTTGTCTGCTGTAATGAACGTTAGCTCATTTTATATATATATATATATATATATGTGGTTATATTATAGTAGGTTATTAAGTCATGTTGAGGCAGGACAAAACAGATAAGGCAAGCTATGATTGAAGGTTACCAGTTACAAGGCTACCAGCCTAGCTAGCGAGGCCAGGACCTTACCTTTAAGCTAGCTCACTCTATACTCAATTATATTTTACAATTATGCAAACCTTCCTTAGTTACTATACTAATTCTAGGATAAATGTAGTGTAAATGGTTTACCTTTATTTCTGAATCTTATAATTTTTAGTTTTAATATTAGGAAAAATGTTTTTATTATATGACTACTAAATGAAAAAAATAATTTAATTGTTTTTAATTTGATTCGTATGTATGTAATTAGATTAAAGGGTTAGTCCTAATAAATTATTTATGTCTTTGTTATATTACTTTATATTCGCCATTTAAAATCAGTCGCGTAGGTCGATCAATCTTTTCCACATCAGCAGCTACTCAAAAATGTTTTTTATTAATGCTTCAAGATTCTAGTCTGTATAATAAAGAATTGTATCTTTTAATTAGTTAAATTCCATTGTGATTATTGTACGTCGAAAATGTAATTGTATTATAGTTCAATTGACAATGCCAATCTAAGAAATATTATTTCCAGATTGATTTGACTCAATTATCGAATTAAAATTTGGGTTTTAACTTGTTGAAATGAAGTAGTATATTCCAAATAAAATACACAATCATTAAGCAATTTTAAAACTGTTTAATAAATATTTGTTAATTTTTTTTATTTCTACGTTAAGCAGTCTAGATAATGCATCTTTACACGATAGAAAAGTATTATATAAAATTTTTGTTACGGCTATATTATACTTAAATCATCTAAGATATGATGTGTACCAATCAGTATTGCTTTCCCTCAGAATAACGATGTTTATTATACATTTACTATGTAAAGGTATCATGGTATATTTATGGGGCTGCTAAATATACTTTGAATTTCAGTGAGCATGCTGTTATGAAACCGTATATGGCTTTGTGACGAAGCAACAGAAAATCAATCCATTCCTTTCTTTTCTTAGTAAACCTTCATAAAATGTATATTACTTTTGTAGATGTCTTTGTCACTGTGGCTATGTCAGGTCTCCAATAACCACACGCTAATGACACTTCAAACACTCTTAATTATTTTTTTCTTTACTCCCATTTTTATCCAGTTTTCTGGAGTTATGCTAGTGGGTAGATCATTTTACTGCTCGATGCTTTCCTGATGACAGCCTAATCAATTTTTAGAATTAATTATTACATTTAGAAATAATAATTAATATTACAGCAAAATTAACAATTGTTGACTTATTATTATAAAATATATCTCCTGTTTAGATTAAGATATAAATTTATTTATTTTTTTGTATCATTTATAAAAATACATTTTTTATTTTGTTTTTATAATGAAGGAATGAAATTTATGTATTATAGAGTATAACGGAAAAAATGAGAAAACCTACAAAACCATCTAAACTAAGTGAATATTATGCATGATATTTAAAAAATAAATTACAGCTGGTATTCATGACTCCATTTTGTTATTTGTGTGTAATTTTACCTGTATATTATATAATTTATTATATTTTTTAATTGTACATATATTTCTAAAAAAGAAAGGAATTAGCTACTAGGTTCCCCCCCCCCCCACAAGTTACTTTATACCTTTATTTCTTTTTCCTGTTTAGCCTCCGGTAATTACCTTTCAGATAATACTTCAGAGGATGAATGAGGATGATAGTATGAATGTAAATGAAGTGTAGTCTTGTACAATCTCAGTTCGAACATTCCTGATATGTGTGGTTAATTGAAACCCAACCACCAAACAACACCGGTATCCACGATTTAGTACTCAAATCCGTGTAAAAATAACTGGCTTTACTAGGACTTCAACGCTGGTTCAAGTCAGCTGATTAGAAAGATTTTCTAATCAGCTGATTTGGGTAGACGCGTTCACCACTAGACCAACCCGGTGGGTTATACTACTATATCGTGTCAATATTACCTTAGTTTTGTGATAGACTAATATTTTTATAAGCAATAATGCTGTTTAAATTAATATTTTGCTTATTACTATGATATAGATTTACATTAAACTATAATTTTATGTGTTATATATATATATATATATATATATATATATATATATATATATAACACATAAAATTATATATATATATATAAATTGTCTGTCTGTTTAAAAATCGATTTTTTTATGGTTTATATTACTTTTTAAAACTATTAATTACGTTTTATTAATATAATTTCTTTAATTATGAAACACATCTGAAGTATAAGTTGCTTTTTTGAAAGTAATGACGATGTTCCAGTTTATAGCCAAATTCCTCAGTGAACAGAGTTAAAGTGTGAATTTAAGGTTTAAATATCACCTGAATTTTTAAGTGCTTGGAACAGTGATATACAACAATTTTCGTCAATGAAGAAAATAACGAAAAAAGTAGTTTACTCGTCATTTTTTCTACGAACCTTAAAATGGGATGCTTATTGTTCTTTGTAAAAACTAGTCTAGTTTTATAAGGTTTCTACTGTCAGGTCACCCAAAATGAACAAGTTACAGCACCTAATAAACCGTAATAACGTAAAAGTGATAGAAAAATTGGTTGGTGGGCACAAGTAAATTTGAAAATTCTAGAGAGGCAGTAAATTGTTTCCTAATAGAGCTGAGTGGGATAGTGCTTTTCTTTTTGTCTTTTCTAGAAACTCAGTTTTTTTTAAGGGGTAGCATACAGGGCTACTTTTAAGGGGTAGGTAGTAGCAGATTAGTACCGAATAAAACCGAACTTTCTGCCCTTTCTGTAATCTAATCTATTTGATAATGTAACTATCAGTTGGTGAAAATACTTTTTTATATTTTTACTTTCCTCTTTAGATAGCGCTATAGCTGTAGATGGGAAAGTACTGTAATCGTTCCAATTTGGGCATATGCGGTTTTCACCGGATCTTGACGTTTTGACACCTAAGAAACTCAAAAAACCGGATGGAAATTTTCCGGATGTTTGTATGTACGTGTGTGTGTATTCGGTGTCGCACTCTAAATCACCTTATATCTCCAGAAGTACTGGACCGATTTTTACCAAACTTGGTCAGATTACTTCTACATATGGGGCATTGATGCCATTGAAATTTCAACTTTAAAGGTCAAGGGGTTAGGCTGTAGAGCAAGGTACCCTCAGTGTCTTGACATTTCCCCAATTAAGGTCTTATTTTTCTTAGGCGCATTTGTTAACATTTAAAAAAGAATAATATTTTCAAAAAGTATTTTTCATAAATTATATTCCCATTCTAAAAAATGCTCTAAACTAGTGGCTAAGTGTGTATACACGTCAATAGTACGTCTTGTCACCACAAGGAGTGCTAGTGTAGCATTGACGTCCTAAATGTTGTGTGTATGCGTGTGTAAGCCGCTTGAAGGGAATGTCCTACAACTGTGTTGTCAGCTTTTTTAAATATCTTTGCAATATTACATAAAGTTTAAAATAAAATCTTAAACAAGGACACAAAAATATTTTGTTATGATCTATTTCGATAAAATTAAAAATTTCAAAAACTAAATACAATTTATCATTGTGGGTTAATGTTTAGTTTAAATATAGACATGCTTATTTGAAATGTATTTTTAATAATTTATTCACAACTGTTTTAAACTTTACGTTAATAACAACAACAAAAATTCATGTTAAATTTATATCAAAATTAAGTTAAAGCATGCAAAACATGAAAATTATTTCCTAGATGTTGTATCACTAACAGTATTTTTTTTTAAATTTGTTTTGTTGGTACAAAAAAATAAATGGATACAATTCAATCATGCATATGTGAAAATATGTACGGTACTGGTATAGGACGATAACTGTTTAAAAATCTTTTGACAGTTTTAACCTTGAAATTTGAAAGTTAATTTAATTTTATTATTATTACTGATCATTATATTATATGTACAACATTAAATACATTTACCTCCTTGAAATGAAGTTGGCCATCTTTTTGGTTGTATCTGATTAAAAAAAAAGATTTTAATTGGAAAACAAATTTGTACGTATCTTACAAGTTTATGACATTGTCCTTAAAATAAATTGAGAGAAAAAAGAATTCAGTCATATGATTTTTTTTTTAATAAACATTTATTTTACTATTTGATTTTTATTCAAGATTTAATTAAAAAAAAAACAAAAAAAAAACATTTTCATTACCATTTACATTTAATATTTTTATTATTATTATTTCTTTTTTTGCCTTAAAAGGAAAATCTGGGAATAAACTTTATTTACTTTAATGTTTTATATTTGAAGATTGCATTTCATATATTATTAATATTGGATGAAAGATTAACCTACCCAAAATAAACAATTCTTAAGTTTACTTAAAATTTTCTCCTTTAATTAATTTTTTTTTTTTCTATTGTAGATTCTTTTTTATATTTTTAACTTTTATTTATCCATTTTATAATTTGAAATTATTATGCGTCATACAAAGTAAATTTCTTTCCTTCTTTCCTAATATGTACGTTACAATCTGTTCACTTTGTGAACAATAAGCAACCCCTCCCCCGGAACTTTGAGATGAGGATGATACTAAATAAGATGTAATCTTGTACAGATTGAGGCCGACCATTCCTGAGATGTGTGTGGTTAATTAAACTTTTTTTCCTCTGCTCTCCTGGGCTGGATCTGCAGTCAAGTTTATCTCAACCCAGGAGAGTGTCCTTTTAACTCAAACGAGTCTTCCCGCCTAACCCACCGGGTTGGTCTAGTGGTTAACGCGTCTTCTCAAATCAGATTATGGAAGTTGAGAGTTCCAGCGTTTAAGTCCTAGTAAAGACAGTTATTTTTATACGGATTTGAATACTAGATCGTGGATACCGGTGTTCTTTGGTGGTTGGGTTTCAATTAACCACACATCTCAAGAATGGTCGTACTGAGACTGTACAAGACTTCATTTATACTCATACATATCATCCTCATTCATCCTCTGAAGTATTATCTGAAAGGTAATTACCGGAGGCTAAACAGAAAAAAAAAAATATAAAGAGCCTGCCCGCCTACCGACAATATGTCCGGCACGGCAGGTCGGCTCGCCGGTTTCGATTTTTGATTCGCCTGTCTCAAACCACCGGAGAGAGGTGAACCGGGCCCGACTATGTCGTTCCCGGGTCCCTCTCCAGCGGCCGGTACTCGGTCTGTACATTTTATTTTATTTACCTCTATGCTTGCCTCAAACCGCCGTGCGGGGGAAACCGGGCCGGACTATGTCGTTCCCGGGCTTCACCCAGTTGTCGGTCTCTGTCTTTTTATCTCTCTTTTTTTTAGTCTATCACGACATTAAAGTCTCTGATCTACTCCTTACAATCTGTCTCTTTATTTTTTACGATCTCAACTATCCAGGTTCTTAAATATCCTCCATTCTTGTTGACCTTTAAGCATAAGGGTTACTATTGTATCTGGAGTGACATCCAAGACTGGATCTTTCTCTCTGTGTTCTTCCCATTTAACACATTCAAATATCGTGTGTTGTTGGGAGTCTTCACTTCCGCAATAGACACGGTTAGCGAACTTTCTCTTTCTAAACCTATTCAGGTAGTCACCGAATTTCCCATGGCCGAAGAGGAACTGAGAGATCTAGTATCCCACCTCCCCATATTTCCTCTCCAGCCATGGTCTCAATCTGGGGATCAACCTTCGAGTCCAGAACTTTTATGAGTCGTGTTCCACTTTTCCTGCCATTCTTGATATAACAATTCGGTAGCGTCTTCCTTGTTCATGCCTTCGTAGATTCGTTTTTTTCTCCGGGCCTGGAGGTGAATGGGTGGTACACCCGCCAGTAACCCTGCACTGTCGAAACAGTTCTGTAAAATGATGAAATTTTCAAATTCATCCTTCATTGTAGGGAGTTTAGTCTAATTTTATTCTTCTTAACGTTAAAAGCCGAAAACCGAGCCGGAGTGGCATACAATATGATGGACTGTAACCACCAAAGTACACCGGTACCCACTGGCTGGTATTCAAATCCGTATAAAAACAACTAATTTTTACTAGGATTTGAATCTCAGAACCTTAGAGTTGGAAAATCAAATGTTAACTGATTTGCGACGACGAGTTAGATCACAGTAGATCAACCTAGTTGACTAGAGATAGTAAATAAATTTAAAATAAATATAAATAAGAAAATCCAGTTTTTCTTTAAATTAATATACGTGTAAAACACGTTTGAAATAGTAATAATAGTAAAATAATAATTAAGTAATAAAAAGGATGGTCATATTTTACGAATTAAAAATCCTTGAATTAAAATACCTTGTATTTGAAACATAAGTCAGTCCTTCTACTAATCAAAACAATTTTGTTTCAAAAAATAATTTAATGCAATTTCATGTTTTTTTTTTAATTTTTTTAAAGTATTTATTATTTAATTTATACGAATAACACATAATTTTGTACGAACATATTTTTCATTTGTGAAATCAAATGCGAAATCTACTTTATCTTTTTAGAGTTTATAGAGTTTCTGATAGCTTCATCTTTTTCTTTTCGCTCTTTCGCTCCATGTTAACATGTTTCGCAATTATGTAATTAATTTGAATATCAGATGGAATCTTATTGAAAAAATTACACCCATAATTGTTTTTTTTTCACTTAAAAATCGCAACCCCCTCCGTCACCAGTGACAAGAAAATCTGTAAAATTAATTTTTTTAAAAGTTATCATTTTTTAAAATTATAAAAGGATGATTAGTGTAATAGAATTTTTTTTTTATTTGAATTTGTTGTTGAGTCATAAAAAATTGCTGTGTGAAAAAAAAATGGTGTTGTTAAATGTGATAACAAATTCCTTAACACTGCAAATATTTGTTCGAATAGATTTACCTGTCGAAATTTAATTTCCTCAAAAAGAATTCTTCTTTGACGGCAACCACAAATTATAACATTTTTTTTTTTAAATCTTAATTAAAATAATCTCAATTATTTTTTTTTAAATGGTTAATTAGATTTGTTAAGGAGTGGAAAATTGAAACCTATGTCCAGGTGAGACCTAAATCTAGATCATAAGAATCCATCAAGTCTACGATTGTACTTAAAATTTACAATGTGATATGATATTGTACTTAAAATTTACAATCTTCTCTGTGATATCAGAATGCAATGCAGCCGAATCAAGGTTAATATCTACTCGTATATAAGATGTATTTTTACATATCATTGTTCTAATCATGTTTTAAACCCGTACAAAAGTTATATGGAAGTGTTAAAGTGTTATTTATATATATATGTCCTATATAATTATAATTATTTTTATCATTTACAATTATAATTTATTATTTATAATTAAATTAGTTTAAACAAAAATTATTACTCGAAATCATCAAAAAAATAATAAAAAAATCACAAATGCATTATTTATGGAACAAAAAGTTAAGTTAAATGTTGTTTGATAAGGTATTTTTATTTTTATCTTGTAATATATTTTAATATCTGTAATCACTATGTGGTGTAGGTGTGTCATGTGGGTGTGGTCACACTCTATCTAGTCTATTTATTCAGTTTGAAGAAAGACTGCAGGCTCGGGCCCGACGGCCGCTATTCCTCATACTCTTATTCCAAAGAGGTTAAAAGGAATGAATAAGTCATATTAGCGATGGATTGAATAATTTTAATCCTGATATATTATATAGATATATTTTATTATACTGTAATGTAAAAACTTGCTAATGTTGATAAATTAACTTAAACTTATGGAAATAAAATGATATCAACATGAAGCGTATATTCTTATTTTAATAATTTATCAATATATTTTATTATTCTATATTGGCCTTCTCGTAAAACAACCGATTACAGGAGGAGATACAGACATCACGTACTATCTCCATTAGGAAGTGGTTTACTTTCATTAAAGTGTTTTACTTTACTATCGCAATTCGTTGATTTACAATCGGTTCCAAGAAGGAACCGTAAGTAAATAGAATTACAATAAGAATTTGATGTGAGGGGTTTTCAATAAATCCCTTCGATAAAATATACATACATAAAACAATTGTTCATTTGCATAAATGCATTTGCTCAAATACAAAACTTCGTAAAACAAACAAAAAATTAAACAATATTAAAAGACAAAGAAAAGAAAAACAGAAGACAATGTGATATAAATATGACAATATACAGTATAAATACATAAGATAACAGTTCATTGTATAAATGCAGTTACACAGAATCACTCCATAATAAGTTATGGTTTATAAAAGTAAAATCCTAACAACAAAAAAATTACTAGACAAATGAAAAGGAAACTAGTAATGAAAAGGAAAACAGCAACGTAGGAAAACAGCTTATGAAAGGAATGTAGGCTCTTCATCAAGTCATAAAGAAAATGCTCGTCACTTAAGGGATGTCATCCCAGCCCAAGAGTCACTCAGACTTCTCCAAGTCCAGCACGTGAAGGCTTTTGAGTCGCCGTACATCCTCACTGTTGTCTAGAAGATTCAGGGCTAGATAGTTCTCATAATTAACCTAGCCTGGTTGTGTGTAATGTGAACCGAATCGCTTGATTTCCTGGCGGATATTAGGCAATTCCAGATAGTTATGAATTAAGTTCCGTACAAATCTCGGCACCTCTGTAATAACTCTCGCCAATTTATTCTGGAAGTGTTGGGCAACCTCATTGTTGCTGTTTCTTGTCGTACCCCATAGCTGTATACCATGTATTCAAATGGATTTCATAATAATTTTGTATTAAAAATTTATTGGACAACGACAAATGTGAACGCTTGCTTAATAACCAATATAATTGTTCATGGTTACTTTATTTAAATATGAAAAAAAAAAAAATTAGATTATCTTTCGGTAGTATCCCTTCTTTTTATAAATATGTTCTTAATATTAATTAATTAAGACAAATGAAGAGGTGTTGCGGCAAATTAATGAAGAAAGAAGGATTTAGAAAAACTTAGTTAAAAGAAGACAGACTTATAGGCCACATATTGAAACATCCTGAAATTGTCGGTTTAATGTTGGAGGGACACTTACCTCCACCGTTTTGGCAGAAGGCCGGAACCGGTTTGCCAATACGGTGAAGAAATAGATACCGTGGAACACACGATATACTTATGTCACCGGTGGGACGAACTGAGGCACACATGGGCCATTCAAGGACTGATACCGGATAATACCGTACAATACATGGTAAAGGAACATCGTGAATGGAACGCCGTAGCAACCTTAGTCAAGAATATTATAAAGACTAAGGAACGAGACGCTGTCGAGTGAAACGGGGTAACCTGAAGGTAGGGTCTTACAGGAACAACTCTGCTCATGAGAGGATGGTTCGCTGAGGTGGACCACTCTTGATGATTGACCAGGGACCCCTTGAGTTCATGGGTAATAAAAAAAAATGATCGAGACTGGCTGGATGCCTCCCTAGGGAGGGGTTACGATTAGAGGCAGGCAAATAAAAGACCCAGTCCCGGCCTACTGGGTGAACAACCTAGGGGAACGGCATAGCCGGGTCCCGCGGGGTCTCGGTGTAGGTTAGAGGCAAAGGCAACCTCGGAGGATGTGCAATGGATTAGCTGGTTCACCCTCCTAGGTATGGGAAAAAAATAATCGGAGGGACAGGTAGAAGGGAAAGGTTGTGCAGGCAGGCAACGTTTGGATATGTAAAACAAATTGTTAGGGATGTAAGATATAGGGGATATACCGAAATGAAATGACTAGCACTAGATAGGGAATCTTGGAGAGCTGCATCAAACCAGTCAAATGATTGAAGACAAAGAAAACAAATTTAATTTGTTTACTAAATTTAAATTTGTTATTAAATTTTGCCGATTTCCGCGTTGGAGTGGCAGCGTTTCTATCTTTCTTCCGAAGGTTACGGAATTGAGTCTCCCGGTTAGGCATAACATTTTCCATAAGTGCTATAAAATTTATTAACATCAGTAGCTGTTGTAGGTTGTGATTATAAATTTAAAAAAGTAAATATTTGAAAATTCTTACGTTCTGATTATATTCAATGAGTACAGTATATGAATAGAAGTCGAATATGTGATTAAAAATGAAAGATTATTTCAATATTTTATTTTTATCCAAAATTTAGGAACTAAACAATTTTCAAACTTATTAAAGATTTTTTTTTTAAATTATAAAAATAACACTAAAAAGTGAAATTTGATTTTTTTAAAATAAATGAATTATTTATATTTTTATATACTCTTTTGTAACCATTTTAATTCTTCTTAATTAGGTTCGTTACGTTAAAATAATAACAGTAGTAATGGAGGAAAGCGTGATTTTATCGCGTGGAAACATCTATTTCTTTTATTTATTTTTTTTTTTTTATATTCCTTTGTTTGGCTGTTCATACAAACCCTTTCTTTCTCTTTTATATGCTTCATTACTAAAACTTGAAATACTTTCACCATAAATGTATCTGTAACAAAATAGATAATTTTTTTATGTGTTATGTCATTTAAAAAATTATTTATACCCAAATATTTATGACTGAATTTCAAAAAAATTATGCGTAACAAATAAATAATTTTTTTTAAAAATATTTCTATTTTATTCATGTTTTCTTTAAATATATTTATAACACTAAGTAAAAAAATTACAAATTTAACTTAGTTTCTTCTTTTTACTTACTTTGCGAAGAAAAATACGACGGTATTACTTTTGGTGACATGGTAGGATTGGGGAGTAAAAATTAATTTTCTTTACGTTTTGAAGTATAACAGTACGAAAATACCATTTATGTATTAAGTTTTGTGGCTCAAAAATCTTCAAAACTACTAAATCAATTTCACTAAAATTTAGAAATACTGGAGAAGTGTATCTGAAGTTATGCACGTGAAAATTTGATGAAAATTGGTGTAGTCGTTCATGAGTTACGTTCAATTAAAGTCGACAACAGATATCATAACCTCAATTTGAGATTAGTGTCTGTGTAGTAGTGTATTTTGCATACAAGCTTATGCAATGGTTATGCTTAAGCTTGCAAATGGTTTGCTCAAGCTTATGCTTATTCAAAATTGATGTTTGTGTATAGATTCTACTCGTTAATCGAACTATGTAGTGCGTTTCTGACAGCGAAAAAGTTACGACGTCGGAAAAGAAAAATCGGCCCTCTTGCGAAGAATTGCGCAAGAGTTTTATCGAGCTCTAAGGTTAGAAAGTTGTTTTATATAAAAATTAATAACAGTTACTATTTTAACAATATTAAAAAACTAATTTTTACGTTTACTATTTTATTATGTATTTTCTTCAAAGATTTAACCTACTGTCCGTATCATTTATAAAATAACTTAGGCTATTTTAACAAATTATATTGAAATTTATTTTTAAAAAAGTAATATTTAAGCTCTTCTAAATCTTTCTTAATTTCTTTGACTTATTTTCCACTAGTTTTCTTTTACAGATTCTAGAGAACTAGTTGTTTCAGAATTCGACCTTCAAGCAAATGAGATATCCTTCTCTTCTTCATCGCGCTGATAAGCGGATCGATTTCTTTGTATACGGTTTCGTTAATAGGAATTCGCCAGACCCCATGCTTTTGATAATTTTTGTTTAAACAGGTTTTGATGATCCTGCGTTCTGTTTTAATTAGTCAGTCGGTTTTAGCTTCATTTTTAATTTGAAAAATAGTTTCACAGGTGTACAGTGCCTGTGGGAGAATGAATGTTTGTAATGACGAATTTTGGAGTTGTTTTTTTCCGTAATGGAAATCCCGTAGTATATTAAAGGTCCCTTTTTCGAATCCCAGCTAGCCAACTTAAACATCTGAAATTTGTGGTAAATTAATATGTAAACTATTCGGTTTGTTTATTCTGATACATTTTAAGCAATTTAAAGATATTTACCTTTATGATTGTTGGTAAAACTTAACGTTAGATCTATTGCGTAAAATTTGTAACATCGGAAGTTACTACTGTTATAGTTTTATTTTGTTGGCATGTACAAAACAATTGCATTTGTAGTTTTATTACTTTTACAATTTAAATGTGTGTTTATATCGAAAGGAAAATCGAGGTGAAAGTTTTATGTTGTTTGTTGTCTTTACCCACTTAATTCAGCCATAATTTCATTCCGCTATTCTGACGCGACGTTACACTCACTTCAGGCTTTACATTCACTTTCTTTTCTGTTTTGCACACAATTTTATAATAAAAATAATTTCATGAACTAATTTTTTTTTTTTTAATGTATGACGTCTTTAAAATACTTTTGGTGTTAATACTTCTTTTTTGTAATTTGGTCCCATTTTTTTTTTGAGTAGTTTTTTAAAATTTATCAATTAATTAAAGATACAATTTAACGAAAAAATCTGATGTGGACATTACATGACTTCCTTGTACGCCTATTAAATTATATATACACATTTTTAAAATTACATAAAATTTTATTTCATTAATAACTTCTGATTTTTTGCATATTTCTTTTTATTGTTATTGAATTATTATTTAATGTAAAATTTCTTTTACAATCAGCGGTTAATAATTATTAATAAATCAATATATTTAAATTAAAAAAAAGGAAATGAAATCGGATTCGAACCGAGGTGCCCTTCCCTTGTAAGATGCAAATATTTCATTAATTAGAATTTAATTTACCTGTAATTCTGGAACCAATGAAAATAAGTACCACTTGTGATATTAAAAAGTTGAAAAGCTCTCAATGAGAACTTAGTACTGCATTAAGACAAATCCAAAAATTTGGATTTTGGCCTTTTTTTATATATTTTTGGTCAACTCGATTGCAGTCAAAAGGGAAGTTCCGCAACTAAATGTTACTAGAGTCCTAAATTCAAAATTTCGACATTCTACGGCTGGTCATTTTTGAGTTATGCGAGATATATACGTACGTATCGACTTCACGCCGAAACTAGTCAAAATTGATTCAGGGATGGTCAAAATGGATATTTCCTTTGTTACTTGAAAACCGAAATTTTTCACGATCACAATACTTCCTTTACTTCATACAAGGAAATAAGAATTAGTAAATTTCAAAAAAATCTTACCTTGGATAACGTTTAATAGTGATATTTTTACGTCATTCATCCGTATTCTTTTTCTTACATTTATCAAGATTTAGATTTCTCACCTTTTACGTCTAGCAAATTTTCATTTTCTATTTAAGCTGCCCATATTTTAAATAAAAATAAAATAATTTAAAAAAAAAAAAATAATTATTACTACCTTAAAATCTCAGAAAAATATTCTCTTAATTTTTAGGTATGTTTGTTTTAACATGGCGCCGAATTCAATAGTCGAATTTAAAAAAAAAAATGTAAAAGATCAATTTTATTGTATTTTTAGAATACTGATATCCGAATATTCCACTTTCTACCAGTTACGAAATGTCGAATATGAATTAATTGAAACTAAACATTGTGTTTAAGTTATGAGTATTATTTTTATAAGTAATGTTATAAATTTAAATTTTAACTTAGTTTAAATTTGGAAATATTTACATTAAAAAAACATAATAATTAATTTAAAAATAAAAAGTTTAATCGATATTTTAGAGTTTAACTTTAGGCAGTGAAAACAAAATTTCTCATTAATTTTTTTTTTTTTTATAGAGCGACTTCCTACCTTTAAAATAAATATCTGTCGTTATTTTAAATTACTAACATTACTAGTAGTTTCACTCGGAACTAATCTTAAATTTATATATGTATATATGTATATATATATTTCTTTTTTTTATGAACTTAAATAAGATACAAAAAACACACGGAAGGCGCTCATAATAGATATTTTTTAATTTAATGGTGTTAGAACTAGTAATTTTTTTTCTTATGTACTGATGTTATTTGTTTGTTGTTTGTTAACTAACTAGTTACTAAAATTTAACTCGATATTAAATTCTTTAACTATTTTTTACTTGGAATAATTTTTTTACTTTATGTTCATGTGTGTTATTAAGTATACATTTTAATATCCTTATGATTATAATAAAGTAATTTTAAAATTGAAATTTTTCACTCTTATTATTTGATTAATTTTATTGAGTATTAAATATAAATCATGTTTACTATTTTTACAATGACTTCGTCACAATGTATCTATTTTTGTTTATCTTCTTCATTTTTACAATTGTTACATAACTTTGATCATAAATGAATTCACGAGTAATAAGTTTTTTTCAATTATAACAAATAAATTTTTTAAAGTCTTATCCTACAAATATAATTTAGTCATTTTATTTAATTAGAATATTTTAATTAGCAGCGTAATTATAATTTCAGCAGTTTTATTGCAATATATATACCATTTATTAATAAGCTAACTTTTGTTTTTATATTTGGATTTGTATTTACATCATTAATTCAAAGTCAAAAATATTCACAAGTAATCGTTATTAATTGAACTTGAACTGTAAATGATAACCGAATGATTTGAAGACAGAGAAAATTCCTATACTGAATCTAATCCTTGATGAAACTTACAGGAAAAACTTTCTTCTAGTAAAACTTGGCTTAAATTTAACACAAAAACAAAACAGTTATACTCCAATAAATTTGAACTAAGTGAAAATTGACAGAAATAAAATTTAAAAAAATTGATCGCCTAATCTTTGGAACCATCCGACAAAACTTAGACCTGGATTCGGATATGAAATTTCTATTAAACCAGAACAAAGGTATAAAACGTCTGTTGCGGTTCTCTCCTACAGTGGAATGAAGAATACGATTTAGTGATTTTTGTCTGATTTATATATTTTATTTTGTATTTATTGTTGTCACTTGTCTATGTTTATTATTTATTGTTTCTGTTTCTTTATTTCTTATTTTTGTTCTTTATGATTTTTATTGTTTTATATAATAGTACATGATAGTGTTACTATAGTCGCTAATGACTATAATTGTTGATGCTACTGTAAATAAAAGCATTAAAAAAAAATTTAAATACTAATAGATCTTTTACTTATAATTTTAAAATATTCGGAGAAAGGAATTTGTTTCCCGTTGAATATTAATTTGCTAATAATGATTGTTTTTTTATTTCATTAATGTTTTTTTAGAATCTTTTAAAATGAAATCATAAATGTCTAACTTTAAATCATAAATTTTTTATATTGCAATAAAAGATTTTATTACATTAATGCAGTTTTTAATAGCAAAATCAGCAGAATTTTTTTCTTTCAGAATTTTGGAATTATTGTTTGGATGTTAAAGGTTTTATGAGATAATTATTTAAAAATATCTTTCATCTAAAAATTTTGACTTATTTTCTAATGTATTTATAAGATGTAAAGAAAATTCAATTCTCGCGATATGATTTCATTTTATTTTTATTTTTTAAAAGAAAAAAGTATGATTTTCATTTAAAAACAAAACTAACCCAATGTAATAAATAAATAACTCAAGTATTTGTTACTCACAAAGCTTAAACGGTCATTTTTTTTTTTTGCAAAATGATACCAGATGGAATCTGTTAATTTTTTTAATTTTTTTGCTTGATGAATTAATTAACCATTACATTAATTAACCACAGAAGCTTTGACATGCTTATACGTGGGAATATGTTATGGAATTTTTAAAAGTATAAAAGAATGGCTTGCCTGACCGGGATTCGAATCCGGAACCGTCGTATGAAAGACCGATATGCATACCACTAAAGATCGGCAGATAAAGATACCAGACAAAGATACCAGATAAAGATCGGCAAATTCTTGTGGCAGTTTGATCTTAAATAATTATTATTTTCTTTTCTTTTTTGTTAATGTCACTTAAATTAGTTCTCTTTAACCGATTTTTTTTAGTATATTAATATATACTAAGATTACAAAGAAAAGATTTATTTATTATATTAATATCCATCGGTATAAATCAATAGTTTAGTTCTTTCTAACCTGAACTATATTTGGTATTAAAATGTTGTTTAAAATTTTATTTTAATAAATACATTATAAAACGGTTAAAAGACAAAATGATGTAAAAATCTGACGAAATTTTCAGGTTATCTTGACCTAGTGATAAAAATACTGAAAATAAAACAAAGACAGTACAACAAAAGTGACAAAGTGACGCAATGTTAGTCACCAAACATTTATGTTATTATTAAATGAAAATCAAATTAATATATTACATTCAGTAAACAATGAACTAAGAATTTAATTAAAAAAAGATATTACTTGTAAAAATTTTAAATAAAGAGAATATTTTAGACACTCCAAGATTATATAGACCTATTTTGATAAGAAAACTTTACTAAAATTTTACTACTTTCTCGGTAAAAAAGTTAAATCAATCAGTTCTGTACATTGTATAGACTTTTTTTGTAATGAATCTTAAATTAATTTTAGTTAGATATGAAATGAAAATCAAAATGATAATTCTACAATTTCCATTTATTTTACAGTAAAAGATTATATTGCCAGGCGATTTAAATAGTTCTTCTATTTAAATCTATTAACGATTTTAATAAAGAAGGTTGCAGATTATCAATTTTTATAAAAAAATAAATAGTATTATACGTTCGATTAATATCTTAATCTTTAATATTTTCTAAGGGCAACACCGATCATTTCCTACCCTCATTTCACAGACCTATCTCCGTGAAACTTTTTATGACATTAAAAAATTTCATATAAATATTAAAAAAAGCACAACAGTTTAACAAAATATTATTTTTTTATTTTTTAGTGAAATATGTATTGATTGAAAGGATAACAGAAATGTATGAAACGTAACTTGTTTTCCATTCATGTCGATTTTTCATAAAATAGTAAAATTAGTAGGACATTAAAAAAAACTCCTCAGAGAAAACCCCACATTGAAGTCAATTTCACTCAATTATATTTATGTATTAAAAAAAAAATAAATAAAATATTTGTTGAAGAAAAGAAAGAAAAAATGCTTTTCCAGAACAGAAATAGGGAGGGATTGAAAAATACTAAATGCTATTATAAAATCTTTATTTACCTATTTTAAAGTATTTTTTACAGAATTTTCCAAGTACGATATTTCTTTCGGGGAGGTGAAATTTAATTTTCTTTACGTTTTTATATAGGAATACTACAAAAATACCATTCATTTAAAATTTGTATAAATTTCTTTATTTATGTATGTATATATATATATATATATATATATATATGTGTGTGTGTGTGTGTGTGTGTGTGTGTGTTTAAAATTTGTGGCTCGAAAATCTCCAAAACTACTTAATCAATTTCATTGAAATTTAGATATGCTGTAATAGTGTATATAAAGTTTTGAATATGAAAATTTGATGAAAATTGGTTGAGTTGTTTTTGAGTTGCGCTCAATTGTTCAAAAAACGGTTTAATTTTGTGGCCGAAAACATCTAAAACTAGTTGATCAATTTCATGGAAATTTAGCTTTACTGTAGTAGTGTATCGGATGTTTTGTATGTAAAAATTTGATGAAGATTGGTTAAATCGTTCTTGAGTTGCGCTCAATTTTGGTCGATAGAGGACAATATTACCTCAATTTGAAGATATGCTGACTGTGTAATGGAATATTTTTTTATACGCGCTTACGCAGTAAGTCATAGTGGTGTGCGAGTTAAAACTGATGCTTGTTTGTAATCGAACTATTCAGTAGTGCTTTGTGTTCTGAAAATGCGTTCATGACGCATACATTTTAGGCGTTCATGACAGTAAAAGAGTGAGAGCGTCGGAATCGAAAAGTTGAACTTCTAGCGCAGTACTGAGGAAGAAGTTTTTATTAATATATGTATAGTTTACTCGAGCATAAAAATGAACGCGTTAAAAATATATAAAGTAAGATTACGACTACTTATATAAATTGCATTATCGTAACAAAAAATAAAGAAATAAACAATGAAAATCTTCGTAAAATACTACCTTGACAATGTATTATGCTTTATTACCATTACTATTGTTATTATTATTTTCCACTTTTCCTTTCAGAAGCAGTTTTAATGAAAGTCGTCGATCTTTCCTTTCATTTCATTTTCTTTCTTTATTTATAATTTTTCTTTCTCTTTCTGTAAAATGTTGTGGTGAAAGCAGTTTAACCAGACCGTGTAGTAAACTAAGCAATTTGCATTCAACTGTTTTAGTTAATGGACCCAAACAGATATTTTAATTTTATTACAATTTTTTAAATTATTTTTCAAAAAAATATTTGAAATTAAATGTATATTTATAGGTTTATAAGAATTTTGAAAAATACTGCGTTAAAAGCTTCTGCAATAAAAAAAATAAATTTATTCTATACCCTACATATAAAATAATTTAATCTACGCGCGCTCCCTCACATATGCATGCACACACACACACACACACACACACACACACACACACACACTTATTCACTATCGATAATACTAAATTAATTAATAGATAGAAGTGAAATTCGAAATTCGTTCCTTTTACTGTTTTTATTAATTCTAGAAGTGATTTAGTTAGTCGACATTCACTTTTTTTTAATTAATTTTATAATTTTTTTTTATATTACATTATTTCATTTTACATTTTTTTCACTATTTTATTTTGCATTATTTTTTATTTCGTTTAATTTAAAAATATTGAACTTTTAAAAATAATTTTACGATAAAATTTTTAAAAAAATCTTTTTCAATTATCTTTTTTTACTATTTTTTTAAAAATAAGATCAAAATGTAATGCAATAATATTTTTATAGTATTATATTGAAATTAATATAGTTGCACATTTTATTAAAAAAAATCTGATTACTTATTTAGTACCTGTTTTATACACTTCTTCATTACTGTCTAAGTTTTTTATAACAGTGATGAGCAGTAAGTATTATTAATAGTGTATATAATATAGATAATTAGTATCGTTGTATCAAATTTAAAAAAAAAAATATTATACTATGGTTATAATATTAAATATTTATAATATATTAAATATTTTGTATCGTTATACAAAATATTAGATGGTCGTTGATTCGATTCCCAGAGTAATTATTTTGGTAAAATTTATCTAATACAAAAACAGTGCATAGCTTTTATATGTTAATATGTATATAAATATTATTTTGAACTGTTACTAATTATGGTTTAGTATACCATATTTACTTGCGAATAGTAAACATTAGAGAGGGAGAAATAATTTCGATTCTCTTTACGATAACTTTCCATGTCAACAGTCATGACCGTAACGGTTGTAAGCAAATTGGTACCAGACAATGTCACTTTTACAAATGACATATCTATCTCTAAGAATTTCAAGCATCTCATGCCAGGGATACTAAAGAAAGTGAAAAAATAGCGGTTTCCTCGTTGCCTTTGTTGTTCGTTTCCTTGTTGCCATTGTGCCAAATATACGGTTGTACACCAACTTACCAAGCCCATCAAAATATATATAAAATTCAGCTGTACATCATTCTGTTCATCTTAGGCTGAACAGTTTATTGAACATCATTGTTATCAGAAAAAGCAACTATGACTGGTGTCTATTGTATTTTAAGTGCTTTATCTATATCGTAGCGATACGAAAGGCTGGAACAGATAGTACGTAGCAATAGATTATTCGTAAAATTTGTACAAGTGACGCTAATCGCTCTAATAATTATTAAAATTAAAAAAATATTGTCAATCTATATCAATAAATTTAACTATACATTGGTTTAACATCATAAATTATATACCTCAACATTGTAAACGGAAGTATCTGATGAAATTAAGTTAGATTAAAACATAATTGCCGATCATGAAAATCTTTTAAAGAATAGTTTTTATTTGTTGTATCTTGACTTAATTGTCTCGAAATATGGTTATATAAAATAAATAAAAGAGTAAGAATACTTCGTTCATAAGGAAGCGTTCTGTGATAGTTGTTTTGTTCCTACAGGACAAATACGGAACTATGCAATTATTGAATTTCAACTAGTTAACACCATATTTTTATTTTTTATTTTTATTTAATTATTCTATTAGCCTCCAATTTTATAATAATTTATACTCTAATGTGAACGGGATATTGAAAAAAAGAAAAAAAATCTGGAATTTATAAAGGAGTTACTTTCTTGTACAGTGGTCTGATACCTAAACCAAAATTTTCCTTGACGATCTTTTCTTCTGTGTTATTTAGTTTTCCATACAGTAAATCTATAAAAAAAAAGCTCTAATCTTAGAAATATTTCAAAAGTATGGAATAATTTTATTTACCGTTTCGAGAATATTTATTCTAAAATAAATTTTTAAATATACTGTTTTTTCAGTTTCGTCCCCATTTCCGACATGAATAACTATAAGTTTTTCTTTTTGTTTATGCCTTTAAAAAGTTACCTTCAAAGAAATATATAATTAAACATGAAAAAACGATATAATAAATTTACCAAAAAGAACTTCCAACGATCGGAAAAAATTAATTTTTTTGTTTGTTTTAATAATGACGTAATTCACTGAAAAAATAAGCTTTTTAAACTATTATTAATAAATAAAAAAAACGTTTAATATTTTTTTAACCTTGATATACAAAAATTTACTAGTTTTTCAACTAAAAAAAATTCGTTGAATTATAGTTGGTCAACTAAAAAAAATTTCAAAAAAGGAAATGCGTTAACATTTCAAGGATTTCTTTTTGACGTAAAGAGAATGAAATATTTTATTTCGCTATATTGAGCATCAATTCTATATGTATCAATGTTAATAATAATACCAGGGTATGTAAAAAATATGGTAACTATAAAATAAAACAAACCTTACATTATTATTACTATTATTATTTGGAGGTTGACTACAAAGGACCTTCTACATTTTAAGTACCTTCTAAGTAACCTCTGAATAATTTTCAAGAACGGTGGACGTAGACAACTTTTTAACAGTCAAACAAGCAGCTGATTTGCATCAGGTATTAGGTTTGTGTGTGTTGTGTTTGTGAGTGTGTGTATATATATATATAGTAAAGAATTGGCAACAGGTACAAGGTTTATGCTAATAATTATTTCTGCCAATCGTAGTACTCAAAGGTTTTTTTTACCAACTAATGCAAATCAACAAAAATATTTATAAATTATTATTGTTATTACAATGAAATACTAGTATATTTTGATTTAATTATAAAACAAGCTAACTTTTACAAAGTATAATTAAAAAAGAGAGAGAATATTTTTTGAGTGGGTGGTATTATGCTTTAAAAATAAATTCAACATTCCTTTGGTGTTACTTTTGATAAAAATATTACTTATCTACTAATTTTGCAGGATATTTTTTATTATTTAATTTATTCCTAAATAATTTTTTTTTTTTGATGTCATCGTACTCAAAATTTTATTTATTTACTTTTTGTAATACTTTTAATAATTAAAATCATTAGCGACTAATAAGTGAAATGAAACAGTACTGGCAAAAGTATACTCTTGTACAAAGTCAGGCCGACCATTTCCTGAGATGTGTAGTTAACTGAAACCCAACTACCGAAGAACGCCGGTATACACGATCTAGTATTCAAATCCGAATAAAAGCAACTATCTTTATTGGGATTTGAACCTGAAAACGTTGACTTCGAAATCAGTTGATTTACAATGACGAGTTATTTCTAGGCCAATTCAATGGTTTAAATCTTATTTAAAAAAATTTATATATATATATATATATATATATGTGTGTGTATATATATAATTTTTTTTAATATTAATTAATAATTAGTTTATTAAATCTATTTATTGTTGGGTCATTAATTTCAATGGTCTATTCTTTCTTTGCGTTTATATAGTATTTTCAAGGAGTTGTACAATATATTTTCACTTTACAAACAAATTCCCTAATTATACACTTATTTATCGTTCTCAAATTATATATTTTTAATTGTACTACACAAAAAGTTTTAATTAAATATTTAAATAGATAATATTTCAATTTAATTTTTAACATTAAATTTAAATGTTTTAATATTTAATAGTAATTTTATTTCAGACTTTCGAGTACAATACAGTTATCATATTTATTCTTTCTTTGCGTTTATATAGTATTTTCAAGGAGTTGTACAATATATTTTCACTTTACAAACAAATTCCCTAATTATACACTTATTTATCGTTCTCAAATTATATATTTTTAATTGTACTACACAAAAAGTTTTAATTAAATATTTAAATAGATAATATTTCAATTTAATTTTTAACATTAAATTTAAATGTTTTAATATTTAATAGTAATTTTATTTCAGACTTTCGAGTACAATACAGTTATCATATTTATAAGGTTTTTACTCTAAAACAAACAAAAAAATTAATCTTCACAAAAAAAGTAATTTTATTGGACTTATCTCTGTAGAATTAGCGATGAGGCACGGGGATTCTCGCACCCCCGAGCGAAGAGGCCGAGTACCGGCGGGGATTCCCCACTCGGCGTGTCTCCGTTAGAGGCATTGGCATAAAGACCGAGTTCCGGCTCTCGGAGTGGGGACCCAGGGACGGCATAGCCGGGCCTGGTGAATCCTACTCGGAGGGTTTGAGTAAACTAAACTCGGGGGGGTTTTAATTTGACTAAATAAAAAAATTCAATCTAATTAAAAAAAAACGAGTTACATTTTTATTATTTTAAATGTTATAAAATAAACGTTACCATAGTAATAGAAATTAAAAAAACTAGTCGATGTATAATTTTTTTCCTAATCTGATTAATTATATTTTTTACAATAAATTTACAGGCCTGTATGTTATACTTTGGATATGAATATATTATATTAATTTGTTCAAATATTATTTAAGTTAATATAAAGTTAAAGACTTCAATTAAAAGTAACACATAACATTAATCTCTAGTTAAGTTACAAGACGACTAAATAAGAATTTATTACTAATTATAAGTTAGATACCACTGTTTTATTGGGTTATTCGAACGTATTCAACACAATAAAAGGATTCTGCGTAAAATAACATCGAGATATAAAACGTTATTAGATTAAATTTAATCAGGCGTAGATTAAAAATAATTGTATTATTTATAGGAAATCTAAAGAAAACAGTTTTAAATTTTGTCCGTATAAGAATTTAAGATATATATATAAATGTTTTAATTTTTTTTCTCATTTTAATTCATATTAATTTTCTCTGATTAGTGAATTTACACTGATATTTTTATTTGTAGGGATTCTCAATTAAAAAGCCTCGTATTAAATATTATTTTGCTGTATACCACATAGAAAATTTAATTTATGTTCTTTTACGTTAGTCATATTACATTTTTCCTGAAAATTTATTTATTAAAATTGCATTTTTATATTTTTGTAGTATGATATTTTATTAGTCCATTGTTTATATTTGATCGGTAATGTAACATCCCGTTTTTTGACGACCAAAGAAAATTAAAGTTTTTGTCAAGTTTGTTTAAAATTAGAAACCTTAATATATATATATATATTTTTTTTTTCTATAATGTTAAGTAAAATTATACACTTAATGACAGGTTATATTGTGTAGCACACGTCATTTGTCAGCAAGAATTTGTTTAATTTTGAAAATAACATTTACATTTTATAGAATATTCATAGTTATTTTATAATTCTAAGAGTATTATAATTTCATTAAATTTAATGGAATAACGGGAAAAAAATTTATTCGTTACAAATTACTTAAAACCTTTTGATAGTTAATGTTCACCAGAGTAAGCAATGAATAAATGTGTACTACTACAATAACAAAAAATTTAATAATAATAATAAAAATAATACAATTGAACAGACAGATGGATAAAAACTAACCAGACAAAAATAGATAATCCACTCTAAGGAATGATGTGGCTAGGTCGGGTCCAGTCATTTCGTTCTGCTAGGGAAAGCTTGCGACTTTCACTGACCGGGGAAAGTGTATCTGAACGAGTGACTATCTTCCTCTCTTACCTCTCACTTATTTTTTTAATCCCTCTATCTCTCTCGCTCATGCACATACGTGTATTAACTGTCTACAATACCTTACACAAACGAAATAACATTAACAGAAACATTTTCCCACAGCTAAAGCGGGCTTTAAATATTGTTACATTTGAAAAGAACAATAGTTTTTTTTTATCTATTTCATCTCTGAATTTTTTCTATACAATAGAGAAAACGTTTAATAAAATTTATTACTTTAAACAAACAATTTACTTTTTTTTTAGCTGCCGAATTTTATTAATTTTTGAATGTAATTTAAATGTTAATTACTTTTATTTTTAGTAATAAATTAATATAAAACAAACATACACGAAATATTATCATCAATATCATACCGATATAATTTTCAGAAAGTTATTTAACTTATAATACGTAAGTTAATGGATTTTTTAAAACATGATTTTAAAAAACAAATGATGCTTAAGACTGGAAAATTCTGTTTAAAAATACAGTAAAATTAATTAATAAAATCGAAATTAAAAATAAATATAAGTTTTATTTTTAAAACACACTCATCTATTTGGGTCCCCTCAGAAGATCTGTGAGGCTTGCGAGGTCAAATGGTCCGTGCACCTCTTTGATTGCCCAATCTTTAAAACCATCCGACAAAACTTAGACCTGTGGGTTCAGATATGAAATTTCTATTAAACCAGAAAGAAGATATAAAACGTCTGTTGCGGTTCCTCTCCTACAGTGGAATGAAGAATACAATTTAGTGATTTTATTTATGTATTTTAGTTTATATTTGGTATTATTACTTGTCTATGTTTATTCTTTATTGTTCCTGTTTCTTTATTGTTTATTTTTGTTCTTTATGATTTTTGTTGTTTTATATACATGATAGTGTAGATATTGTATATACATGATGTGTTTGATAGTACATGATAGTGTTACTTTAGTCGCTAATGACTGTAATTGTTGTTGCGCCTGTAAATAAAAGCAGTAAAAAAAAAAAAAAATTGTTTTTTTTTTTAACTTGATGTTAAGCGAAAAATTTAAAAGAAAGTGGTATTTTTTCTTTTTTTGCCTTACAATTTATTATTTAAATCGGTTCCGAGTAAGAAACCACAAGTAAATCGTAATATAAAAAGCATTTGATGAGGGGTTTCAACGAACATCCCAATAAAACTTACATATACTAGAGACGTAATAAAGTACATACATAGATATATAAAGTTCTTGTATATATAGACAAGACCGCATAGGTACAAGAGTTCACAAAGGTCTAATGAAAAGCAAGAAAAAATTCTATATCGTAAAATAATAAAAGAAGACAAATAGAAACATACCGCTCATAGAGTTAAATGGAAAGAGACTACGCTTCTCGTCAAAGCATAGAAAGATACTCATCACGTATCGTATTGAGCCAGCTTTAAAGTCATTCAGATTCTTCCAAGTCCAGTATATATAGGAATTTCAGTCGTCGGACATCTCACTATTATCTATGAACGGTTAGAAAGTTCACATGATTATCTTACCACTGTCTATAGTTTGAGTCAAACGGTCTCTTTGAAAATATAACACAATTAAAAAAAAAAAAAATGAATTTGAATAATATTATTTTATATTTAAGTACTTTTTTTAAGCCAGTTGGGTTTGGTTTGGAATAAAATCCATTTAAAAGTAACGCAAAAAAAACTTTGTCTTAATAAAAATAAGAAAAAAAATGTAGAAAAATGATCTTTTATCATTTCATCAAATGCATCATTTCATTTTATCAAATATTAATAAATGCATCTGGAATACCGGAATATATTATATTAATACTCTTGACAAAATTTTAAGTTTTCTAATTAATAATTCGCGTGAAAATACTTTGAATGTATAACAATGACAACATATTTTATGAAACAAGTAAAAATTATCTTCAAATTGTCTACGTGACGTTAACATTTTTATTTTTTTTTTAAATTCAGCGTTTTAATTAAAGATACATATTATCATTAGAACTTTCACTACAAAATAAAAAATAATTGTAATATATGTATTTGATTGTAAGACTTGAATATAGATTATAATAAAATAATTAATAAAAAATTCGGACTGCTAAATTTTATACATCTACCTAGTATAATTATGAAAAACAAACAAAAAATAAGTTTTTTCTTTTTTTTACAGGTATTTTTTCAGGATACTGTTAAGTTAGCCAGCGACGTAAAATTTAGTATTATTTCTAAACTTTATGTTGTAGCTGGGTGCCTGTTAGTCTTAACAAAGTAGAGAGCCGTTAAAGTCACCATCTCATGTAGACTACACAGGCATCTGACTACAACAAAATGTAGAAATAATATTAAATTTCACATCGTTAATTAACTTACTGTATCCTGAAAAAATGCCTGTAACAAAAGAAAGATAGACTTGTTTTAACTATTTCTTTTTTGTTCGTTTTTCATAAATATTTTAGTTAGATGTGTACAATTAGTAGTCGGGTTTTTTGTTTTTTAATAATTATCTAATTTAATGGTTTTTTGTTGCTTCCATAACTTTACCGTTTAATATATACCAATCACCTAGATACGATACTGGTATATTTTTAGGTATATTTCAAGGAAGTTTATTGTAATGGGTACTATGATTCGTGTTCCGGAAAATTTCGATACATCTTTACGTTTCACATTCCCCAGACACCAAAACCAACGTCAGTTCAAAAGTTTATACATATATTTCACTTTCTTGTGGACACGACTGCCGTAATTTTGCGCCGATCACTTTCAAATTGTTCTTTAAAAATAACTGGTCCCGAAATCTCGGAGGAGTTTGTTAACGGCCAAAATCGGACCATGAAGGTGGAAATGGGGCGGCTTTTTCGAAAAAACAAAATATGCTTTAACTTTCTTAAGTAAAATATCGAATTCGTTCCTAACACAGCTTCGCCAGGTGCCCCATATCCCAACAACGGAAGCACCGCTCTTCCAGCGACCGGCGCATTACTCTGCACGCCACCCATCCAATCCGTACCCGGCCATCGTGTAGCAATCTATCCGCCAGGATGGGTACGTAGTCTGGTAAAAGTACTGAAAACGTTATTTTTTTAATTTTAATGATTGATAAAAATCAATTGTAAATGCTTAATTTATTTAAATTTTTCGTGTTATTTTAATTTTAATATACCGAATAATAAAATAAATGTTAAAATCATTTTCTATACTAAAAATATAATTTTAAGCTTTTCGATTTAATTTGATTGGAAATTTTCTGATAATATTGAAAAAAAAATAGAATATAACTTAAGGTAAAATTAATAATACAATTTTAAAGCATACACATTTTTCAGCATGATATAAATGTCTGTTATTTTTATTGTTTGATATAAAATAATTATTGCTCGAAAATTACTGTATTTTTATAACTGAAATTATGGGAATCCAATTTTATTTATTAAATTTTTATTTATTAAAATTTTGAATATGTTATTAAAATTATTTGTTTTTTATTTTTATTTAGTTAAATATAGAACTTCTATAGAATAATAGATCCAAAGAAATCTTTTGATCTTATTACAACAATGAATACGATACTCGTATTTTATCTTTAACACTTATTTTTTTATTTTTACTTTTTATTTTTCACTTATTTTTTTGGTTTTTATAAAACCAAACAACAAAGTGCTAAGACTTTTTCATCAATATTAAAAAAAAAATCGTCTAGCCGCTTACATTTGTCTTTTTTAAAATACATTTGCATTCTTTTCTGTTATGGTCTGATCTTTTTAGCTATAATATAATGTTTTTTTTTACTACATTCTACGTCTTCAGTTATCCGCATCATGTATTCATCCTTCGTTACAGGATTTACCCTGTACACTCTATTAGTTCTTAGTAACTATTCTTCTCTTTTTTTTTTATTCTTCAACAGTGTTTTCCTTTATTCAGTTATTTTTATTTTATTTTATTTTTTCTAATAGCTTATCTTTATAATTGTTTTTCTGTTAATCGTGGTTTTCTTCATAAAACCAGGTTTTCTTTTATAAGGAAAAAAATATTTCTAATATATAGAATGTATCTCGAAGTTCTCCCGGGACTTTCATACTACTCTTAAAAATATTGGAAAAGAATCATATAAACAGATGCTCTAAAATGCTTTATTTTCTAGCGAAAGATTTCGCTCGGGTTTCAGATACATCGGTGAAAGAAGATTGTACTGAAAGTTTTAGAACGATAATTAAGGAACAAAATTAATGATTTCTTATGGTTTTGGACTCGAAAAATTGAATAAAATAGGTCCTAGAATCGTATCTGCAGTAGTTTTTGAGAAATTTGGGATGAATTCCAATAAATTCGGTAAAAAACCCTCTTTTTATGTTTGACGTAAAATAAATTTTTTTAAATGGGTAATAAACACAAAACTTTTAAATAAAACTTTTAGAGAACTTAATTCTGAACAAAATAATGTAAGATAACTTGAATAAAACAAAGAAAAGTTAGAAATGTAAACAAAAGCCAAATTCTTTTTTGGTATTTTGAACGTGATCGGTTTACCGTCCGTACACGACGTCTTTCTAAGCAGGACGAAGTTTCGCATTCGAGAGTTAAACAAAACAAGTTTTATCCTTATCATAAACAACCAGTACGGCATCTATATTCAGAGACGATCTGTTTTGATTGGATTTCTCTAACTGGTGAAATACAAATCGATAACTTTGCAAGTATGTTTTGTTTACCGACGAGGCAAATTTCATTCAAGATGGCGTCAATAATTTAAGCAATGAGCATGCATGGTCAGAATTAAATTCTCATGAAACGGTGGAAGAAAATTTTCATCACCGATTTTAGCGTCAGTGTGGTGTGACCTTCTTCACAATCAGCTTTTGTTTTTGAAGCTGATTGCTTCACAACCAGCTTGTGGACCGTTCGCATTACCTGGCTGTTTAAATGTTCTATTTGCATTTTCCTCAAGAAAAACTGCCACAGGTGAATATGTTTCTCTAGCGCCGAGATGCAAAGTATACTTCCAGCACGATGGCGCGCCTCTCCACTTCTCTTGTGCCGTTTTTGATCTCTTAAATCATGATTTCCCTAAGAAATGGATCGGTCTTTGAGGTCTAAATTTCTGACCACCAAGATCATGAGATCTAACATCTTTAGATTTTTGAGTCTGGAAACTGATGAAAAATATTTTATGCAAAACCAAAATACATTCTCGTTAGGAATTAATTGTCCGCATTATGGATGCGGTTGAACAACTTAAGGAATACCCTGAAGAACTAAAGCGGGCAACAAATAGAGTACAGAAGCGTTCCAAGGAATGTGTTGAAAATGGCGGGCTCGTTTTTGAATATTTATTATAAACTTCTAGGTATAATGCACTTTGGTCTAATGTACTGTTTCTAAAGAAAATTCTAATTTTTCTAACTTTTCCTTGTTTTATTCAATTTATTTTAAATCATTTTGTTCAGAATTGAATTGTCTACAAGTTTTGTTTAAAAGTTTTATCTTTTTATCACTCATTTTTTTCACTTTTTAGTAAGAACTCTACAGTTTTTTCATTTCTTAATATTTAATTTATTAATTTTTTTCTCAAATTTAATTAACTTTTTAATTTTTTTATACAAACAATTTTTTTATAGTTATGAATTCATTATTTTTTTATATATTAAACAAAAGGAAAATCTTGTTGGAAAACCAAACGTACAATAAATACATTTTTTTTAAATTTTTAATAGATTTATATTTACCAAAAATATTTCTTTTTTTATAATGATTTTAAATAATAAAAAATATGAATGTTAATATTTAAAGCAATTTTTTTTCCAAAAAATAAAGAATGAATAATTAAAAATGTGTTAAAAAATTAGTTATGTATTACATATTTCAACATCTTAGAATTTTTTTTTAAACATTTCAATGTCAAATTAAATTTTATTGGATATGCCTTTACTAAATATGGTGTATCCTTAATACTAAAAAAAATATTGCAATATTATATATTAGTAATAAATAAACAAACGAAAAATAAAAACAACGTTTTTTGTTACGCATTTTTAATAATTCGATGTATAGAAGATAAAAACGTAATACATAATACGTAGGCCTATATGTACAACAGGATTATACTTATTCATTATCTCCTTGATTTTCATCGGCCATGAGTAGTCTATATTAGAGAATATTTCTTTGTTCGTATTTATTTTACATCTACGTGTATGTCTTTGTTAGTTAACCACCACTACCACCATCATAATGTTTTAACAAACCTCAGCCAGCATGATTAAGTTTATAAGTAACAAGAACAAACAGTCATTTTTATGATGAACGTTTATATTACATTCACTTCCTTGTAAATAAAATAAATTGAAATAAAACATTGCGACCAACTGATGACTAAGTTAACATACTACATTTATCGTACGTTAAAGTTAACTTTCAATGTCATTTTATTATTATTTTTTCTTTTATAATGATTTTTATAAAATGTTTAAACTAGAAAAAACTAAAGTAACAAAAATTAAATTATAAAATCTCTTTGAAAATTAACCTTAAAATTTAATTATTTCGAGATAAAAGTATACAAAACGAGGTGTTGGGATGTAGTTGCAACATTTTACAATCAACTATTATAATGCTCTAGAAAAGGTATTCCAGAAATATAACACCCTTACCTTCAAATCTGTTTAAGCAAAGTAATTATTCTTCTACCGAAGAAATACAAATATTTGTATGTTAACGCTGTATTCAAACGCGTAGTATTTTCTCGTTATTTTACTATTTAATCTGTATATTTTTATAAGTATTTCACCTCGATATTTAAATCTATGGTAAACAATAATATATATATATATATATATATATATATATATATATATATATATATAAAATGCAGTTTGTTTTTTTTAAATTTTAATTACTTAAAAAAAAGATAGTCTTGAGGCTTAAGACACTTTTTTTTAAAACGGCTTTTTTTCCATACTATTTTTTAAATAAAAAATCAACTGCCTATATCGATCGTTTTAATTTTTTCATCAACAATTTTTAATATTGATTTGTTATAGTAATGATGTCATTATTACATTCAAGCTTTATCAGTTAAAAATTTTAATTAAATTAGTAGGGAAAATTATAGTTTTTAGCCAATCAATATACACGCATTCAGTTAACCTCAGTAACAATTTTATAATTTAATTTTTTTATTTCAATTTTCCAATTGCGTTTCTTGAACATGGATTTTTTAATAGGGTTAATATATATATATATATATATATAAACTTTAATTCAAACAGCGACTTATTTCAAGGTAGAAAAGTCTGTATCATGTAACGTTTATTTTACTATGTGAATACTTATTTTTTGTAATTCTGATACTATGTTAAAATAGTTAAATAGACTATAATAAACGAGGATGAATAAATAAATACAATATAAAAAAGGGTCGGAAGAAATCAAATAAATTAACATTTTTTAAATTAATTATTTTATTTCATTAAAAGAATAAAACAAGATTAAATACGATTATTAATTTTTATAATCGTGAAAAAATAAAATTCATTAAAAAAAAATTGCGTTATTTTTAATAACCAATGTTATTAAAAATTTTATAATATATTCATCAGTAATTCGATTTAACTAGAATGCATATAAAAATGTTTATTAATAACTTGAATTACAGATATAAAAAATTTGATCTGTTGATATACAAGTGAACGAAATAGAAAAAAAATTTGCTTATATCTTCATTATTTAAATATAAAGGTTATGCAATAAATTACGGTAGTACAAATAAATACGCCAATTAACATAATGAATGATATTTATTAAACAGCTTACTTTTATAGATCATATACATTTTAATTTTTATCTTTATTAATAAAAATCATAAAATAACAAACATTGATTATTAATGTTTCAGGTCATAAAAATAGAATTATTACAATATTAATATCAGAAAAATTAAACATTCGTGGTATTTATCGTATTTAAGATATAAAAATTAATTTAAAAATGTGTAACTTTCAACTCTTTTCGATCTCAAAATTATCTCGTGGAAAAGTTCATTCCAGTGAATTAAATCCTAGGTAATCATATTAAGTCTTGAGTATAGGTCTACAGTGTAATATTTTTAAAAAATTCATAAATAATCTAATATTACACCGATGAAAAATATTTTGTTTTACGTATTAAACTTTTAAAGAAAATTCAAACTTGTGCAGATTGCTAATTAAAATTAGATAAATTTTAAGTTTTTAAGTATTTTATTTATAAGTTTTCCTAATAATTTCCTTTATTAAAATTAACATTAATTGACTATAACTTAATTAATTTTTTTTGTTGAAATTCTAATTAATTAGTTAAATACTAGCTGCAGGGCGTGCCTACGGTACGTCTCCGCAGCTAGGCCCTACGGGCGGCGTCTGGGAATGGGAATATTAGGTGTTCAAAATTGATTTACTCTTGTGTAAAAATTATTTTTTTTTTGAATGATAAAAATTAATATAATGAAAGTTAAATTAGAAATGTAACTCTGGAAATTAATAATACTAACGAATCAGGATTTTCCGCTGGTGTTCGGATCGGTACATTCCGGTGCCTACTTTTTGGTTATAATTCATTATTTTATGAAGCAAAATTGCATGAATAAAGGAAAAAGATATCCAAAACATATCTCTAAAATTAGAGATATTTAAAACATCACTCTTAAATTAAACGCACTAAAAGGTAAAAAATAATTTTAGGACAATATCTCAAAATAGATTTGACAAGCTTTGAAGGTGAATTGTAAGTCTATGTGAAAGTCATAGCTTTAAATTAAAAATTTGATGTCTGCCAATTTTTTCAATATTAAATATATCTATATATTTACGGCATATCGATATATAATAATGTAACAAGTGTACACCTGACCATGACGGGTCATGTACTAACGATTCGGTTTTTTCTGCTAGTAATCGGTACATTCCGGTGCTAAGCTAAGGGGGACGCGCACATAGACACACATACAAATGCTGTTTGTTAGGGTAATATCGGTAATTCAACATTTATAAAAAAGTTTTACATTCATTGGAAAATAGTGACTACTCTCCTGGAGGGAAAAAATGAATATAAATCGTCTTTCCTTTTTGTAGAAACGACTTACGCCCAAGTAGACAAAAATGGATATCAAATTCAATAATATGTATTGGTGCGCATTCCCTGATACGTCAGAAATTCATAGGTACCAAAATCAAAATCTCGCATAATCGGGGCGAACACAATAGAAGATATCAAGAAAGATATGTTCATCTAAATTGTTTGGCTCCCAACATTTCCGGCAGGATCGTAGGCTAAAAATGTTAATATTCTGTACTTGGAGATTCGATTTCCCTGATTTTCTTTTATTTCTTGTTCCAGATCGGTGGTTGTAATTTTTTCTTACTCCAGTTCATTTTACAGTACAAATCATGGGCTATTACTCGTATTTTGTTTAAAGAATGGAACTTTTAATTAATATTAAATTAAGAAAGGACGTTGTTTAGAGAATATTACTTCATATAGGTCTAGTTTTTTATTTTGGTTTTTTTTTTAATTCCTTGTAGGAAGCAAAGGAATTATTGTGATTGCGAAAATATTCATATTTCAACGGAAATATCCGTACGTACGTACGTATCTCGCATAACTCAAAAATGATTAGCCGTAGGATGTTGAAATTTTGGATTTAGGACTGTTGTAACATCTAGGTGTTCATCTTCCTTTTGATTGCAATCTACAAAAGCAAAAGTGTCCATAAAAGCCCAAAATCCTTTTGGACTTTTTTTAACTGCAAGTGTAAGCCCTCAATGAGAGCTTCTCAACGGTACATCATAAGCGTACCATTATTTCATTGGTTCCAGAGTTATAGCCAAATAAAATTTTAATTAATGTAATATTTGGATGAAGGGGAAGACACATCGGTTCGAATCAGACTTCACCTCCTTTTTTTAACTTCTTTTTTTTAATTTAAATATATTGATTTATTAATAATTATTAACCTCTGGTTGTAAAAAAAAATTAATAAAAAAAAAAAAAAATTAATAAAAAAAAAAAATTAAAAAATATCAGAAGTTATTAATGAAATAAAATTTTATATACTTTTAAAAATGTGTAAAGGTATTTAATAGGCGTACAAGAGTATCCATATCAGGGTTTTTAAATTGTGATGATACATAAATTTTATGTATCATAACTAAACTTTCACAAAAAAAGTTGAGAAAATTTATTCCACGATTTTATTTACAAGACTTTTTTTCAAAAGTGTACAAGTTTTTTCAATTAAGGAGATTTAGTAATAAGAGTAAATAAAAATAATTGTATAACCTAATTACCTAATTAAAAACTATCTTTTTTCTTGCTGACCCAATAATCTGAATTTTCAATAATCCAAATAATAGTCGTCATGGACTAAAATCAATTAATTAAAATATTTAATTCCAATATTTAATTTATTACCAGCAGTTTTTATCTCAAAGTAATATAACACATACAACATGTTCACCTCTTAAAAAAAGTTTACTGACAAATCTTTCACAATCTTCCCTTTTTCTAGTAATTTTATGTTTTACTATATTTGGTACTCTAATACCAACCAATCTTCTCATTCTTTCACATTGTTCCTTACTCAATTCTTGACCTGAAACAAAAGATAAATCTCGTTGATTACAAATAACTATTATTATTAAAATGCCAAATTTATTAAAAATTGTTCAACTTGTTTTCAGCTCTAACATCTTGTAGAAATGATTTTCTTAGGATAAGAATTCGTTAGGGAGGTTACATTGTAACCTCCCTCTAGGTTACAATTCGCTAGAGAGGTGACAGTTAGAATTTCTTCATTTCATAAATGACGGTTCGTAATAGAACCGGTTTCTATAACGATCTTTTTTGGCTTATGTCTTTCGGTTTTAGAATATTTTTATTTTTTTAGTATTTGTCTTTTTTTTTAACTCGTAATTTGTTTTCAGAGGATGAGATGAATGATAATTTTTGTATCATATGAAAATGCCATGCCTGACCGGGATTCAAACCCGGGACCTCCGGATGAAAGGCTTAGATGCTACCACTCGCGCCAAGGAGGTCGGCTTATTCGTAGATATAGAAGAAATTTAGATAGTTTATCTTTATGCTAAAGTTTTTTTTTTTTTTTTTTTGTTTGATCTTTTCTTTTAATAATGCGATTAAACCCATCCTCAACCATATTTAGCATTCCTTAAAACAGTACCTTCGTATAAGTTTCGGATAAATTTATTAGGGCAAATGATTTTTAATTTTTTCTATTTAAAAATACGCTTGACAGATGCTTACTAAGGTTATCCGAATATCCCTCGAAATTGAGGTGTAAGATATAATTCCTTTTTGTTGATAATGATAAATATTTGATAATAATTAGGAAAATTAATATATTATCATCGGTAGTTAATAACTTTTAGGACTATCGGAACACTTCAGTCAATTAAATAAATAAATAAATAGCAAACCTTAAATCACAAGTCCATTTTAAAACCTAACACGTAAATGTATCTAATTCAATACTAACGTAAATCCTAAATAGAATTCTGTTGATATTCGAATAGAATTTAAAAAATAAAACGTATACAATTCTTATGATCTTTAAAAATTAAGATTTTAAACTTAAGCGATAAAAAAACAGTTGATATTAATGAAGATAAGAACATTGCAGAGATTTTTTAAATTAATAAAAGTAGATTACAACTTTTAATAATAACTTTTAATAGAGGATTATGTGATTAAAAAAAATATATAAACAAATATTTAAAGATTAGAAAGAAAATTTATGGAAGTCCGCAGCTAAGATGAAAGATAGATGGAGAAGAAATAACTATGTTGGATGTATTCGCGGATCTTTAACAAAACAGAATAACATCGTCAATAAAAAATATGAGATAACAGCTGTAACTGAAATAAGCGGATAGGATTCGAACAGACTATCATTAAAAATAATGATAACAATTATTTAAAAATTATAATTTGAAAAGAAAAAAAGGTAACCGGGCAACAAAAATTCATCGTAATGTATTATTAATTTATTAAGAATTACGGTATTTAATACACAATCATTCTTATTTCATCAAATCATTCTCTTTATTTTTTTTTTTTTAAATAAGTGGGTCACTGCCTTCAATCATGACCTACTTTTATTATAATACGTAAATACGTAGGTTATAATACACAGAACGATCACACATCTAAGTGAGACAATAGATTATATTAAATATAACATACATATAAACGTACTATATATGAAATAGCAACATGTAAACTGTCAATTGCCCCACTTGTAATATTATCTAACATTTATGTTTATACAGAATGAATCATATATAAACACTTATCCAGAATACATTAGGCCATACATATACGTTTACAACTACATACACATTATTATTTATTTATAATAATAAAAATAATTATTAATATTAGAAAAAAAAATATTTATGTCATGCATATACAATAATTTAATGTCGTTTTATTATGTAATGGTTTTATTACGAAAATAATATATATTATGTTGTGTAACATTTATGCTATATTACATTTCTTTCCATGAAAAGCTTCCACAAATAACCCTACATGTAACGGCAGCCTTATTTGTAAATTTTCGTATTAGTGATTATCAAAGCAAACGTTATAAACAAATGAGGGAGCTAAAAAACTTACAAGGGGCAGTGAGGAAATCAATGGCTGAATTTATCGGTGGAGATATCTGTATTTAAAACAAATACTTTTTTATAAATTTTTTTTCATACATAGTAACTATTTTAATAAACAATTTTACTACATAAATTAGCTTTTCAAACAAATTAACTATCTCCACGAAAAAACGATAAAAAATATTAACATATAGAGTATGTATTGCAAATTACAGTACTGACCCCATTAATTAATAAAATTTAGTATTTAATTGGTCCTTTATTTTTAAAAATAAATGTTTGAATAGATTTCATAGTTCTATATTTATAGTTTCCTTTTTAGAGAAAGGGAGCTAATGAAAAATTTCCAGTAACACAATGATATACATTCTAAAATATTAAAGAATTATTAATCTAAATAAACTGAATAATAAAATAAATTTGCTACCACTAAACTAATTAAAACATTTTTTTTTTTTATTCATTCTCATGTTTTCAAATGGAAAAAAGTAGTTAAGTAATTAAGAAATTAGATTCGTAATTCGTAATTTACAGCAGCTTAAATAAACATATATTCAAATAAATCCATATTTCTATTTAAGTTTAAAACCTTTAAACTTGAAAGTTTTATAAAGTTGATATTTTATTAGATTTTTAAGGGAATATACTATAAAAATCACTTGAAATGAACATGAGATTACAAATAGTGTAAACGTTAAGAGTGCCTACTAATTTTAATCTGAAGCTTGAAAGAATTTTACAACTTTAAAAGCGTACAAAAATTTATTTAGGTAACTTACAAAGTTGAGGTCTCATTTCACAGCTAAACACATCAAGTTTTGACTCACCTAGTTCATTAGTACCGAATTCGGCCACCAGCGCTGTCACTGGTTTAAAACGGATATTATTTACTGGTGAGGAACGTGCTCGCTGTATGTTTTGGTTTTAGTGATGATTCAACGTTTCGCAAGGTGCAAACGTTCATACCCATAACTGCCGAAAATGGGGTAATGAAAATCCTCATGAAACTTTGCAGTACATTCGTGATACCTTAAGCTGAATGTTTTTTGCCTCCTAAGCAAACAAAGGCTGTATGACCCGTTCTTCTCCTTTAGGCAATCGTAAATGGTATCATTTATCTACACATACTTCCACAGTTAGACGATGATGATCTAGATGGACGCCATTACTGTGGGAGCACCATCTCACTACCGCCTTGAATTCTGAGATTTTGTTGATACTCAATTCCAGGTTGTTGGATCGGTCGTGAAAATCCAATTGCACGGCCACCAAGCTCCCCAGATTTGATTCCAATAAATCTTTTCTTGTGTAGTTTCATTAAAGATCGGGTTTATGTTACGATTTCGAATTAACACCACAGCTACAGAGGTAACGCCCGATATGCTGGTTAGAGTCTGGAATAAAATCGACTTCAGGAGTAATAATGTCGCAAAAAAAAAAATGAAGCCATACCGAACAAAAGTGAATGTTGGGTGACAAACCTTTCATGAAATGATATCTAAACCGAATCTGTAAGTTATCTTAATAAATTTTTATATTGTTAACATTATGGTAGAAAAGACCGATTTAAATTTAAAAAATAAATAAAAATAAGAAAATAGTAAGAAAAACATTCCTGAAAAAAAAATTTAACGTTTTATTAAAATAAAAATAAAGATGGCATTTAATTATTATTTTTTTAATTCCTTACTTTTATTTTTGCTATGAAAAGTAAATAGAGGTCCGCGTTACAAAAAATTAGTAAACTATGTCAACATCTAACTTAGACAAGTTATAAGACATTTTTTCAGGTAAATATTTTGTTAAAATCAAAAGGTTACTCGTTGAAAATACAATGAAAAAATTTAATGAAAACATATTACCAGGTGTTTTGATTTAAGTTTTTTGAATTTTTTGTTGTAAAAAAACAATCAAAATAATAAAACAAAATAATATTAGTCGCAAAAAAATTTAGTTACATATATATATTTTATGTATTATTTATTATTTTTTCTTCTTAATTCTATTGTAAAAAGTGTAATATTAGCCGTATCAATTTTTAATTTTTGAATTCAAAACATGGATGTTTAATTTACACGTTAATAACAGTTTGCTTGCTTTAGCAACAACTTTCTCTTTAAAAGGACAGAATATGGGTGCATCAAAATGCTATTTATGACTGTATTCAGCCCAGTATTATAAAAAAAGAGCATAGGAAACAATAAAATCGTTTATTAACCTTTTCTTCTTTCAAAACAAGAAGAAATAGCAAAGTAAAAATAGTATGAAAGGATATATAAGGGTAAAATGACAACCAATGCGTATAAGCAAAATTGGTTGTGGCAATTATAACCTGCGTTAGCGAAAAAATATTGTTCCTCACTTCATATGAACGCATTCAAAACTAATTAGTCATTATTTTATCTCTAACTGACTAGCTCTGTAATTTTCTGTATGTTTTCTATTTTAAAATTAATTTAGATATTTAATTATAACCTCTGAGTGAGAGAGAGAAAATTAAAATACTGTTGTTAATAACGAATCTAGATGAAGATAATTATTGTTTAAATTTCTTTCACATAAAATCTGTAATAATAAACCTGATTGAAAAATCGAAAGGTTTTCAATTGAATAAGGAGTTGTATCTCCTTACTTGTTTATATCAAATTTATTAACATTTGACATTTACGGTATAATTTCAGATAAAATAAAAATGAAATTACGTATGTATAAATAAAAAAAAATAAATGTATTTTAAATGTAATATTTTTCCATTAAAAAAAAAAGAAAAAAAGAAAAGAGAACCAATAAATATATTGTGACAGCTTTAATAGCATATTTTGGCAAATTGTAATATTTTATGAGAGGTTAATAATTTTTTACTGCCTCATTCATAACATAGTCCATTGGTCTTTATGTCTTGAACAAAAAATAAAATAAAAAGAAAACCAGATATAATTATACTGTTCGTTTTCTGTTATATAATGTTTTTTAATACGGCTAACTCATTTTGTATAGTACGCATATTCGGATGGTAAATTATAGTTATCATGTATATATTTATAAAGGGTTTAGATTTTGTTATTAAATAATAAATTAATAGATTACAGTTATTAGTAAAGAAAAAAATTAACTTAGTCATTATTATAATTCAAATATGATTGCAAAATATCTTAACGGCTTATAATTGCAAGTTAGGATTATATAGCCGTAGGTTGTATACGTTGGAAGTATAAGGTTAAATCTCAGACAGGATGTAGGTTAACGCAAAAACTCTGACCTTTATTTTAAAATAGTCAATATATTGACAATATATACAGTACATTCATAATATCAAAATTTTTCTTTTAAAAGTATTCAAAGAAATCAAAAGATGTATCTTTGACAATTTATATGAATACATTTAATTAATTTATGTAATATTATATTTTGGTTTATTGTTTATATAAATTATTTAACAATAGTTTTATAATAAAAATATAAAATATACCGAAAAATTATTTATAGACACTTAAAACCCTTAAATCAACTATTTTATAAACAAAATGTACGTATTAGTGAAAATGCCTGTTAGCTTAATTAAAGTTGAATTTACGAGTATATTCCAATTCGTAACAGAATGAATCAAAATAACGATGATAATAATAAACTTGACTTTTAAGATAATTTTAACTGTGAACTTTGCCTTATGAAAGCAGTAAAACAAAATTGTTTATTTTACTGAAAAATATATTAATATTACTGCCATTAATGATAATATTTAAAAATTCATAATCGATTTAATGCACAATGATTATCTGAGATCAATTTTTGATAGACTTCAAAAAAGGAGGTAATGTATTCGACCCGTATATATATATATTTTTTTTATTCGCGCATAACTTTTGGACTATTAATCCAAATGAAATAAATCTTGTTGAAATCGACGCAGATGCATTCGCGCGGTGGTACCATGATGTTGAAAAAAATTTTTAGGCACAAAAAATCAGTCTGAAAAATTTTGCTGAATTTCTTTATTTACTTACAATCAGCTACTGCACTGTAGTTATAACTAAGTCGTATGGCTGACCATCACGTGAAAGAGGATCAACCAATCATAATTCTCAAGTACAGAAACAATAATATAACATAAATAATATAATATTTGATACTGCCTTCGAATGTCCAATCAACAACATTAAAACGACAAAATAAATAACTTTAAATAGAACAGTAAACCAAGCCGCCAAAACCGAATAGTCATAACGGGCCATCAACAAGATCAAATACATGGAGCCTTTTTAACCTCTTAACGTTCTCGCTGTTGTCCAGCAGATTCAAAGCGAAATGATTAATATACTTATCCAACCTGGAAACTAGACGTCCAACTTCTCGAACATACGGAATGCCTACGTAATCGTGGATTTCAGCATTCCTCGCGAACAACGGCGCGTGGGCTATGTTCCGTCGAAGATCTGAAAATTCACAAAAAAAATTTTTCGTCGTCCGGCGGGTAGGTAGGGACAGCGGGAATCGAGATATTCTATATGTATGCGTCACGTTAGATGATGACGTTATATGGTCTTCTGTAGGGAAGGCACCGTTAACAAAATCATAAAAATTCTAGATATCTCGTCTTAAACCTTAATACACAGGATCTGTGGGGGCAGTGTAAATCTTATAATTCTATATACGTGCATCAAATTACATCGTTTTGATATCGGTTCCACTTTCTTTTTTTTTTAAATTATTATCTTTAATAAAAAACACTATTTTCATATTTAAAATGGTGCACATATATATATATATATATTATATATATACACAAATGTATAATAAACATAAGTAAGTACATACAAAGATGAGTCCAAAAAACATTGATAAAATTCAAAACATAAAAATAAGGATAACATCAAAAAATAGTCCTATAAATCACGCGAAGAATAACTAATTAAACAAACAGTGAAAAAAATCAAAGAACCAACAAAAGTAAAGGGTAGCTGATTCATCTCAAATCTCGGACAGATCGAATACATGCAGTCGCTTTAGACTCCTAAGCCCTCGCTATTATCCAGTAGAAAATAATATTAAACAAATTTAGTGGACTAGTAATTATAAACGGTATTTATGTTTATGTATAAACACAGTACAATTAATAAAATAAAACTAACTGGTTCTTTTCAAAATGATCGATTTATCTCACTTGAAAAAAATAAATTCCTTAATGCATTATTCAAGTTTTTTTTTAAATCTATATTTAAATAAAATAAAAGTTATATCTATAAAAATATTCGACAAGTTATTTAAAATATTATGGATAACGATCCAAAAGGATTGAAAATTGAATATATAGTTGATTTTTTTAATTTTGTTTTAAGGTACGTTTACACTTTTATTTACATCATATCATATATACACTCGAATATATAATTACACATTATTTATAACTTTCTGTAGCAAACAACGATACCGATACCGCTTCTCTTTATCAATTCGTATCATTCCTAACTAGTTGATTTTCTGTAAGAGTAATACAGCTCTTATCATCGCTAAAAAAAAGAAAAGAAATATGAATGAAAATATGATAAATCTTTAAATAAATGCAGACGTGTCGTAACTTCCGGTATAGTTAATCAAAGAAAATAATAATTAGATTTAGATGAATAATTATTATTTTAAATAATAAAATTATAAAACTAATCCTAACAGAAAAAAAAACGTTGAAATTTTTTCTTTAAATGCCTAATTCATATATAACATCTAGTTCCTTTTACTTTCATGATGAAATGAAGAACTAGGGTTTTCTAATAAAGAGATAACAGGAATATTATCAAGCCATCCTGAAGGGATTACACTACATTAAAAAAAAATTAAATTAAAAAAAGGAAGGTTGTCTTGTCATTTTGATCCTAAGGGGTTACCCTTGATTAACCAGGGTCAGTACGGAAGGTCCTTATAGCGAGGTCACCGTCTGCCCTCTTAGAAAGCGCGACTTCACCTTCTGCTTGTTACTTTGACCCTGTAAAAAGACCTTTCGAAAAGGTATAATATTTCGTGATAGAGAAATCTGCACCTACTATTTGTATATATATATATATATATATATATATAAAATATTGTTAAATACCTTTAGGCATATCGTTTATGGTAGAACGATTTCGCTTATAAAAACTCACATATAAATCCCTAACTTTGTATGTATAATTTTTTTTTTAATTTTTCTGAAAAGGTCCACTTGTCACACATTGCGTGACTCCTTTATTTCATAAAACAGCATGAGTATAGGAATGTCGTTTTTAGTTCCAATCGAGTTATATATTTTTATCGTACTTATAATGCTTAATATGATAATTAATTAAAAGCCTTTCATTCATGGTAAGAACCTTGAAAATAATATAACCTTGTTGTTTTATAAGTTTAAAACATGGTTATTACAATTAGAAACTAATAATAAAGTGTACACAATAAACCTCACCTTAAGTTCAAATCTAATAATTAATTATCATTATTTATTGTGTACATTGATAATCTTTCAATAGAATGCAAGGTTAATAAGTTAAAAATTAATGTAGGATAATAATAATAAAATTTGTAGTAATAATAATAATTATTGCGGGGTTTTATTTTTTACATCTAATTAATGTTAAACCAGAAATAAATGTTCTCCTAAGATTTATTAATTTAAAGATAATAGTTTGTAATCGTTGACAAATGTAACTGCAGATCTCTTTTATTAAATCTACATTTCAGTAACGATATTAATTATAAGTAAAACAAAATAAAAAAAGCTGACAACAAAGTTATATTACTTACTTATTTTATACTTTTCTAGCATCGATTATATATTCCAATTAAATGAGAAAATAATGCATAAGAAAAGATAATAACACATAAAAAAAGTTAATTTTTAAGTTTTTAAAAGTTTTTTTTAGTTTTTAAAAGTTTTATTTTATTTTAATCGATAATGAAAAATTCGGTAAAAAATAGTAATAAATAAAAAGATAGTTTTTTCGATATTTGGGGAAGCGTACGTTTTTTTTAAATTTTTAGAAAATTTCTTCCAAATTTTTACCAACAAATTACCCCATATATTTTTTTAAGTCTCTACATGTACGTACGAACTTTGCCTTGTATTTTATACCAGTTCGCCTAAAACCGTTCGGTTGTTGTACTTGGCACACACGCGCGCGCTCAGACACACACACATCTTTTTTGCAGTAATTTACAATAATGTCTTATATTAAAAAATCATCGCATTTATGCAGCTGCATTCTAAATAGTGCTATCTGCACAATTGTGGTTTTTTATTTCCTGTAAGTAACAGAAGTGAAAAATAAAAGTAAATAATCAATTTCATTTGTTCATACGTTGTCTTTATGTAATGAATAAATGAGTACATGTTCTGGTTTTCGAAATTTAATAGTTGCTAAACGAAACCATTCTTTTTTTTGATTGAAATTATTTTAAGTTATTTTTAATTAAAAACAAATATATATTACTTGGATCAAATCTTATCTCGACCGAAAATACCTTATAAAATCCATAGACTGTTCTTTTGATTTAAAATTCAGATTAATTTTTTTTTAATTCTATACTTTCAAATATATTAATACAAATATGTTAAATTTTAAATTTGCAGCATTAACAAAATACTGTTTTAATAAAACAATAACGAAAGATAAAAATGTTGCTTTCAATAAACAAAGATACGCACAGTAGCAAAACTCTGCACGTCAAAGGCTGCCAGTTTTAATAGTTATACATTTTTAATTATGTAACAAACTTTTTTATAAAATAATTTTTTAAATGAAACTTTTCATTAACTCAATATAGATCTTTGTGTAAAATCGATCAAGGACTTTAGCATATATATATATATTACTAAAACAGTTCTATATTTTACATTTTAAACTGACGTAAAACTATAAATAAATTAAACAAACAACTTAACTGGATTTACCTCTTCAATAACTTGATTAAAAATTAAAATAATAACTTGTTTAAAATCTATTTAAAATTTAAACATATTTAAAAACAAAGAATTCATGAATATGCAACCAAAAGATTGTAGTGTGTGTGTGTGTGTGCGCGCGCGGGTGTGTGTGTGTAAGCATGTGAGCGCGCGCACGCATAAGTTTTATCAGGGTAATTTTAATTGTACGAACAACTTAAATACAAACCAACAATGAAAACCTTGAATGTCATATAATAACAATTATTAAGCTTTATTATTGTGCGTTGTATATATTCGTAATAGTCATTTTTAGAATTAATAATCTACAATTTTTTTTTTTTTTTTGTAATTTATATAATCTAAACTGTTAATAAATTATCAATGATAGATATATCATTCAATTACTGAAGGTTATTGGCTGTTCTGTCATTTAAACATAGTTGTTAATGTCTATTACGGAAGATTATATAAAAAATATAGTATAATATATATATTACTCTTCACAGAATGTTAATACATATATATTACAATAGTTCAATAATACCGTACAACTACATGTACTGTATCAATTCTCTATGAATATATTATATACCCGCGCATAAAAACATTGTCATCTTTTTTCCTTTTTTATAAAGAAGAGTTGAATGTATGTAAAAATAAACAGATGCATCTTGTGAAGGTAACTTCATAATGTATTCTCATACGTTCAATTTAATCTGGCTTACCTTCAGTTTGCAGTTGACATTAATATAAAAAAAGCAAAAAAACTATACATACTCACATAGAACTATGTAATATTACATTATCACGGAATCTGGGATAATTTTTTAATTTTAATAATTAATATTATTAAAAACAAATTCTAAGCGATATGCGAAATTTGAATTATCATAAATAAAAAAGACAAGAATAAGATTAGTTTTAACCGCAGTCGAGCGAGTTGTATTTGACCGCACCGTGTAAGAAACTAATTAAAAATCGGATAGTAAAAGTTAAACACCGTATTTTACATGTTTCCAAGAATTACAATTATTTTTATTTTTTAATACTTTATAAGAATGAAAATATAAACACACAGGTGATTCAAAATTGCATGGCAATCTCTCGGGAGATGATTTTATAGTCAAAAATAGGAAAAAGTTCAAATACCCGTAAACAGGGTCAGAAAACGCGGAGTTCCTGCTCACGAAGTATTTAACCCTGCTTTCTGCACCCTCTGTGAAATTAAACCGTACTAAAATTCCAGGGGTACAAATTGAGGGGTAAATTTAGTGTTCTATTATGGATTTGATCTAAAAAATCGAATAACTTAGATTAAAAAAAAATCACTTAGGTTTAAAAAAAAAATCAGATATGGACCTCACATGACTTGTACGATTATTAAATTACATATATGCACATGTTTTTAAAATGAAAAGTACATAAAATTATTTTCACTAATAACTTGTGATTTTTTTTCAGATTTTTTATTTTTATTGTTGTTATTGAATTATTTATTGTAAATTTTTTTTTACAATCAGAGGTTAATAATTATTAAGAAATCAATATTTAAATTTAAAAAAAAGTCAAAAAAAGGAATGAAGTCAGAGGGCCAAAATTTTATTTGGCTATAACTCTGGAACCAATGAAATTAAGTACCATTTATTATATCGTTGAAAAGCTCTTAATGAGGACTTACAGTTAAGAAAAAGTCTAAAATGCAAATGTTTTGGATTTTAGACTTTTTCTAACGAGTTATGAGTTTTGAGATACGTGCGTACGTACTTACCTTCAGATGTCACGCCGAAACTAGTCGAAATGGATTTAGGGATGGTTAAAATGGATATTTCCGTTGAAATTTGAGAACCGAAATTTTTCGCGATTACAATAATTCCTTTACTTCGTACAAGGAAGTAAAAAAGGGGTAAAACACGAATATGTTTTTTGAAAAAACACTTTTCGCAAAAGTGATAGATTTCAATCATAACAATTTACATACAAATGCTAAAAATTATCAAAATATATTTGAGAGATGTCCTTCTTAAAATATATTTTAAAAATCTGAACTTTCCTAAATGCGTATGTTCCTATAAAGGAGTTTTAACTTATAAACTAATTTTGATATTTTTTTTTTAAAACAATAAATCTGTCTAAAATATTAGAAACTGGTTAAATTCATTGGAAAAAACTTTAGCAAAGTCTTGTTAAGTTTTATATACTTTTGGATAAAATGAGGATCATTTACACGGTGAACGGTAAACCTCCACCTTCTCTAATAGCAAGTTAAAAAAAAAAAAACAACGGAGTCTTTCTACATCCATGAAACCTGCTTCTTCTAACTTAATCTACGATAATCGATAATATTTTTAGCTTTACCGAAGTTTTTTTAAAAATTTTAACGCTACATTTGGCTGGAAGGTAACGTAATTTCTTCATAGCCACTAGCTGTAGTCATGACAAACCACATGCAACCCTACCACTATTAGTCAGTTAAGTGCAATGTTGATTAATTGTGGCGCTCGCGCAGTAGTTTCTTAATACAGTGTAGAAACTAGTGTAAGACGCATTGTCTACGAGTAAGAAGATTAGGTTTATGCAGTAGGACAAGTATGTTTCAGGCAACTCCAAACATTTCTTCTCAAGTTATATTAAAGCGGACTGACTCACCTTAAAAGTTCCAAATTAATTGAAAAAGAAAATGGGTTCTTAAAATTGTCGTTTCGCGCGATTTTTCGTCGCCTGTATTCTTCATCAGAAATGACGACTACAAAACATAAATCTCAAAAACGATGGGAAGGCAGAAGGGAGCATATCTAGGTATGAACATATCTAGGTATCATAAGCTTTCATTTAAAAAAAGGAAAAAAGTGGTTGGGGCCGGAGGACTCTATCAAGGTTTTTACCAATTAGATAACATGTTAAAAATAAGAGAGGTGTTTTCAGATCCTTTTTAAATTTAGTTCTTTATATGTTACTGCAAAATTTTCATACAGATTTTTTTGAATTTTCACGAATATCTGGACATCGAAATATATTTGTATAAATTCAACAATCCAGTACCAATATTAATTAATAGTGATGATTAACAGATAAAAATTTATATGCAAGTCATCTATATAGATTGTGTTTCATAGCGTTTTATAGAACGTTTTCATAGCGTTCCTTTAGTAAAGCCACTGAAGGAACTACCGAAGGAATTTCCTTTAAAAAATAAAATATGATTCATAAAATTAATACGCTAGGTAGAAACTAAAAGCGCTTGAATAAACAAACGCATAGCCGGTACACTGGACGAATTGGCGGATCTGTTTTCTTTTCGTATTCTTTATTATTATTTTTTTTTTTTTTTAATACTTAACTGAGTTGTGTTATTCAAACAAATCACATAAATCAGAATGTTTGGTATATTTTTGTCAAAACTAGGTCATATAATGTAAACGTCTGTGTCTTAACCTATATTGTAAAAAACAACAGAAATTATATAACTTTTTATGTTTGAGTAAATATTAATAAAATTAGCAAAATATAAAATATATAACCTGACTACGAGAAAAAAGTTAATGGAAGAAAAAATGAGACAAAAAATCGATGATAATAATAATAATAATAATAATAGTATCGAAAAAACATCGATTTTTATTTTTAACAAATATATTTTAAAAAACCATATTTTTTTAATAATTCTTTATATCTCACAGAAAAAAGTTACTATGAATACAAATTAGATATATTTAACAGTATTTTAGTTACACTACCTTCCATCAAGAAGCAAATTCTTACACGTTTAGGAAAATGTAAACTCCCCGGAAAAACACTTGTTACACATATATTTTACTACATTTCTTCACCCAAGGATATAAACAATCAAACAAATTTCTTTAGCATTAAAAAAAAAAAATTTGGAATATTTCATAAGCTGTTACAGTTATACTGAAAAATTTATATAAAATGTTTTTTTACAGAAAATTCTTACACAATACATAGTTAGATTTATATATATATTAATAAATACTAAAAAATACTATTTTTCTGTCCTATTTTGAGCGCTTGCATAGTACATTACGCTATCATCAGACAAAAATTCAGTTCGCAATTTACAATCACGACAAAGACAGAAGATGTCTATTTACCAAAATAAATGTTAAATTTACAAATTAAAAACCTAAATTAAATTTTATTCTGATGAAACAGTGTATATGTTACCGTGAAAGACCGAAATTAAATTATGTCAATATTCTTCGGTGAATGTCGGCGCATACCAAATACATCGGTGAAAGACCGAAATATTTGCTTATTTGGAACTTCACCGGTATTTATCGACAAACACAGATAAGCTCTGGTGGGGGTCAAAACTATAACTATAACTAAAACTAAAAAAAAAAAAAATCAATTACCCAATACCAACCAATCTCTAAGGTAAATAAATTACGAGAAACCCTCGTAAAAAAAAGTAAGCTAAAATTTAAGCCAAACATAACTTACGCTCGCTAACCTAGTCTAATTAACGTTAAATAAACAAATTGTATATGTTATTCTTTAACATCGGAGGCGATTAATCAAATTCACCCCCATTTATAAAAAATTTAATCAAATTTTCAGCATTTTATAAATTGAAAGGGCCAATCAGGATTTACAAAATATGTTAACTGCATGGATAAACAAATAAATGGTCAGATGGTTTGCCCTTTGTTCATTTTTTTTATAAAAATATTTTTATTCAACTTTCACCATCAGTGCATGTTGACTGCGGTGAATTTGATTAATCGCCTCCAATATTGGAGAATAACATTTACGAGTATAATTTGTATATTTAACGTTAATTAGACGAGGTTAACAAGCGTAGGTCGTGTTTGGCTTTAGACTTACTTTTTTTTTACAAGGGTTTTTGGTATTGGTGATATTTTTTTTAATTTCTAGTTATAGTTTCGACCCCCACCAGAGCTTATCTGTGTTTTTTGATATATCGCCGAAAGTCCGACTATATAATAATATAATTAAATATTTCAATCTTTCACCGACGTATTTTGTATGTCTTGACATTCAACGGAGAATATCGACATTCTTTAATTACGGTCTTTCACTGTAATATATTACAAAAGTACTCACAGCAGTCACAAATGATAAACCAGTGAAATATTCAGAATATTAAATAAATATTAAATTGTTTTTTTTCTGCATATTACATTTATTTAAATTGTTTTTTTCCGCATATTATAATTATTTTATTAAAAAATATAACATTTAATATTGTTAAATTAATTAAAAATAATTACAGGTAGTAAAACAGAATTATATATATTTAAAAAATATATATAATAATTTATATGAGTCAACGTTTTAAAATTAAATCAAATTAAATCTAAAAAGTAAGGACCTATAAAAAATATGTATAAATCAATTTACTGGAAAAATTTTTCTATATAAAAAAGATTTTTCCTTGATATTGCAACATATGCTTGAAGCTTATACATAGGATATGGAAATGGAATTTTGTAGCGTGTGAAATATGCCATGCTTGACCGTGATTCGAACCTGGGACATCTGGATGAAATATCGAGACACTAACCTTTGAGAAAGACCGAATAAATTTACCTATCCTTTGATTAAAAGTTTGCCAAAGATACCCATAAGGAAATTAAATATCTCCCCTTTACACAATTGAGAGCAGAATTAAATCCATCGATATCATATACACAGAAATAATCGAGCTAAATTTCATCTAAATCGGGTCCCCTATTCACTTTAAATAACTCTATAGCAAGATCAGCATTACTTTCATTAATGTTAACAATTAGTAGCATCATACTATTACTACGTTATACGTACTAAAATACAAGTAATAATATTAGTGCGTATATATTAGGGTTAAGGACAGAGAAGCCCACATTTCTAAAAGTTAATTATTGTTAAAGATAAATGAACAACAAAACATAAGCTAATATACTTACTAATACAAATTAGAATAATACGCAAATTGTTTCAAGTGCATGACACACATTCAGTTTAAAACTAGCGAGCGTCTGGGCTCTTTAATCGTACGTACATAGTAAAATAGCTGAGATATTTTTATACGGTATTTAATAATACATAGTTTATAATATTAAATAAATTCTATATTACATTTTTATTAATGTAATTATTTCACTTGTAGAAAGAAAATTAATTTATTTCTTCATAGATAAAAATTCAGTATATATAAACATGTAAGTTTTAATTATGCCTAATTCATTATGGTTATAATTTTACTTCAAATTTTCATTAATTTTACTTTGAAATCAAATAAAATATTTCTTGATGAATCTTTTTAAACATCCTTACTTTTATGCAGATGTGGTCTTATTTTTGAATAATTATATTATCTGATAACAAAATTAAAAAAAATAATGCGAAATAACTGGTAAAACATAAATGGTAGCTTTTCTTTCATTAAACTAAATTTTATTGAACGAGAACTTTTTTTTATATATTTCAATAGAAATCTTGCTTAAACTTTTATTTTTTATTTTTTAAATTGTAGAATAAAGTATTAAAGTTTATAGAGTGATACATACCATTTTGATTCGGTCACTAAAAAGTGACGAGGGTCATATTGAATTAAATAAAATAAGGAGTCCTATAAAATTTAATTATTTTAATAATATATAGTCGTTTCCAATTATTTATTTATATTTAAAAAATATTTGTAAGATACTCTCAATTCCATGGATATTATCAACAACAAAAAATTTAGAAAAATGAGATTTCTTTATTTCCTGAAAATTTTGGCTTTTCAAAAAAAAATTTTAGCATATTGGTATCGAAAAATTTTATATTAAAACCTGACAGTGCTTTAAATACGATCTATATAAACCATGAAAATTTATTAAAAAATTGCTGAAATATTGATGTTAAATGATGACAAAGCAACCTTTACATGACACCGCATTGTTAACTCTTCCACTCGCTTGTAAACAAATTATTTCTCTCAAATTAATTAATTGAAATAACAGAAAGGTATTAACTTCAATTATAAAGTTTCCTGTGATTTTTTCCAAACAATAATTTTTTGTTTCATATAAAACTAAAAAAAAAGCAAAAAAAAAAACGGTGTTTTATAGTAAATTACCAAAATATTTTATTTTATAAAGATATAATTGTGGATAATTATACTAATTTAAATTCCAGTGTAACTACGTCAGTCATAACAAGGAAAAATATTTGTTGACATCAGTAATTCGATTAATCAGAAATCCGGTTAAATGATATTGTGATAAAAATTATTAACGTAAGAAGATTGTAAACAAATTCAAAAATTCTGTTAATATATCTTTTATTCATATAATCGTTTCACAATGCTATCACATTAGATACGAATAATCGACAATGATTATGACGTACTGAGTATTTCTTTTATTGTAAACCATTCTGTATAATAAAAGTTTTTAAACATTATACTTTAAGGGAAGATTGCTCCGCGGTTCGGTTAAACAGTTTCAAAATACCTCAAGCCGATGTCGAATGTTGTGAGTGGTGAGGTTGCTGCGTATTAGTTCTTTGTTTTCTTTTGTGTGTGAGGACGGATAATGGCTGTCTGTGGTGTTTTAAGTGAGTGTAAGAGCGTAGTACTCCCTTCCTGATGAAATACTACACAGCGGTACCAATGAGGATAGGAAGGGTAGCCAGGGGTGGAGGTTTAGTCGGTAGTGCGCAGGAATACATATGCATCTAATTACAACTTCCAGAACCGATTAGCGACCCCGACAAACGGATTCCTCCAACTCTACAAAAAAAATAATACCTCAAGTCAGTAAGGTAAGGTACCTGGACTTTTACCTTCATCGCCGTTTGATGTGGAAGAATCATGTTAGGGGGAAGGGAAGTCGCTTGAAATTAGGCTTAGAAGATGTACTGTGTAAGAGATCACAACTTTCTTATCCAACAAGGCTCTCCTCTACAAAGCTTTTTTGAAACCGATATGGACTTATGGGATTGAACTCTGGGGAACGGCCAGTAACATCAACGTGGAGGTCATTCAATGGTTTCGGAACAAACTTCTACGGAACATAACCCACGTGCCGTGGTTCACGAGGAATGCTAAAGTCAAACGATTACGTAGGCATTCCATATGTTCCGAGAGAAAGTTGGACGTCTAGTTCCCAGGTGTGTATCCAGGTTCGATAAGCACATTAATCATCTCTCTTTGAATCTGCGAGGACATAAGGAGGCTAAAAAGACTATGTGCTTGATCTTGTTGATGGCCCGTTATGACGATCCGGTTTGGCGGCTTGGTGCTCTTGACTGTTTCAAAATCACTGTTTCGTTTACTATTCTATTTAAGTTATTTGTATTATTTTTTTAAGGCTAATGTTGATTGGACATTCAAAGCCACTTTCAAATGTTATATTATTTATGTTATTGTATTACTAGAGGATTACCATTGGGTGGTCCTCTCTCAAGTGATGGTCAGACGTACGATTTATAGCTTCATTGTAGAAACTAATAGTAAGTAAATAAAGAAATTCAGCAAAAAAAATTACACTTTTTTGAGGTATTAAAGTACACTTTTTTATAGTTGAATTAACATTATCTTATGTAATTTAAAATCATATAGGCACTTTTTTCGTAGTATAGTTTCCAAAAATAATCATGTCTGTAAAATTGATGTTATGATAATTGGATATAAATTAATCAAACTGCAATGATGTGATTAGCAAAAGATTTTCACACCGAGAAAAAAAAAATTAAAATAAAACAACCAAGTGTCACTTTTTTATTTTTTTCGATATGAATGGGTTAAATTTATTTAAAATCTATTTATTTAAATTACATCGATGGTTTAACCAAAAAAATTACTTTAAAAATGTAAAAGTTTACTTTTATGTCAGGTTATTTTATCTAGTTCTTCGACTAATTAAAAATATCAAAACTTCAATTGTAATTTGGCTTTAGCTTTACAAAACGTTTTAGCAATACGAAATAATTTATATACAGTTCAAATAAAGTTTTCACAGTATTACGTAATTATTTACGATTATTTAATATTTTCAAGTAAAGATTTACAGGAATCGCAATATTATGTAAAAGTGAAACTAGACGTGTTTTTCTTTATTAATTATTAACTGGGTTGATGAAAGTTCTAAGAAAAAAACATTTATGACAAATCGGAGCCTGTGGCAAACATACTGAAATAACTAGGTTGGTAGGTCAAACATTAAAGAACCCAAGGTTATATTAGTAATAGAAGGAAGTATAGAAGGTAAAACCTATAAAGAGGAAAAAATATTAGAATAAGTATATAGCAATATGTTTGTTTTTATTATTACATAATTTTTAAACTATTAGTCTAGAATAGAAAGAAGCGGCAAAACACATCAAACCAGTTAATAGAATAATGGCTAAAAACAAAACAAATAACCGTATAATAAATAATGAATCATTTTTTCATTGTTTTTAATGTTAATGGTATAGTACATTTTTTAAAAATTTCTGCAGTAAATATTCAATAATAAATTACAAAGCCCTCTTTTATATTAAAAAAGTAAAAGCAAAGGCTATAACGTGACCTTGCTGTGAGTCAGAATACATTACTGAAACTGACAGCCATCTATCTCGGGCCAGAAATGATTATGGAAAATGAAGAGTGAAGTGGTTTCTTGTTGCCTTCACCATGCAAAGCCCCACCGAAATGCAGTGATAATTAGTTTTTCAAATTAAATATTCCCTACTTTCACCGCAGTGAAAGATTTTTAACGGTTATAATTACTCTCAAAGAAAGCGACTCAAGTTTAGGTATTCTTGTACATCAGCAGCCAGAAGAAAAATATTTTAAAACAAATTATATAAAAAGATGGAATAAAAATGAGTCTTTTTTTTAATCACAGTTATAACACTTATTTCATAGCTTGAAGCCTTTAATAAACATAAATGTCACTAATATCGAAACATTAACAGTAATAATAATAATAAACATAATATAATAAAAATAATAATTGCAAAGGGCAATCTCGGAATGCCGTCTAGAAGTGAATAACAGCTGGTGCAAGGTTATACTAGTGGGCCAAGGTCATTTATGTGTGTTCTGCCCACACACAAACACACATATGAATACTATATCCCGCCAGATTCTATCTGTCCCTTCCTTATATATTTGCCAACTAAAACCAGTCTGATATCTTACTTCCGTTTTTTTTCTTTTAATTATTAATTGCTTTTATTTTTATTAAATTATTAAATTATGATATCACGAAAAAAACACCAATTTATTATCTGTGTAAATATAAGAAAAAAAGTACAAAACAGATGGCTATCAATATATTGATATTCATTTTAATATTACTGTATATATTTTTTAACCAGAACTGTTATGTTATTTTAACAACTCTGGTCGGTTATTTCAGGACTGGTAAGCCTAATACTGGAAAAATTAAAAAAAAAAAAAAAATACTATTAATTAAATTAGATCTTGTTTCATTAAGATTATTAAACACCATAATGTTGTGTACCTTTGTATTGTGTAATCTTGGAATGTTATAGTTTTGTTTGATTATCTCAAAGTTAATTACTAAAATTCCCTAAACATTATCTCCAACAATTTAAAAATACAACTTTATTTGCTACAGAAAGTTTCTTACAAGGCTGAAATCATTTGTTTATTTTTACAAATAAATTTAAAAACGTCAAAATTTATTATATTTAATTACATAATATTGAATATATCATTGTATTGTAGGTATATCGTTTTTACCTACTACCAAATCATTTTGTTTTTAAAGAGTTCCCGGTTTATTAATTTTTATAACATTAAAAGTTATCGTAAAGTACATAAGAGGCAGTGTTACCAATATAAAATGCTACAATTCCATAATTTAAAGTAACTTTTCGGCTTTTAACTCTAAAGAAACTTTCTTAATTTTGCATTACCAGAAATATGTTTATTTTATATTACATTTTAATATAAAAAAGTTAATAATTATTATTTACATGAATTGTTGTTTTTTTTTAAGTATAATTAAAGAAAGAAGATTAACATGAATAAAAGTAGGCTAATAATTATTTTAAAATCACTTGTTTACTACAGAAAATAAAAACAACATAAGTTTTTTCTATATTTGTTAAACTTACCTACTTGTACAATTTTTTTTATATTCAGCTTTCTAAGACGGTATAGAAATATAATGCATTAATTATGTAACTATTAAAAGCTGGGAATATTATAAATTAAAAAAAAAAAACAAAAGCGTGATTCATTGGATATTAAGTAAGCCAAAACTAAATAGAATTTTATCAAGGAAAATACATGAAATTCTCTCCTTGTAAATAAAACTATTAAATTTCTGAAGGTCTTAATGAATCTACTATAATATAAAGTGTTGTATTAGAAATGTTGAAGGTAGGTACCTACCTTGAATATGTCCATTTGGCAGTAAAGGTTACACTTTGGCGAAAGGAAAAATATACAAGGTTTTGATCTTGAATTACTTAAAATCCTTGTATTAGAACACTGATGGACCTTCTACTGACATTAGTTACAAATATATATGGATATTTATTATATTAATTACAATGCCCATTACTCATTACAATAATTAATTTCTTAAAATATTAAGTAAAAAACATAAATAATTTTAATTATTTAATGTTTTATTATTGTATTATTTTAAAAAATGTTTAACTTTATGGCATTACTGGTTTTTTAAACCGAAAGTTCTGGGTTCCAATCTCGATCAGGCATGATATTTTTAAAACGCTATAATTTTCATTATACTTCCCTTTTAGGTTTGAGTCACGGTTGACATAAAAGTCTAATTTCAACTGCTTGAAAGTTATAATTCGCTTAATTTCAGAAAATTAGGTAAAAAATTTGTCAAGATATGCTTTTAATTTTAATTTTTTTTATTGATGTAGTAATTGTTTTATGTAGTAATTTATCGAAGTAAAATGGTATTTACCAGCTTATGGTAACTGTAAGAGGCAAATGTTCTTAACTACAATAAAAATAATATAAGATTAAAAACATATTCAAAAGGAGTTGAAAAAAAACATGAAAATATTTTGTATAAATATATGCTTAGTGTATAAAATTTCTGGCGCAGTAGCCGATTCTATAAAGTAACATTAAACTATTTAATTCTCCATTAAATTAAATAAATATTAAAAATGTAAAAAAACACTACTGCTAAAAAAAACATTGTTCTTTAATATAGGATAATTAAAGTGCGTGCGGGTGACAATTTTATATATAGTATTTTCATTTATTATAACTTTTTAAATATATTTATATAGCGTATCACACTACACTCCCGGTAACGTAAGGATTCCAACGCGGGGTCATACATCTAAATAGGTTCGGCCGTTGATCTGCGATAGTGGAACAAACATACATACACCCTAAATACAATACACCCTTTCGTGGGCAGTCTTGTAATAAATTATAAACCACAGTAAGTATAAACCACAGTGAGTATTTTTTTAAAGTAAATTAAGATATTTTAATTTTTCAAACGTCTAAATTTATTGTATTAAAAAGAACTGTTTTTAATTTTTACAAATTCATAAGATTTATTTTGTTGTTTGTTATTAATAAAAGTTTATGTTATCTTTTTTTTTTGTTTTCATAGACTTTATTAAATCAATTTTCTCTGAATAAAATTTTCTACATGTTATGTTAATAAAATTCACCATTTTCTAGTCATTTAACAGATTTATTGTACTTCAAACCTAAAATAGTGTTTTTCTTCACCGAATTATTCCGTTTTATGTTTGATATCATAAAAACTACAGGAAGTACAGTTCTGGGATCTGTTTTATTCGATTTTTCAGGTCAATAAACGTAAGAAACCAACAAGTTTACCCCTAATATACTGCGGTTAACTAAAATCCGCGCAAAATCTTTCGCTAGCCGTAAATCGATAACAAAACGTTTTCGGACAAATGTTTGTATGAACGTTATCCTTATTTCAAGCTCTAGAATCAATCTCCAGATTATTTCCCCTTTAATTTTAAATCACCTGCATATACATATATATAGACTCTGACATTCCCGGTAACATAAAGATTCCAACACGGGGTCATACATCTAAATTGGTGTCGCCAAAAAGTCGCTACGGCGGAACAAACAAATACATAAACACCCTAAATACATTAAACTCCTTTTTAGGAAGTCGTGTAAAAATTACTGTGAACAAAAAAATAAATACATCTCATTTTCCATATACACTTTTCATTTTCTTATCGGTAAACAATTTTAAACTGTAATCAGGTTAAATTTTATTCGGACTTAACATACATTTTATTTAGCCTGGACAGGGTTACAGAAGTGTTATATCAAGAGATACGGGTACAATCAGTTACTTTCACATGCATAAATAACGTGAATGTATTACATTAAAATAGAAATTAGTGTATAATATCATTAAATACATACTTCACTTTTGTTTGTTTGGTTTCAGGCAAAAAAAAAAATAAATAAATAAATAAAAATCAGCTTATGATAAATACATTAATTACGTAATAAATAATAATTTATCAGATTATTTCACATTTTCTAATATATTTATATTTTTATTTGATGTTTTAATAAAATGGAATTATGTTTTACTGGTGAATGGATTAAATGCGTTGCGTGGTCAAAGAGGAAGCGATGCGAGATATACAGGAAGGCCTTGAGGGGAAAGCAAACGCGAAGGATGTGTAGACCAGGTAGAAAAGGCGTTGAACAACAGCGGTGGCATACGGTAGAAACAACGACAACGGCGGCAGCAGCAACAGTAACAGCGGTGCAATGATGCAACAATTGCATCGCACTGCAACTGGAACCAAGTGCACTTTCCCCGATGCCGTTGCACTTCCCGGGTCGTTGACCGACCTTGTCTACGCAAGTAAAGAGCTCCCTCGATGTGATTATTTTGAATCGCATTTTCTTTCTGTGTTTATCCCATAATTATTGTAAAATAAAATGAAAACCTACATCACTGTGATTTAAACGCATAAGAATTGATCGCATACAATGACCGCGGTTCAGAACGTTATACAGTTTTCTAGTACGTGATGAGGAAATGCATTTTCTTTTAAGAGAAATCTAAATGATTTCTTTACAAGAAATCTTTATCTATGTCTTAAAAACCTTAAAGTGTTCCCGTTCTTTATGTCACTACATGTCACGAACGGAGTCTCCCACGATGCTGCTGGTTATTGCTTTTTTCCTCAGTACAATTTAGTTGGATACTGTCTTTTTTTTGTACACTATGTTTCCTCAATCCCTTATTTATCCTGCATCAACCTATTAAATGTGCTTATAAAATTAGATCGGTTGAGCTTACTTAATTCAATTCAATTCATTTGAACCAGGAATTTTTTACTTAAAAGTACTTTATATATTTTTTTGGATGTTTTAAATTTGATTCTGGAATATTCGGGTACATATTCGTGTGAAGTTACTTTTAGTAAAAGAAAGTGAATACTTTAAATATATCTTCATAAAAAAAGAAAAAAAATTATTTTCAATTCAAAATGAATAAGTCCAACTTTTCAGACATATTTACCCGAAAAGTATTTAGATTTAATTTAATATTTGACAAAAAAAAACAATTAAATAGTTTATTAAACTCAAAAATTCTTTTATTCTTTTGAACCTGTTTATCGGTGTTTTTTTTACTCAGAGTGGTATTTAAAAAGATCTTCGACAACCTATGCGAAATTAACTTTTTAACTTCCTTAAATAAATTGGAAAAAGTGTCTTTTAAACGTTAATACAAAAAATTAAAAAAAAAAAGAAGAAGAATAACGTAGAGAATGAGAAGAATTTCATATAAACAATGAACTGATGGTAAAAATAAATAAAAATCATAACGCTAAATAATAAAAATTAAATCGTAATAACACATTTGTTTCAATGAAATTCATTTCCTTATAATTCATAAGAACGAATAAAATATACAATATATTTTAAACTATGCTCGGTCATTTGCCGATTTAAACATCGAAGCGAAGATTTGACATGATTGTTTACCAATTCAAACATCGGATGTACTAAAGCAAATATGTATCTGTCGTGGGACAACTCTCGCATATCTAACTGTAGTATTTTTTTATAAAATTGACCAACCAAACTGCAGGTATATTTAAGCAAATATCGTGTGACAATAATTTTTCAGTAAATTATGTAATTATTAAGAATTTTAAAAATATATTTAAATTTTACGAAATATATTATTACATTAATTCACGCGTGAAAATATTCTTAGTGTTTATCTTCTTCAATAGTAAATCAAATAAAAGTTATATTTAACAATAAAATAAGATAAATGTATTCTTAAATAAATTGCATATTAATGTATATGTGTAACATTGCAGTATATTTATAAATAAATTTAAAAACATTTCGTTTCACATTCCAGAGTTAAAAAACGGAAACTAATATTGTTCAAAGACAAAGAAATTAAAATATCGCATCGTATTTGCTTTCTTTTTTTACTTCTTTGCTGCTCTTCTTAAGAACAGTAAATCAAATTAAAAACAATAAATTATAAAGACTAACATCATGCTTTGAGCTTGCGTATGCTGTTCGCTCGCTTGTTAGTTTTATATAATTTTAAGGCCTTCCTATCAAGGTCTAACAAACTACGTTATACATTATACGTAAAAGTTGGTATAAATTATATATATTCACACGAATTTATTATTTACGTATATAAAATATATCAAAATCTTATTTCGTCCTTTATAATCAGTTAAAATAAATTTTCAAAAAATCTTTAAACTGATTTTGTGTGTGTGTGTGTGCGCGCGCGCACGCGCACGCGCACGCTTCTCTATGTGCGTACTGTTCACGTATATAAAACATACCAACATTTTATTTCGTCCTTTATAATCTGTTAAAATAAATTTTAAAAGAATCTTTAAACTTATACTGTGTGTATGTATGTGGGCGCCCGCGCACACACTCACTGTAATATGTATATTGTTGTATTTACAATCTTAAATATAATTACAGTATGTAGAATGATATTGAGTAAAAAGTAAACTATCATTCTATCCCGAACTTAATAATTTATAAATTTATTCTGTACTCTATTAGAACAGACTCGTTCTGAAATTTCAGATCGCAAAAAATCTGTTTTCTATTTCCCAATTATCATCTTTACTAAAACATTCAGCTTATATATTCTTTAAGAGAAAAAAAGTCACCCTTTCTTACATTATAGTAAAATTTTATCGGTAGCGATTTGAACTGTATTCTATGTTTTCAGTAAGGTGTGTGGAACGAGTATGGTGGTTGATATGACCCTATAATATTGATTCCCGCTAAATCTTCTCATCCTCACAAAACAAAATGCAGTTAGTGTAGTCGTTATATTTGGATAATACTATCATCGCTTAATAAATTATTAATAAAATAGCTTTAATATTGATACAGAAGATTATAATAATAATATGTCAGTAAAATGGACTGGATTAACTCATTAATTATAAAATTTCATTAAAAAAAAAATTAATTTTTTCTCTTAGAAAGATTGTACAATATACATATGTACCTTCTTATTTTAACAAAATTGGCTTTAATAATTTTTTTTTTTAACAATTTAATATCTAAAATCTATTCCGGATGATTCAAAAAGGACTTCGAAAATTTTAAAACGTATAAAAATCGATTGAAATAACTTACAGATTCGGTTGAAGTATTTTTTCATAGAAAAATACATCAAGTTTGTCATACAAGCTTCCATATGTAATTCAATATACATCCTACCTGAAGTCGATTTCATTCCAAACTGTAGCCAGCAAGTCGGGTGTTATCTCTGCAGCTGAAGCGTTAATTCGAAGTCTTAGTTCAATAAGATCAGCAGGCAAAGGTAGTACACGTAAACCCGATCTTTAATGAAACCCCACAAGAAAAAATCTAGCGGGATCAAATATGAGGAGCGAGGCGGCCGTGCAATTGGACCTTCACGACTGATTCCGACCTGGGAATCGAGTACCAAGTAAATCTTGGACTTCTAGTGAGGTAATGCCCCGTCTCGATAGTAATGGCATCCATCTTGGTCATCATCGTCTACCTGAGGAATCAAAAATTTTGAAGCATGTCCAGATAAACATATCATTTACGATTGCCTCCTGTATGAAGAACGAGCCGTACAATCTTTGTTTGCGTAGGACACAAAAGGCATTGACCTTATGGCTATCACGAATGTGCTGCAAAGTTTCATAACGGTTTTCGCTATCCTATATGTGAAAACCAAAACACACAGCTAGCCCGTTCCACACCAGTAAATGTATCAATTTTTAGCAGCACTGGTGACAGCGCTGGTGGCCAAATTCGGTACTAAGGAACAACGTGAGTCAAAACTTGATATGTTTTGCTATAAAATGAGATCGCAACCGAATCTGTAAGTTATTTAAATAGATTTTTATGTGCTAGTCCTTTTTGAATCACCCGGTATATATTAAGTATCTATAACTTGGACAGAAATCTCGGCAAAAATTAACCCCTCTGCATGTGCAGTTTATTGACTGACGCCGAGTAACAGTTGATGATAATTACCTCTTACTATAGTGTGTGAAAAAACCATGTCTGAACGGGATTCGAACTCAAAGCCTCCAGATAAACGATAGAAACTGCAACACCATTCCACTACGGAGATCGGGGATAAAATTTAAAACGGATAATATTCATATTAAAAAGTAATATGAAATATTATTTATATATATAATAATTAATTTTAAAAGTGTTTAGGAAAACATTACTGATACAGTCAACACGAATATACACAAGTTTAAAATTATATTCTTTGTTCATAAGCGTTCTTAATAATAAACTGTCAAGTCGTTTTACTTTAAAAGTTTAATTTTAATTTTCGTGTTCTTACGTTTAACGAACTAAAAATACGGAAATCATGATTCCGTATTTAAATACGGAATAAATATGAAGTAAAATTTATGCTATAAATAAAATGAACTTTGAAATGAACAAGTTAACTGAAAAATTTGATAATCGATTTTCTATTATATTTAATTTTAAAATTACTAATTATGTAATATTAGTATTTATTGATTTTAATTTTTTTTTTTCAGGTAAGCTGACAAATCCATTATCAAATATTTAATCTAATGGAATTCATGTAAGTAAAAATAATAATTATTACTAACTACAGTAAATATTGGTTTATCAATTTTTTTTTCATTACCGGACGAAAAAACATGATAAAAAATTTCAAATTTAATTTTCATAAAGATAAAAAAATTAAAATAAAAAACCACTGGTTTGGCTTGCTACTATTTCTTTAACTATATATTATATGAGTACAAACTAGATATTTCAATTTCTTATTTTTTTCAAAGAAGAAATTCACATACAGATTTATTTAAAACTGTTAATATTATCTTATATGGGGGTATATATAAAAATGAATGTTTGTTTGTCTGTCCCGTATGCGTTCCTATTCCATTCATCTGATTGCGGTGAAACTTTGGTGAGTTGTTGTGCGCACACCGCGAAGGTTTCTGAATTAGTTTGGACCCGCTAGGTGGCACTGGGGTCGATATATTTCGAAAAATTGTATTTGTGGTCCGATTTGGCTTATATTCAGAATATATATTAGTTACGGGAAAGAAATATTTTTGCAAAAAATGGACCCACTAGATGGCGCCGGGGTTGAGATGTTTCGAAAAATTATATTTATGGACCGATTTGGCTCATAATCAGATTAGTTACGTGAAAAGAAAAAATTGTGCAAAAACTATATCAGCTAGGTGGCGCCGGTGTAAAGATATTTGTGAAACGAAGAAATATTCAAACAGACTTTCTTCTTCTATATATGAAGGCAATGTTCGATTGTGCGTCCGCTAAAACACTACTGGATCTATTTATAGGCGTGAAAAAGGGAAAAAGAAAGAGGAAAAAGGGGAAAAGGGAAGATTAAAAAAGGGAAATATGGGAAAGAGGGAAAAGGAAAATAGGGGGAAATAAAAAAAGGGAAATAGGGAAAAGGGAAAAAGGATAATAGAGAAAAAGGAAAATATTGGAAAAGGGGAAAAGGCAAAAAGGTAAAAGGGGAAAGGGAATACCTTTTTACCTATTTACCTTCTTTTCTTTTTTCTCTGAAAGGGGGAAAAGGGATATAGGAAACAAAGAAAAGAAAGAAAATAAGAAAAAGGTAAAAAGGATAATAGAGAAAAAAGGGGGGAAAGGGGGAAAAGAACAAAGGGAATATTGGAAAAGGGGAAAAGGCAAAAAGGTAAATAGGGAAAAGGGAAATAGCATTTTTATCTATTTACCTTCTTTTCTTTCTTCTCTGAAATGGGTAAAAGGGATATAGTGAAAAAGGAAAAGAAAGGAAATAAGAAAAAGGGAAAAGAGGATAAGGGAAAAAGGAAAAAAGGGAGAAAGGAAAAAAGGGAAATACGGAAAAGGAGAAAAAGGAAATAGGAAAAAAGGGAAAAGGTGAAAGTTTAAATTTTGTGAAGTTCCGTAATGTTCAGTTTTTTAATGTTTTATCAAACTTTCAATTGTGTTCATTTACTCTCTCTCTCAATCTCTCTCTCTCTCTCTCTCTATATATATATAGCAACAGCGAAACATTGCCGGGTCTGCTAGTACATCTATAAATAATTTATAAAATAATAATATAATTGTTTTCACTACCCCAACATAAATTATAGCTTGATAATCTATGAATACCACTAAATTTATGTACTATGTAACATTATACTGGATATTTATTAATGATTAATATTTTATATATTAATATGATTTCATACATGAAATACCTTTTACATAATTTTTAATATAAAATATTAATGTAATAAATTAAATAACAATCTATTACAGGGGTTCGAATCCAGGACCAAATATTTGAAGAAGTTAGATTTCATTGAATATGATATTTAGGAAATTTTTGCTAGAAAAATAAATTAAAAGAAAAAAGTTTAATATTTTTAAAAGTGTTTGATGCTGAGAATTTTTTTGCTTGATGAAATTAACTACAAAAACTCGAAGCTTGTGAGTAGGAAAATGAAATTTAATTTTTGTAGCGCATTAAAAATGCCATACCTGACCGATCGGTTCGGTCAATACTTAAATATAAAACCAAAAACAGTGAGTCAAACGTATGCACTTTTGGTCTACATGAAGTAGTTGAATCCTAAAACGTAAAAATTTGCAACAAAAAACCCGACCCCTATTTTTGACATAATGACCATAGTTTCACTTTTAATTCTAGCCATATTCGCCGGGAAATTAAAAGATTCTTCAAATTTGGTTCAAATATATTTACATTTGGAGTATTGATCATATTAATTTTTTCGTTAAGAGGTGAAACAACTAAGTTTGATTTTATTCAGATGCATTTTAGAGGAAACTTTATTAAAAAAAATTTGTGATCTACAATGCGTATATAAATAACCCAAAAAATTCAAACCCCCCCCCCCCCCTCTTGAAACTTAAATTCATTTGCTTTATTCCTTTCGGTTTAAATATTTGTAAAAACATTTTGAAAGCTTATACTTCATATATAAAATTATCAAGAAAAGTCTAAAAAAATTGAAATTAAATATCCCTTATCTAATATGTAGAAAGATTTTTTGAAAATCTTCTTTTTCTTATTTTAGCTGAACGGGGTGTTAGATTTAAAAACGTTTCTTAAAATTTATTTCCAAATTCTAAAAAATTTATATCCTGTTTTTTTGTGTCTAACTCTTAATTTTTATTAAAGGCGGAAAGAAATGCAACTAACTTTGCCAGTTTTTTTTTTATATTTGTTATTAAAAATTAAAATGATATATTATAATTTTATAATGTAAATTAAAAAATTTTTATAAAATTATTAATTAGTAAAATTTTAAATGATTAAATTAAAAATAAATTAATAACTATAAGAAGAAAGAAACTTTTCTTTGTAATAAAATATTTGAAAAAAATTTTTTTCCTACTATACCATATTCTGAAGTATTACATCTGTTACTCTTTTTTCTACTCCAAACTTCCCGAACATCAGATACTGCTAAATTCCAATGTTTGTCAAAAGCTTCAACGAAACCCTCACAAAATCCTCTAATTTGATGAGCTCTTCTTGTAATAATCTGTTGTTAAAAAAAAGAATAGTAATAATGATGTATTAATAATAATTAATATAATTTTTTTTATAATCTTCTTTGTTAAGATTCAGCTGCTTGTATAGCAGCTGATAGCTTTGACGTAGACCAAATCTTTAAACCGATCATTTGCACGACAGACATCAATTAAATTTTAGAGGCAATATACAAAGAATACTAAATTTTTATTTTTATTTTATGTACTTATTTAAGTATTAATTTGAAACTAAATTGTAATTAATCAAAATATTAAAAATTGCCGTAATAAGAAATAAACAACACTCTGTAATATAATTAGTAACAAACACCATCAAAGTAACATACCAAGCGAACAAAAAAAAAATTCTCGTCAAGTTTTAACTTGACGTGAATATAGAAACAAAAATAGACTTAAAACAATTATTACCATAACCATAGTACTGGTGGTCAATAAATAATAATATTTATTGCTTACTGAAATGTAAAAGCAAACATACTTTGCATCTATATATTTGTCAATCCCTACAGATCATGGATTCCTCTATAAAATGATTATTTTATCAACGATAAAATATTATTTAAAATGTTATTTTAGCAACGAATGATCCAACATTTATTTGTTGCAATTAATGTGTTTTATATTGGAAGAAGTGACAGCAGTTCATGAATATTAGTTTCTTCTCTTCCCGAGTGCGCTATTTGTGTATCGTTCCAAGATGGCTGACAAAGGAAGACCGACTGTTGAACAGCGCGTAAAAACTGTGTTTTTTAATGAAAAGAAAAGTGCGGTGCTTACACAAAGACGGTTTCATGCACATTTTCAAACTCGGTGGTCGCCCTCATTTCAAAACAATACGTAGACTACAAAAAATTTAATAGTGATGGTTCAGTCTTTGAGAATAGGCGAGAACGGCCTGCCGATGTTCGTCCTCCACAGAATGTCGAATGACGAAGCTGTCAGAGCAGCGTTATTGAGCAGCCCGGGCAAATCAACAAGAAAAGCACCAGCACAACTTGAGATTTCTAGCCGATGTGTGCAGCGAATTTTAAAAACGATTTGCTTTTGTATCCGTACAAAATAACTGTTGTCTAAATTAACTGTTGACAACAAACATCAAGAATGGTATTCGCTGAATGGGCTGTGAACCAAGACGTATTGTTGAACAATGTTTGATTTTCAGATGTTTCACCTAAATTTTTTATTTTATGTAATTTTCCGTCGAAGCCGGAAAATTTATGCAACTCGAACGGTTCGCTCACCACCACATACAACTTGGAGGAAAATTAAGTGAAACGTTGAAGTATGTTAAGCGAAGAATATTTTCAAATACGGCACCAATGATGTCGTATACTCAACCTCCTTGACCAAATGTTACCAAATTTAAATAGCATCAATTAATCTATATTTGTAGTTCATCGTACAAACATTTAATAAAAATGGCTTATCTCGGTCTAAAAATATCAAGGAAAACACTACCCGAAGGAAAGATTTGGCTAATTATCCCCCATCGCAGAATAAAATTTCCCAAGTACGTAACCAAAGTGAGATATAAATCTAATGGAATCATATAATTAGTACAACAATTTGACCTTTTAGAGCTCTGAAACGAGAAAAAAAAATTAAAAAAGGGCGTTTTTACTTGTATTCCTTGATGAAGATTTGAATAACCAGAAATAATTACAACTACCTAAATATTAAATTATGTGGAAATATTTATCTACTCTGAGTAAACTTCTGGGACACGGATCTCATAAGGTCCGTATATCCTTACGCCCTACACCGATTGAAATTAAAATTTAAACGGCATCAATTCCCCATATACAGAAATAAAAGAAACCTAATTTCATCCGATTCGATCAAAACAGATCTGTAATATCAAGAAAAGAACATGCTTATAAATATAACCCGTCCGGAACTTTTTTTTTAGAAGGGTTATGAAATGTCAAAATCTACAAAAACACCGAAATGCAAAATTTGATTCGAAAAACATATTTTATCTTCTGGAAAGATAAAAAATATATATCCAGAAAAGTAATAAATAATTATAATAAAATAAACATTGTTTGTAATAATCATTTTCTTTTATTATTTACAAATGATTTTTCTTTTTTTTATTTTACTTTTGTAACAAGAATAATATAGTTTTGAGTTTATATTTTCTACAAGAGAATAAATAGGAAAATACGGTAAAGAAAGTTTTTTACAGTAGGAAGGTTGACCTTGAACATTTATATTAATGTTATTTATTTTCAGTAATGGGAGTTACCATTTACAAATAGTATAAATTCATACATAAATAGCATTATGCATTTTCCTTCGTATTAATATTCATCTGATTTTAAACTGTCCCAAATATAATTAAAAAAAAAAACAAACTTCTTCTCCATACATCAAACTGAAATGTAAAGGTTAATCAAGCTAAGTCGAACCATGTAACAACGCAATGAAGAGAAGAGACTGCCCACGGGTCCACACTGACGGTAATTTAATCTCCTATACAAAAAGTACCTGGATCTTCACCTGGTTCGTCATTTGACGTTGAATATTCATGTGAGGGATAAGAGAAAACAATTTAACATGAAGTTTAAGGAAATTTAGTGGTTGCTGGGCATAGATCTTAGTTATCGTCTAATAAGCTACTTTTATACTCGGCAATTATTAAACCAATTTGTACAAATGGCGTCAAATATTGAAATCATACAGCGGTTTCAGAACAAACTAACGAGGTGCATAGTGCGGCGCAGTGGTTTGCTACAAATAATAAAATCCACGAACATTTAGGTCTACGGTAAGTCAAGGAAGAAATACAACGTTTTCAGTTTGAAATATGAACTTCGGTCATATGATTATAAACACTAAGTCGTAAACCGCCTAGACAAGGATGAAGATGTTCGAAGACTTAACGGCTACACCTGCTGAACCTTAGTAACTCTATACTGTGATTAAATCCGCTAATGTTGTGCATTAATCAATCCATTCCCTTTATACTTTTTTCTTTTCTAAGTGTTCTATCAATCTTCTGTCTTTATGATTCTTGTTATTGTTTTCTAGTACACAACTATTAGTACAGTTCTTCAAACTCCTTTATGTACGTTCTACCCTCAGAAGTTCTATATAGAACTAGTATGTAATTCTTGAGGAATTTCAATATTGATTCCTTTTTATTGTGAATACATGTAATACAATTTACTTAAGATTATCTACAAAAATGTAACAGATTTTAAATAAAAATTTGAAGAAAAAATATATATCAAACTATTTTTAACAGGTTTCTAATTGTTACATAATTCGTTAAAACAAGAATTACAAACACACACGAAATATCTTAACGAAATACAGAAAATCAGTTATAAATTTGTTAATGGACATAATTTAACAAAACTACAAATATTGTCAAAAATTAAAAAAATTAATAACAATATAACGTTATATCATAACTCATTAGTCAATAAATAGTGTACAACAATTTAAAATAATAATACTTATGTTATATAATAATAACAATATTTTAAAAACAAATTAGGAATCGTAAAAACCTTTTCTTTTTTTAAATTAAAAATGAAATAAACATAATAAAGATATTAGTGAAAAAATATAAAGCTATAAAATTTTTATCTCATTTTTTTGTTATTGGACAGTATAAAAAAAACACCTGTTTATAATACAGAATAACATGTTATAAAATGAAAGCGTTTAACATTTCATAAGATTAATATAAACAATATGTATATTTAAAATACGTTAAAATTATAATAGATATTTAAATATATATATATATGTTACGAACGACAGTTATTTAAATGAAGAAAATGGTTAAGGAAGTTAAATTAAAAAAAAAAGAGAAAGAGATTGAACGTGCTGAGTCAAATGTCTTGACCAATGGTCAGTGAAATTATCTTTCGATATAACTTACTTTTAAGAATAATATAAAAATATGTAAAAAGTTCCTCATCTATGACCAGTATAGTCTAAAGTTAATTGAAAACGGCTGGTTACATGATACAAAAAAATTCATAATGAAAAATTATAAAAAAGGGGAATATATAAAATATAAAAAAACGAATTGAAAATTAATACACGTAGTATTTAGTAAGGTAATTATGTTTTATATACATAAAAAACTAGTTTTAGAAAAGGATTTCTTTCTGTTTCTTTTTCATTTATTATTATTTTTTTTTATACTTTCTCTTCTTCCTATAACTGGCAAACTCTTCCGCATTACATAGCAGTATAAATTATAATTTCATCAAACTATGTAACGAAATTTTATCTGATTATTCGACTAAAATAATCCAAAGATAAAACATACGTAATCTTCTAACTGTTCATCATATAATTAAATATAATAACTGCATTCTTCGTTTAATAAACAAACACAAATTTTAATTAAAATATAGAGCTGTAAGTATATTAAATCTAGCAGATTTTGATTCAGATCAATTAATAACTGATGTTATCCAACACATATCATCCGCTGCAATATAAACAAAATTGAACCGCGGTTCTGACTCATTTTACCATATGACAAGTTTCCTTTTATTCATCAAATCTCATGCAATTTCTGGTAGACTAATTTAATATTCATCATGAATTCTTGATGCGTGAACTTTTTATAGATTTTTTTTAAATTTTATCTCTGGTAGCTCATAGTGCTGAAATTTCTGAACGGCTTATAATGCAGTTTTTTTAACAGAATTTTTTTTAATATCCAGCTACTACCGTTTTATTATTATTTTTTTATGCAACAATAAGCAAATAAAAGGATTCTACAACAAAACCGTCTTTTATATAAGTTCACGGCTACTGAGTTCGAAATTAGTTTAAACGTTTGACAATGCAATCTAATTGCCTTCCAACGAGGCAGATACAAATATAAATTACATAATTTCTGATAAGTGAGTTCCATTCTTAGATTTCTTTTATAAATATTTCTTAACTAACCTTAATATCTCCGAAACCCGATAAAGTTTTAAGTCGTAGTTGCTTCTCTATAGACTGGTACCGTGATTGCTAAACTCTTTTAGAGCCTACTTTTCAGACTAATCTTCGGTTTCCTTAACAAAGTTGAATGCATCCTCAAAAAATAAGCAAAGTATGATATTAACTACACAACCCTGGTTGAAATTTTTTGACGGTTTTATAATCCAGTTTTTTAACATGATGTTTTAATGTCCAGTATGTTTTACCGTTTTATGCGACAATAAGCAAATAAAAAGACTCGACAAATCTTGGAATAACATTACTATCTTTCTTAGACAGTTTCCGTCACCCGCTGCTGCAGAGTGAACACGTCATTTTCCCACCATTCCTGACGTGCACACAATTTCCAGTTTGTTTTTCGGCGGCTACGCTTTAGATTACGCTGTCATCTTAACGTTTGCCTCTAACTATTGTATTACAAGTGAACAGCATCGTGCATTTCGTGGTACATTACTAAATATTTTAACATTTTTCTCTCATACACCTTAAAAAAACTAAAAACTACAAAGAAACATAGATTATAATGGAAGTACATCCTCAACAGTCAACATTCAGTGATATTTCGTGTTCTTGGACACAAAATTGAACCAAACAAAACAACTGGACATCAAAGAGAGCTAACCATATTTCTCATACAATTATTAAAAATGGATACATCTTCCAGAATCAATTAAGATTATCATTTCTGTTTTATATTTAACTCTATCTTCGTATAAATTAAATCTCGTTGAAGAGTCTAAATTTATTAAAAAATTGATCAAGGTCTACTGTTCACAGTACTACTAATTGAATGGTTCGTTTAAGGGTAAGAAATCTCATGTCAATGAGATTTTTATTAGGTAGGATTCCTAAAAAAAAAAAAAAAAATACAAAACATGCTATGTCGCTTTTGAGCAGATAAAAATCACTGTGGGTTTCGGTAATGCAAACAAACCTCCTATTAATAAATATTTACCAGTGAGTAAGCTAAAAAATAATCATAACTGAAATTTCTTAAACATCAGAAATGTTCTGTCAAAGTAACTAGTAACTTTTACAGCCAAGTACTCGATATTTTCTCAATGAGAAAGTTTAGGCTTTCTCATTTAGACTTTTCAAAAATTTATTAGTTTTTCAAGGGTGTTAAATTAGTATAGATAGAATAATAATTTTTTTTTTAAATATTATTTAATTTTTATAAAAAATCCAGTGGCGGCTCGCGTATAGACACTTGGAATTGCAGCAACCCCTATTTCCACTTGATATTATCGATAAAATTCAAGGTAACGAGTCCTTTCTTCTTCAATTCTTTCTTTCAATATATAATTCTTAAGCTTAATGTCAGTAGCCATCTCCCAGTTTATGAAAAAGATACGAAAATCTTTTTGTAGAACTGTGCGCTTCCCGTTGCAACGGCGTAGTGTTTGGCTGTTGTACGCATGCGCATATAGGAAGCTACACGCGAGGCTGCGAGAGAGAGCACTATTGATCCCGCAGTGCCGACCCTGGCGTGCTGGTGGAAGATTTTTTTTTTTTTATTCCGCGTGTGTTGTCCTTAAAAACCGTGTACCATATTCTTTAATGTGATAAAGTATAGAATTAAATTATTATCCTGCTTCCAGCTATTCTATTTGATTCATTTTTTTCCGGTTATTTTATTTTAAACAAAACTTTAACCATTTATACATCTTTGTTTCCTTTTACACGTTTTAAAACAAAGGCTAAAAATTTTCTGGTGCGGCACTTCCACTAATTTTAGCTATGAGCCGCCACTGAAAGAATCGTTTTAAATAAAATTTAAAAAATAGAATCGCTCGTAAAATTAGACAGAATGACAAATTACTGGTGGTTTAACTAAAAAAAAATAAATTTAAAAATAAAAAGAAATACTTAAACTATATTAACAACAACTTGACAAACAAAATAAATATTCGGCTTTAAAATTATATACCTAAAATTGTTTCAGCTAACAACGAAAATAAAATCAAAATCTATAATAATATCCTATTTTGATCAGGTCGTATTTTTGCCATTAGTTTTTTTTTTACTTTCTTTTAAGACAGGTGGCTATTCAGTTCGTTGAACGGATGCAAAAAGCACCTGCGGTCAAAAAAGTAGTTTTTAAAATATCTTTTATGCAGGTGTAGATTTAGAATTAATAAAAATAATTTTTTTTTTATTTTTTTTTTGCTTCTTCTTTTTTCTTATTTCCAAGAAGGCATAATATTTAAATTTAAAATCAAATATATTTTAAGCAAATGTAATTTGATTATCTTCTTTTTTTTATTAAAAAATACTAATAAAATACAAAAAATCTTTTTAATAGTATTAATCCTTTTGTATAGTGTTACATTAAATAACTTTTTATTTTTGTAAAAATGAAAAATATATTTGAATAACACACATCGCTGGTTTACTGTTTTACTTATCTAGTGGTGCAGACTGCACTGATTATCGTAAGCCTTTTATATATTTTTATACCGTTCAAATCACTTATTACAATTAATTCTTAGAATTTAATAGTGAATATTAAGTGTAATCTGTTTCTTTTTAAGCTTTTATAAAGTACAACAAAATAATAGTAAAAAAAAAGAAACGAACAAACAAATTAACTTATCTTAATTTACCTTTACTCGTCTCCTTAATTCCATACATATACGTAATTGTTCTAGTGGACCTGACATCACTTCCATTCTTGTTAAAATATTTCTCACTGGTCTACGCTTCACTGTCAGAAGTCCTGAAGATTTAAATACAATTTTTAAAATAACAAAATTATTCAAGATTATATATATATATATATATATATATATATATATATATAAAAATTAATATTAAAACATCTTTTATAAAAATAAAATTGCTAAATAAATCTTAATGATCCTTGCAATAATTATTGTAATTAAATATTTTCATAATTTAATTTTTCATGGGTAAATAACCAGAACGTAATAAAAAAATTCTGCACTAGGTTTAATTTTTAAAAAAAATTTAATTCGAATGAAAAAAAATTAAAAAATTAAAAAAAATTTAATTCTAATGTCGAAAAAACCCATGTAAGAAAACACAATGCTAAAGAATTTAAACGAAAACTCAACCGTATAGAAAAATAAAATAAAGCAAAAAGTATAAATAAAATTAAAAAATCAAAATTAAATAAACGGTGATTTTGTACATCAAAATAAACTGAAGGATTCTTACCCAAATTGAGAAAAAATTACCGTAAAATATAAGTTCAGGTAATAGTTAAAAAGCTTTTAAAAATGTACAAATTTTATAAATTTCGGTCAAATCATCACTCAAAATATGTTCTATTCTACTTTGAATCTTCATAATAGTGTGCAAAATCTTTAGTCAAGAAGAATGATACCATTCTTATACAGTACTGTTATATTTTAAAATATTACGAGTCTAAAACCTCAATTACAGTTCGGCAGATGGTCTTTTTAAATAACTTCAAAAAAAAAAACATACGTTAGTCTGAATTCAACCCGTATGTATTCAATTATTATTTTTTCTTATGTATATTAAAGTTTTAAATTTTAATGTAATGCATTATTTAAAATAAATATTTTTTAAACAAAAGATTACAATGGATTTCCTACAAGAGGATTTCTTTTTTGTCATCCTTGCTTAGTATTGGATTATTTTAAGGGTAATGATAGGCTTTGCTTAATGTAATTCTGACATTCAAAGTATATTCGGAGAGAAAATCAAGAAAATTGATTGGAAAATTTAAGTTAAAACAATACCATATTACTGCATTTTAGAGTACCTCTGTAATAATCTTTTAACATTGGTCATCAACACTCCGTTTCTAATTTTTATCAAATTACATGTTTCTCGCGAATAGTTTGTGTTTTAAAATGAGTTTGAGATAATGAATTTGGAGCTTGTGCATGGGGGTAAATAAAATGAAAATTTTGTAGTGTATTAAAAAATACTATGTCTGATCGGGATTTAATTAATCTTTTTGTCTCAGATCGACCATTACTAAAAGTACTATTGTAAACTCAAATGTTTCATGTACATCGAAAAAACGGATATTACAATTTAATATAGTGTTCAAAAAGTGAAGCAAACTTATGGAAGAATATTTCTTCCTTTTGTTGCTAATTTGAGGAATAATGGGTTGCACAATGCAGCAAAGAAGAATATTCATTGCCTCCCAATACATTACATGTGCCAAAACAGAAAAAGAAAGTTATGCCCAGACCCAGAATGCCTTCACAAAAAAGTATGGTGTGGATGCACCAAACAAGTCCTCTAACAAGAGGCTGTACGACAAGTTCCAAAAGACAGGGAATCTGGCAGATGCAACTAAAACTGGTCGACCGAAAGGGCTAACCACAAGAAAAGTTGAACGACGTGCAAGCTTCATATTCTGTTAATCCCAAGAAATCTGTGCGACGTCTATCTAGCCAGTCTGATTTCTCCGTTGGTATGCCCACACGGCATTGCGCAAGTGTTCAAAGATGCACCCGTACAGAATTCGTGTTGTTCATGAGTTGTTACCAACAGATACTGCAAAATGTGTAGCTTTCTGTCAATGGTTCATGTCATCTAAAGCGAGATGGGGACGAATTTGATGACTCATTTCGGTCTGATGTGGCATGGTTCCACCTTGATGGATACGTGAATGCACAGAATTAATTTGGGGTACGGAAAATCCTCATCAATTGCACGGACAAACATTTTACGTAGGCGAATCTTCATGACATTCTTTCATGGCACAGAGACTGCTACATACAGATGGTGCAACAATTTATAAAAGCTATACCTGCAGACCGGCAAGAGTTACGATTTGAATACTAGATCTTTGGTGGTTGGGTTTCAATTAACCACACATCTCAGGAATGGTCGACCTGAGACTGTACATGACTAATACTTCATTTACATTCATACATATCCTCTGAAGTAATACCTTACGGTGGTTCCGTAAGGTAAAAAAGTCATAAATTAATCCTTTCCTTCTATTCTGTTTGATTCTAATTGGAATTTTTTATTTTTATAAAAAAAAATAATTCTTACAGAAGTAATCTATTTATTTTTTTAATGTAATTAATTAAAAAAAGTGATAAAACAGTATACAATACTACAGTACAATCTTTATAATAAAAACAACAGGTCTTTAACGACAGTCCATGAAATTTGTTCTTCCTGGCTGGATGTGAGCCAAAACTGCTGGATGTTCATTTATTTCGTTATATCGTCAATATCAGGATGGCCAATAGTAAATATCCAAGGCCTCTAACGATGTTTTCCTTAGTGTTAAATCTTTTTACACGTATAAATATATAAAATTAAAAATAATAAAATAAAATTTAACCGTGTACAGTTATTCTATACTTTACGTTATTAAAATAATAAGCACAGCTAAGAATTCATATATTGAACACACAAACACACACATTAGTACTATCATCTACGGTAGTACTAGATATATTAGTATTTAAAACACTTTTAATTATAAGGCTGTCGCATTGTATCAATTAATAATTCATATATAACCAAGGTTGTCAATTTCAGGAAGTATTTAAAGTTCTATTAAGGTATCTACAAGTATATTTTATTTATTAATTAATAAATAGAACTCCAGTAAATAAAAATAAACAAATTGTTTTTAATTATTTATTTTTTTTAATTTAAGATACAGTTTTTATTCTATGCATAGAATACATTTTTAGCGCTATGTTATATTTATTTACTTAATCATTCACCTTCTTTGAAGTATTGGTTTTTCGTACAAAGATTTTTGTATAAAGATTTGTACATAGCGGACACATACGAACATTGCCTTTTACAAATATAGAAAGTCTGTTTGTACATTTGTTTGTTTCGTAAATATCTCGACATCGGCGCTACCTAGCGGGTATAGTTTTCGCAAAATATTTCTTTTCACGTAACTAATATATATTCTAAATATGAACCATATCGGATCATAACTACAATTTTTCGAAATATCTCGACCCCCAGCGCCATCTAGCGGGTCCATTTTTTCCAGAGGTATTTTTTTCCATGTAAATAACACGTACTCTGAATATGAGTCAAATCGGACCATAAATACAATTTTTCAAAATATCTCGACCCCAGCGCCACCTAGTGGGTCCAAACTAATTCAGAAACCTTCGCAGGCGTGCGCACAACAACTCACCAAAGTTTCATCGCAATCGGATGAATGGTATAGAAACGCATACGGGAAAAACAAACAAACAAAAATTCTTATATATATATATATATATATATATATATAAGAATTTTTGTTTGTATATATATATATATATATGTAAAAGATAAGAAAGTACGGTCATAGCAAAGGACAAAGTTCTAACTCGGCGACGGTATATTATGGTGTACTATACCTGTGTTCCATCCACCAATAAAAAGTAACCATTTATTGCAAGAAAGTTAAAAACTGTACGATGAAATCCTTCAAAAATAAATTATCGAATTTTTCAATTATGTAACATTTAGATTTTTAGTTTTATGATTAAAACGGAATGTAAATTTTGCAGCGTATGAAAAAGTCAAGGTAGACTGAATTTGAACCGAGAACTTCCGGATATGAATGAATTAAAGGTATGTGTGCGCAAGAATAATGATGAAAAAACCACAAATTTTCGCTAAAAGTAATAATTACTTTCCCAGTCCAACTTAATAGTTTTTTCTTAACGAAGCTCGGTTAGTTTCATGCTAAAAAAAGAAAATTAGTTGGATTTTAGAGTCGCGCAAAATTTTACTTCACGCTATAGCATGAAGAGATCCGTCACGATACAAGTTTTTATACCTTTAATGCTTGACGGGATGAATCTAAAAAAAAAACCCTTTTAATTATGAAACATCTACAAATAAATTTCTTGTATACTTAACCGCGAATGATAAAAATCATTTAAAAACGGAACGGATCGAAACAATAGGAAAAGGTAATATTAATTATGATAATTTTAATAATAAAACACGTAACATCTTAACTGATGAAGGACAAGAAAGGATAGATTTAAAGAGGAAGAGGGAAACAATTCGCGAAAAGGTAGCTTATAGTGTGCGTCAACTACAGACACGCGCGGTCATTGAACTTTCACTCTCTATCGGTGATTCTCTTCGTAGAATACAGAGTGTAGTTTATAGTTGACTACATAAGTTTATATCGTAAATATTAGTTGACACATTTGAAATAGCATTTATTACAATAAAATATTATGTTTTGTAATATTACATAAACTTAAAAAAAGCAGAATTTATAATCATCCCTCTTCATAAATAATTAATTCGTTAAAATTCATTGAATTTTCATTTGTTTACATAAATTAAAACTTTTTTTTGTAAACAATTTCAGTTAGCTTATAACCGTGGCAACTTATTAGATTAAATGCATAAAATAAGCAAAGAAAAACAAATAAATCAAACAAAACTAAAATTTAAATCACGAATGGATCAAAATAATATTTAAGTCTAGTTTAAATTTTAAATAATATATAACGCTTTTTTTGTTCTGTAAACGAATTTATTATAATATATGTGAATTACTTCAACCGGTTTCTAAATGAAAATTTCCGCATAATTTCCATAATGTTCTTTTATACGTTAACTTATACAAATCACAGAGTACAGCCTTCCTAGAATTGTCTTTCATTTTTTATTACAGTCAAAATAATTAAATTTGGCCGTTGGATGACATAATATACATATATTAAACTTAGTATTTATGATCGCGCAAATTTCGGTTTTCAGATTTCAGTGGAAACATTCATTTTGGTCATCCCCGAATCCATTTTGAATAGTTTCAGCGTGACGTCTATACGCACGTATGAATCTCGCATAATTCAAAAAAGATTACCCGTAGGATGTTGAAATTTTGGATTTAGGACTGTTATAACATCTAGTTGTGTACCTCCCCTTTTGATTGCAATCGGTTGGACCAAAAGTGTCTAAAAAATCCAAATGTTTTGGACTTTTTCTTAACTGCAGTAATAAGCTCTCACCCATCGGGTTGGTCTAGTGGTGAACGCGTCTTCCCAAATCAGCTGATTTGGAAGTTGAGAGTTCCAGCGTTCAAGTCCTAGTAAAGTCAGATATATTTACACCGATTTGAATACTAGATCGTGGATACCGGTGTTGTTTGGTGGTTGGGTTTCAATTAACCACACATCTCAGGAATGGTCGAACTGAGACTGTACAAGACTATACTTCATTTACACTCATACGTATCCTCGCTCATCCTCTGAAGTATTAATCTAGACGGTAATTACCGGAGGATAAACAGGAAAAAAAGAAAGTAATAATTCCTCATTGAAAGCTATTTAACTATATAAATGGTACTTAGTTTCATTGATTCCAGAATTATAGCCAAATAAAATTTCAATTAATGAAACATTTGGATCTTACAAGGGGAAGGCCCATCAGTTCGATCCGACTTAATCTCCTTTTTTAACTTAAATATTTGATTTATTAATAATTATTAATCTCTAATTGTAAAAAGGTTTTTACAATAAATAATAATTCAATAACAAAAAAAAAAAGAAAAAATGTCAGAAATTATTAATGAAATAAAATTTCGTGTACTTTTCATTAAAAAAAAAAAAGTGTGTATGTAATTTAATAGGCGTACAAGGACGTCATTTGGTATCCACATCAGATTTTTTTACTTTCGCATTATGCAACGAAACATCTAAAAAAATAAAATAGACAAACAATGAGTAAAATATGATATCTCACTCGGTATGATTTTTCCTTTACATATAGAAGCTCTTTCAACTCGAGGGTCGCGATGATATGAAAGGGGGGTCGCGAAATTAGCATATAACTTTACACGTAAAACAGTAATGAAGTCATTTATGAAAAAAAATTCATTATTACAAACATTTTATTTACATTTATATACATGTAAAGAAAATAAATTAATGATTGGTTGCGCTTATTTTTCATTTAAAAATTTCTCCTTACTTGGATCTTTGTTAGAAACACACAAAAGAAAATTGTTTTCAAGTGATAAAAAATGATTCCTATATTTAGATTTTAGCGCAACCATAGACGAAAAACCCTTTTCACAGAAGAAAAACGTGGCGAAAAGGATTAATGTTTTCTAAGCTAACTAAATTTCCATATCCACTTCTACGCAAGACAAAATGTATCTAAATATTCAGATGTGAATTGTAGTTTTAACGTTTTATCGGCAAACATTTCGATAAAGTGGTCGTGAATCTTAACTGGTTAACTTGCAGCAGCAGCAAATATGTTTTCACTAAATGGATTCAATACCAGTCTCTTCGAAAAATCATTTTTACCTTCCGGGAAATACTCAGTCAACTGAATATTTAGCTCAAGCAAATTAATCTTCATGTTATCTAAAAACTATGGTGAATAATGTCTTCTTTATCCAAATTTTTGCTTTGAAGGCAAATAATACAGATATCAATGAAAACATGAACTTTGTCATTAATAAAATACTTTTATTACGTCCTTATAAATTCATATTCAAGACGTTTAAATGCAAAAAATACAAACTAAGTAAGCTAATAGCAACATATACTTATTATTCTGTAAAATAAATTGAGAATGGGCGTTTGTTTATCCCGGAAAAATATTATTCATTTCTCAATTCCAATAACTGAGCTAACACTTTACCCCGCGATTCGTGTTCAAACGTATCATATATATGTTCGAACATGACTCTGTCACAGCGAATATTATGGAAGTACCCCAAATAAGGAGCAGGTACATGTCAAGTTAGTACCTGTAAATCGCTGATGTTTGTACATTTCACACATGCATGTTCATACCCGTCGCTATCAAGGCAGCTTTAAATAGTCTTAACTAGGTTTCATTCGGTCGGGGTAGGGGATCGCGAAATATTTAATTTTTTTTTTTAACGTTTTGATGGTGTGGAGCTAAACAGATTGAGAATCACTAACATACAGCATTACAATTTGTAACGAAGTGGGTTGACTGTTTACAACGATTACAAACTGTCAATCTTTATTATTTCAGCTTTTCAACTTTATTAATTTACATGAAAACTCGAGCTATAAGATAATAATAGTGCTTATCAGTTAATAAATGAACATTTTACAGTTAAATAATACTAACTTCCACTTACAAGTTACATGTTCTGACATGTACAACCGGCGGTGATTTATAAAGTTAAGTTTTTTTAAATCAGATTATTCTAATCCTTTTTCTAACTTTGTCTATTATAATAAATTCAAATTAGTATTTAACTTTTACCTGGAAAAACCTTATTTTCTTTTTTATTAACTGTGTTATATGTTTCTTTTGTTACCTTATTTATTTAAATAAATAATCCGTATTTACAATTTTAATCATTATTAATTTTTATTTAAATGCGTTTTTAATAATACAGTTAAATTAATACTTAAGCGACCAAAATAAGAACTATTTTCGAAGGTCCTGGGTTCGAATCCCGATCAGGCATGGCATTTTTCATACGCTACACATTTTCATTCGGGCTAAATGATTACAGCAGTCGATGCACGTATCTCAAAAAAAAGAACTATTTTATTTTTACATCCATCCTCAATCCTCTTGATAAATAGTCAATAATTTTAAACGTGAAAACACTTAGATTTATTTATTACACATATATAATATTTCTCAAATTATTTTTATTACTATTATCAACATTTTTATTAATTTCATGACCAACTTTTTAATAAACCATAAACACTAAATGAATTACCGTTAATACATAGAAAAAATATTTTAATGAATAAAATTTTTAATTATTCATTACTTGTATTTAATTATCACTCTTTATGTGTTAAATATTATAATACGTTTTTCGTAATTTTATGAATAACTCATATACTTGAAACTTTTATTAACAAGAATAAAAAAAATAATACTAATGTAATATCAAAGGTCAAGGAAATGCTTAGTGTTTGTTGATCAGAAGTTAACAAATAATTAAAAGAAAGATGGAAATATATAATAATGAAATAAAACAAGAGACGGAATATTCCAAGGAATAGTTGTCAGTCCTTGGGTCATTCACGATTAACAGTAACCAACCATCGTTTAGATGTTTTTTAAGACCTTCAAATTACAAATTATCTGTTAAAAACATTTCTTTTAAATTGTAGTAGCATTATAAAACTAGAAATACTTGATTGCAAACTATTTAACCTTACGTAATTTTTTTTAAGTTGATATATTATTACGATTGTATGGTTTGTTAGAGTTATGCATTATGATGCAATAGATAATTTTTTTTTTAAATATAAGTTACTTAAAACTGATTAGTACCAATGGAATACAACGAACTGTTAGCAACTCAGTTCCTTTAACTTGTAGGCTGTGGTAGGGAGAATCTCCGACCCTCAGATCCCCACCTTCTTCTATGTAACCAATACTGTGCACCTGATTATTCCCTGCCACACATCTTATAGGTTACAAACAAGATTTATCTATTTTTGATTATGGTATTCTAATCCCAGTATGTATGTTTTAAAAAAAAAAATAAGATAATTTATTAACCCCTAACACAAAAATTTAGTAAACAGGACGTTTGTATATATTATTTATATCTTATTTCATCCGGTACAAATTAATTTTCTATCACAATACAAAACTTTTGTGTTTTAAAACACTTCTTTTAAAAAGGGTATGTTATGGATTGTTTTCATAGAATCATGCAGGAATTAAAAAGTTATATATTTGTACGTTATACATTTCCTGGATAAAACCATAAATAATAAATTTTCTGCTTCAGGTAAAAAAAATATTCTGTTTTAATACAATTTCAGAATTAAAGAAAAACAAATCAACAAACTAAAACTAGCATTATAAATCTCTTAAAATGTGAATATATATTTTTTTAAATTTATAATTAATCATTAAAAAACTTGTTGTTTTAAAATTAAATACCAGTATTGTTTCCTGGTTACGGATGTAATTAAATAAGTTAATACAATTATACTAATTAAAATAATGATAAAACATAATAGCCTCCATTAAATAAGTTGTTTAATAATTTTGTGTCTGTTAGTTTTCTTTTGTGTATGGTTTTTAAAAACAATGTAATTAAGGTATAATTAAGTACCTTACTCAAAATGTGGATAATTTTTTTCAATTTATATAGTTAAATTGATAACAATTTATTATTCATGAAAAGTATTAAATGTTTTTGTGTAGCTTAAGCACACATGTTTTTTGCACACAAGCAAACACCGGCAAAAATTTCTAATAAACTAAATGATCAATGAACTGTGGCCTATATCAATGAATGAGAGGATGCGATTTGACGATAAGTTCATTATGAAAAATCTGTGATTTCCTTTTAATCCTGCGATGATTATTGCTGAAGAAAAATTTATTTTTGATACACCATTTATAATTATATACTAGAAAAAAGGCGTACTAACAACAACAAAGACTTTTACAACGAAAAGCTTCAAAATCCTGAACATTTTTAGTTGTTTCTTGTGTTGTGATTTTTACCTCGATATCTTCCTTTTTTATTCCCCAAAATACAAATATAATTTTAGATAAATCGTTCAAACGAATCGTTCGTGCGCTTCATTCAAAATAAAAATGTAAGCACATACATCAAACAAACCAACGCACCACGCTTTTATATTGGAGAGATTCCGCAAAATGATTAATGTTCCAAAAAAATATTTAAAATTAAACAGTTAATACTGAAACATCTACGCTATATAATAAGACTTGCAATTACTTATCATTTAGTGTAGTAAGGCGAAAATTAAAGAATTAATTATAATTACTCATCAGATTTCAGCTTTCTATCTTAATTCTACTTTTTCGCATAACGGTTAAAGATTTTTTAAACTTTACATTTTCTTGAAGCATCTCCTACACAGATTTTTAACAAAAATTATACATTTTATAGAAAAAATAAAAATAAAACAATTTGTATTTTAATGTAGTTGTAGTGTGTAAGATACGTTTATAATAGAAAATGAAAAAAATTGTTCTAGTTTTTTATTTTGAATTAAATGGCTGCATTTTATCAAACAGATTCGATATTAACGTTTGATTTAGATTTTCAAGCATATAATTCCTCTTCTTTTTTTCCATTTCGCTAAATTCACGAGTATAATATAAAATTAACGCGTAATACTAATGTCTAATCTTTCTATCTCAAATTAACATTTACGGGGACGGTTTATAGTTAAAATACCACCTGTGTGTCAAAATAACTCGTTTTCTTCCGGTTAATTTTAATAAATATTTTTATATGCAACAGTTTTGGATCGAATCTAATTGGCTTAATTTAAAAATAAATGCTTGGTGATAATTAAAGTTAATTATTTTAGTTTATTATTCATTTTTTTGAGTTATTTGTGATGTATATCAGATCATATACACCTGTTCAACATACGTATACACCCATTATTAAATTACCCGTTAAATTACCCTTTATAATATTTTTAAATGAATGTACATAAAAATGATAATTTCCTTACTTTAAAAATTCACATTTTTAACGGATTTTGTATGTATGCTTAACACGCGCGTATTTTAATAAAAAAAAACAATACAACATAATGTAGCGTCTAAAATAACTGTTATAAGGGAGCTGTTTTATAAACAAGGTGTGTATACTCTGGCAAATACAAACAGCTAACAGAACTGACAACTTTCCAATTTAAGAAACGATTTCAAATTATGTCTAGAGAAGTAGCCAATTAATTTAAGAAAAAAAAGAAGAAAAAATTAAAGAAAGGGTCCAGATTATTTGAAAACAATTTAACTTACAAAAAAAATTAATACATGTGTATGACATACAAAATATACGTTTCTTTTCTTTTCTCTTTCTGATTTTTGTATCGAATAGGTGTATATTATATATATACACAGAATTAATTTTTTTTATATTACAAATTCAATTTATCTAAACATTAAAAAAGACACAGATTTAAGCAATAAAAAAATATATAATTTTAAATTTTATACGTAACAAAATCATTAACGTTAAAAAATTTTAAAATCATCTACGTCAAAATTTAACCTTAAATATTTTATTCGTTTACATAAGAGATTTTCCATCTATTTGGATTTAAAACTCTTTTTATGCGAGAACATTTTTATTTTGCTCCACAGATTTTTACTTTTATTTACTTTTAATTCACTATAGTACTAAAAATCAATTTCTTCTACTTATAAATATGGAATGTTGTGATCGATTCGTTTAGACTCCACCTCGAAATCGAACCCGGGAACTTCAATATAGTAAGAGAGCATTTTTTTTTAAATTCCGAGTTTGAAGGGTTAAAATGGATTTTAAATATTTTTTAATTTATCGGAAGAACTTGAAGATATCAACTTGATTTTTGGTATGTGTAATTTCCATGTAAATATCTAAAAATAAATTTCTACCTTGAAAAGGGTGAAGAAAGGTAAAAAAGATTTGAACAATGATTACAAATGTTTCCCATTTCCGACTACACTAAACGAGATATTTACTAGATTAGGACCTGCAAATATTCTTTAGATACATATCTAAAAGCCATATTCGGGTTTTTTAAATTAGATTTTTTAAAGGATGCGACGGTGTACGGCGCGGCGGCTCAAACAACACAGCCACTACCACTGTTACATCTGTTGCGATACGACTGGCTGCATCTGCCTCCGGTTACTTGACTAAAAAACATAAAATAGAAGTAATTAAAAAGTTTTTTTTTTTAATGAGAAGCGAAGTAAGGTCATCTCATTGTGGTGTTTGTCGGGTATCGCTAAAAACCGGGCAACAAATATTTTTACCCGTACGAAATACGAGCGGGTCCTGTACTGACCAAGATGTTGCTCTGAAGAAATTACAGTACACTGATATTTTTTTATAAATTGAACAGGCTTTAATTTTTATTTACTGTAATTATTGTGAACACAGAGGGGTCCATGGAGCGGAGCCCTCTGGCGCAGACGGGAAGGGCTAGCGACGCGAGCCATGAACGATTAAATATCCCCTGACTGCGACGGGAAATGCAAGTAACCATACAACGAGGGTGAAGCCGCGACGGGTATGCTCTATTTTTTTTTGGCCTTGCAAATATTCTTTTAAAAACCATTTTCAAGGTTTTTTGAGTTTCGTTTTTTTAAGGGGTGCGACGGTATATGGTATGGCGGGCCAACCAACACAGCCACTAATGTTACTGATAGTGCAATGCGACTGGCTGCACCTGCCTCCGGTTACTTGACTAAAAGATAAAAAAAAATGACCGCGACGGGGGATGCTATTTGTTTGAATCAGAAAAATAGTTTAAAGTATTCTAATTTAGACTACATGCTGTATTCTAAATAAATGTCGAATTGTAGGAAAACCATTTAAAAAATATAAAATACATCAAAACAAAACATATAATTTTATTTTTGTATTTATTTTTATACGCGGTTTCTATCCACAAAATTTACGCTTAATATAATTTATTTGAAAATTGTCAACAGGTTTTTAATGACAAACTTAAAATAATTTAATATGTAAACAACAGCTATTTCGTATTGTTGACTTTCTATGTATGAGTTAAATTTACACAATTTCATGTACTGACTACACGCAAAATTAACAACATGAAACAGACATGTATATGAAAAAATATTTAGTTTAAAAATTTTATTTAATAAATATCAATCTGGTCATCCATACCGTAACAAATTAGAAATGGATGATCAAATTGTTTTACATTTACCGTCAAAATAGATTAAAAGGACATGAGAAAATTTATAAAATAACAAAAATTAAATTAATAATAAACTATTACCTAAATTTATTTCAAAATTGTAATTCAATTTTTTTTATTATAAAAACAAACTTTTAAGAAAGTTATTTAATGTATAAAGATGATAAAATAAATAAATAACAAAAATTAAAATAGAGGTTGTATATATTTATTTGTATAAATTAGGAATAATTTTAAAGTTTTATTGCATTTCTTATATATATATATATATATATATATATATATATATATATATATATATATTATATATATATATATATATATATATATATATATATATACTTGTTTTTTCGTATTGCTTACTTTAAAGAACAAGAATACATTTATAACTTCAGTATTAATAAATATTTTAAAATTTAAATGCTGTAATTGTTACGCGTGACTATATTTTTAAAAGGTTTTTTTTATATTTCACGTTTTAATTTCCCGGAAAAATGACAACAAAGCTGCCCGGATAGAAAAGAATATAATCCCAGTGACGAGGACGACCGAAGAATGTTGCATACCGGAGCAACGACCCGGGAGTCCGTGCGTTTAACTTCGCTCTGTATTTTTAACTCTGCTCCGTGGGTGTCCGTCGTACCTCGTTCTCTCTCTTTCTTTCTTTCTCTCTCGTGGAGACAAGAGAAAAATAGAGAGAGAGTGTCAGAGTGAAAGGATAAAAAGAGAGAAAACGAGTGTGAGATTATATCATGAGGAACGGAAAGGGTTAGCGTTCAGCATTATAAACAAAGTTTATTTTTTTAAGGCAATTATACATAGCTACTACTTAAGCTACTTATTTACCGCAATAATGTATTAATAAACTGCAACTACACTGTTTTATAACGAAATTATTACAATATCTAATCATTAGTAGTAAAGAAAAAATATTTTTGCAAAATACTATTAAACGGGAATAATTTACTAGATTATAATTATTTAATCGATACTTTTTTAAAACATATTACTTAAAAACAAGTTAAATTACTCAAAGTTCATTAATATATACACTGGGTTGTACCGGGAGATCAAAAGGGACTTCACAATATTAAAAGCACATAGAAATTTATTTAGATAACTTACAGATTCCGTTGTCTCATTTCATAGAAAAACACATCAAGTTTGTCACCCGATATTCAGTTTGGTTCGATATGACTTCCATTTCTAATGCGACATGCATCCCACCTGAATTCGATTTCATTCCAGACTGTAGCCAAGTCTTACCACAAGGTCAGCAGGCAAAGGTAGTAACATAAACCCGATCTTTAATGAAACCCCACAAGAAAAGATCTAGCGGGATCAAATCTGGGGAGTAAGGTGGCCATGCAACCGGACCTGCACGACCGATGCACACCGACCTAGGAATCTAATATCAAGAAAATCTCGGACTTCCAGGCGGCAGTGAGGTGGTGCCCCGTCATACTTATAGTAATGGCGTCTATCTTCGTCATCGTCGTCTAATTGAGGAATTAAAAAATGTCGAAGCATGTTCAGATAAACGATACCATTTACGGTTGCCTCCCGGAAGAAGAACGGATCTTAGTTTGCTTAGGGCACAAAAAAATTAATCTTAAGGCTATCAAAATTGTGCCGCAAAGTTTCTTGAGGGTTTTCGCTACCCCATATTTGGCAGTTATGAGTGTCCACCTTGCCTCATCACTAAAAATTACATTATCTAAAAATGTATCGTTGTCTGCAATTCTATACATCATTTCCACACAAAATTGCAGCCGAGCAACTTTGTCGTCAGCTGTAGTGGGTTGAACAATGGTTAATTTGTATGACCTGTGCAATTGTTTATGTACAATTGTTTACGTCGTTTGTGGAATGCCAGTCTCATGTGACGCACGTCGAGTAGATTTTTTCGGACAACGAGTTTCAGGGACGCGTGGACGTCCTGATGATTTTATATGTTTAACAAAACAACCTGTCTCAATTAAGGTTTGATGCTAAAAATAAATTGTACGCTCCCTAACAATACTCTCTACGAAAATTACTTTGAACTGCAGTTGCTGAATGCAAATCGTGAAACCAAAACACACAACGAGCACGTTCCCACCAGTAAATGTATCTAGTTTAAACAACACTGGTGACAGCTTGGTGGTTAAATTACTAATGAACTACGCGATTCAAAACTGATGCGTTTTGCTATGAAATAAGACCTCAACCGAATCTGTAAATTAACTAAATAAATTTTCATATGCTTTTAATGTTTTGAAGTCCTTTTTGAATTACCCGGTATAACTAGAAACCAATAAAATTAAATTGCAAATAAGGACTAATTTTTTAATGATGATCGTTTTGATTTTTCTTTTTTAAGGAACCATTGTTAAGAGGCTGATAATGTACATAATAACAAAACGAGCAGCTGTTCATGTTCAGGTTAAATTATATTTGTTATTTATTATAACATTCCTGACTAATAATTTATTTTGATTTATGTACTCAATTAATTAAAAACAGTTGATTTACCGATCGATATAAAATTATTAATTTACGATTTATTGAAATCGTAAATTAAAATTTTATTATTAGTGAAGTTAACTTTTATTCTTTTTAATAGGCCTTACAGCCCACTGCAAGCTTGGGACTCCTCTAGGCTTCTCTATCACCACCCTATGGCGCCATATCCCCATCCACTTAATTCTTTCATCTCCTCCCCGGTCTGTCTCTTTTTTCTTATTTAAGCCTTTCTTTTAATTTTAACTTTGGTAAAAATACAAAAATCAATATAGCATAAAAGTAGATTTTTCTAACTTTATTGTCGCAGGTGCAACTCCACCTTAGATTCCAGAATCGTCTTATAAGCAAATTTAAAGAACATACAACAAATAGATATTACTTCTCAGCATATTCTCTATAAAAGGATTTCACCGATTTCTAGTAGATTCAAACATTTCGTACGTATATTTGTCGGGTTTCGTAATCTAACGGTTGTCAGCAAACTGCTGTAAGATTTAATCAATACTCAAGAAAAAGTGTCTTTCCAAAGGTTAACAATTATTTAGGAGTGGAGTAACTTGCCATTATCTTCATTGAGCTGACTATATTATTGCATATTAGCATACTACACTTCTTGAAATTTCGGTGATATTCAGCCCGACAAGCGACACCTGTTCATTAAAGAGACTAACTATGTAATGAAAATCATTACTCTCAGAAGTCTGACTAGCATAATTTATATCTAAAATCAACTAGAAATATCAAACTCGTAAAAAATACTGGCAATTATAGGTAAAAAAACAAAATTCATGTATCCCTTTCAGTGCTCTGTCGTAAACGATGAGTTTCAAATATAAATGAAATTTTTTTTTCTAATTAGAAATTCCAGTAGTACTATTGCTACTAAAAAAATAATCTGATGTGGACTTCCTTGTACGCCTATTAAATCACATTTACACATGTTTTTAAAATAAAAAGTACATAAAATTTTATTTCATTAAAAACCTCTGATATTTTTTCTTTTCTTTTTTTTATTATTGAATTACTCATCGTAAAAAATTTGTATAATAAGAGGTTAATAATTATTAATAAATCAAAACATTTATTCGACTATAACTCTGGAACCAATGAAAATAAGTACCGCTTTGTCGTTAAGAAAAAGTCCAAAATTCAAATTCTTTTGGATTCTTTTTTGGACACTTTTGGTCCAATCAATTACAATCAAAAGGAGAGGTGTACAACTAGATGTTACAACAATCTTAAATCCAAAATTTCAACATAGTTTTAATTTCAACAATAGTTTTTGAGTTATGCGAAGATACATACGTACGTAAAGATGTTACGCCGAAACTAGTCAAAATGGATTCAGGCATGGTCAAAATGGATATTTCTGTTGAAATCTTGATTTCGCGATCATAATACTTCGTACAAGGAAGTAATTAGCAGGGATAGTTTCAGATATTTTTTTGGAGATGACTGGACGATGAAGAAAGTAACGAAAAAACTTTTCTTTTTTACTATATTTGGTCCTGACTGATTGAGGAATTGCTAATTGTGGTAATAGCTAATTTGTACTTTTTTCGTTCCACAATATTCAATTTTTAAAAAATAAACCTTCACGGAAAATAATATAA